>NC_062569.1:116021666-116637916 GCF_022837055.1 Prionailurus viverrinus
TATGGAGATCATTTCATCATGTATAAAAATATTGAATTACTATGATGTACTATTGATATAAACTAATAGGATACTATATGTCAGCTATACGTCAATAAAAAAATAGAAAGTGACTGTAAATTGTAATCTTCATATCTCATTCTGGGCAAATGAAAACTGCTATGGGTTTCTTTTTAAACTAGATTTTGCAAACACACACCCATGAAAATGGAAAAAAAACCCACGAGGTTATTCTGAGATTACTTGTAATGTCTACAATAGATATACTTCAACCATAGCTCTGTTTTATGATGCCAAACATGCTGTTCTCTTTCAATTTATAAAAAAAAGTATAAATTTGCTTTTTATATTGAAAAGTATAGCCTATATAATAAAATAAAATCAACAGAAGTCTATTTTTGGCCTCAAAAAGTGACATTTATTAAAAAAAAATGACAAGATGTCCATCCCTTGGCTCCCTTCCCTCCCCTCCCCTCTCCTGCTCCTCTTCAGTGCCCCTCCCCCCTTATCCTGCCCAAGGACTGAACTCCAGGTACAGCTAGGTAGCAGGAAGCACCTCAGATGATGGTTTCAGCGACATTGGGGGGTATACATCAATGGAGGTGTTGTAGAGTTCTCATTGTCTTGAGAAATTCTCTTGTTTTCTTCTGTCACCATGTTAATAGCCACACCCTTACAGCCAAATGGTCCATCACAATTGATTCTGTAGGTACGGTTTTCCCTTTTGGTGGGAAGGTCGTAATTGAGGACTAAAGAAACCTGCTGCACATCAATGCCTCTGGCCAACAGGTCAGTGGTAATAAATACTCTGCTAGAGCCAGAGCTGAACTCTCTCATGATAACATCTCATTCCTTTTGGTCCATATCTCCATGTTGGAGGACATGGTAAAGTCTCAAGTGTGAGTCTTCTCAGTGAGCCAATCAACCTTCCTTCAGGTGTTGATGGATATGACTGCCTGTATGATGGTCGGGGTTTCACACAAGTCACACAGTGCATCTGATTCCATTCCTCTTGTTCCATCTTGACGTAAAACTGGTGGATATCTTCCAGGATCAACTCCTCTTTCTTGACCAGAATCCAAATGGGTTCCCTCATGAACTTCTTGGTCACCTCAAGCACATTGGAAGGCATTGTAGCCGACAGCAAAACCACCATTCCAAAAGTGTTGAGCTTTTGGAATATGTCATCGATCTGGTCCTCAAATCCATGGCTTAACATTTTATCAGCTTCCTCCAGTACAAACATCTTGATGTATTTGGGATACAGGTATATCCAGTTAAGCATATCAAACACATGACCTGGGGTATGATGATATGGGGAACTTCCATCTGCAACTTTTGCACCTCAGCACACACATTGGTCCCCTCAATGCAAGCATGGCAGGAGGCACCCACGTAATTTCCTAATTCCATGACTATCTCTGTATCTGCTGATCCAACTCTCTGCTGGGTGCCAGGACCAAGGCCTGTGTAGCCTTTAGTTCCAATTCAATCTGTCACAGAATTGATATGGCAAAAGTGACTGTTTTCCCAGTCTCAGATTGGGCTTCAGTGATCACATTAACCATTGATACAAGAAAGAAGGGCTCACTGCTGGATGGCAGAAGGCTTCTCAAAGCCATAGGCATATGACACGGGAAAGGGAATCAGAGAGGTTCATGTCATCAAAGCTATCAACTGTCTCATTCCAGTTACTCTCAATGAGGCCTTTGGGGTTCTATCACATTGGGGCCATTGTCTCTGGATTGAGAATCCTGACTTGCAGGCGTGAACCTTAGAAACTCAAATCAACATCATTCTTAATTCTCTTTTTATTGAATTTAAGGAAAATAAAAACAGAAGAAATGTTCCTTAGAGGGCAGAGTATTGTTAAACATACTCTTACTTGGAATGCTATCCCAATAATTAATTACACTGTCTCATACCAGCTGAAGGTTGATATATGTATTGCCATTAAATACCAATTTTCACCTCAGTAACATTTTTCTCACATTCTCCATCAATTGTTTATTTTAAAGTGCTTTGCTAATATTGTAGATGACAAGATTGTAGGCAAATCTTATTTCACTGATTGTGAAGATTCAACTCTCCTTATTGTAGGGACATGTGTTTTTCTTCATCAATGAATTATTTTTTTTTTACTAACTTTTCCCAGATGCCCATGTAACATGTAATCATTGACTTGTAAGAACTTTTTAAAAACTGTCATGTTGTAGTAGACATTTTGAATAGGTTTTTTTTTACATAATACATAAACATGGCAAAATTTTAGCATTACAAATGTATATGTAACACATTGTACCAGTTCCTCTCAATAAAGGCAAATGTGTTTATAAAATAATGGTGCCTATTTTCAGAAATGACAAGTTGTTTATGTATGTATATATCTACCTATTTATTGGGTATCTCTCTAGACATAACTATTGATAGAAGTTGAGTAAAATGGTATCTAAAATAACTGTCTTCATATAAATTAATTTTTTCACTTTACAATAAATTTTGAGCATTTTAAATATATGCTGATATGGACAAATCATATCAATATTAATGACAACAAAATATTCCATTCTTGATATGCTATATTTCTATAAATTATTTAATTATCTTACTGGCATTTGAACAATACTATTCAAGAATTTGCTACCAAAAATATGTCTTCAATATATCTAAATCAGTGTTTTAAAATGTGTTTTGGTTAACAAATTAAACTACAACCTAGATGAAAATAATAAGGTTTGTCCTATGATGTGTATGTGTGTGTGTGTGTGTGTGTGTGTGTGTGTGTGTGTGTGTGTGTTTATGGGGAAAGAGGATAAGAAAAAAAGAAGATAAAATTAAATAGGTATTAATGTCCTTGCAGAGAGTAAAACTGATCTTATTAAACTTCAACTTTTATTAGAAAATTTAAATTTAATGTTACCTGTCAAATATGTACATAAAAGTAATCAGAAAATTTGAGAGTAAAATACGTAGTTTTAAATACGTAAACAAAATGAAGCAAACTAAAATCACCAAAGTGGAAAATGGAGTGTATAAAATAAGTGAATAATGACAAGTAAGACCACATAAAACCAAATATGGAATATATTCAAACTCATCAAAAATCGGTATGCATATGAATGGTTTAAGCCTACTGCTTAAAAGATACTATCTTTCTTCTTAAATCTTACTGTCTCCTCTCTAATGCCATATATTTTTGCACAATAGGATTTTAAAACAAAATGATACAAAAAGTTTAAAAATAAACAGAATGGAAAGATCCACTAAGTGTATATACCAAACTTAAAGTGGATATCATATTTTTCATACTGGAAAAACTAATCAAGATTTTGAGATGTATAGCATTGAAAAAAAATTTATATATATACATACACACACACACACACACACACACATATATAATTTTCCACACAAATTGCCAACCCATTTCTGTATCCTTTTGATATGAACACATTAATATTTGATCAGTTTCTTGTGTGCATTTTTCATTTTCTCTATTTTCCCTGTTCTCAGACTTGGAAATAGCTATTTCTTCAAGTCTCACCTCTTCATTATATTGGAGAATGGTTTTTAGAATCAAAGTCTGGTTGTTACATATACACATTACTCTTGGGAGGTCACTGCTTCTAGATTATTTCAGTAGCAAAAACCTAGAGAATATATATACTTTACAAGTTACATTCGTATTTCTAACTCAAATTTAACAAAAAGGTTTTTACCTATTTTATTTAGTACTTTTATGCTATAAAACTATTTTATTTAATGCTTTTATGCTGTAAAAACTGTTTCCAAATAAATTCAATATATTTACATTTTTTTAAAACATATATTAGGGAATAATTATAAATTCATTTATAATACATTTGGTATAGTTTGAAAGAATGTACTTTTTAAAAAAGTGTTTATTTTTGAGAGACAGAGAAAGAGAGAGAAAGTAATTGATCAGGGGAGGGACAGAGAGAAAGGGAGACACAGAATCTGAAGGAGGCTCCAGGCTCTGAGCTGTCAGCGCAGCGCCTGAAGCAGGGCTCGAACTAGTGAACTGTGAGATCATGACCTGAGCCACAAATTCAGACACTCAACTGACTGAGCCAACCAGGGGCCCCAAGAATGTACTTTAATGTAGCTTACAATTACATTGTCAACATTACTAACAATAAACCTATTGTTCATTTTTGATTGAAAATGTACCAAAAGTGTATTTATAGTTCTTTCTGTTTATACATGTATGTGTGTGTGTGTATAAATCTATATAAAGAACTGTGTTAAAATTACTTGAAATATTATTTAGGTCTTATGTCTGTGGGGTTTTTTTGGTGTTTTTTTCCAATTTTATTGAGTTATAATTATAAATAACGTTGTATAAGACATGGATGTGTTACCTATTTAATATAGAGTTGGACTTATTTTCTAATGTTTGTGCCTAATTTTGCATTTATTTTTCCTACTTTTTAAGGTATTTCCCTACAGGTGGATGAATTTCATTTTTGGAAGTGTAAAAGAAATACGGTTCAAAGTCAAAATCATATAAATGTATTTGCTTCTCCCTGTCAATTCCCTTTTTCTAAGTTTTATGTAAAATTGAGTAGTTCATATTTCATTCTTGCTCTCTTTAGAAATTAAAAAAAATATATGTGTTAATCTTATTTACCTTCTTTCTTACAGAGAAGAGCAAGAGCATACTATATTGGCTTTTTCTCCTCCCCTCCACCCCCAGTTGCTCACTCTGATTTCATCACATTCTTCCTTATTCTTTCTCACAAAATGATAGATCTCTTCACAGATGAGTCGACTACAATTTAGATTCTAATGACAGGATCTTTCTCTTATTTCCAATCTCAAAAATACAAAATTAACAGAATAATTAGACCTTGCATTAGTTTACCTACTGTTGAAATACACACACACACACACACACACACACACACACACACGTACGTATATAAAAAGATTCACACATGTATACTATGGGTCTCAATCATTATATACATACTTATATGGAAAAATTCTAAAGGATTTTATGGGTTCCAAATCCATTTTCAGTATTTCGTTCCTTAAAAAATAATGATAGGGGCGCCTGGGTGGCGCAGTCGGTTAAGTGTCCAACTTCAGCCAGGTCACGATCTCGCGGTCCGTGAGTTCGAGCCCTGCGTCAGGCTCTGGGCTGATGGCTCAGAGCCTGGAGCCTGTTTCCGATTCTGTGTCTCCCTCTCTTTCTGTCCCTCCCCCGTTCATACTCTGTCTCTCTCTGTCCCAAAAATAAATAAAAACGTTGAAAAAAAAATTAAAAAAAATAATGATAAAAAGCATGTCTATGTCAATAACATTTTTTCTGGTCTATTCTTGTTTGGTGTCTCACTGTCTGACAAGAGAGAATGTAATTCTTACAGCATTCTCATTTCTTGTTTTTTTTTTTTTATACCTTGACACAAAGCATTTGCTTTTAGTTTTTGTTTTTTTTTCCCTGTGCTCAAAGGGAATGGATGAAGATTCTTTTTCCTTATATAGTCCGCTCTATTTTTTTTTTCCATAGTGATCAGTGTTCTTCTGTTTCTACGGTGTTCTCTGAATATACTAAAGAAATAAGATGGGGTAAAAGAATAATCTTCTAACTTGTGAGTTGTAACTAAAACTAAATCTTCATTTTCCTGTCACATAGTGTTGTACATGATAAGATATTACAAGAACTAATTCTAAAGATGCTTACAAGAATGTGCTCGAGTGCCAGCTCTTGTTCTTACTGGCTGTATTGTCTCAACCATTTTGTTTTACTTCTCTAATCTTTGGCTTTATTGTCTATAAGAGAGAGAGAACATAATATAATGGTTATTGTATTATATTTACATAATTATTTGTGTATTACTTTAACTTATATTTATATAATAGTATGAGTAGTAGATTATTGTTAGAATTAAATGAGATTGGGGGCCTAGGTGGCTCAGTCAGATCAGTAGCCAGCTGGCTCATGTCATGACCTTGTAATTCTCGAGTTTGAGCCCCCACATTGGACTTCAGCACAGAGCCTGCTGGGGATTCTCACTCTCTCCCTCACTCCCTGCTCCTCTCCCCTTGTGTGTGTTCTCTCTCTCTCTCAAAATGAATTAATGAATTTAAAAAAAAAAATTTTTAGAAAGAATTAAATGAGAGAATATATATCACATAGGAAATAGTCTGACCTATAAGAAATGGTCAATGTTAGAACTTATTTGTATAGTTGTTATAATAGTTATAATTAAAGCACTCTGTAAAATCTTCTGTCATTAAAAGCCAGAAAGCTACAGGGCAACTTCATGCTATAATTTAGATAAACATGATTAACATGACAATGTTTATGACATAAGATTTACTGAGATATATTAAGATGCAAATTTTCATACAGTGTTCATTGCAAAAATAAAAGAATACTAAAGGAATATAAAGTATTGCTAAACAACATTGACAATAAAAGTAATTGTGGTATTCTTCATATGTGTACTTTAACACATGTATATATTTTATTTAAACAGGTATTACTATTATAATAAAATAGTAAATAAGTAAATAAAACACAGAAAATCATACCATGTTTTTAAATAATGGGCTTAGGAAATAATTCATCCATTTTCTCCAAAACACAGATGTTTTTAAAAACATAAACTATTACTTATTAAGAGCATGAAAGTGATCTGCAGATGTTACATAACAACTTCACGCAAACCACGATACTTTGAAGGTGCATCTAAAGTCTTCTCAAATGAAATATCAAGGTTACCTGTTTAAGCCATCTAAGCCATCCCCTCTCTTTGCTGACTGCACAATATTTATCTTGACAGATGTCAGCTTTATAATGCTTGTGAGAAGTTTGTGGCTTTCATTACCTGGATTTACAATAGTGTGCAACAGAGGCTTAAATTGCACATGAGCCATGACAGCTGGCAAAAACATGCCAGAGGACAGCTTTGTCAAACCTAGAAAGCTCAAGAGAAGCTTAGTGGAGTGAATGAAAAACATAAAAGTTGGAGAGCCTAGAGACAAAAGAAGAAGAAGAAGAAGAAGAGAAGGATGGCTAAGCCTCCAGATGATTGCATCGGCATTCATTACATGTGCCTATGGACAGACGAGTAGCGTTCGCTGAAATCATTCAGAATACGTGCAGAGGGTGTATTAGTTACATGTGTGTTCAGTGGATTTATGTCTATATTTTATCCTCCTACAGGTTTATAAATTGATTTGATTTGCTTCAATTTGTTTGCTTATCAGCCAATAATAAAAGAAAAACTTCTGTCTCTTAAATAATTCCCATGAAAAAAAAATAGGTGAATAGAAACTTTCAGTTAGTCTTTGCCTCTTAGAAATTTAAGGAAAGGTGAAGATCATCATTTACCTTATTTATATCATTTATAGGAAACTGCAGTTCTTAGAAATAACGAATATTCCATGAAGTAGAGAGGCAAAAGTAAATTATGGAGCAGAGTTTATATCTCTAATTTGAAAACAATCAGAGTATTTTACTGTTGTTGTCACTGAAATATTCTCATTAAAAATAAAGTGGCAGTAAAAGTAAATCTAACCATATTCACTTTGGGGACAAAAGCAACAGTATACTTAAAATAGATATGGCCTTATTCTCTTTAAATTAAATTGAAAACAATCTAAAATATTATGACATGATACTAATCATGATAAACAAAACTGTAATATTTCTTTTAAGAACACTCATGAACAGATATAGGACAAAGATTTCATTTAGTTTTTGGTTCCTTTGAGAGTCATTAGAAGCAACTAATAATGATATCATTCCATTTTTCTTTTCCAACACACACACACACACACACACACACACACACACACAAAGATACATACTTTTTGAGGTTTAATAATATATCAAATGCTTCATATTTATTCACAAGAGTCAGTAGCATAATATAAAGCAATAGGATTAATTTTTAAAATATATATTGGCATTCTACCTGTGTAATTGAAAAATGGACTAGCGGGGCACCTGGGTGGCTCAGTTGCTTAAGTGTCCAACTCCAGCTCAGGTCATGATCTCACAGTTTGTGAGTTCAAGCCCTGCGTCGGGCTCTGTACTGGCAGCTCAGAGCCTGGAGCCTGTTTCGGATTCTGTTCTCTCTTTCTCTCTGGCCCTCCCCCTCTCTGCTCTGTCTCTCTCTCAAAAATAAACAAACATTAAAAAAAATGAGTAAACTATCTCAATAATTAAAAAAGAAAAATGTAGTAGACACAGATATAAAAGTGGTATTATACACTGTCTCAGTTGTAGAGAATTTTATACCCTAATTTGTGATAGAAATCATATGCAAATAAAATAACTGGAATTATAACAATATATAAGAACTACTAGCAAAGGAGGTGAGACATGAACATATGTATTTAGTTAAGGAAAATGAATACAGCCTTTGTATTAGTCAGGATTATCCAGCAAAACAGAACCAATAGGATGTGTGTATATAGAGAAAGAGAGAAGAGAGGGTGAAGGAGAGGAAGAAATGTTAAGGAATTGGCTAACAGTGCAGAGCCCAGTGGGGGGCTTGAGCCCACGAACCTTGAGATCATGACCTGAGCTGAAACCAAGAGTCAGACGCTTACACGACTGGGCCACTCAGGCGCCCTGGTGGGTTGATTTTTTAACTTTTTTGTGAAAGATGTTGCAAGTAAAAGAAATATGGTATACTGCTTTCAGATTGGGTCACTACTCACTATTTCTTACCATCAATGGATATACTCAGTATCCTATTTTGTAAAGTTGAGCTATTTCTCAAGACATAACTAACCAAGTACACAGCACTAATTTTCACACATGCACTTAATGTTGTGACCTTTAGAACATTAATGACAAATAACATAGACATTATTCTAAAAGTTTTACTTCTTTTTAAGTAATGACTTTATACCATAAATCCTAATTACATTATTAGGATGACCCAATAAAAATATACTATTCTTTTTTCCCGTTGATAAAAATACACTATTCTTTTTTCATGTGGAAAATTGTCACTAATTATGAAGGAAGTTTTCCAAGGATGTTTATATGTATTAAAAAATATTGCTCAAAAACTATGAAAACCCATCCAGTTAATCAAAACAATTTGTTGAAAAACTCACTTTAAAAATTTAGGGAAATTCAATAAATAAATTAATGGATAAAGAAGATGTGGGGCATGTGTGTATATACATATATATTTATAAATCTGAATATGAATATAAATATCTATAATGGAATATTACTTAGCCATAAAAGTAATGAGATCTTGTTATTTGCAACAACATGGATGGACATAGAGGGTATTATGCTAAGTGAAATAAGTCACACCAAGATAAATACAATTTCACTTATATGTGGAATCTTAAAAAATAAAATAAACAAAAACAGGAACAGACCCATAAATACAAAGAAAAACTGATGGTTTCCAGAGGGGAAAGTGGGAGGGATGGGCAGAATGGATGATGGGGAGTGGAAGATACAAGCTTTCAGTTAGGGAATGAATAAATCATGGGGATAAATGGTATAGCATAGAGACTATTGCCAATGGTATTGTGATAGCATCATATGGTGACAGATCGTAGCTACACTTGTGAGCCTAACATATACAGACTTGTCAAATCACTATGTTGTACATTTGACACAAACATAACATTGTGTGTTAGCTATACTGAAACTAAAAAATAACTCAGAAAAAGAAGAATGGGGATTTCCATATGTGATTAAAATGGCGAAACTGAATAAAATTAGCAATTAATGTCTCCTAATAGATAACTATAATAACTTTTCAAATACTGCATGATAGGCAAAGTGATGCTGTTATCATGAAAAGAAGGAAAAACTGCCAGATGGCTCTATAACCTCAGTTTTATGCCTGGAGATACTTTCTGGAGTACAGCAAGTCCAAATAGAGCAGAAAATTACACTGAGCTGGAACCACAGAGATCAATGTTATGTTATTGAGGATGCTGGCTTTATGGGCCAAAAACTGAAGAAGATATTGTACAATGAAGGGCCTTCAGGAATATGCACAGGAGTTGCTTGACTTTCTAGATAAATATTAAGCTGAGAAGTTATGAGAGGGGATTTTGCAAGGCTAACCACTCCACAACCAAAGTAAAAAAATAAAAAAGTAAACAAAACAAAACATAGTCCTAAAAGAAATAATCCCAGACTTATCTTGGCACAATCTAGGAAGAAGCTCAAATAAATCAAGCTCATTTGCAAATTCTACCAGAATAAAATGTCACCTTGTTTTAAGACAACAAAATCTACACATTAATAGCATAACACAGCAATATTCAGTACAAAATAGCAAATTAGTGAATTTAAAAAGAGGAGAAAAACCAATCAAAAGACACAAACTCAGAAATGATGAACATGTTGGATTTTGCAGACATAGACTTAAAAGTACTTTTTACAACTATGCTTAAGGATTCAAAGGCAAGGGGAATTGAAGGAGAAAATAGAGGACCTGAAAACAATCGAACAATCAATCCAATGTGTAAGAAAGAGAACTGAATGTAAATTACTGGGCTTGAAACATAAATTCTCTTGAAATCTATTCCTGGAGATTACAACATCCTATCTATCAATAATTGTTAGAAAAAGAAAAAAAATGACATATTTGACAAATTTGAATTTGAACAAATTCTAACCAAATTAATTATTTTTAAACACCTCAAAACAGAATGCATCTGCCATTGAAAGATTCACCACATATAGTGTCTATGGTGGTAATGATCAATATATAGATCAATAAAAAAGAAAAGAGAGTGAAAAAATAATCACAGATTTACAGGGTGTGTTTATTTTTTTTACACAGTGCCAAGTTAGTTAAACGGAAAAAACATGGGGGATGGAAAAATGGAAAAAATGGAAAAAATGGAAAAAAAGATAGTCTTTCTAATAAATGGTGCTTAACATTGAAGACTTCTATGGACAAAACAAAACAAAAAAAACCAAACAAAACCGCTTCCTACAAAAAAAATGGGCAATTGAATAGATCATTTACAAAAGAAGATTGATGAATGGCCCATAGGCATATGGAAATGTGCTCAACATTAGTCACTCAGAAAATTCAAATTCAAACCATAATAACACCACCAAATTACTAGACTGTTAAAATCAAAATGCTTGATGATGCCTTGTGTTGGCAAGGATGTGGAGCAAATAGAACTCTCAGAGATTTCTGATCAAAATGCTCAATGATACACCCATCACAAACTTGTCAGTAAACAAATTGTGACAACCCAATTTCAGAGAATACTACTCAGCAGTAAAAACAGATTTGAACATTGGAAAATGGATGAATTTCAAAAATCATGCTATGTCAAAAAAGTCAAACACAAACACGTAAGCATTATATCATTTATAAGAAATTACAGAAAAGGCAAAACTATAGGGACAAAGAAGAGATCAGTGTTTCCTAGCAGTGAGGAAGGAAAGCCAGAGGAGGCATGAAATGCAAAGGAGCCCAAGAATATATTTTAGTTTTTGGAATTGCTCTGTATCATGATTGATGAGATAATGAATATATACAACTGCCAAAATTCATCAAAAAGTACACCTAAAGGGTGAAATTTATTGTAGTTTAATTTTTATACTGACATTTTTTTCAGCTAAAACAAAGTTCATGCAATTCAGTAGTGAGATTATACCTCTTCTTTTGTAGTATTGAAGCCCATGCTTGTCCGTGCATATTTTTTTCTTATTCCTTATCGCTTGCATGTACAGGGGCTACTGATGTGCTTCTACTCTGAATAGCAATTGAACCTTCTTATCAGAGGTCCTGCCCTTGGGGTGCCTGGAGGGCTCAGTGGGTTAAGTGTCCAACTCTTGGTTTTGGCTTAGGTCATGATCTCACAGTTTGTAGGATCAAGCCCCATACTGGGCTCTATGCCAAGTGTGAAACTTGGCAAGATTTCTAAGATTCTCTCTCTTCCTTTCCCTTTCCCCCTCTCCCATTTATACTCCCTCTTCTCAAAATAAATAAACATTTTAAAAAAGAGAGAACAAAAACAAACATACAAAAGGACTTGCCCTTAAAGCTGCCTGATCACATTTTACCTGTTTTACCAGATGAGTAAGCCAGCATTCCCCTCAGCCTTTTGTAACCCAGTGACTGACAAATATATGTGGGATATAAATATAAACACTTCAGCTCCTCTCTATCTTGTTAGAGCCACTACGAATTGCTACTTACGCTATTTCAAGAGGTCTCTGCAGGATGAACTAAAATTTTCCTACAAAGTACTTTGTCTTTATTGAACTTTGCCCCTATCAAACAATTTCTTTACTCTCCTTCTGATTTTTACTAGAACCCTCTTAATAAATTACTTATACGAAAATGTTTATCCTTGGATCTCCACTGAAATAATCCAACCTAAGAGAAAGAAGATATATTTTGGTGCCACTCATGAGTCTTCCAGTTAAGAGAAGAACATTCACTTAGACTCAGATAAGGTTTAAAATAAAAAGGGACCACGTTGGAGGAAGCACCTCTGGACTGTCCAGTCTCTCAAGATCTCTTATAAGTCTTTTTTCTTTATAGCAACCTAAATTTTCTCCTATTGCGTAGAGTTAGCCCTGCGTAGAGGGAGAATGGCAAGGAGAAGCATGAAATACAAACATGTGTTAGAAGAAAACCAAATTTCACATGAAATATATAAAATATTCTGTTAGTTTTTAGGTTGGTGTCTAAGAGTTAATTTGATCTTCAGAGAGAGCACTCTATTTTCCCTGCATGGTTCAATGACATAAGCTCTACTGACTACAACAGACAAAGACTGCTGGGTATGTGGACACTAATAAAAGAAAAAATGCAGTCTGTGCTCAACACTCTAAACTTCCAAGCTATATACAAAGTTTGAAGATTCTCAGCACCTGGGCATTCTTCCTTAGCAAAAGATTTGCAGTATTCAAGGAAAAAAGAAAAAAGGTAACTCAAACCATTGAGGTATTGATGAACGTATCTAGTAGAACAAGAGACCTAACTGCCCTTGGATTTACACTGAAGATTGTTCAGTCCTTATTAGGAATACTAACAGGTTTGTGTTGAGTCTCCTAATATCTGAATAAGCAAAATGCATGTTCCTGTTTACTTCTTCCAAGTCCTTTCTCTCAGATTCAGTTTATATTCTCAGTGACCTGCTTATTCCCAAGTCTTTTACCTGAAGGATGAGATTTTTCTGTCATTGAACAAATATAAAACTATTAAAACTTAAAACACACATTTAATCGGATGATATCACCAAGTACAAATTTAATTGTACCGCTTAAGACAAACCATTTTTATTCTATATATCTTGAATATTTATATAGACTTGTTTTTTGCTAAGGATGATAGTAATACTTATATGTAACTCATCTGTTTTTCTTTAAATAGTAAGCTAAAAATATACTCAATATCTAATTTTAAATACCATAATAAATTAAAACCTATCAATTGTTTTCTCTTTCTTCTATTTTTTTAAATGTTTCTTTATTTTTGAGAGAGACAGAGACAGAATGTGAGAGGGTTATGGGCAGAGAGAGAGGGAGACACAGAATTGGAAGCAGGCTCTAGGCTCTGAGCGGTCAGCACAGAGCCCGAAGTGGGGCTGGAATCCACGAGCTGTGAGATCATGACCTGAGCTGAAGTCAGACGCTCAACCAACTGAGCCACCCAGGCTCTCTGTTTTGTTTTTTTCTTCTAGAAGATAAAAATATTCTACTTATAGCTTAGAAAAGAAAAATGTGGCATTCTAAATCCAACTCTAGGGGCAGAAAATTACTCAGGAAAGGTTTTAATATCTAGTCTCAAAAATGGAATTGAACCAAAAATTATACAAAATAAAGGACTAATGTGTAGAAAGAATGTGTTTATGTGGAAAAAAATATATAAAACTATAGAGATTCTAAAAGTTGACAAAGGATTCTGCAATTATAAACTCCGATAGTGATTAGACACAAAATCTCTTATCTGATTTTATTTTTTTTTCAATGTTTTTTATTTATTTTTGGGACAGAGAGAGACAGAGCATGAACGGGGGAGGGGCAGAGAGAGAGGGAGACACAGAATCGGAAACAGGCTCCAGGCTCTGAGCCATCAGCCCAGAGCCCGAGGCGGGGCTCGAACTCACGGACCGCGAGATCGTGACCTGGCTGAAGTCGGACGCTTAACTGACTGCGCCACCCAGGCGCCCCTAAAATCTGATTTTTAAAAAGGCATAGAGGGGCGCCTGGGTGGCTCCGTCGGTTAAGTGTCCAACTTCAGCTCAGGTCATGATCTCACGATCTGTGAGTTCGAGCCCTGCATCGGGCTCTGTGCTGACAGCTCAGAGCCTGGAGCCTGCTTCGGATTCTGTGTCTCCCTCTCTCTCTGCCCCTCCCCTGTTCATGCTCTGTCTCTCTCTGTCTCAAAAGTAAATAAACATAAAAAAAAAATTAAAAAAAATAAAATTAAAAAAAATTTAAAAAGGCATAGAGATGATTTTCCAGGTTTATGTAATAAACCTGTATATGCACAGGTTTGCATGCACACACACACACACACACACACACACACACACACACACGAAAATGGTCACACAATATTCTTTTTTCTCTCTCTGTGTTCTCTCTAGAGTAGTATCAGTGTCTTCATTTTTCCTTTAGGTACAAATAATTCTAAGCACCTGAACAGGCTGAACATTTGAGGTATATTTGAAAAAAAAATCCTTTTGAAGAAAAAAATGTTTGCAAAGACATACCAATAATCAGCACGCATCTATAGTGTCCCTCACTAAATATCTTAATGCATTGTCTATTTTGATAAATAGAAATATTTGTGTTTTTTCAATCTGAAATATCATATGTCATAGTTATCAAACATACTTGATTTAAAATTTCATGTGCTAGGGAGGCTTGGGACAGAGGGAGAGAGTATTATTAGACTTTGAGTAGAGTTACTTAGTATCCATAGTTGTCATGATGCAGTAAAAGTCATTATTAAGCTATTAGCTAGGCTGTGAGAGAGAATTACAAATAATGTGGGAAGAAAATTGTTTTGAAGAGAAAATGAATTAATGGTTGGGTCAACAAGATTAAGAATCAGAGAAAGGTTTGGATATCATAGCTTCATAAAGCTCCCATGTGATAGCGTCCCCTCCCTAAGGGGCGGGGGGGAAAGGCAACCTGACTATACCGTATGTGACAACATCCCTCACAACCTTGTAACATGAGACCACTTAATCAGACTACATGTGTGTGTATGTGTGTGTGTAGTTACCATATATGGGAGACAAAAAAGTAAAAAAATATATATATAAAAACTATGCCATGTGGCGTTCCAAGCTCAGTTCGGGTACAAACCCAACTGAGTAGTGCTGGCACAAATAAAGTTGCTTTCTAAAAAAAACAAAAACAAAACAAAACAAAACAAAAAAACAAACTTGGTGTCAATTCTCTGTGTAAGAATCCTGCTACACCAAAGTAGTGAGTCAATAAAGCCAATATTTTAGATTCATAATTTTCTTTTTTTTAATTTTTTTTTTTTTAATTTTTTTTTTCAACGTTTATTTATTTTTGGGACAGAGAGAGACAGAGCATGAACGGGGGAGGGGCAGAGAGAGAGGGAGACACAGAATCGGAAACAGGCTCCAGGCTCTGAGCCATCAGCCCAGAGCCCGACGCGGGGCTCGAACTCACGGACCGCGAGATCGTGACCTGGCTGAAGTCGGACGCTTAACCGACTGCGCCACCCAGGCGCCCCTAGATTCATAATTTTCAAGAATTGTGAGCAAGTATATCACAAGTCTGTAATGAAATAACATAATTTTTAAAACAGTTTTAAGTCATTTATTTTATCTAAGTCCATTATCTTGATATTTGAGATACTTTGCAATATTTTACATTTTGTATTCAAGGCTTTTGGAAGTCTCATTTCTGTAACTTTACTAAAGCCAAATTTACTCATGAGACTAAATATAGAGGAAAAGGAAACCCCGGGCGGTGCCTTGTTTTAATGATCAAACATTCTGGATAATTGAAATGTTTAATTTGAAAGAGAAAGTTGATGGGTAGAAACATTCATGCAGCAGTCACAAATACGTGAATGAATACATGCCAAAGAGTAAAATAAATTCAGCAATTACTGTGCACAGCATTTTGAATACTATGATGTTTAATAAAAGGTAAAAGAAATGTAGAAAACCTATACATTTTTAAAATACACATTCATAATGAAAATACTAATTTTTAAAACGGGGCGCCTGGGTGGCGCAGTCGGTTAAGCGTCCGACTTCAGCCAGGTCACGATCTCCCGGTCCGTGAGTTTGAGCCCCGCGTCGGGCTCTGGGCTGATGGCTCAGAGCCTGGAGCCTGTTTCCGATTCTGTGTCTCCCTCTCTCTCTGCCCCTCCCCCATTCATGCTCTGTCTCTCTCTGTCCCAAAAATAAATAAAAAACGTTGAAAAAAAAATTAAAAAAAAAAACCTAATTTGGCTCTTTCTGAGTTCCATTTTTATGTATTGTCTGTATAAATGGCCTACACACAACTTACTTGCAAAATAGGTTATTAATTTATTATCAGAATGTAATTGATTCATTATTTGCATAAAGCATGCGAGTTGTGCTTATAATCTATACTAACGCAGCTAATGTTAAATAGCTGGTTGTACAATAGCCATACTGCTATTAAAATGTGTTGATATATAAAGAAAATACCCATTAAACTTTCTAACATTTGTGTAAATTAAGTCTACTATATGAGCTATACAAAGGCACAAATTACCATCTAAGTTGTTTTACCAATCAGATTTCTGAGGTAGCATTGCAAAGCAGCTCTGTTACTTGGAAAATTAAATGTAAATGTTCTCCTTCATGAGAACATTCATCTCCTTCATGATCTCCTTTTATGATCGAACAAACAGGGCAGCAGATAGGTCTAAAGATTGGGTCTAAAATATATTTTCTAGAAGTAATAAAAAGTGCAAGTCTCATAATGACACGAACACTTATGCCATCTAGTACATTTTGTGCTTTTGTGCTATGTACTTAACAGTGTTATTTTTATGAAATACAAAGATTTTCTCTATCGTCAGATATATAGTATCATGAAATGCTTTAAAAGATCACATAGAATAATGATTGTTCCTGCGTTTTGCCAAATACTTGGAGAAAAACTTTTAAAGTGCAGTTAATCATGCAACTGTTATTAAGCAGGTGGCAATTTGGTATCATGCAGATAACCATCTGGCTGACTACGATTTCAAACTTTTCACAGGTCTCCATAGCATGTAAATGTGTCAAAGATTCTTAGCAGTTTTGAAAAAATGGCTTTGCTGTCATATTTTAAATACAGTGATACACAAGTTAGAGTGTATGACTCTGTGATAGCTTTATAAAATATTTAATAAATATTTACCAGGTTTCATGGAGACTTTTCTCTTGTTATTTTGCACAAATGATTTCTTAGAAAATGGACAGTTTGTTTTCTGTAATTGTATTCTATGTGTGTTTAATTTCTCTTCACTTCTTGCTTTCGACTTATTCCACATGCATCGGTGGCCACCTTAATGTTAAAATACTTATACAGTTTCAAGGACTGACTACTATCCCCTAAATAATTTATACTTAACATATCATAAAATATTTATCCTTCTATTTCTGGAAAAGACCTTTTATTTCTATCACTTAATGTCTAATTATAAAATAATATATATTCATTATATATTTTATATAATTTATATAATACATGTAACATACATTTTATGAATAGAATATGTATATATGTATACATATAACATTTTTTATATATAATATTTCACATAATATACATTACATGTATAATAATATATTGTACATATGCCATATATGTGTGTATGTGTGTGTGTATAATTTATATGTATGTAAAATCACCACCAAAAATTTGAGAATATAAAAGACAATCAGAGAATATAAGTTAGCAGTAACACTAATGAGAAATAACCACAATTAAGTTTCTGGAAATATACACACAAATAAGGTATTATTTCCACATATATACATGTGTGCACACACAAAAATACATGCATGTCAATTTTGAGCCAATTTAAGCTCATAAAATATATATTGTTTCAGAATGTGTTTTTCAAGTTTTTAACTTCCAGTTAGTTAACATACAGTATAATTTTAGTTTCAGCAGAATGTACTTTTTTACTTAAAATTTTGAGATTATTTTGCAGTAAGAATTCTTTGGAAATATGTTTTATCCACCTTTAAAGGGAAATATACAAGTTACTATTTGTAGGTGGCTATTGAACATTTAGAAATATTTTTTGAGTACTTTTCATATTCTTTACAAGGATATGGAGGCCGAATTTATAATGTCAAAGTAAAATGGACTTTTCACACAATACACGTTTCAATTTAGAAAACGCTTTCCCCCCTTTACTGATTATCTGCATATTTTAAGTATGTGCCATTCTCCTCCAATAAAGTATATATTCTTCCACATGAGAAATGAGTTATGTCTCATTCATCTTTTCATTCCTTTGTGAAGTCTATATTAATTGATGGTTTTATTAAATTAAAAAAAAAAACACCCTGATCTAGTTGTTGAATTTTTGTATATAGAGAGAATCAGATACATCCTATTTTGTTTCCTTATTTCAAGTATCATCCATGAGTACCTGTTTTTGGTTTTTATTATTTCAAGTGTAATCAATGAGTACCTGTTTGTATTTATTGTGAAGCTAACAAAATTGTTTCTGTTCATACTATTTTGCTAATCTTATTGCATCTGTTTTTAAACAGTGAATAGTTGCTATTTTTAACTATTATTATTTTTAAACAGTGGATATTTACTATGTTTGGTAAGAATCAAGGACACTATTATACTAAAACTGAGATAACATTAGGGGTCAAGGAAGATGGCAGAATCAGAGGATCCTGAGGTCACTTTGTCCCACAGACATACTGAGGCTACAGGTATATATAATGTAACTCACTCTGAAAATGATCTAAAGACTAGCTGAACAGCACTTCCACAGCTAAAGATAAAGAGAAAGCCACATTGAGAAGGGGAAGTGGGGAGGAGACATGGTTGGAACCCAACCCCTCTGTGCAGTGACCCACATGCAGGAGAAATATCACAGGAATGGAGGTTCTCCCTGGGGAGCAAGGAAATCAAACCCTACATCAGGCACACCCTACCTTGGGGATCTGCACTTGGAAGACAAGCCCCATAATGTCTTTGAAAATCAATGGGACTTAACTCAAGGAAAGCAAAGATTTACAGGAAACCCAGATTCTGCTCTTAATGGGCCAGCACACTGTATCACTTGATCTGAGACCCAGCACAGAGGCCGAAATTTCAAAGGACCTGGGTTATAAGTGAAGGAGATTTATTGACTAATTTTAAGATGTACTGGAGGGACAGGCAGCTTTCTCCAGGAATGGAAGTCTTGTTGGGCACCATTTTCTTGCCCTCCTTCAGCTAACTGGCACTTTCCATTTACCTTGGGAGTGCTGCTTGCCCACTCCAGTGTTTCTGTGAAAATCCACCCCAATGAGCAAACACACCTTTGCAAAGCGAATACCTCCTGCCACACCCAGTGGCCAGCAACAGTCAGGACCAGTATCCCCTCCATAGTGACTACCACCCCACTACACTGGCAGATAGCCCTGGCCAGAACCAGTGCCACTACAAAACACATTCTGCCTCAGGGAGGGGGTTACAATGCTGCCAACATGCACCCCTGTCAACAGTTGCAGCCAAGGCTCTCCATTAGCTGTACTAGGAGATAATCCACCCACCGGCCACAGGCGGGCCTCTAGCCAGCACACCAAGTCACAATCCATCAATACACCCAGTCAGGCTGGGGGCCGGCCCCGCCCACCAGCAAGCCTACTGCAGGTGCAGCTGGGCCTCCTTGACAGCTGTGCTTGGAGGCCTTCCCTGCCAACCAGTATACACAGTAGTCATAACCATTCACTGCAGCCCACTAGGCTGGGGCCAGCCCCACATGTCGGCATACTTCACACGTGTGCAGCAGTCACAGCCCAGTCACAGCAGGAGGGTATGCAAGCCTACACAGAAGGCACTCCTGGAGCACCTGATTCTGTACTACTGGGCCCCACAGGATGCCTTATATCTAAGTGCACTATCTTGAAGACCAGGAGACATAGCTGAGCTACCTAATACACAGAAACAAACACGGAGAGATAAAACAAGGAGACAGAGAAATATGTTTCAAACAAAAGAATAAAAAATCTCAGGAAAAGAAGTAAACAAAATAGAAATAGCCAAACTACCTGATAAAGGGTTCAAAGTAAGTGTCATAAAAATGTTCACCGAACTTGAAAGAAGAGTGGATAAACTCAGTGTGATCTTCAACAAAGAGAACAAAAATATTAAAAAGAACTAATCAGAGTTGAAAAAATATAATAGCTAACATGAAAATAGACTAGAGGGACTCAACACTAGATTAGAGGATGTAGAAAAGTGGATCAGCAATCTGGAAGACATGGTAATAGAAAGCCACCCAACTGAACAGAAAAGTAAAAAAGAATTTAAAAATGAAGATACATTAAGGGACCTGTAGGACAACATCAGCATACTAACATTCACATTTAAGACATCCTAGAAGGAAAAAAAAGACAAAGCAGCAGAAAACTTGTTTGAATAGCTGAAAAGTTCCCCAGCCTGGGGATGGGAACAAACATTTAAGAGCAGCACAGTGAGCTCAAAATGAGATATACCCAAGGAGGTCCACGTCAGAAACACAATAATTAAAATATCAAAGTTTAAGATAAAAAATGAGTTTTAAAAGCAGCAAGCAAAAAAGCAATGTGTTATATATAATGGAAACTTCATGAGGCTATCAGATGATTTTTCAGCAGAAACTTTACAGGCCAGTAGTGGGGGTGGGGGGCAAAATACAGTCTAAGTGCTGAAAGGAAACAAAACAAAACAAACCCACTAAACCAAAAATATACAACCTGGCAAAGTTACCATTCAGAGTTGAAAGAGAGATAAAAAGTTTCCCAAAGGTTAAAGACATCCATCACCCCTAAACCAGCCCTATAAAATGTTAAAGGGACTTCTTTAAGTGTAAAAACAACAACAACAACAACAACAACAACAACAACAACAACAACAAAAAACGGCCATAACTGGAAGAAAATTACGAAAGGAAAATATTTCACTGATAAAAGCAAGCATATAGTCAAGAAGTAGATCAAACACTTATAAAACTAGAATATGCCTTAAAAGAAAATAAGTAGTAAAGTCAATGATGTCGACAATAATTAAAGAATATAAAAATAAAAAGATGTAAAATAGGACTCATATACACAAAAATGTGGGAGGGGGATTAAAAATGCAGTGCTTTTAGAATGTGTTTAAACTTAAGTAAGCATCAACTGAATATAGACTGCTATATACAAGATGCTATGTATAAAACTTATGGTAAGCACAAACCAAAAACCTCTAATAGGTGCACAAAAAATAAAGAACAGAAAATCCAAGCATAACACTCAAGAAAGTCATCAAAACACAAGAGAAAAAAAAAAAGAGGAAAAAAAGAAAAGGGAAAGAACTACAAAACTAGAAACAATTTTGCAAAGTGGCAATAATTACACACCTCTCAATAATTACTATAAATAAAATCAACTGAATCTAATGAAAAGACATAGGACGGGGCACCTGGGTGGCTCAGTTGGTTAAGCATCCGACTTCGGCTCAGGTCACGATCTCGCGGTTTGTGAGTTGGACCCCGTGTTGGGCTCTGTGCTGACAGTTCAGAGCCTGGAGCCTGCTTCAGATTCTGTGTTTCCCTGTCTCTCTGCCCCTCCCCTGTTCACGCTCTGTCTCTCTCTCTCAATAATAAATAAACAGAAAAGAAAGAAAGAAAGAAAGAAAGAAAGAAAGAAAGAAAGAAAGAAAGAAAGAAAGGCAGGCAAGACAAGACATAGGACAACTAAATGGATAAAAAAACAAGATCCATCTGTATACTGCCTACAAGAGACTGATTTTAATGTTTTTGTTTTGTTTTGTTTTGTTTTTTAGAAAGAGAGAGACAGAGCATGAGTGGGGTAGAGGCAGAGATAAAGGGAGACACAGAATCAGAAGCAGGCTCCAGGCTCTCAGCTGTCAGCATAGAGCCCAATGCAGGGCTCGAACTCACAGATCGTGAGATCATGACCTGGGCCAAAGTTTGATGCTTCACTGACTGAGCCACCCAGGTGCCCCAGAGATTCACTTTAGACCTAAAGACATATGCTGGCTGAAAGTGAAGAGATGGGAAAAGTTATTCCATCCACATGAAATTGAAAATAAGCTGTGGTAGTAATATCGCATGTATGTATATATGTATGTATGTATATGTATATGCATATATATATATATATACACACACACACACATATATATTCAGACTTTAAAACAAATACTGCAATGAGAGACAAAAGGGGCATTAGATAATGATAAAGGGATCCATCTAATAAGAAGATATAACAATTATAAATTATGCTCCTAACATAGAGCACCTACATATATAAAGCAAATATTAACAGATATAAAGGGAGAAATGGTGACACAATAATAGTAGAGGACTTTAACATCCCACCTATATCAATGGGTAGATGAACCTAGAGAAAATCCATATGGAAGCAGTAGCTTTGAATGACACAGATGGATTTAACAGTTATTATATACAGAATATTTCATTCAAAAACAACAGGATATTCTTTTCAAGTATGCATAAAGCATTCTCTGGGACAGATTCTAACAGCCATAAAACAAACACACTTGACAAAATTGAGCCTTCTGATCAATGAACATTGAGTAGCTCTCCATTAATTATTTTTAAAATTTGTTCGTCAGAATTTTGTGGCTTTCCTCATATAGATCGTTGTACGTATTTTGTTAGAATTATACTTAAGGTATTTCATTTGGGGGGTTATGTAAATGGTATTGCATTTTTAATTTCATATGCCACTTGCCCATTGCTGACATATAGAAAAGCAATTACGTATGTTAACATTATGTCCAACAATCTTGTTATAATCACTTACCGGTTCCAGGAATATTTTTTGAGGAGTATTTCATATTTTCTACAAAATGATGAAGTCATCTGTGAACAAAGTTTTATTTTTCCAATCTGTACACTCTTTCTTTCCTTTAGTTATCTTTTTACATTAGCTAGAATTTCCAGTACAATGTTCAGTAGGATTAGTGAGAGAGGATATCTTGCCTGGTTCCTTACTGGGAATGCTTTGAGTTTCTCACCATTAAGTGTGATGTTATAGTTTGTTTTTATAAATAGTCCTTATCAAATTAAAGAAGTTCTCTTTTATTCCTTCTTTGTTGAGATATTTTATCATGGATAAGTGTTGGATTTTGTCAATTGCTTTTTCTGTATCTATTGATAGGATCATGTGATTTTTTTTTTACCCTGTTAATTGACTTTTGAATGTTGAATCAGTCTTGTATACATAGAATAAATCCCAGCTTAGTATACTTTTAAATATATATTTACTATAAATTTTCATATTGATTATTTAGAATATAAATGGAAGAAAAAAAGCTATTATTTGTGCATTTACTATGACACGGGCACTATGCTATTAAACATGGTACACCCATATATTAATTTAATAAATTCTTATTAGCCTGGTGTCAGTATTCTCAATTTTGAATAGGATAATAATAAAACTTAAAGAAGTTTATTATTTGAAAATGTTAAACTATGAAATATAATGTGATGATATTTAAAACAAAGTTTCATCTTATTACACAATATTTTCTAGTCTGTGTTAAATTAACAACATTGATTAAATTAGTCTGGTATCATATTTGTGCTTAACAGGCATGTATTTTTTATTTAAACATGTTAAATCACATAAATATATGTTCATGTATATGAGGTTTCATATAAACTGAATACACACATAAAAAATAAAGATAATTTTAAACACAATTTTTAGATACTATTTCAATAGACCATGTTCAAGCAAGCATTTGCTCCTGCTGCTATTGGTTTTGTTGTTGTTGTTGTGTTACTATTATTAAGAATGCAATAAAAGTAAATCCTGATTCCATTTGTGGTTTAAACTAATGATCTTTAAAGTATCTCCTCCCATTCTTATTTTCTCTTGTTTAGCAAAGACATGTAAATAATGCCACATCTCTTTGCTAGAAAAGATGCCTTACTGTCCACCCCCACCACCCCAAAAAATAAAAGATTTGTACTGCAAAATGCATCTTTTCTGTTTAGAAATTAGGATATTTATTTTAGGGAAAAGTAATTGCTTCTTCATACTGTATACTGTAATAGAATTTTCAGTCCAAAAGCAATTTAAGTCAGCAACATATTGAACTATAATTAAAGATTTATGATTCCATTAAAAGGTAATGTTATAGTTAATCCCTAATAATAAAATACTTCATAAAAGTTCAGTGTTATACACAATGCAGTGCAGAATACGAACATCAAGTTCTCCCAAATATTTACTGGGCTTGTGATTTCATTGAAAATGCTAACACTTGAATTTCAATAATACATTATATTGGCTTTAGATTTAATTGTAGAAGTATGGTTATCTTCCTTTAAATATATGTGCAGAATGTATTTTGTGGGATATATTTATTTAGATAACTGGATACCCTTTAAAATATTGTGATGCTTTACTTCTTTTCAATATACTTTTATTATTAAAAGAAGGATGAGATTCTGGTCAAGATGACCCAGTATATTCAGGTTGCAATGTCCTTTCTTAGCTTTAAATAAAAATAAAACATTATAAGTATAGATAATGGAAAAGGCATAGCCAGGTGGAAAAAAATGGAAACGGACAAAATGCATACAAGTATTGAAACCATGGGTCCTTGACCCATAAATATACAGTGATGGCCAAGGACTTGTCTCTGGCACGTTAAAGGGACATGTGTACCATGTGATATGAAAACAAGAGTCAGGCTCCCTACTTGACCATATGCATTATTTTTCAAGGTCTGCATCTCAGCGAATGAGGCTGGCCATACCACGGAAGGACCACGTTTTCAGTAGGACTGTCACATTTAGCAAATACAAATACTAAATAAAATGGGCACAGTTCTACAAAAAATAGTATCCAGTTTACTTCAAATTCAAATTGAATCGGGCAGCCTGTATTTTACCTGGCAACAGTACTCCTGAACCTGTAGCTACAAGAAACATGAACAGCTTCAGAACTGAGAAAAGATCATGGAAACTCTGCGTTTAAGTTGGTCTCCCCAGTACCCCACACAGTCAAAAGCCCAATATTTTATTAATTTCATACGACTACAAAATTTCATCATAAGCCTCAAGCCCCAAGGACTCATGGGCCAGGGAATAGACCCTAGCAAACTGTTGGTTAGGAGACACTGAAAGAAAATCAAAACAAAGAAAAATATGAATATATTCAAAAAGAAAACTCCTTTTCCAAAGGATAGAACCTATCAAATTCCAAGAAAAGAAAAAAAAATCGTGGTAATAAGACAGATTAACAACTAGTACATAAGTTAAATGCAGATTATAAATATAACTTGATAAGGTGGTCTAATGAAGACATTACATTCAGCATGTTTTTGATGCTCAACAGTTATATGAAAAAAATTTAAAGGAAATAGTATTAGTGAAAACTAAGAATTTAGGACTATGAAAAAATATTTAATTTTGGAAATACTAAACAACATTTATATTGCTCTTAAAATGGAAACAGATAGTACAAACTAGATGAGACATCAAGGAAGAAAATCTTAGCAACTTGTCAGATACTACTGAAGAATTTGCCACTAATGCACCAAAATGTTAAGATGTTCACACGGGAGTAATGTTAAGAATGATCAGAATGTTAAGAATGTTAATGTAATAAGAATGTGACATGTAGAGACTCTGAAATAGACATATAAGTTTCAGAAGGAAAAAAATGGAAGAAACGTCAGAGTGGCAATATTTGAAGATAGTATTAACATAATTTTTTGATAACTGAAGAAAAAATAAGCTTTCTTTCTGTATTAACATGTAGGCCTTAAAAGGGTATGTAAAATATACCTGTGACTATGTCAATCATAGGAAAAACTTTTGGAACAAAAAAAGAATCAAGTTTAGTTTCTAAGACATAAAAGGAAAATCACATTATTTGCGAAAGAAAGAAACTTAACCTGTAATGTAATTAAAATAGATTGCTTTTAACCAGCTGTAAGGAATATCTGAAGAAATGCTGAAGAAAAATAAGTAACAACCTAGCTAATCTGTAATTCAAAACGGGATAACATTAAGACTTTAGTTTGCAATACATGCAATGACCAAGTTAGCTACCTAACAACCATCACTAAATATAATACAAAACAAAACTAAATATAGGGTCTTCGTTAGCAGGGGTAAAGGAAGATAGAAATCCTGAAAATTTTAAAAAATCTTGGGGCACCTGGGTGGCGCAGTCGGTTAAGTGTCCGACTTCAGCCAGGTCACGATCTCGCGGTCCGTGAGTTCGAGCCCCGCGTTGGGCTCTGGGCTGATGGCTCAGAGCCTGGAGCCTGTTTCTGATTCTGTGTCTCCCTCTCTCTTTGCCCCTCCCCCGTTCATGCTCTGTCTCTCTCTGTCCCAAAAATAAATAAAAAATAAACGTTGAAAAAAAAATTTTTTAAATCTTATAGGGAACTCAATAGTAGCACTATAACTTAAAAATTTCAAGGGGCATGTGTCTTTCTCATTGTCTTCTCAGAAATCTCTCAAAAAGTATAAATAATATGAAATGCAATCTGTATTTGCAATAATAATGGAAAATTTATGTATCCCTGCACTACATTATGTGAGGTAAGTCTGTTTAATGGAGGCAAATGGAATGGTTTGGAAAGATGTCAAGAGAAGATTCCCATCGTTGACAATGTTGCACTACTATAACTGAGGGAAATTCTTCCAAATCAAGTGATGCAGCTTAAGATTCAAAGATAAAATTAGAATGGGGATGTATATTATGACTCAAGGCAAAAGTTTCCTCCTTCCGACCTCATTTGGCATAAAGAAGAAGCTGGAAGGTAGGTATGTTCTGAGCAATTTTACAGAGAAGTTATTTGCAGAAAGTAGGTTTTTCAGTAAGATAGGCTGGTAAAGGAGAACCGTGCTGCACTGAGTTGACTCTAGGTAGCTGATCATTGTTGTTTGGCAGATATACAGACTTAGAGACTGTACTCAAGTAGGTGTTCTTATTACACAAGAAATGCTTTCCTATACTCTAACATGATACTGGTCCTCTGGATAAAAATCCAGTTCAGAAAGTAATTACACCATTCAAATCTAAGTAAAATGTAAATTATCAAGTATGGACCTACAAAATGTAAGGAGAAAAGAGAGAGAGAGTGAGAGACCAGATAGATGGTTACACCCATCAGATTTTTTGTTTGTTTGTTTAACCAGAGGAGCTCCACCCCTCTGCTTTATTTACAAGAGATATACTCCAGCACCCCAAGTGGATGCCTGAAACGACAGATAGTACCAAACCCTAGATATACATTTTTACTTTACATACAGACCTAAGATAAAGTTTAATTTATAAATAAGCCACGGTAAGAAATTAATAATAACTAATAATAGAACAATTATAACAATATACTGTAATAAAATTGATGTCTGATTTTTTTTTTCAAAATATCTTATTGTACTGTACTCACCCTTCATCTTGTGGTGATGTGAAATGATAAAATGTCTACATGATGAGATAAAGTGAGTGGGTGATGTAGGCGTAGTGATGTGGCGTGAGCCTACTACTCACCTTCTGACAACACATCAGGAGTTATTATCTGCCTCCAGACTATGGTGACTGCATTAAGGATTACCGCACAGAGAAATGTAAACACTGGCCAAAAATGTTGCGTAGTTTTTAAAAAATATAAAATAAACCAGTATGTCATTTTACTTTTGTGACTTTAGAGTATACAAAATTTCAGGAACAACATATCAAACTATAGAAATAAACTATGTACTGGTGGGCCTCTGAAAAGGATCCTAAGAGCAAAATAAACTATCTTAGAGTAAAAAGAAAAATTTCTTTGAGGTAGAACAAAGGATGGAATACAGGACATGAAAGAGAGAAGTCAAAATAATCCACAAAATAAAAAAAAAAAAATTAAGAGAGGTGAAACAATGAAGTTTAAGAAAACTTTAATGAAAAAGTATTAAAATTGCCAATTTAAAGGATATACTGGATCTTAGAAAAAAACAATGATCAGTTTAGAAGTATTTTAATAAAGCTAATTGATTTCAAATCAAAGATCCAGTTGGCAGTAAAGTACAATATCATTTTACCTATAAATACAAAACAATAGTCTGACCTAAGATTTTTCAATATCAACAGTAAATTCTGAAAGGGACTCTAGCAATGTCTGTAAATTCCTCAAAAAAAGAAAAAAAGAAAGGAAAATATGAACCATTAATTCTATGGGCATACAAATTATTAAATACTAAAGAAACGAATAAATATTGCCAAGAATTCATTAGTCTTTCACATGATCCTTGAAGAAATATTAAAAGATGAACTACAGGTGCACCTGGGTGGCTCAGTCTGTTAAGCATCCACCTGTTGATTTCAGCTCAGGTCATGACCTTACAGTTCATGAGTTTAAGCCCTGCATCAGGCTCTGCCCGGACAGGGTGAGTTCTGCTTGGGATTCTGTGTCTCTCTCTCTCTGCCCCCTCCCTCCCTCACTCTCTGTCTCTCTCTCAAAATAAATAAAATTAAACTTAAAAAGAAAGATAAACAATAAATAGTGAAATGACTACAAAGACATTTGCAGTGGTATCAAATAAATACTGTTAGGTGTATTTGAAGATACACCTAAGATAGGCAGAATACCAATAAACTCCCCCTTGAGTTTAATACTCTCCCCCTTGAGTGTAGACAAACCTGAAACTTGCTTCTACTCAGTAAAATATGGCACATTTTAGGAATATTACTCGGGCTCCTATTCAGTTACATGGCAAAAGTGAAGGAACCGTGCAGGTGAAATTAAGCTCTATAATCAGTTGACTTGAGGTTAACCAAAGAAGTCTACCTTGCCTGAGCCTGATCAAATCAGATGAACATCTAAAAGAAGGCTTTAGAGGTAAGAGACAGAAGTCAGAGACTCTCTCTTTCCTGAGGCAAACTTTATCTAGCTGACGGAAAATGAATCTTGCCAATAATACATTAAGTTAGAAGAGGATGCCAGGTTCTTTGGTTAACACTGAAACAATTCTCTCCTCCTTAATTGTGTGTGTTTGTGATTTATAATTATTTCATAAAAGTATGATATGGTCAGATTAAATCAAACCAATATAGAGAACTGATTTAAATTGAGTGCTGAAAACAGTTTTCTATCATATTTATCTTCTACTACAGATTCCTGTACATCAATTCATATTCTTTGTCATTTTAACTTTTTTTGTTGTTTTTGTTTGTTTTGATCAGGCTATTCAATCTATGAGTTATATATATATATATATATATATACATATATATATATATATATTTTTTTTTTTTTGCAAAAGTTCTAACAGTTTGGGACTTGAGTAATCATATGAAATAGTACCTAGTTACAAAAGAATTTCCTAATTCTTTTTCATGATTCAGATTTTCATGAAATTTTGAAATTCAGATTTTCATGAAATTTCATGAAATTCAGATTTTCATGATTTGCATCATTTTATAACAATGTTTTATATCAAAAATACTGAGGCATGGGGTGCCTGGGTGGTTCAATTGGTTGAGGGTCTGACTCTTGATTTTGGCTCAGGTTGTGATCTCACCATGGTAAGATTGAGGCACATTTAACATGGAGCCTACTTAAGA
Source organism: Prionailurus viverrinus (assembly GCF_022837055.1). Lineage (NCBI taxonomy): Eukaryota > Metazoa > Chordata > Mammalia > Carnivora > Felidae > Prionailurus > Prionailurus viverrinus. The sequence continues at coordinate 116,051,445 of NC_062569.1, forward strand.
TTCTCTCTCTCTCTCTCTCTCTCTCTCTCTCTCTCTCTCTCTCTCTTCCCCCCCCCAACCTCTGCCTTTATCCCCTACTCACACTCTAAAATAAAATTTAAAAAAAAAAGAAAAAGAAAACAAACACTGAAGCATGAAGAATTGAATTGATATATTGAATAGGAAAATGTAATGGATACTTCTAGATCTACATGCTCAAGTTTCAGATGTTTTTGAATGTTGCATGTAGAGAACACACGATGTCCTTTTTCCTAAAAGGTTCAAAGACAATAAAGACCTAATGGAAGGAAATGGGCTCTATGTTGACACACTGCTGATACCATGTCAATGTCTTCATACAGTATCTCATTAAGATTTCAAATGTTTCTATAGCTATAGTCATTATTTGTTATCCTTCAGAGGAATATGGGATTTTAAATTGTGTCAGAGCAGCTGTTCAGAGAAGCCACTTGAGTAGTGAGGGTTATTACTGACAGTCTCAGCATGATGATTGCATTACCGTGTGCTGGAATATGATTCTGAAAAATGAGAAATACTCTATTTAGGCAAAGAGAAATGACTTGCTGTTTGTTTCTGAATAACTCAGTCTACTGTATGGTAGGTTGAATAGATGCACAAATCTTATAATGATTACTGATATCTTGGTAAAAGTCTCATTGAAGTAAACTGTAGGGTACCTGAGGTTTCATACGCATTTATCAAACAACCGATAGAAACGCTGCTTTTTAAAAAATGAAAAGATGAGGTTTAGGGCACAAAATCCTCACACCTGGTTGTTACCAATGGTATTTTGTTACCACTATTAATCATATCTTACTTGTTTATTTTTAGGATGAGAACATTTCCAGCACCACTTACCCTACCTTTTAGCTGTGTTCCAGGACTTGTGTGAAAATTTTATTTCGGTCAGTCAAGTTTTATTTTAAATATAGCAGCAAAATATAGAACATAAACCCTGACCGCTATGATTGTCAAAATAAATTTCGTTTTTTAATGAAAATAAACACTGCTTGATGTAATAATATTATACATTCTAGTTATATATATTTATAAGGGTATTATAAAACTATCTTTTTTCACACACAACTTCCATCAAAATAGTCAAGCAATTAACTGCTAATGTTTTATTATATGTACTATTGTAGTCTAATTTTACAATCATTCAACTGTTTACCTATTCCTTCCATTTAGTAAATTCTAAGTTTTGCCATATTCAAAACACACAAAAAAATCAAGGTTTATCTATATAGTTTTTACATATAAAACGCTTATATGTAAATAATTTTTATACATAAAAGGTTTATATACTTTTTTTAATCCTTATCAAAATACATCTATATCTTTTCTAAGGTAAGAATTAATGTATAATAGCATTTTAGGGTGACAATTTAGAATGACACTAAGGGTGAATACTTTCATATGTTTCTCTCAATGTATATGTTCACATTTGTATTTATTCTTATATATTTACACATAATTATAATATTAATATTAGATATAAAATACATAATGATATATTTATTTTTTTTTCAATGTTTATTTATTTTTGGGACAGAGAGAGACAGAGCTTGAACGGGGGAGGGGCAGAGAGAAGGGAGACACAGAATCGGAAACAGGCTCCAGGCTCTGAGCCATCAGCCCAGAGCCTGACGCGGGGCTCGAACTCCCGGACCGCGAGATCGTGACCTGGCTGAAGTCGGACGCTTAACCGACTGCGCCACCCAGGCGCCCCCATAATGATATATTTAAATACATACAATATTTATCCTTTCAATAAGGATGTCTATAAATTCTTGATCCCTATTCAGGATAGAGTTGAGAGAACAGACCCACTGTAGTTATTTCAAGCAGAAAAGAGCCTAATACAGGAACAAGTCGATTATGGTATTGTTAGAAGGGCTGAAAAGGTGGAACCCAGGGAATGGTTTATAGATTTTGAAGCCAAGCCACTGCACTTGTCCCTCAGAGGTTAAATGTCTAGGTCCTACTGCTGACCTCTAGGTATCCCAGAGCCTCAAAGCAACCAAAGGGTGGAAGATACAATCTGGCTACTGCCAACTCAGATCAGCTAAATGTTACACAGGAGCCACCCCAGCTTCAAGAAGAAAGCTTCTGCCTCTCTTCCATTTCCCAAGGCTCTTCTGAGTGCATCTCACTGGAATGAACTGGAGCACATCCAGAAACTCGGTGACAAGAGAGTCTTTACCAGCATTTACCAGCAGAGCACAGAAGAGATCAGTAGTCAATGAGAAGTAGAAAAATACGAGGAAATAATAATAAAAGAAGTGGTTACTTCTTAACTGTATGAATGTAGAAAAACAACTAACAGTGGGATTAATTTGTACTTTTTCTTAAGGGGTAAGAATTTACCAGGTGAGGCATTTGGAAAGATCGTTACAAGCAGAAGAGGATGAATGTTCAGATCTATAGAGGTATAAAGAAGCAAGATAACATATAGTTAGTTTAGTGTCTTTGGAGGGTAAGCTTCATGTCAGGAGCGAGGAAAAGAGCAACCATAGTAACTCATGTTGGAAAATCCTCAGGAAGGTTAAGAAGGATCTAACAAATTGCAAAGGAGCATTAACTTTGTTTCCACGGTGAGTGAGGCCATTAGAGAGAGTGGCATGATTAGTTTTGTTCTTTACCAAGGGTGGACAGAGGGGCAGAAACTGGGATATAAAGAAAGAAAAAGAAATCTATTTCTACTATATATATATAAACACTCCCCTAATGTTTGCAGAGGATGACAATTTCTACATAGACACATATAAGAGTTTTGTATACTAATTGATTCACTTGATTATTTTTGTTTGTTTAGAAACGATCTTTTTAGATCTACTGAGAATTTAGAGGCAAACCAGATTCCTGCTCCAGAGAGTTAAGCCTGAAAATTGGCCACGCCTGAAATAAGCCACCATATCAGATGATGTGGACTTCATGGTTTTCATGGGTCTTTTAAAATTATGGAGCATTTATAAGTATTAATTTTCTGTGAAAAAGATAATGTGCATTAAAAGAATACTATAAGCCTTTTTTTCTCTTCCAGGCACAGTGTCCATAGGCCTTCAGAATGTTCCAGCATTTGACATACACTCGTAGCCTGTCCTATAATACAGCCTCTAACAAAATTAGGCTGGCCCAACCCCTGGTTAATAGAGTCATTTACCTTTATACTAAGAAGGTTGGGAAAGCGCCAAAACGCACGTGTGCGGTGTGTGCCCAGACCGACTTTGAGGAGTTCATGCTGTGGGATCTAAAGTTCTTATGTTTTTTCGTTTTGTCTAAAACAAACAAACAAAAAAACCCATCAGTAGGGCCTGTAGTATGCTAAGTGAACTGATGGGATCAAGCGTGCTTGCCTTATTGAGGAGAAAATCACCGTAAAAGTGTTGAAGGCACAGAGTCAGAAAGCTAAAGAAAAAAAAAAAATGAAGCTTTTTGAGAAATAAACAAATAAATAAATAAAGGACTATGATCCTCAAAACCGTTAAAGTGATCATTCAACTAAAGAACTTATAATGCCATAAAACTAAATAATATGAAATGATTGTCTTCTACCTCAAATTCTTTCGTAACCCAAGGTTAAGGTAGTAAAATGGTGTTGGAAACAAAAAAAAGCAAAACAAAACTCAGTTTGCGACTCTTTCTCCCACTGTTTTTCTACCAATCCCTTCCCCTTCCCCTCCTTCCTCTCCTCCTCCTCTCTCTGCCCTTTTCCATGTTCCAAAGGCCTACATACTCCTTTTCCCAGCTGTTGGCAAGAGGCTTGTCTGATGAATCCCCTTTAGGGAACTGCTCCAATCCAATAGTGGATGCTGCCCCATCCCATCCAAGGTCTAATAACTGGGCTCCAGAGATTTCTGGACGGTTAGCTGGGGTATATTTCACAACTGCATTTCAATTCAGATTAGTTTTTTCTCTCTCTCCAATTTCAAGACATTCCCTGATAAGTTTCTTACATACATACCTCCTTCTTGGAGTCTCTGTTCCAGGAAGTTGAATCAATGACTTGAAAACATACAAACATGCACATGTATACAGATACACCCACTTCTTACACACATACACACACAGCCCTAAGTTTTGTTGTTTGCTTTTATCCTATGAGTATTTTTATTTATGCTGAGTGTATGTTTGGAAATGAACAGTATTCCCTACCCTAGACCCTTTCTCTTATAAGACATGTTTTCGTGATTATTCAATCATGAACCTTCTAATTAGTAATTAGTCCAATTAGAAAATTAGTCCAATTGGAAAATAGTGAGCACACAATAAATACTGATGTTAAATGATAGATTGAATGAACAAATCCTGATTTAAATCAACCCATACTTTCTGTTACCTGTCTTGTCTCCCCCCCCCACCCCGCCTCCAAAATAATAATAATTTAAGATTTGGAACAGACTGTGCTATCCAATATGGTACCTACATGTAGCTACGTATATTTAAATTTATACTAATTAAAATGAAATGAAATTTAAAACATTAGTTTTTTTAGCCTCACTAGCCAAAATTTAAGTGTACAAAAGCCACATGTGGCTAGTAACTACCACACTGGGTGCTCAGATTATGGACCATCCCTCCATTATAGAAAATCTATTGGAAGGCACTTGTTTAGAGATCAAATGCCAAGGGAATGCTACCCTATGGAGATAATTTTTCTTTAATGGAGTTTTGCAATATTTGAGTGACTAAAGATGTTAGCATCTCAAGGAAAGATGCTCAGCAGAATTATGGTTGGTGACAGTGTTAAAAATATGCTGACTACCGGAGCACCTGGGTGGCTTCATTGGCTAAGCATCCGACTCTTGGTTTTGGCCTAGGTCATGATCTTGTGGTTCCTGAATTCAAGCCCTGCATCAGGCTCTGTGCTGACAGTGTGGAGCCTGCTTGGGACTCTCTCTCTTCCTCCCTCTCTCTGCTGCTCCCCTGTTCATGCTCTCTCTCTGTGTCTCTCTCTCAAAACAAATAAACTTAAAAAAATTTAAAAAAATATATATATATACACATACATACATATACGTGTGCTGCATACCTAAAATTGTAGTAATCATTTAAAAAGAAATGCTACCATTGGAGAATCTTGAAAAGAAAAAAACAAAATAATCAAACATTTGTAAAAGACATCTCAATTTTGTGGTAAGTAGTCTGTTTTCAAAAATGTATTCTTTAAAATTAAATAAGTACACAAAATCAAAAAATCACTCAATGCTCCCATGATACTTCCATTAAATTCCAAATACTAGGTAGAATAGCACTGATCTTATGTGTTTAATCCTCCCACTGTGTAGCTCTGGGCCCATTGTAAGGAATGCTGCTGAACTGGTGCAATGATCCAATTACACATGTGGCCAACAGAACTCTAATATTTTGTGTTTTAGAAGATATACGTCTGGATACACTGGATGGAGGCAAATTATTTGTGAAACAAAGTGGTATATTATGTAGGTATATACGTGTACATACACACATTTATTGTACACAGAGATATTAGACATACAATATGTGTGTGTGTAACTATATATGTAAATATCACGTATACCATAAAACCTTGGATTGCAAGTAACTTGTTCTGTGAATGTTCCACAAGATGAGCAAACATTTCTGATGAATTTTAACTTGACAAACAAGCAATGTCTTGCAATGAAAGTAGTACTGTGACACCGAATGTCACATGGTTACAGGTCACGATGGTTCTTCTCTCTCTCTCTCTGTCTCTCTCTCTCCTCGCTCTCTTTGTGAGATTGTGGGTAATTGTCGCCTGTGCTTGGATGCTCAGTCTCAGGTCATGGTGTTTGGCAGAAATCAGTGATTTTTCAGAATGTTGGAAGGTGCCCATAACTGGCATTAGTGTTTTTTGTCACTTCAAAGCACTTATGTACAGTCCTTTGCTTTCCCATACAAGAGTAGGCTTAGGAATGCCTTGCTTCATTCTATTTCAGGCTGCCTGGAGATAGAGACCCAGTTACCTTAAATAAAAGAGTTTATTAATACTGTACTGTAGTCAACATCCATGTTACACAATGGAGACCACGCAGAAAAAGGTTGAAAAGAAAGGCTGTAAGAGGAAGGTGATGACTACAGTGGAAGTTAAGATGGAAATTGTGGAGAAGTACAAATGAGGTATGCGAGTAGCCAAAATTGCAAGATTTTATAAGAAGCCTACAGAGGAGTTGAAAAAGGCGGAGGAATCCTGCCCTTCAAATGATATTAGGGAGATGTGTAAAATGTGGGAAATAGTGCAACATTTTGTAGAAAAGTACCACCCAAATAAGGCTTTAGCAGTATGAGTGATGAATCTGTTTAAAGACATTGCCCCATTTCCATGAAATCCTCAAAAAGAGGCAGAAGCAAGTGTCATTGGATAGGTTCCTTATTAAAGTTTCAGGAAAAGAAAAAGATTCTATTGAACCAATAGATATCAGTGATTCTGTTAGTGATAGTGAAAGTCATCCAACACAATAACCCTCCTCTCTCTTGTCTCCCTCACACCTGCCACAAAGGTTTTCTTTTTTTTTTTTAACTTAAAAAATTTTTTAACGTTTATTTATTTTTTGAGAGACAGAGCATGAATGGGGGAGGGGCAGAGAGAGAGGGAGACACAGACTCGGAAGCAGGCTCCAGGCTCTGAGCCATCAGCCCAGAGCCCGAGGCGGGGCTTGAACTCACGGACCGATTGATCGTGACCTGAGCTGAAGTTGGACACTTAACCGACTGAGCCACCCAGGCGCCCCACCACAAAGGTTTTAAGTGCATGTTCATTTGTTTTTCCTTATATTTTGCATTTTCTTTTTTATTTTGTATTATATTACAGTCCTGTAATCATTTTTATATGAATATTTTTGGGTTGTGGAATCAATCATCTGAATTTCCATTATCTCTTATGGGGAAATTTTCTTTGATATGCAAGTGCTTTGGATTACAAGCATATTCGTGGAACAAATTCTGCTCTCAAACCAAGGTTTTACTGTATATAGTACATATATAAATCATGGCCCACAAGAAAAACCAGACTGTACATTAGCAGAGAATTTGTGAATCAAAATATCCAAGTATGTGTCTGTATATGGAAGTAAAAGTTCTCACAGCACACAACACATTCACCAAAGAAACAGCCACTCAACAGTCCTCTCTCAAACATGCATCACTATTTTACACAATGGCACATTTCTGTCACTTAACTTTGCACCCCCACAATCTCCAACATGACAATAGGTTGGTTTTCCATCTAGCTCTTAAACACTTCCTTTGTTTTGAATTTGTTCATGTAATATAATAGAAACAATTTCAAAATGAGACTGCAGATATTTGAAATTTCATGAAAATGCTAAGCAGTGACCAGTTTGAGAACATCTGCAAAGTCCTTTGTAAATGGGAATCTGTCAAAGAGATCAGTTTGTACAAAAATAAACAGGCATGTGGAATTCAGTAGCTAATTATCTGTTGATTAACTAATTGGTTCAGTTAAAAAATACTAACCCAGTTTCCATTACTTCCCAGATATTCAAGTTTCTGAGAGTAAAACTGGAACAAAACAAGTATTCTATCCTCACTGGATCTGATATCCAGTGGGAAGAGGAAGATTCTCTGTCCCTCAGCACAGAGACATCTGTGTTCAAGGCAGATGTTTGGGAGGATGGAATTAGGAAATTGACATAATATGCATACATAATGTCATAGTATGCCTATAGCAAAAATAATCTGTTCCATGATCATGCTACAAAAATCAAATATGAAGTGAAGAATGGCTTCTAGTGCTCCCAAATATTTGCCAAGAAAATTTGGAAAATAAAATAGAACAGAGTAAAACAAGAGGTACAATTCACTTCTGAAGTGCACAAATTATAATGTTGACTTTAACTCTATTAAATAAGGTTATAAATAGGTTTTTAAAATTTAATATTTTCAAAATAGCATATAAAATCAGTGTATCATTGAAATTATAACCTGCACTTGTTAACCTAAAATAGAAGTTCATTTATTTCCATTTTAAATTCCTGTCTCCAATTCAATTTCATTTTGAAGATAAAAATCTCAAATATTTTCCCTCTTCAGAATTGTTATGTCTTCATTTGTTTTTTAAAGTTGATACTCTTGTAGTTGGTCTACTCTTGTAACGATTGTATCCAAAATGTAAAGTAATTCTGTTATTGCAGTATTGTGCACATGTAAGTATCACTATAAAAATTTCATCTCTTGTAGAGCCAAAATATATGTTATAGGCAAATTTCTTCATTACTATTCTTTTTGACCCTACATCCTAATGGGCTTTAAAACATATCATGTGGCGCATTCTTTTATGTCTACTCTGCTCGGTTTAGACCTTAAAGACATGTCTATACCAAACATTGTTTGAACTTCTTAGTTCTCCTTCCCATCGATTAGTCCTTATTTTCTGAAATAACCAACTATTTTAATCTCATGTGATATCTTTTTTATTCTCTCCCAGTTTCCATTTGCAAAGTGTAAATTGATAGAGGTATGTAAGATGAATGATAAAAGCTAGATACTACATGAACGATGTATAGCTGGTGTATTCATAATCTAATATATATATATGTGAATATATATGCACATATGTATATTTATAAGCTTATATTTGTATGTATAGTTATACCTTGTTTTATTACACTTTGTTTTGCTTCACATACATGGTGTTTTTTTTCATGTTGAAGAATGTGGCAATCATTTGACAACCCGGTCTATCAGCACCACTTTTCTAACATTTGCTCACTGTGTCTCTGTCACATTTTGGTAATTATCACAATATTTCAATTTTTCATTGTATTTTTATGGTGATCTGTTGTCAGTGACCTTTGATATTATTATTGCAGTTATTTGGGGGGGTACCACAAATAGTACCCATATAAGACAGCAAACTTAACAAATGTGTGTTCTGACTGCAGATATGGAGGAAATAGCCAAGAGAGCTAGAATTAGATTTTAAAGATGTGGCTGAATTGCTGCAATCTAATGATAGAAATTTAACAGATGAGAGATTGCTTTTTATGGATGAGCAAAGAAAATGGTTTCTTGAGAATCTATCCTTGGTGAAGATGATATAAAGATTGTTGAAATGACAACAAAGTATTTACAATATTACATAAACTCAAGTGGTTAAACCAGTGGTGGGGTTTGAGAGCATTGACACCAATTTTCAAAGAAGTTCTATGGGCAAAATGTTATCAAACAGCATTACACGCTGCAGAGTAATCATTCATGAAAGGAAGGGTCAATTGATGTGGCAAACTTTATTGTCTCATTTTTTTTAACGTTTATTCATTTTGAGAGAAAGAGTGGGAGAGGAACAGAGAGAGAGAGAGAGAAGGGGAGAGAGAGAGAGAGAGGGAGAGAGAGAGAGAGAGAGAGAGAGGGAGAGAGAGAATCCCAAGTAGGCTGCACGCTCTCAGCGCAGAGCCTGAATCAGGGTTCGATCTCACAAACTGTGAAATCATGACCTGAGCTGAAATCAAGAGTTGGACATATAACCAACTGAGCCACCCAGGTGCCCCTTTATTGTCTCATTTAATAAATTGCCACAGCCACCACAACCTTCAGCAACTACCACTCCAGTTAATCAGCAAGCTTCAACATCAAGACAACATCTTCCACCAGCAAAAATGTGATTTGTGGAAATCTCAGATGATGGTTAGCATTCTTTAGCAATAAAGTTTTTTTTTTTCGCCCCAGACTCTGAGATCAAGACTCGGATGCATAAGCAAATGACCCATCCAGGTACCTCAACATAAAGTATTTTTACTTAAGGTATGTACATTGCTTTTTAAATATAATTCTATTGTATACTGACTAGACTATATCATAGCATAAAAATAATTTTTATAAGCACTGAGAAACCAAAAATAAATTATTTGACTCACTTTATTGTAATATTTACCTAATTATGATCCGGAAGCAAACCCACAATAACTCTGAGGTATGCCTGTATATGTATACATATCTATTGTGTGTGTGTGTGTGTGTGTGTGTGTGTAAAGAGAGAGAATATATAAATGTGATCTTTTTTCATCTCTTTAACCTCAACTTGAAGCCAGTTATCAGTAATCTTTTTTTGCTTGATTCTAAGAGTGGATTTGAAAAAAAAAATTAGGCTTGTATATTTTCTCCTCTACTGAGCATAATTTAACATATTTTAACATAGTATAAGAGCACAAAATAAAGTAAGCAAATGTAAGAGGGAAAATGAAAAGAAAAAAGTACAAATTAAGGTCATTCATTTTTGTTGAAAGAAATGTAGATGTTATATTCATCTCCTACATTAATATGATCTTCTATCTTGATTTCATGAAGAATGAGACTGATGTAGGATGAGGAATATAAGACAGTTCATTCAAGCTAGTTATGGGCTTCTTGGTTCTAAATTTTTTTTAATGTTTATTTATTTTTGACAGAGAGAGCGCACGCGCGCGCGTGCGCATGAGCGGGGGGAGGGGCAGAGAGAGGGCGACACAGAATCTGAAGCAGGCTCCACGCTCTGAGCTGTCAGCGAGAGCCCAATGCAGGACTCACGAACCATGAGGTCATGACCTGAGCCGAAGTCCGACACTCAGCGACTGAGCCACCCAGGCGCCCCAGGCTTCTTGGTCTTCTACCATGTGTTTAGCACTTCTCTTTTGGGTGGGAAAAGAATCCTCTATATTTTCCTCACCATAAAAATAGATGTAATTGTGATATTTATGACATGATGCAACAAGGATCAGAATATGTATATCCTCTGAGATTATTATATATTTATATATCAGTATTAATCAATGTTATATACATGTAATTCAGCAACAGTCAGGGCAGCATAACATATTTACAATTTTGAAACAAAACATTACAAATTGACTTTGGGACTAGAAACAATTAGGCAGGTTGGAAAAGCATAAGTGAAGACCTAATGCAGGAAAATAATTGAGACCTAGGAAAAGCTAGAGAACAAGGACAAGGATGGTAAGAAACATTTGGGCATTGTTATGCTAAAAACTAAGGGAATCTACTTGTATTTGAATTCTCCAGAAAAACAGGACCTATAGAAGACAGAGAGATGACAGATAGATACAGATATATAATGAGGGGCTGGCTCACACAATTATGAAGGTTAAGTCCCATGAACTGCCATCTGCAAGCTGAAGGCCCAGGAAAGTCAATGGTATTGGTCTGGTCAAATCCCAAATGTCTGAGAACTAGGAAAGCCAATAATCACAGGCTGAGACCAAAAGCCTGAGAAGCAGGGGTGCCAATAATTGAGAGCAGGGGAAGATGGATGCCCCAGCTCAAGCAAAGAGGCCAAAGTCACCCTTTCTCTGCCCTTTTGTAATATTTGGGCCCTCAACAGATAGATAATGGCTAATCACAAGCTAAGGATGATCTTTACATAGTCTAATGATTCAAATGTGAATCTCTTCTGGAAACACCCTCACAGACACACTCAGAACGTGATGTTTTACAAGGTATCTGGGCATTCCTTAGCTCAGTCAAGTTGAACACAGAAAATTAACCATCAGACCACTAAATGTTTTTTTTTCTGAGTAAAGTAACATGCTCAGCTTTATCAACCCTATGAAGTTGATAAGAGATAGAAGCTGGAAAATGGTCACCTTTAGTCTGGAAAGCCGACCTATAGCCAGCATAGTTCTGATAAGGATCATATCTGTTCTGGTTGCTCCAATCTTAAAGGGTCTCATGACTGTCTGTACATCTCACTGACAGTTAATATTGAACTGAATGATAAGCACCAGAGAACTCTTGTAAAATTTTACACACAGAAATTCGAAGAAAACATTTATGATCTAATACTCTCTACATGTCCTTCCCCCCAGAGCACTAAGTCTATAACCACCAGCTTCATACAGCAAAAGGTGCAGCTCTTTCTGCTTATGGGCCCTGTCCCCTTGCTACTCAAACAAACTTACTAAGTTGCATTATACAAAGTCTCAAGAGTTCTTTCCTTACTACTGTGCTTCAGACCCTGCAAAAGAATCAGCTGGAATACATGTTTGTTTCCTTATATTTCCAATTTAACAGTCTAACAAATTTAATTTTTATTTTTTGTGTTTTTTGATATTACTTCACTGTAGAATCCTTTTTTAAAATTTTTATTTTTATTTTTATTTATATCCAAGTTAGTTAGCATATAGTGCAACAATGATTTCAGGAGTAGATTCCTTAATGCCCCTTACCCATTTATCCCATCCCCCCTCCTATAACCCCTCCGGTACCCTCTGTTTGTTCTCCATATTTAAGAGTCTCTTATGTTTTTGTCGCTCCCCCCCCTCGATGTTATATTATTTTTGCTTCCCTTTCCTTATGTTTATCTGTTTTGCATCTTAAAGTCCTCATATAAGTCAAGTCATATGATATTTGTCTTTCTCTGACTAATTTCACTTAGCATAATACCCTCTAGTTCCATCCACATAGTTGTGAGTGGTTAACAAATTTATTTAAATGAACAGCTTACTTTTTAATCTCTGGAGTAATGAGAGTACCAATAGTTTCAATAATATTTAGTCTTACAGTAAAATTCCTTCTCAGATTTCATCATGATTTTACCAAGCTTTAATCAGAATCTTGGGTCTGGTGTTTAACCAACCAATAACATGCATACAATGGTAGCTGAAATACCAGAAATTGTGATTGAACTTACTAAATTCATAGCTGTAGACATAGAACAAAATGGCGATTTCTTCAATAAATATTGTGTTCGTATGATAGTTTAGGCACCACATTAAATGCTGGGGAAACAAATAAGGAAAGAGTGTATGCCTACAAAGCATCACAGTCTAATGGCTGAAAGAGTTCAGAGTAAGTAACATAATAAAACAATAGAAGGGGATCAATGCAGGGGCTACAGGGTCCATGAAAGGGGCACAAATTCCAGATTATTGGCTTGGTAAAGGTTCTCTACAGGAAGAAATTTTTGAAATTAATTTATTCAGCTAACTAGAATTGATATAGGTAAAGAAGGAAGAAAATAAAATTGAGACAATATGATAAGAATGTTTAAAAGGGAAAAATGTGGTATATGGTGGAAAAGCAGGTAATTCCATATTCATGCTATAAATTGAAAGAGAAAATTATTTCTCTGTTGAGTAGGAAAAACAGTCCAACTGGATAAGACAAGCAATAGAATATACTATTTCCTTAAGATTGTGAGCCCTTAAGATAGGGCTAAGGATATGAAAACAAATGCTATAATTAGAAGAATAACTAGAAACTACATAGTCAAATTATTTTTTATAATTTCACAGGAATAGGTTTTTTTGCTTTATATCCAAACTATGTAAATGTTTTTATAAATTATTGTATAAACTTATTATAAACACTTTTAAATGATTTTAACATTGCATGCTCTATAAAAAGTTCATAATGGTAGGTGTTCAGAACATTATTTGGGTTTGTTATATATAATTCATTTGTCTCTTATGTAGTTCAAAACCCTAACATGGTTCATTTAACATGATTAAAGTTGAAATATATTATACTTCTATAATATAGAACTATTATGTTTATGGCCACTTTTAAATAAAATCAGTATTAAAAATTGTCAAAATAATCATGAGTAGAAACTTGGATGGTCTTTTATACTGGAAAAAGATGAAAAAGTAATAATGCGTAGCAAACATTTTCTAGCATGTACATAAATAGAAATTTCATCTAACCAGAGGGATTCCCCTTAGGAATTGTGATAATTCTATTTAATGTTCTGGAAACAAGTTTTGAATGATGTTCTCTATGCTTTTGGATGCAAAAAAAAAAATATTTTCCCCACAATCTCACTATTTTGACGCTTCACCACCAATTCCCAAACTTCATTTTCTCGTCACTATAGTAGTTAAACAGTGATTCTTCAAACTTCTGATTGATAGGGGTGGGCCGTGTGATACAGTTCTGAATAATAAAATGTAATAATCTTTCTGAGGATTTTTTTTCCTAGTTAAAAAAAAAGAAGAGACAAGTGTGGATTGTCTTAATCTTTTTTTTTTTCTTTTTCCTGCCTTCAACCTGAGTGTGGTACAGCAACATACACAAGGGCATAGGTATGGAAAGTGTATAGTTAATGCTATTAGAAACTGCCAAACTATTTCTAAAAGAAATAGTATCATTTCATATCCCCACTAGCAATGGGTAAGAATTATAGTTGCTTACCTTCTTACAAACACTTAGCATTTTCAGTATTTTCAAAAATTTTGTTTTAGTTATTCTGCTGGATATTTGGTAGTAACTCATAGTGGTTTTAATTTTTAATTCCCTAGTGACTAGTAAGTTAGAATATCTTGGAGCGACAGCGACGCAAGATGGCAGCCACCACGGGCTCAGGAGTAAAAGTCCCTCGCAATTTTCGACTGTTGGAAGAACTGGAAGAAGGCCAGAAAGGAGTAGGAGATGGCACAGTTAGCTGGGGTCTAGAAGATGACGAAGACATGACACTTACAAGATGGACAGGGATGATAATTGGGCCTCCAAGAACAATTTATGAAAACCGAATATACAGCCTTAAAATAGAATGTGGACCTAAATACCCAGAAGCACCCCCCTTTGTAAGATTTGTAACAAAAATTAATATGAATGGAGTTAATAGTTCTAATGGAGTGGTGGAACCAAGAGCCATATCAGTGCTAGCAAAATGGCAGAATTCATATAGCATCAAAGTCGTCCTGCAAGAGCTCCGGCGTCTAATGATGTCTAAAGAAAACATGAAACTCCCTCAGCCGCCCGAAGGACAGTGTTACAGCAATTAATCAAAAGAAAAACCACAGGCCCTCCCCTACCCCCTCCCATTCGATTTAAGCAGTCTTCATTTTCCACAGTAGTAATTTTTCTAGATACGTCTTGTAGACCTCAAAGTACTGGAAAGGAAGCTCCCATTCAAAGGCAATTTATCTTAAGATACTGTAAACGATACTAATTTTTTTGTCCATTTAAAATATATAAGTTGTGCTATAACAAAAAAAAAAGTTAGAATATCTTTTTATCTGCTTATTGGCCTTTCACAGGCTTTTAATTCTTTTACTCATTTTTTGAGTCATTTGAATTATTACTGAGTTATCAGTGTTATTTATACATTTTTGATATAATATTCTTGTTCAAGTCTTGATGACTATACATATTCATTTCTTCTGAAGAGATACCTAGAATTGGAATTTCTGGGTCACAGGGTAAATGTAGATTTAGATTTATAAGAAACTGATGACTAGTTTCTAAAGAGGTAGTCAAGATAATTCCTTATGAGTTTCACATATTTCTGTATTTCTCTCCAGCAAAGACACTGAGAGCCTTTGTTCCAGACTATTTTTTGTGTCCATACACACACACACACACACACACACACACACACACACACATATATATATATACATACACATGCACACACATATATAAAGGGAGAGAAAACAGACTAAAAGGATAGAGCTTGCTCTCTCTCCAGATTCATTAAGGATCCAATGTGAAAACATGTCTTCCTTAAAGGCAGAGGTCAGACGGGTTTAGTGCACATTATAAAACAATTAAATTTCTGAAGTTTGTGATTCCTTAGTTAGGATGTGACCACTGGACCCATCTATGTGGAAACTCTCTATTATTTTTGTGGGACCTGGTGGTCAGGGGAAACATACAAACATGAAGCCTATGCTGCTTACTGTGCCATGAGCAATAAGTTATTTAAGTTTATTTTATTTATTTTGAAAGAGAGGGAGAGAGCATGTGCACATGCATGCATGCAAGCAGGAAGGGTGCAGAGAGAGAGGGAGGGAGGGAGGGAGAGAGAGAGAGAGAGAAAGAGAATATCCCAAGCAGTCTCCATGCTGTCAGTACAGAGCCTGATGTGGGGCTCAATCTCATTAACCATGAGATCATGACCTAAGCCAAAATCAAAAGTCAGATGCTTAACTGACAGAGCCACCCAGGTGCCCCAAAAGTCATTTATGTATCATGCAGAAATCTTGTGTTTTCTGATAGCTACAGAAAACAGCAAAGGATTAAAATATTACCTGCCAAGTTATGATAAATCTCAGACAATTCACAATTATTGATAAGTGACAATTTATACTCTCCTTAGCAATGTTTAATGGTATTGAATATTCCATATTCCTCCCCAAGTTTTATATTGTTTAATGTATTTTTAAAATATTTATGCTTCATAAAGAATTTTAATTGAGGGGTGCCTGGATGGCACAGTGGGTTAAGCATCTGGATCTTGATTTTGGCTCAGGTCATGATCTCAAGGTTTGTGAGATCGAGCCCTGAATGGTGCTCTATGCTGAAAGTGTGGAGATTGCTTGGGATTCTTTCTCCCTCTCTCTCTGCCCCACCTTTCAAAAATAAATAAATAAACATTTAAATAAAAACAAATTTTAAATTGATTTAAAAAAATTTTTTTTTACGTTTTTTTTATTTATTTTTGGGACAGAGAGAGACAGAGCATGAATGGGGGAGGGGCAGAGAGAGAGGGAGACACAGAATTGGAAACAGGTTCCAGGCTCTGAGCCATCAGCCCAGAGCCTGACGCGGGGCTCGAACTCACGGACCGCGAGATTGTGACCTGGCTGAAGTCGGACGCTTAACCGACTGCGCCACTCAGGCGCCCCTAAATTGATTTTTTATTAAGGTGTTAAAATTTTTATTTCCTATTTTAGTTTCCATTGTTTAAGATTAGCCATTTTATTATTATTCTTTTTTACCTGGTATTACTGTTAAAGGCATTTGCCTTTGAGACTTATTTATTATTTCCAAGAACTAAATTATTAGGTGGCATACAATTTTATATGAGACTTTCTTTCTAAGAGTTTAAGATCTTTACAACTTTTATCAAACTGGGAAATTTTTAAACAATTTCTTAAATATGTTTTTTTTAGCTTATACAACTTCAAAACAAATAGAATATATATTTGACTGGTTTATATTGACTCACAATTCACTGAAATACTATTCATTGTTTGTTTTATTTCTTTTGCCAGCTTTTTTTCTCTTTGGGTTTCTACATAGTTATTGCTTGATCACCATGTCATCAAGTTCTCTAATTTTTCTTCAAATGATCTTATCAGTTGTTATTCTTATTCAGTAACATTTAGATATCCCATAATATACTTTTATTCTTTAGAATATTCTTTGCTTCCTTTTTAGATCTTCTATTTCTTTCCACATACTGTTTGTGTTTTGTCTTTAAATATTTGAGCAAGTTGATAAGCTTATAATAGAGGTTTCAAAATCACGCTTTCAATCCACCATATTTATTATTTCTGTCTGCAATGACTGATTTTTCTCTCAAATGACAGCCACATTTTCTAATTTCTTCATTTTGTGTTATTATTACTATTATTATTTTTTTTGTAGACTAATAGTATGAATGTTACATTTTGTATGGAACAGAATTTTGTTTTGTTTAATGATGGCTGATGTTTGTTTTGTCAGGCATTTTGGTTATTTATTAATCAATTTTATCATGTTAAGACTTGTCTTTAAGCTTTGTAAGGATGTGTCTAAATTATTCTAGGATTTTATTCTATAACTATATTAGCGTTACTACTAAGAAATGCCCTAGCTCACTATTGAATTCCCAAGTGTTCAATGAGGACATTTCAACTCTGTGTGAGTTTTGGGAAATGTTCATCTTATAGCATTCCTGACATTTGCTGTCTGGCCTCATGTAACATTTCACCCAATGCATGAATGCATTAGTATTTAAGCAATAGATTCAAAGATATATGCTATGGACAGTATTGGTGCCATTCATATGTTGAAGCCTTATTCCCAATGGGATGGTATTTGGAACGTGGACCTTTGGGAGGTAATTAGGTCATGATAAGAAAGTCCTTGTGAATGAGATTAGTGTCCTTATAAGAAGAGACATGAGAGAGACAATCTCACTCTTCAACTTATGGGCATACAGCAAGAAGGCATCTTTCTGCAAATCAGGAAGATTACCCTTATGAGGAACTAAATAGTCTGGTCTCTTAATCTTGAACTCTCTAGCCTCCAATGCTGAAAGAAATAAATTGTTTCAGCCACTCAATCTATGGTATTTTTACTATAGCAGCCCAAACAAATAAAGACAATACTTTTATGCAGATATCTGGAGCTCATTTTCTGTAAAATTCCTTTTTCCATAGTACTCATATGCCTGTTTACAATTTTCATCCAGAAGACTTCCTGAATTCAACTCAGCAAGACTGTTTTACTTTTCGTGGATTTCCTAAATACAATGCCACCTGGGAAATTACCTCAGAAATCAGTCAGGGAAATCATAGGACTTTCATCATAGGTTTTCCTTCTCTCAGAATCAGAGTCTTTTGCTGCCCGTGGTCCAATGACTGAAAGCACTTGTTTTGTTTTATATTTTGCCCAATTTTCTAGTAGCTTATGAAAAAGGACCAACTCTAGTACTGGTTATTTTAATAGGATTAAAACAAGTCTCTGACACTTGTATTTACATTAAAAATGAAAATTACAGTTAGAGGGGTTGACCAATATAGCAATACAAGAGGCTCCTGAACTCACCTTCAAGCATAGGGTATATTAAATGTATAGCTATACACGAAGAAATTACCACTGAACAAAATCCAGAAAGCAGTTGAGCACCCCCTACACACTGGACAAGTGAGAATACACTCACATCAAAATGGGTAGGAAAGGCTGAGACACTTCCACCATAAACAGCATCTCTGGCACATTGACATACAATTGGGAGAGAACCCCTAACTTCTAGCTTCTCCCTGATCAGAAAACAGTCTAGCTCCCACATGTAGTGCCCCCATCTTTAACATTCCCATTTAAGGGGATGTGCCCCCGAAAACACACAACTCTGAAAGCCAGTGAGGCTTGCATCCATGAGACCCACATGACAATAGCAAACAAAGAGCTGTTGCAATCAAGCATGTGAGCACTTATAGCTATACCCCCAGGGCTCAGTATATAGGAAACAGACAAAGTCCTCAGTTTTTCTCTGAAAGAAGTCCATTTACATACTTTCAAAGCTATGGCTCGAGAGCCAGTTTTCTAATTTAGAACACATTTAGGGACTAGCTATAATCCTCCAAAGAGACCGGGAAAAATGGTAGATGTCGCCACCTTCTCCATCTACCTCATGCCAAGACACCAATAACTCCCTGGAAGAGCTTGTATACATGTCTGGTGCTCCAGCTCTTATGCCTTCTTCCTGAGAACTCCAAATTACCTGGCTCTAATAACCAATGGAGCTTGTATTCATGAGTTGCACAGGACTGTAGCAAACAAAGAAGCAGTTTTTAATAAGCACAAGAACACCCAGAGAAAAAGTGAGGACCAGATGGCTTTGCTACTAAAGATTTAAGGAAAAACTAATCTAAGTTTTTTGCACACTAAAGGCAATTAAAAAAAGGAGGGGATATTTCCAAATTTATTTTATGAAGTCAGCATTATCTTTTTGATACCAAAGCCAGGCAAGAACACTACAATAAAAGAAAACAGATTTAACCTGAGAGGGAATAATATGACTGGACCTAAATATAAGCATCAAGGGCTCACCAAAATTTATACTGAGTCTGGAGAAAGATGGTGGAGTAGGAGGACTTTGATCTCTCTCCAGCACACTTTTACAGATAGGTACCATCCACATGTAAATCGATGAATTGGAGAGTGATTTCAAGATTGGCAGAACAAACTCCACAACTAAATATAGAGAAGAAGCTGCATCTAAAAGTTTAGAAAAGTCAGAAGGATGGAAAGAGGCTGTCCACAGGAGAGGGCAGAGAAATGGGCCCTTACACCAGGGAGTTCATACAGGGAAGACTAATCTCGATTAATATTTGGCTTTAAAAACTAGAGGGGCTTTTAGAAGTGGCGCCTGGGTGGCGCAGTCGGTTAAGCGTCCGACTTCAGCCAGGTCACGATCTTGCGGTCTGGGAGTTCGAGCCCCGCGTCAGGCTCTGGGCTGATGGCTCAGAGCCTGGAGCCTGTTTCCGATTCTATGTCTCCCTCTCTCTCTGCCCCTCCCCCATTCATGCTCTGTCTCTCTCTGTCCCCAAAATAAATAAACGTTGGAAAAAAAAATTTTAAAATAAAAACTAGAGGGGCTGAATTCTGTGAGTTTTTAAAATCAGTAGGATTTGGAGCATAGAGCTTGAAAATTCAGCTGACTTAGGACTGGAAAATCCAGGTGGGCAAGTGATAACTAGGTCACCACCTCTAAAGAGACAGTAGCCTCTGCTAAACCCATCTATATGCTGTCCACAAGGGACTCATTTTAGATCTAAAGATACCTACAAAGTGGAAGTGAGGAGATGGAGAAACATTTATCATGTAAATGGATGTCAAAAGAAAACTGGAATAGCAATATTTATAACAAAATAAACGTTAAGATAAAGACTGTAACAAGAGACAAAGAAGGATTATATGCTAAAGGGAACAATCCAATACAAAGATATGACAATTGTAAATATTTATGCACCCAATGTAGAAGCACTCAAATACATAAAACAATTTATAACAAACATATAGGAAATAATCAGTAATGATACAATAATAGTAGGGGACTTTAAAATTCCATTTACATCAATAGACAGATCATCCAAACAGAAAATCAACAAAGAACAATAACTTGGAATGACACACTGGAATAAAAGGATTTAATAGATATATTCAGAACATTCCATCCTAAAACAGAATATATATTCTTTTTAAGCACATGGAATATTCTCCAGAAAAGATCACGTATTAACCCATAAGACAAATCTCAACAAATTTAAAAGGAGTGAAGTCATATCAGACATCTTTTCTGACTATAACACTATGAAATTAGAAGTCTATGATAAGAAGAATTCTAGAAAGACCACAAACACATGGAGGTTAAATAACATGCTACTAAACAATGAATGGGCCAACTACAAAATAAAAGAAGAAATAAAAGTACATGAAAACAAATGAAAATGAAAACACAATGGTCCAAAACCTTTGGGATACAGCAAAAGAGTTGTAAAAGTTTATAACAATACAGGTCTACTCAAGAAACAAGAAAAGTCTCAAATAAACAACCTAACCTTACATGTAAAGGAGCTAGAAACAAAAACAACAACAATAACAACAAATGAAGCCTAAAGGCAGTGTAAGGAAGTAAATAATAAAGATTAAGGCAGAAATAAATCACATAAAAACTGAAAAAAAAATTATAACAAATCAATGAAATCAAGAGTTGGTTGTTTGAAAAAATCATGAAAATTGATAAAAATCTAGCCAGCATTATCACAAAGAGATACTTATTTTATCCAAATAAATAAAATTACAAATGAGAGTGAAGAAATAACCACAGAAATACAAGTAATTATAAGAGAATATTACATAAAACTATATGTCAACAAATTAGATAATCTGGAGGAAATGGATAAATTCCTATAAATGCATAAACTACCAAAACTTATCAGGAAGAAATATAAAATTTGAACAGATTGTTAACCAGAAAATAAATTGAATCAGTAATCAAAACATTCCCAGCAAACAAAAATCCAGGGCCAGATGGCTTCACAGGTAAATTCTACCAAACATTTAAGGGATACTTAGTACCTATTCTTTTCAAACTATTTCAAAAATTAGAAAAGGAAGTAATACTTCCAAATTCATTCTATGAGGCTAGCATTATTATGATGCCAAAACCAGATAAAGACACCATTAAAAAAAAGATCTACAGGCCAATATCCCTGATGATCATAGATGCAAAAATCCTCCACAACATACTAGTAAACCAAATCCAACAAAACACTAAAAAAATCATTAACCATGATCAAGTGGGATTTATTTCTGGGTTGCAAGAGTGGTTTAATATTCAACAAATCAATCAATGGGATATATCACATCTCTAAGAGAAAGGATAAGAAACATGATCATTTCAGTAGATGCAGAAAAGGCATTTAACAGAGTACAACATCCATTCATGATAAAAAACCCTCAAAAAAGTAGATTTAGAGGGGACATACTTCAACATAACAAAGGCCATATATGAAACACTCACAACTATCATCATCTTCAATGAGGAAAAAACTGAAAGCATCTCCCCTGAAGTTAGGAACAAGACAAGGATGTCCACTCTCACCACTTCTGTTAATCATAGTACTGGAAGTCCTAGCCATAGAAATCAGACAAAAAGAAATAAAAGTCATCCAAATTGGTAAGGAAGAAATAAAATGTTCACTGTTTGCAGATGACATGACGTTATATATAGAAAACCCAAATCACTCTACCAAAAAACTGCTAGAACTGACAAACAAATTCAGTAAAGTCTCAGGACACACAAAATCAATACACAGAAATCTTTTGCATTTCTACGTACCAATAATAAAGCAGAAGAAAGATAAATTAAGAAAACAATCCCATTTACAATTTTATCCAAAATAAGATATTAGGAATAACTTAACCAAAGAGGTAAAAGACCTGTACTCTAAAACAATAAAACACTGATGCAAGAAATTGAAGATGACACAAAGAAATGGAAAGAAATTCTATGTTCATGTATTAGAAGAATATTTTTAAAAATATCTATACTACCCAAAGCAATCTACATATTTAATGCAATCCTTATCAAAATACCAACAGCGTTTTTCACAGAACTAGAACAAACTATTTTAAAATTTGTTTGGAACTACAAAAGACTACTAATAGCCAAAGCTGTCTTAAAAAGGAAAATCAAATCCAGAGGCATCAAAATTCCAGACTTGAAGTTATACAAGGTTTACTAATCAAAACCGTATGATACTGGTACAAAGTAGACACATAGATCAATAGAATGGAATAGAAATTAATGTTCCACAAAGCAGGAAAGATGATCAAATGGGAAAAGAACAGTTTCTTTAACAAATGGTGTTGGGAAAACTAAAGAACAACAGGTAAGAGAAAGAAACCGGACCACTTTGTTACACCATACATAAAAATAAATTCTAAATGGATTAAAGATCTAAATGTGAGACTGAAACCATAAAACTGTAAAAGGGGACACGGGCAATAACCTCTTTAACATTGGCCAAAGCAACTACTTTCTAGATAACGTCTCCTGAGACAAGGAAAGAAAAAGCAAAAATAAACTATTGGGAATATATCATATTCAAAAGCTTCTGCACAACAATTGAAATAGTCATCAAAACTAAAAGGCAACCTACAGAGTGGGAGAATACTTTTGTAAATGACATATTTGATAAGGGGTTAGTATACAAAGTATATAAAAGAACTTCTACAATTGAACACCCCAAAAACAACCCAATTCAAAAATGGACAGAGGACATGAGCAGACCTTTCTTCAAAGAAGACATACAGAGGGACAACAGACATATAAAAAGATGCTCATCATCACTTATCATGGAAATGCAAATCAAAATTACAATGAGTTACCACCTCACATCTGTCAGAATGACTAAAATCAACAATACAAGAAATAACAGGTGTTCATGAAGTTGTGGAGGAAAAGGAACCCTCCTGCACTGTTGGTGGGAATGCAAACTGGTGCAGCTATGTGGAAAACAATATGAAGTTCCTCAAAAAGCTAAAAGTATAACTACCCTACATTGCAACCATCACACTACTGCTTATTTACCTAAAGAATACACAAACACTAATTCAAAGGGATGGGTGAACTCCTATGTTTATAGCAGCATTATTTGCAATGGCCCAGATATGGTAGCAAGCCAAGTGTCCATCAATTGATGAATGGGTATGGACACACACACACACACACACAAAACCATACAATGGAATATTATTCAACCATAAAAAACACAAAATCTTGCCATTTGCAATACATGGATGGACTTAGAGTAACATGTGGAATTTAAGAAACAAAACAAATAAGCAAAGGGAAAGAGAGAGAGAGAGAAACCAAGAAATAGACTCTTAGTTACAGAGAATGAATGGATGGCTACCAGAGGGTGGGTGGGGGAATGGTTTGAATAGGTAATGGAGATTAAGGAGTACATTTGTTGTGATGATCACTGGGTGATGTTTAGAATTGTTGAATCATTATATTGTATACCTGAAATCAATATAACACTATGTTAACTAATTGGAATTAAGAGAAAGAGTAAAAATAAAAAGTATGCATTGTAAAAAGAAAAACAAACAAACAAAAAGAAACAAAGAAAGACAAAGAAAGAATGAAAGAAAAAATGATAAGCCGATATTTCTGGTGAACATGCAGAAGTCTTCAACAAAATATTAGCAAAATAAAGTCAATAGCATTAAAAGAGTCATACAACATGATCAAGTGGGATTTACTTTTGGAATACAAGGATAGTTCAACATCTGTGAGTCAATAAATGTGATGCACATTATCTAAACAAAGTATAAATATCATATAGTTATTCAGTATAGGCAGAAAATATTTGACAAAATTCACCATCTTTCCATTATAAAGAACTCTCAACTGGATAAACATAAAATGTACCTCAACATATTAAAGGCCATAAATTACAAACCCACAGCTAACAATCTATTTAATAATGAAAAGCTGAAAACTTTTCTTCTAAGATTGCAATAAAGCAAAGATCCCACTCTTACCACTATTCTTCAACATAGTACTGGAAGTCATAGCAAGAACAATAAATGAAAATAAAAGACATAAAAATTAGAAAGGAAGAAGTTATCTCTAATAGCAGATGACATAATATTACATATAGAAAACTCTGAAAATTTTAGCCAAAAACTGTTATAAATTATAAATGATTTGAATATATTTGCAGGATACAAACTCAATATAAAAATCAGTTGCAATTTCTATACATGAACAATGCACTATCTGAAACATAATTAAGAATTCAATTTATAAGAACATAAAAAAGAATAAAGTACTTAAGAATAAATTTAACCAAGTAAAATTCTATACACTGAAAACTTTAAGACCTTGATGAAAGAATTTGAGAAAGACATACAAAAATAATAAGCTACTCCAGCATGGATTCCAATCTTCATGGATTGGAAGAATTAATACTGCTAAAATGTCTGTACTACTCAAAGCAATCTACAGATTTAATTCAATTTCTATCTGAATTCCAATGATTGTGGTTTTTTTTTTACTGAACTAGAACAAATAATCCTAAAAATTTTATAAAACCAGAAAAGATTCCCCAAAGCCAAAGTGATTTTAAGCAAGAATAAATCATCGTGCATCAACTTCCTGATTTCAAACTATATTTTAAATCTATAATAATAACAACAGTATGGTATTGGCAAAAGACACATTGATTATGGAACAGAATAGGGATCCCAGAAATAAATTCATGCATATATGATCAATTAATTTTCAACAAAATTTCCAAGAATACAAAACAGTGAAAGGTTATCTCTTCAATAAATTCTTTTGGGAAAACTGAACAGTTACATGAAAAAGAATGAAACTGGACCCCATCTCACACCATACACAAAAATCAATTCAAGATGGATTAAATATTTGAATGGAAGACTTGAAACTATAAAACTCTTAGAAGAAAATATACGGAGAGAAATTTGTGACATAGGTCTCGGCAATGAATTTTTGGATTTGACAACAAAAGCAAAGGCAAAGAGAAGCATAAACAAACAAGTGGGACTACATCAATCTAAAAAGTGTTTGTTCAACCCTAAAAATCGTTTAAATAACCCAATTAAAATATTGGCAGAGAATCTGAATAGACATTTTTCTGAAGAAGACACACAAGTGGTCAACAATTACATGAAAAGATGTTCGACATCACTACTCATCAGAGAAATGCAAATCATAACCAATAAGAAATCACCTAATACCTATTAGAATGCCTATTATTTTTAAAAAAATGAGATAAATGCCAGTAAAAACATGAGAAAAAAGAGTCCTTGTACACTGTTGGTTGGAATGTAAACCGGTTAGTCACTATGGAAAACAGTATGGTGACTCCTCAAGAAATTTAATATAGAACCACCATAGGGCCTAGCAACCCAACTTCTGAGTATATAATGAAAGGAAATTTTCTTCAATAATAAGGAAATCAAGTTGTTTGTGACAACATAGATGAATCTGGAGCACATTATACTAAGTGAATAAGTCAGACAGGGGAAGTCAAATACTACATGGTATCATGTGAATGTGGAATCAAAAGGAAGAAGGAAGGAAGGAAGGAAGGAAGCCAAGCATAGAAACAGAGAGTAGAGAAGTGTTTGCAAGGGACTGGCCTTAGCCCTTAAGTACTTAGCCCTTAAGTACTTAGTACAACCTGGCAAGTATACTTGATAACACCATACTGTAAAATTGAAATGTGGTCAAGTGTAGAATTTAAATACACAACGCACACACACACACACACACGCGTGCGCACACACACACAAGTTTGGTGAGGAATGTATTCACTTACTGCGGGAAGTCTTTCACAATGTATATGTGTATCAAGTCACCACGTTGTACACTTTACCCCACAATTTTGTCAGTTATATGCAATAGAGCTGAAAAAAATAAAATTCACAAAACTGCAACTACATATGCACACAAACTACGATCTAGACAGTTTAAAATATTAGCTCATCCTCCACAGCAAGATAAAGGTATAAATAACTCTAAAATCCTGTTATGACATTTCCTTATTTCTGTAATTAATTTATGATGTGTTTTGGGAAGAAATATATTTATGATACTATTTTTAATATTTTTGTGGCTATCTTTGGATATATAAATTATATTGTCTATCTCCTACCTCTTAAAATATAAATTAAAAATCAAACTCTTAAATAAACTTTTAATAATATTTGTCAGTGGAGTGTTCCTGAGTGTATTTAAAATGTTATTGCAAAAGTAGAAGAAAAAACATAACTCAATTGTCACCATTAATAAAATTAAATGATGTGCCTGCTTGATTTATTGACCATGTCAAATGATGATGGTGATGAAGAGAATGAAGGGAAAGAAAACACTAATTAAGCAAAATAAGGGTAGAACATGAGAATGTTTGAGAGCTAAATCTGTTTAATGTTCATCTAACAAAAAATGAGGCTGAGTGATAGGAAGTAAGAGTATAAAGAATGCCAGGAACAATATCATGAAACTGTGTCTAGTTATAAATACTGTCATATAAATCTATGACACATTACAGAGAGAAAAATAAATTTCCATTTGTATTTTTAACATTTTCAAATATTTGTTTTGAAATAGCTCACTACCAGCTAATAACCTCCATAAAAATATGGACTGTATCTTAAGCATTTTTGTATCTCTTGTACCCAGCATGAGTCCCAGAATGTAGCTTAAATCGTCATTGAATGAAAGAATAAATCAACAAATGAATAGATAAATGAATGTGTATTATTTTGTTAGTGGAATATTGAAATATGATTCATGTGGCTGTTATAGAACACAAATTGCCTTTGAGAATTTTATCCAACACACTCCCAACTCTCCGCATCCTCCCACCTCCACCAGTCTCAGAAAATCATTAACTATTTAATTGCTTAGGCTCTACTCTGGAAATGAAATGGAACCCTGAATGTATTCTAGTTACATAATTCTAACTTTCGTACTATTGTTTCAATGGAAAAAAAGCAATAAAAATCAAATGTTAATTATTCATTGTATATTACTTAAATCCTTCAAATCATTAAATTGCTTCGACACGGTAATAGGCAACACAGTCACATGAATTAGATCTGATTAGAACCTTAAACCTTCCATATGCGAGAGGCAATTTAAGTGACTTGTAGCTGTGACAGCTGAGACTGAGGAAAACAAAAATAAGGACACCGAATCCTCTCAAACATATGAGCCTGCTCAAAATATATTAAGTATATTTTCTTATTGCCTACTGGTATTTTTCTGTTGAAATTTGACATTTTTTTATAGCTACTCCAAGAAGTTTTCATTCACATTACCACTAGTCATGCTTCTATGGACCCTGGAAAAAGGTCACTTGAAAATGTCACACATTCAGACAAAAAAAATTACTCAAGCTACGTAGATGTTCCCTTACACAGAGTAAAAAGGCAAGTTGAAAGAAGCAAATGTGCAAACATGTTCCCTGCAGGACCAGAAATTAATAATGAAAATATTCTTCCCCATCAATATGTCACCTTGAAAAGCCTTGGAGATGTATTTGCAACAGATCCAGGTTTTCTACATTAACAACAACAACAACAACAAAACCAACTGATTTTGCAATCTAAAGCTAGCTTCCTTATTCAAAAATGGCATTTGACTTTTTTATGCACTGCTTTTTTGGTTTTTAAAAACTTACATTGTAAAAATACCTACCCTTAGAAATATGCTTTTTGCCTTTATGGAGATTTATGAGGACTTAGACACCTAGTATAGTTTTTCCATCACTTTCAGAATTCCTGTTACAGAAGAGGCATCTCAGTGATTTTTTTTTCTCCCAGAAGTATTCATAGTAAATTTGCTGTAACCGTCAGTTACACCAGTCTCTTCATAAAGCAGTCTGCACATGCAAGCATGCTGAGGTAAGACAGCTTATATTTCCAAAGACCCTATCACCAAGCTTAATGAAGTAAAAATGAAATCAAATGATGCCCTAACCATACACTGTATATCACCCTCAGTCCTCAGTTGCACACATTTTTGCATTTCTTTCATAAGGCAATTCTCATAGTGAACCAATTTTCCAGATACCTTGGTCTTGGCAGCTTTCTTTAATATAAACATCACTTAGAGTGCATTCTTACACTAAATCTTGACATCATGGATGCCATTAGAAACTGGGAACAAAATATTTCTGTATCCTGGGAGTCATAAACCTGAAAGGATATTTCAGGTAGGTAATTCATTTTTACCTTTCTCTTAAGTACTATATTTTCCCCATAATTAACCCTGAAAGGCTCAGGGCTCAGTGGCATATTTAAACATTAGTTCAGAGGTGCTTTGGTGGCTCAGAACATCAGATTATATAACAGTCCAAAGAAAGAAAAAAGGAAGTAACAGAATCAAAACTCCTGGGAACCTGACGGCTATGGGGCATCTATCAAAATCCTTTTTCTGTTTTATTTCTTTCCTGAGTCTCATAGCTACAGGTACTTTTATATCACAAATAACTTACACTATTTTTATATCTTGGTGTTTCAGGCAAGTTTCAGTCAGGACATAGATTTTTGTTCTTCACTAGATTTTATTTTTAAATTAAGATTTTGAAAATACCTCAGAATTTTAATGGAATTTCTTTACCTAACCATTTTTCAAATGAGACAAAAAAAAAATGGATTCCATGAATCTATTAATGGTTTCTTATTTTGTCAAACACTAAACATCCATCAAATCTATTCAGAAAACACTGCTTAAAATCAAAATTTAGAAAAAAATAGGTATCTTTGGTTGCCTGGGACAGTGAAAAACTCACATAAGGTATTAATTTCTTTTTCATACTAAAATTGTGTAGTATTTCTTTTGCCAAATGTATTTATTAACTTATTCCTCAAGAAAAGTATTTGTTTAGAATTGAGTTTAAATCACTTATGAATCCAGAATATTCCTTATAGTTATTTTTCTTACACTTTTCCAGGAAAAGGACATCACATAACTATTTTTAAACTTAAAAAAGTAATCCTTTAGAAGGTCTTTCTTGAACACAAAATTTTCTTTCATCACTTGAGCCTTGTATTCTACTCACCTCTATTACTTTTTTTTTCTTGAAAATGTGTGATAGCTCTTCATTACCCACAGATTAAAAATCAACCACGTAGCATGGCACAGGAAGCTTTCCACAATTTGATAGCTTCTCAGTCACCAGATTAACATCCTGTCGTGTTTTCCAAACCATATTCAGAATTCTCCCATCAGAAGACATCACATCTTTTGTGTCTGTGTGCACCATGCCATTAACTGAATGTGATCCTTTGCCCACAACAAATATATCAGTTGTGCTATCCTAACCATGTCTAGTAATAAGCTAGAACTACCAGAACACAATACTACAGAGTGGCAGCTTGAATAATAGAAATTCATTTTCTCATAATTCTAGAGGCTAAAAATTCAAGATCAAGGTGTTACTATGTTTGGTTTCTCTCAAAGACTCTTTGGTTTACAGATAGTCACCTTCTCATTCTCCTTACACGGCCTTTTTTTCTGATGTCTCTTTTGTGTGTCCCAATTTCCTCTTATGAAGACACTAGTTAGCTTGGATTGTGGTCATACGTATGACCCCATTTAAACCTAACTGCCCTATGTCCAAATAGGTTATATTATGAGATACTAGGGATTAGGAAGGACTTCAAGATGTGAATTTGGGGAGAGGCAACACAATTCAGCCCCAAATACAAGCCTTCTGTAATTAAACTTTTTTTTCAAGTTAGGAAACGAACTTTTCCATAAAACTATCATGTTCCAAAGAGATTAGTCACAAAACAATAACTAACCTATACATGTCCTCATAGTATTGGACTACACATACAGATAGTTATTGAATTCTAGATCAATGTACTCATCAGGAAGAAATCTGGTGTCACTAGACAGCTTATTCAATAAGCAGACGTCTGTAAAACTCTCAAGTTTTCTTCTTTCTCGCCCTTGGAAATAATCTTCAGTTCATTATTTATTTAAGAAGAAACACTTCTCTTATTAGCAGAATTTGAATGAAAATGGACATGCATAGCCATTGAGTTGAAGTTTCAGTTGAAGTTTTGTTTGAGAAGACAAAACACTAAAGTTCTCAATCAGCAAGGCTTTCCTGAAGCATTGTATAGCAGCAAAAAGGATGCAGAATCTATCAGATGACTCAGTAATGCTATGAAATTATTACAATTGACTTTTTAAGTTGTTGAATGCCAGTTATATGAAAGGGAAAAAGAGGGAAACTCAGAAATTCCTGAGTGACACATAACAAAGAAGTCCCCTCCACCCTCCATTCTGTCACCACTTTATTCTCTAGCCCCCTTCTTGCTGAAAACTTACCTTATTTTCTTCTCATTACTTCTTAGATCTTTTAGATCTCTTTAAGTCAACCTGGGTCTTCCCCTTAGCCTAGGTGCAAATACTGTTTAAACATATCCATTCCCAAGTGCATTTCTGTATACGTCCCTGAGAACAATACTAGCCATCACTATACTAAATTAAGCTTGTCACTTGTCCCATTTAGCAAGACTGACATTGCTTACATCCTAGGTCTTACATAGAGTGTTTCTTAAATTACGGTGGCGGCCTTTCACTACAGCTGCAACCATAATCCATTCAAAAGTGATCATACAACACTAATGTTCTTCATTTAACATTTTTCATATTCGTTTCAATATCTATGCAATGTGTGTGTTGTCTTGTTAAATATCAGTTATTTTACTGAGTGACATCTGTCATTTCAACGGACATAAAACTTTTCTATACTCCCAGATTTTACACAGCCATGATTGTCAGAAATTTCTCTTATTCAGTATCTGTGATATCTTCATTTTTATCAACATTCTAACTTAAGAAAAATCTTTCTGTAAATAATATTCTTTATGATCATAACCAATAATCAGTTTATGCTAATACTATTTCTCTTATCCTTTACTCTTCTCAGTTTTACTGTCTCTTCAACAAAGATATTTGGTGGGATAGGTTGCAATGATGCATGTAAATAGATGTGGTAAAAATAAAAGGTATATTTCTACTGATATATCATTATTAACCTATTTTCTGTTCTTTTTCCAGAGTAGTAGAAAATTTTCTCTTTAACAACAACATATTTTTACAAAGGCATATAAAGATATTCTTTCCTTAAGTTGTCTCCAAGATATCTGATGTAACTAATAGTCATTTAGCATTAATATGAAGAAAGGAGAACATGATTTTGAATAAGTATTTTCAATTAAAATTAATGTCATATGAATCTGACTCACACTCTGGAATTCAATGTAAATTTTTGGTCTGATTTCCTTTATTTGAAATTGAGGCAAAAAAGCCATTTTAGTTGACAGTAAAAGTATAATGTGCATAGCCAAGATAATTTAATGAAAATATTGAAATTTGTTAAGAATTAAAAGTGTATTCAAACTTCTATAGTAAGGAAATTGCCACTAGCAGGTCAGATATGAGTGTTATATTTGGGAATAAGGCTAAAATCATGTATTTATAAATCCATGTGCTTTAATGACATTTTAACAAATATATTGTTATTGTAGAGGTTTCCAGTGATTTTTAAACTTTAAAATAATTAAAAAATGATGGGGCGCCTGGGTGGCTTAGTTGGTTGAGTGTCCGGCTTCAACTCAGGTCATGATCTCGGGGTCTGTGAGTTCCAGCCCCGCGTGGGGCTCTGTGCTGACAGCTCAGAGCCTGGAGCCTGCTTCGGATTCTGTGTCCCCCTCTTTCTCTCCCCGCCTCCCCCACTCATGCTCTGTCTCTCTCTGTCTCAGAAATAAACATTTAAAAAATTTAAAATAATTAAAAAATGATCATTTTTATTCTTTTGTCTTATCAGCTACAAATAGTAGAAGTATATTCATTCCTACCAACTATGTATCACAGCAAAGACCATGTCAGGTTAACAATGAATGCTAACAAAACATCACTGAACTCCCACCACCAAAATGAAGTGAACAGCAAAAATGCTACATTTTTTTTAATGAGATACTTAGAAAATCTTTCACATTTCTTGCTTTTTTTTTTGTCAGCAATGAATCATACTTGGTAACCATTTTGAGAGTGTTTGAAAGAAGAAAAAAACTTCAGGAAAAAAAGACAGCTATATGTGAAAAATCTGTATTTTTTCACTTTCTAAAAAAAAAAAAAAGATAAGTTGTTCCAAATGTATCTTTTTAGATCGAGCATAGACTAGAAAACAGGGCTAATTAATCTCCTAGTAAACAAATCTTATCTTGAAAATGCCAAATATAGACACTATGAAGGAAGTAGTTTCAAAATCACTTAAATAAGAGATTTTACTTTTGTAAATACACTCAAATAGATACCTTTGTTGGATCATTATAATAATTGTTAGGAATAACTGAACAATTAATTGCTCAAAACCATAGTCAAGCTGAAAATAGAACAAAAACAATCTCTTTATCAATCCTATATTCACAGAATTTTTTTTCTTATGTTTCAGATTATAGAAGCCAAGAAATTCTCTGACTAAATGAAAATTAACATAAAATTTCCAATTTACAGCTAAAAACTGAAAAGTTTTAGAGCAAGGAGTGATGTAGGCGGAATCCTTCAGCCTACACCTTCCTCCTGAACACTTCAAGGATTATTTCAAGCATATGCATAGACAGAAATGAAATGCAAACAATCAATATGTCAGATATACTTAAATTATGTATGCTTTAGAAAAAAAAAAAAGATTTTGAGTTCAGTTTCCAAAGGGCCGGAAAGGATTAAAGAATAAAGGCCTAACTGTTCAAATCGTTCCTCCAATGATTTACATTTTATAGAACAATGATGCAAAAAGATATACAGAATTGTTATCGTTTACATTTTATAATTATAGGCACATTTTAAGTGAAAAGATAAAGAAATAGGTCAAATTCTAGCATTTCTTTTTGATTCTCTTAGATATTCCTCAGAGAGTGATTATCAGGGTGATACATATACATGTATCTTAAAATATTCTACTGATTATCTGTTAATTGCATCCGGATTCACCCATGATGCTGGTTTAGGGAACACTGTAATTCCTTATACCTATAATACAGTTGCTTATCTTCCTTTCTTTGTCCCATTACTGCTGAGCTATTGACACAATAGCCATTTTAACTGTGTCTGAAACATCTGTCATGATGCCATTATTTTTTACTCCAGCTTCCCCATCTATTTTCTTTATTTCTGTATTAAGTTCTCCAAAATCACTTGGGTAGAGAAAACATTTCTTGAAATAAAGGCACCACAATTTTATGTCTCTTTAAGTCATAATATTGTTATTTTTTCTTTACAGCTCTCTCAGCAGTTATCAGCATTGGTGCTCTGACTATTTTAATAAAAAATACAAATTTTTCCTATCCTGGAATTGTTCTGCTGCCGTATTTGCTAGGCATGGAAAATTCTCTAGGTTCCAAGGCTCTGGCCTAATATTTTCTAGGATAATATTTAAAATAGCACTTCTGGAGGAGTAAATGCTTGCCTTCTCCTTTATAAAATCAACAAATGTTTTATCCATCTTCCTGCTGTCTACTATAATTATCTGCAAATCCACTGGCATGCATAAAATATGACCCTCGCAGATTAAGATGAACTTGATAGTTATTAGGTTATATTTCAAACATAAAAACATATTTGACTAATTGATATTTCAAGAAGGATTATAGTACACTGACCAGCCTTCCTAATGTAAACACTTATGATACTGTAATAACATATTTCAAAAAGGAACTCTCATAAATGTAAAGATAAGCTGGAAAGCAAGTAGAGAATAAATATTCCAAAACCTAAGTGAATCTAGGAACCAGGGTAAGCTGAGTGCTAAAACTGGCTTTGCATTTGCCGTATCATGTAAATTTGAGCTTTGTTAACCATATCAGGGCGTGAAAGAAAAAGCATGGCAAAAGAGGGGGCTTCAAAGATACTAACATTTTATATCTGAATCTGAGTATTAGTTATACAAGATTTCAATATTTTTCTTATTTATCCCATACCTATTCCTCTTATAAGTTCTTTAGCATAAATGCTATGTTCCACAATTTAGTTCAAAATACTTGTAACATGGTATCAATTATAAGTTATCTGTAGTCTTTTTGTCAGTACACTGTATAGCTTTAATATAATTTAATTTAATATGCTGAGTGTCCGACTTCAATTCAGGTCATGATCTCACAGTTGATGAGTTCAAGCCTCGCAACAGGCTTGCTGCTGTCAGTGCAGAGCCTACTTCAGATCCTCTGTGAAGCATCAGGGTTTAACTCTGGGAGAGTAGGAAGGCTGTAGGAAAAGGAGACTCTGCTTTTAAAGGGCCTGCATACAGACTCACTTGTTCCAAAACCAGCACAGAGGCAGCAGTTTGAAAAGTGCCTGGGCCATACATAAAAGAGATTTATTGACTAATTTTAGGTTGTGCGCTGGAAGGGCAGAGCTCTGAAGGAAATTTATCAGAGAATGTATGCAAAGGTAAGCAGAATTTTTATTGCCATCCTTCTGCCTAGCTGGCTCAATGCTGGCAGGAACCAACGCTGACATTCTGTATTCACTCCCCTAGCACCACTAACCCTACCCATGTTCCCCATGGATCCACCTCACCCAACCTACTCACCCCACAGGGTGCCCCTCCAAAGAAGCTCCAGCCTATTCACATCCAGGAAACAGAACAGAGCAGAACAGAATATCCCCTACAATGTAGCTCTTGTCCTGCCACACTGGCAGGTGGCCTTGGCCATGACTGGTACTCCTGACAAAGTGGCTCCTTCCCCACCATATCAGGCTGGTGTCCTCTGAAGCAGCTCCTGCCCTGGTTGCAGGAGATTCAGCTCTGCCCACCAATGAGCTGACAGCATCTGA
This sequence comes from Prionailurus viverrinus, assembly GCF_022837055.1. Classification (NCBI taxonomy): domain Eukaryota; kingdom Metazoa; phylum Chordata; class Mammalia; order Carnivora; family Felidae; genus Prionailurus; species Prionailurus viverrinus. Next base: position 116,086,798 of record NC_062569.1, read on the forward strand.
AGCTGGACCTCTCAGCCTGCCTCACTTGAGCCAGCATCAAACTCAGCAAATCCATAGCAGTCACAGTCCAGCCACAACAGGAGGGTGCACAGTCCAGCCACAAAAGAGGGCACCTCCAGAGTGCCTGATTCTGTTGAACAAGAGGTATTTGTGTTATAGGACCCCAGAGGAAGCCTTCCATATAAGACAATTCCTTCAAGACCAGATGTAGCCAATCTACCTAATACATAGAAACACAGAGTCAGACAAAACAAGGAAAGAACAAGTCCCAAATGAAAGAAAAGACAGACAGACAGACAGACAGACAGAAAGAAAGAAAGGAAGGAATCAGAAAAGTACTAAACAAGATGGAGACAAGAATCTACCTAATAAGGATTTAAAAATAATAGTCTTAAGATGCTCACTGAACTTGGAAGAAGAATGTTTGAACACAGGGAGAATTTCAACAAAGAGATGAAAAATACAAAAAAAAAGAAGTATTCAATAACTGAAATGAAAATACACTAGAGGGAATCAACATCAGACTAAAGGATGCAGAAAAACAGATCAGTGATCTAGAAGACAGGGTAACAGTAATCATCCAGACTGAGAAGCAGCAGCAAATCAGGATAGTTTAAGGGACTTCTGGCACAACATCAGAATGAAAATATTAACATCATATGGGTCAAAAAAGAAAAGCTAATGGGGCAGAAAAGTTATTTCAAGAAATAATAGCTGAAAACTTCACTAAGCTAGGGAAGGGAACAGACATTTTAGATTCAGGAGCACAAATAGCCCAAAAGATGAACCCAAAAAGATCCATACCAAGGCACACAATAATAATTAAGATGTCAAAGATTAATTATAAAGAGAGAATCTTAAAAGAAGCAAGAGAAAAGCAATCCGTTACGTATAAGAGAAACCCCATATGGCTATATAGCAGCTGATTTTTCAGCAAAAACTTTGCCAGAAAAGAATGGTATGATATATTTAACATGGTGGAAGAAAAAAATCTAAACCAAGAATATTCTGCACAGAACTATTATTCAAAACTGAAGAAGAGATAAAGAGTTTCTGAGACAAACAAAAGTTACAGTCATTTGTCACCACTAAACTAGCCTTAAAAGAAATGTTAAAATGACTTCTTTAGGTGGAAAGGAGAAGACATAACTAGAAGTAAAGAAATTTGAAAGGAAAAAAAATCACAGTGTCAAAGCAAACATACAATGAAGGTAGTGGATCAACTGCTTACAAAGATAGTATGGAGGTTAAAACACAAAGTAAAATAAACAATATCTACAATATTTAAGAAATACACAGAATAAAAATCTATAAAACATTACATAATTTACATAAAATGTGGAGAGGGTATGTAATGTTTCCAAAATATGTTTGAACTTAAGGATCCATCAATTTAAAATAGGTTGCTATAACATAGGATGTATACATGAATCTGATGGTAACCACAAACCAAGCCCCTATACAAGATACAACAAAATAGAGAGGAAAAAAACCTCCAATATAACACTATAGAAAATCATCAAATCACAAGAGAAGAGAGAAGAAAGGAACAGAGAACTACAAAACAGCCAGAAAACAATTAACAAGAAGGCAATAAGTATATTCCTATCAATACCGATCAATTACTCTAAATATAAATGAACTAAATGCTCCAATCAAAAGACATTGAGTGACTAAATGGATAACAAAAAATAAAATCCATCTATATGCTGCCTGTAGGAGATCCATGGCAGACCTAAAGGCACATATTTCTGAAAGTGAAGGGACAGGAAGATACATTCCATGCTAATGGAAGTGAATAAAAAGCTGGAATAGAATACTTACACCAGACAAAACAGATTTGAAATCAAAAACTGTTACAAGAGACAAAGAAGGGTAGCACACAATGATAAAGGGATAAATCCAGCAAGAGGATATAACCATTGTGAATATCTATACATCTAACACAGAGGCACCTAAATATATAAATCAAATATTAACAGATATAAAAGGAGAAATTGACAGTAACACAAAAATAGTAGGGGATTTTAACACCTAACTTATATCAGTGGACAGGTCTTTCTCACAGAAAATCAGTAAGGAAACAATGCCCTAAGATGATACATTAGATCAGATGGACTTAATAAATTTAAGAAGACTGAAATCATTCCAAGCATCTTTTCTGATCACAGAAATATGAAACTAGAAATCAATTACCAGAAAAAAAATACTTGAAAAACCACATAAAAGTGGAGAGTAAACTACATGCTATTAAACAATGAATAGGTCAACAGAGACATCACAGAGGAAATAAAAAAATACCTTGAGGCAAAATAAAATGGAAGCAACCTCCTCAAATCTATGAAACACACCAAAGTAGTTCTAGAGAGAATTTTATAGCAATACACACCTACCTTAAGAAAAAGGAAAAATTTTAAACAATTTTACATCTCAGGGTGCCTTGGTGTCTCAATCAGTTAAGCGTCTGACTTCAGCTCAGATCATGATCTCACAGTTCATGGGTTCAAGCCCTGTGTTGGGCTCTGTGCTAGCAGCTCGGAGCCTGGAGCCTATTTTGGATTCTGTGTCTCCCTCTCTCTGCACACCCCACCCCCCACTCATGCTTACTTGCTCTCTCTCTCTCTCAAAAATAAATAAAACATTAAAAAAATTAATTTTACATCAAAAGGAACTAGAAAAAGATAAACAAAACCCAAAGTTGGTCTAAGGAAGGACACAATAAAGACCCAAGTAGAAATAAATGCAATAGGCAATAAAAAGGGAGAAAAAAACTAAGAGCAATTTATTTGAAAAGATTTTAAAAAGACAAAACGTGGGGACCCTGGATGGCTTAGTCAGTTAAGTGTCCAACTTTGGCCCAGGTCATGATCTCATGGTTCGTGGGTTCAAGGCCCACGTTGGGCTCTGTGCTGACAGCTCAGAGCCTGGAGCCTGCTTCTGATTCTGTGTCTCCCCCTCTCACTGCCCCTCCTCCCGCTTATACTCTTTCTCTCTTTCTGTCAAAAATAAGTGAACATAAAAAAATTAAATAAAAGAAGATAAAACTTTAGCTAGACTCATCAAAAAAAAAAGAGAGAGAAAACTCATAGATAAAATCAGACATGAAAGAGATGTCACAACTAATACAGAAACAAAAAAGATTATGAGATCATTATATACAATTATACACCAACAAAGTAAACAACCTGGAAGAAATGGATCAATTCCCAGAAACATATAATCTTCTAAGACTGAATCAGGAAGAAACAAAAAATCTAAACAGACAATTACTAGTAATAAATTTAGTCAGTTATCAGAAATCTAACAAAGCAAAGTCCTAGACCAGATGGTTTCACAGGTAAACTGTATCAAACATTTAAGGAGTTAATGTGTTTCCTTCTTAAACTCACCAAAAATGGAAAAGGAATTAACACTTCCTAATTCATTCTATGAGGCCAGCATTATCCTCATACCAATATCAGGCAAAGACATTACAAAAAAAGAAAATTATACACCAATTTTCCTAATGAACATAGATGCAAATTTTTCAACAAAATTTTAATAGCAAATTCAACAATACGTCAACAGGATCATACAGCACAATCAAGTGGGATTTTATCCAGGATGCAAATCAAACAACATGATACACCACAATAACAAAGGGAAAGCTAAAAATCTTATAATTATCTCAATAGATGCACAAAAAGTACTTAATAAAATCCACTATCAATTTATAATTAGAAACTCAACAAAGCAGATATAGAGGGAACATACCTCAACATAATAAAGGCATATATGAAAGACCACAGCTGAAATCATAATCAATTGTGAAAAACTGATAGCTTTTCATCTAAGATCAATAACAAGACAAAACGTCCTCTCCCACCACTTTTGTTCAAACAGTACTGGCAATCCTTGCCACAGCAATCAGACAAGAAAAAGAAATAAAAGGCAAGCAAATTGGTAAGAAGTAAAATTGTCACTATTTGTAGATGACATGATACTTTATATACAAAATCCTAAAAAGTCTACTAAAAACACTATTAGAACTAATAAATTCAGTAGATCTGCAGGATACAAAATTAACATAGGAAATCTGTTGCATTTCTCCACACTAATAATGAACTATCAGAAAGAGAAATTAAGAAAACATATCTTGTTTACAATGATATCAATAAGAATAAAATACCTGGGAATACATTTAGCCAAGGAATTGTAAGAGCTGTACTCTGAATACCATAAGATATTGATGAAATAATTTAAAGTAACATAATTGGAAATATATACCATAGTCATGGATTAGAAGAATTAATATTGTTTAAATGTCCACCCAAAAAAATCTACAGATTTAATGATCCCTATGAAAATATCAATAACATTTTTCACAGAAATAGAAGAAACAATCCTCAAATTTGTATGGAAACACACGCAAAAACTAAAATAGCCTAAGCAACCTTGAGAAAGATAAACAAAGCTAGATATATTTGAAATCTCAGATTTCAAGATATACCACAAAACTATAGCAATCAAAACAATACTGGCACAGAAACAGATGCATAGATCAATGGAACAAAACAGCCCAGAAATAAACCCATGCTTATATGTTCAATTAACCTATACAAAAGGGGACAAGAATATGCAATGGGGAAAAGACAGTCTCTTTAATAACTGGTGCCAGGAAAATTGGACAACTACATGCAAAGGACTGAAACTGGACCACTTTCTTATACCATATGCAAAAATAAACTTAAAATGCATTAAAGACATAGTGTTACACCTGAAACTATAAAACTCCTAAAAGAAAACATAGACAGTATGAGGGCAATAAAAACAAAAATAAACAGGATGATACTGAACTAAAAATCTTTTTCATGGTGAAAACCATCAATAAAACAAAAAGGCAATCTAATAAATGGGAAAACTATTTGCAAATGATAGATCCTATATATAAAGGGTTAATAAGCAAATATATAAAGAACTCCTACAACTCAACACAAAAAAAATAAGCAAACAATCTAATCACAAATTTTGCAGAGGACTTGAATAGACATTTTTCCAAAGAAGACATACAGATGGCCAACAGACACAAGATGCTCAACATCGTTGATCATCAGAAAAAAATGCAAATCAAAACGAAAATGATTTTTGAGATCATGTTGATGTTCATGATGCAAATCATGTTGAGATCATCTCACATTTGTCAGAATGGCTAGTGTCAAAAAGCAAGAGATATCAAGTGTAGATGAGGATGTGGAGAAAGGGGAATGTTCAGGCTCTGTTGAGGGGGTATGTCAAATGGTGCAGTCACGATGGAAAATACTATGGAGGTTCTTCAAAAAATTAAAAATAGAACGACCATATGACCCAGCAGTTCTACTTCTGTGTATTTATCCAAAGAAAATGGAAGCACTAATTTGAAAAGATACACACCCCTATGTTCATGGCAGCATTATTTACAATAGCAACAATATGGAAACAACCTAAATGTCCATTGATAGATGAATGGATAAAGATCTGGTACGTATGTACACACACACACACACACACACACACACGTGTGTATGTGTAAACAATGGAATATTATTCAACCATCATAGAGAATGAAATCTTGTCATTTGTGACAACATGTTTGAACCTAGAGGGTGATGCGCTAAGTGAAATGAGTCAGAGATAGACAAAGACCATATTTCACTTATATGTTGAATCTAAAAAATAAACATGCAAAAAAACACCCAGAAACAGAGTCATAAATAGAACTGATATTTGCTAGAGGAGAGTGGGTGGGAGTTGGGCAAAATAGATGGTACAAATTTCATTATAAAATAAATAATTCATGGGGATGTAAAGTACAGCATATGAAATACAGTCAATGATCTCATAATAATGGTAACTAGACTTACTATGGTGATCGTAATGCATTTAAGTGTTGAATCATTATATACCTGAAGCTACTGTAGTATTGCCTATCTACTTCAATAAAAAATAAAGTTAAAAAAAAACTGGACTGAGGTATATATGTCAAGACATCCAGTAGAGCCTATTTTATTGTGAATGCATGAAGACCAAAAGTGTCCCCATAAGTGTCTTTGGAATCAGATATCAAGCTTGTGGCAGTTGTCGTGAAAGTATTTCCATTATGAAAAATTCTCATTGTTATGGATACACCATACTTGAACTTACCAAAACGTGCCTACTACTGAAGTTTTGATTTCAGAATTCTGTGCCATTCTCACTCTCAGTAGATAAATGACTCCAGTCTCTTCACTGCAAACCCAGCTATATATGCTCTTCTAAGAGAACATATTTAAATCTGAGTCTGATTTATCTTCTTTTGCCTCAATTCCAAGGTTTTTGTTTTTACCAATAATAAACTCTCTTCTGTCCCAACTATACATACCATAATCTTGATAATATTTGTCCTCTATATTTTATATAAAAACAAGTTTAATTTGGCTTATGACTCATTTGTAAACTCCATAACTTTAAATTTTCTGGTACATGTAACAAATATACTTTCTTCAGCCATAACATTTTATTAAAATTTTATAAGCAGAATATTTTGGAGTGAGAGTTTGCTTAATTTCTGTACTCACTGTAATATTTGGGGAAAGTAGGTATTTTCAGGATCAAGAAAAAAAAATAGTATATATGTGAGAGACAGTGTTGAATAAAGCAGGGGCCTCACTCTTACGAGAATGGCTTAAATCCTAAGTGGTTGCCCCAACCTTCTTTTTTAAAAATATAAGGAAACCAAAAATTAAAAAATACTTTAGAATAGCTGCATTTTCACCCCTCAACTCAATTTTATCAATATATTTAATGGCCAGTAGATTTGATATTATACTATGTGTTCGATTTCTCAGGAAAGCCCACTCCCATGTAGATGGCTAAGTCCCATGCAGAGATATTCTGATTCTTTCTGTCTAGGTCTATAGTTTTCTATTCTAAGTGCACACCAGAAATACCTCCAAAAGTGAACCTTGGACAGTAATGTTAAGAGCAGAGAGAGTGGGGAGGCTGTGCCCGGCTCCTGCTCTCACAGCTGCTGCAGGACAGTGAGATCCATAGAGACCGCGCTGGGCCCCACAGGATTCTGTGCCTTGCTGACAAAAATAATTAAACATGGACAAAGGAGATCCTAAGAAGCCAAAAGGCAAAATGTGCATTCTTTGTGTAAACTCATTGAGAGGAGCACAAGAAGAAGCATCCAGAGGTGCCTGGGTGGCTCAGTCAGTTGAGCATTCGACTTGATTTCTGCTCACTTCATGATTCCAGGGTCATGGAATGGGGCCCCAAGCTCAGCGTGGAGCCTGCTTAAGATGATTCTCTGATTCATATTCATTCTCTCTCTCTCTCTCTCTCTCTCTCTCTCTCTCTGCCTCTCTCCCCAACTTGTGCTCTCTCTAAAAAAAAGAAAAAAGAAAAAGCATCCAATTGCTTCAGTCAACTTCTCCGAGTTTTCTAAGAAGGGCCTAGAGGGTGAAGACCATGTCTGCTCAAAAGACAGAAAAATTTGAAGACATAGCAAAGGCAGACAAGGCTCGTTATGAAAGAGTAAATGAAAACTTATATCCTCTCTAAAGGGGAAACAAGTTAAAGGATCCCAATGCACCTAAGAGGCCCCTTTGGCCTTTTTCTTATTCTCTTCTAAGTATCACCCCCAAATCAAAGGAGAACGTTCAGGCCTCTCTATTGGTGATGTTGCAAAGAAACTGGGAGAGATGTGGAATAACTCTGACCCAGATGACAAGCAGCCTCACGAAGGCTGCTGAGCTGAAGGAGACATAGGAAAAGGGTATTGTTGCCTACGGAGTCAAAGAAAAGCCTGATGCGGCAAGAAAAAAAAAAAAGAGGGTGCCGTCAAGGCTGAAAAAAAGCAAGAAAAAGAGAGAAGACAAGGAAGATGAAGAGGTTGAAGAGGAGGAAGAAGATGAAGAAAATGAAGATGAAGAAGATAACGATGAATAAACTGGTTTTAGCACAGCTCTTTTTCTGGTCTATACAGTACGTAAGTCCCCTTTACATAACTCCTTTTAAAGAAAATAAAATTGAAATGTATGGTTGAGTAAGGTTTGCTTTTAAACTGTACAGTGTCTTTTTTTGTGTAGTTAGCACACTACCAAATGTGTATTTAGATAGCCCTGTCCTCGCTATTTTCAGTAGTCACTAACCTTGCCTGGGACAATGTAGGGGTTGGAAATTGGCATGAAAATTTAAAACAGGTTCTTATTGGTGCATAGAACAAATTAGTTGTATATGGAGATGAAGGATTTTTTCATCTTCACTTGTCTCTGACGCAGCTTACACGAGATAATTAGCTTTCTGTTAACTGAATAGCACTCTGTAATTGCAAAAAAAAAAAAAGGAAAGAAAAAGTTGCAGCTGTTGACATTCTGAATGCTTTTAAGTAAATGTAATTTTTTTAATTAAAAAAAGAGTATATCATAAAGTATGGTTTTTAGATTAGCAGTTTTAACATCACGTGAGAATTTGTTCAATATATGCAAATTCTTGGGCTCCACCTCACACCTAACCAGAAACTCTGGGGATAGAGTAATCTGTTTTAAAAACTCTCCAAATGTTTGTGATAAACACAAAAATGTGAAAATCACCAAGATAAACAGTTCTTATTATGTTCCATCATCCCTTACTTCCAGGCTGAAACCCTCAGGAATAAGATCTTTCATGTAAAGTATAATAAACATCTATAGCCACATGATATAGTTATTAGCAGAATGGTTTTTGGAACTGTTCTGGCATATTCCAGAATTTTCCAAATGATTTAATTTCCCTTACCACATTCTTACCTCCATAAGATGGGGATATTCATATCTATCTCCTAGAGTTGTCATAAGGTCCAAAAAGGTAGTATTTTTAAGCCCTTAGTAGAGTGATCTAACAAAAAAAATTAATAAAATGATAGCTATTGATGGTATTATTATAGATTTGGGTACATGTATACTTTATTGTTAATATAAAAATATTCTCACAATTATTATTATTGAATCTATTTTGGGTTTGGCATTCAGCTGACATTAGATATTCTTAGCTTATCAAATAATATTATTGTATTTCTCTTTGTGTTGAGATGATCTTATCTAATTTTTATAATTTCTTTTTTTCCATTTTATAAGTTTTTAGATAGGTAAAACCATGCTTTTCAAAGTTTAAAGCAACAATCCTAGAAAGCATAGTTTATTTGGTCATCAGAATTTATGTGTGTAGACATGCAGATATAACCAAAATAAACTATATAACATTAAATGAGATTTATTTTATTATTTTGTACTATATAATCTCTATATTTATTTATTATATTTAAGTAAAATATTCTACCACCATCCCCCACATAATTAATATAAATAGTATTAAGAATCCTGATTAAGCATAATATAATTTAGCTAAAATATTCAACTACAAATTATAAAAATATTTTCCATCAAAAATAATGAAATCTTGCCAAGTGCAATGATATGGATGGAGCTAGAGTGTATTATGCTAAGCACAATAAGTCAGAGAAAGACAAATACCATATCATTTCACTCATATGTGGAATTTAAGAAACAAAACTGATGAACATAAGGGAAAGGAAAACAGAAAGGGGGGGAAACAAACCATAAGAGACTCTTAACTATAGAGAACAAACTGAGGGTTGCTGGAGGCAGGTGGGTGAGACAATGGGCTAAATAGGTCATGGGTATTAAGGAGGGTACTTGTTATGATGAGCACTGGGCATTGTTTGAAAATGATCAATGAATGAATGACTGAATCACTAAATTCTACTTCTTAAACCACTATTACATTATATGTTAACTAACTAGAATTTAAATAAAAAATAGAAAAGTAAATAAATCAATGAAAACACTGCCCAGAGTTGGTGTTCTCTTCTGTTTTCCCACAGCTTCTCATAATGCAACAGTTATTACATTGCATTATAATTATTTATGTTTTTATCCTTCCCTCTCTTACCAAAATATGAGTTATTCTAGCATACAAGCTATTCACCCTGTCTAGTGTAAAATGCATGTTGAATGTTAGCACAGTTCAATAACAAAACCACTGTGTCTGTGTTTTTATATTACTGCTCAGCTCAAAGACAGAAACATTATTCCTGGTTTAAATGGTTACCAATGGTGTTAACTTTTTTTATTGTTTTATATATTAGAATTTGTTTTCTCCAAGAAGGCATATAATTAAAAACATCTAATAAAAGAAAAACAACGTCTACAAAAGAACACATTTTCAGGGTGCCTGGGTGGCTCAGTCGGTTGAGCGTCCGACTTCAGCTCAGGTCATGATCTCATAGCTCGTGAGTTCGAGACCCAAGTCAGGCTCTGTGCTGACAACTCAGATCCTGGAGCCTGCTTCAGATTCTGTCTCCCTCTTTCTCTCTGCCCATCCCCCACCCCCCACTCACACTCTCTCTCAAAAATAAACATTACAAAAATAATTAAAAGAACAAATTTTCAACATAGGGAGAGGATTTCAAACTTCCATGTTTGAAATACTGTTTTTCTTGTGAATTATATATCAAATCTTTATTAAAGCATTACTGCCTTGATTATGCAAGGTCATATTGATTTGCTCACACAATCTTTTACTCAGATTCAAGTTATTATAATTAGCATGAAAGTATTGATTACAAGCTTTCTTTTGTAGTCAGATAAATTTGCCTTTTCCTTAATGCCTTCAAAACTGTATCAAAGGATTTTCCAAGCCGTGACATGTTAAATATGTGTCAATTTCCATAACTTGATCTTGAATTGTAGTCAACTTTTCTGTGTTAAACACAAACAAGGAAATTCACCTAATTGTTGTAAACTCATTGTTACATTTCCATTTACTGACGCATATATTTAAGCATATATTTAAGAGTGTTCAGAATCTGTTGCCTGTAGTCATTTAAACTTTTTGCAAAAACCTAATCCTTATATTTATTTCTTTCGTGATTACTCATGAGATGGGGGAAAAAAATGACCTTTTCTGGCTGACTGCCCATTGAATTCTGCACTCAGACACTGAAGGCAGCTTTGATTGTGTTTTGATGTTTTCACCAACCTATTACTGTATTGACTTGATGGCAGCCAAAACATACATTTGTGATCTCATTTTTCTCCAGCAGTTTTTTCCACTCAATCAGACATGTACACAAATATCCAGAGGACAGAAGAATGCTTTTAACTGAAGCAAATCTCTCAGGAATAGTATCATGCAAGAGCCTCTTTGAAAGACTGCAGTTTGCTGTTTGGGCCAAACATTCCTTTCCCTCTTAGAGAATCCCACTGAAATTAATGCCCAAAAGAAAAGATGCATTATAAACAAATGATTCTACTTTGCCGAATGTCCTCATACTGCTGAAGATTGAGTAGTAATTATATCTTTTTTTTTGATAAAGACCCAAAGATTTTTGCCATCTATTTTCTGTGACCAAGTATTAATGTGCTGCAGCTGTCACTCTGAATGAGCATTAAGGAATATTTCTCGCTGATGTCACGGGAGTGCAAAAATGGGCCTTTTTCAGAGACAGACTTCAAATCAGAGTTATCTTTCCCTGGTTCTCCTTTGCAGTTCACTACTACAATACTACATTACTTCTGATGCTAAAAGAATTAAATTATAGCAAAAATCTACATGTTATTATTGTTAAAAATGACTTTAGAATTCTTTTTTGATTATGTCCTTTCAGTTACAGAAATCATTTAAGAAAGTTTAAACTTTCACTTTATATAGTAAGGCTCAATATTGGACATCAAATAGTATTTTTCACTGATAATGCACTATATTCATATTTGGCACCAAAAGACTTCAAAATAAATAAATCAGTCTTCGAAACATTAAAGTTTTCTACCATAATGGAAATTCAAAAAACATGCTTAGCATTTACATTAACATTTAGAGTATGCATCTAATTACACAATGTGACCATTTTATAGGATAAAAAACTAGACAAATTTTTGAATATTGACTAGCTGAAGATTCTAAATCACTCATCGCTCTAACACTTTTTCAGCATCAAACAAAATTTTGTGATGACAGAAAATAGCGAGGTTGAGAAAAAAACACAATAATTTCTCTGAAGTTTGCACAAATAGAACATATTCTGATATGGAATGCCTTATGATTCTTTATAAAGGCTACCATGAGTTATCAAATTCTTTTGCCATCATTAAATCTTCCCAAACTTCTAGCCAAACTATGTTCACCAAAAATCAAAATTCTCATTTCTCCAAAATCATTAATCATTTCTATATGTCCAATAATTTTGAACAGCAATTCCCTAGCAGCTTTTTCTAAGTTAAAAATCAACCTAATTAAACATTTCATAGGTAGGATAGATATCAGGTCAATGACTAATAGTTTTCCTTTTTTTTTTTTTTAAATTTTTAACATTTTTTAATTTTTTTATTTTTTTTGAGACAGAGAGAGACAGAGCATGAACGGGGGAGGGTCAGGGAGAGAGGGAGACACAGAATCTGAAATAGGCTCCAGGCTCTGAGCTGTCCGCAGAGCCTGACGCGGGGCTCGAACTCACAGACCGTGAGATCATGACCTGAGCCAAAGTCGGATGCTCAACTGACTGAGCCACCCAGGTGCCCCACTTTTCCTTTTTTTTTTTTTTATTGAAGCATAGTAAATACACAATGATCCATTAGTTTCATGTGTACAACATAGTGATTTAACAAGTCTATATGTTATGCTATATTCACAAGTGTAGTGACCATCAGTCACCATACAACACTATTACAATATGTAATTTGCTGTATTCCCTATACTCTACCTTCTATCTCCATGATTGACTATAGATTTCTTATAGAAATTCAGACAGAACATTTATATTGTCTGAGTTGATTCAACCAGTTACTTATAATTTAGAATGAAATGTGGTAAACTAATAGCAAAACCAATTGATTTACTATTAGTATGAAAAATATTTTAGAGGGAAAACCGTACTAAAAATGTATATAACCTACATAATCCTATATCCTACACACATGGTCAGGCTATTAAAAAATATATACTAATGCTACTTCATTTTTATGACTGATTTCATAAAAATTTAAATTCATTAAAAGCGTGAAAATCTGAAATGTATTTATCAAAGATTTAGTCTTCACTATTGCAAAAGGAGATTTCACCTCTAATTTGTACAGTTGTTTCAACTGTATCTTTCTGAAAGTGTTTCCTTGTTCTAAATACATTTTACCAATGTTAATTTTTTCTTCTTATGTGTTCATGGATAACAGCCTTTCTTTAAATAATTATCATTAAATTTCTAAAACATGTGAAATTTAATCACTCCCAGCATTTTCTTCTGTCAATAAAATTATGCATGCCCTCTCTCCTTTGTACTGTGACTATGCCACTTTCTGTAAAGAGATATGAATACTCTTGCTTTGAATTAAATATTAATGGATAGTTAATTAATGGTATGTTTCTGTTAAGTATTTGTTAGACTGTAGAAAAACCAGGGGAGCTATAAAGTTCAAAAAGATACATTCTTATTTTTTCCTGTGGGGATGAAATGAACTTCCATGACATTATCATACATAGAAGGATGTGATCCCCAGTGTGCTGAGTTTTATTGGCGATCAGGACAGAGGAAGGTACTCCTGCAGGGAGGCATGTCCATAACATAACTTTAGTGTTTAACTTTAAAGCATCATTGAAATTTTAATTAATCATCGGAAAGAAAAAATGAAGACATGAGGCATTGCAGTTTGAGGGGTTAACATAAAATCATGCAAGCAGATAACTGTAGAATATTTGCAACATAAGTCAAGCAGTCCAGGTGTTTAGAATATGGGATATGGAGTTTTATACGTTTCTCTAAGCACAACAGCTTTTCCATATTAAAACCTTATTCCCTAATATTCAACTTCATATGCTCTTTTTCCCACTCTTCACTACTATGCTTCTCTTTCATACATACGTTCTAACTTATCCATGCTTTTTACTTAAAATATGATCTTTAAAACTAGATATATCATATGTGCTTAGATCATTTTAACTATAGTAAGGCTGTTCCCTCTCTTGATCTGGAAGCCATAAGTAATTGGTACTAACACATATTTTAGACATTTTGCTAGCGGTCTTACCTGAGTTTATCCTCAATAAAATTGCAAGATTTTTTTTCTTACCCCCTCCACCAACCTGTTGTTAAATCAGGTCTCACCATTTGTAGATTATTTTTATACCTAATTTGAATCTCTTGGTGCTCAATTTGATTTTGTATAATTTTGTTCTCTATAGCAACATACTTGTCAAGTTTTTCTCTTTTTTTTTTTAAAGATATTGTTGTGCATATTACAAAAAAAGGGAATTTGGTTAAGCTACTTAAATACTACTTAAAAAATAATCAAAGATCTCTATAGGTAACACAAGAATTAAATTTAATTCATATTGATTAAAGGATTAATTTTTCAAAATGACAAATTCGTAGAGTTGTAGATGCTCCTTTAGACTTTGACATAGATTTATGAAAATGTGTTTTCTATGAAATTATTCTGATTAAGTTTGTAATTTTATATTTAAATATCATCTCTATAAATTGTGAATTATAAATGCCTCTTTTGTTGGTCCATAGGCTAAATTAATTAAATGTTTAACAAAACTGAGTATTAAAACATGAAATATATGTGTTATTTTCTATAGAGATATACTGGTACCATGTGAAAATAGCTTTCAAAAAACACTTTCACATGTTTTTGTTCTTTGAAATTCCCTTTTTATTCAATTATTTTTATTCAATTCCCCTTTTTCCCCCATTTGGAGTAAAAGAAATAATAAAATTGGAACTGAGTGTTACCACTATCCTTGTAAGTTATATCATATTGCAAAGATCAGGACTTTCCCTTGCAAGTTATTCTTACTATACTGATATCACAAAAATATTCACTTCATAAACCATTTCTTGTCAAAATGTAGGCCCTATTAGCAAACCATTATTTTTAACACTGACTTTCTGTCTGAATTCAGGAAAGCACATCTAAGTTCCTATTATAAAATTTCTCTTAGCACCTTTTAGGCAATACAGTAAAAATTTACCTAATCACTATCTTCCTAAGCCTTTCTCTAAAAGACAAAATACTGAATTCAGATATAGTAACACTTTTTTTTTCCAGATCCTATAGTCAAATTGTTTAGTAATAATCTTTGGAGCTCTGACAATCATGCAATTAAAAAAAAATTATTCTTTATTGGGGGAATGCAGAGGGAGAGAGGGAGAGAGGATCCCAAGCAGGCTCATGCTCAGTGCAGAGCCCAATGTGAAGCTTGATCTCACCACCCTGGGATAGTTACCTGAGCTGAAACCAGCTGAACCTGAGTTGAGACCACCCAGGCACCCCTCTGATAGACAGGCAAATTTTTCTAACTCCTTCCCACTGCTGGAAAAATGGATGCATCTTTACACTCTATGTTAACTTCAGAGGCATTTTTGAAAGACAGTAACAGAAATCTCTTTTCTAATTAATGAGTCTGGGAAATTAAGTGAAAAGATTTACCTTGAGCTATTCTGTATTTTTAATGACAAACAGGAACTTACATGTGTAATCTATTAGTACATAATCTGGTTATAATATTAAATTTTAAGAGTCAATCAACTTTTGCTCAAAGAACCTGGTGCTACCAAGTTTATGAACCCACACTTTCTCTGTTGTGCCAGAGAAGGCACTAGTGGTTTGCTCTGAAAAATTAATCACTCTCCAATCATCTGCTTTCTCATTTTACGAAATAATTTAGAGCACCTTGGTATGCCAATATTTTTTGTTCATGAAGCAGTTAAAACAACACAAACAAAGACAAGTAAACTATCTCGTGTCATTATTGGTATCATAAAAAAGGCTTGAAGAAGCAAGGAAAATCTCTGGTTAAATTATTTTTGCTTAAACATTAAGCTCCTTAGCTCAGTTCTCTCTACCTACTTTTTAGCATGAGAAAGGGTTGCAAATCACTGTGTCCCAACAATATCAAAACATCGTTCCTAAGTGAAAGTACAAATAGACAATTGATTTATTAATAGAATATAACAAACAACCAAAATATGACTGAATTAACTAAATTTTGTAGGTGACATCTGACAAACTCCTTCAGATTTTTCCCTCCAAAATATTTTTTTTAATTTTTTAATTTTTTTAAATTTATTTTTGAGACAGAGAGAGACAGAGCATGAGCAGGGGAGGGGCAGAGAGAGAGGGAGACACAGAATCTGAAGCAGGCTCCAGGCTCCGAGCTGTCAGCACAGAGCCTGACACGGGGCTTGAACTCACGAACCGTGAGATCATGACCTGAGCCAAAGTCAGGCGCTTAACCTACTGAGCCACCCAGGTGCCCCCCCGTCCAAAATATCTTAATACGAATTTCTATTTAATTAAATAATACTGTTTGCAAATTTCAATTTTTTAATGGAATCAGTTAGCTAAAATCAATGTGTTATACCAGAGGTAAATTCTGCTTATTTCACTACAATTAGAAAACTAAGTCAGATGCCTATTCTGTCATCAAGTGACTGTAGCACATGACATCCTAGGAGTGACCATTCCAGCAACATCCTGTGTTTAACCATCTAGGTGACAGCGTGTGGTCCATGTGGAGGTGCACACTTTTCCTTAACAATTTCTAAACAGAAAAAAAAAAACCTTATAGACTTGGTAAAGTAGTTCTACTCATTTAAAATTACCAACAAGTTGATAGGAAGAATTATGTGATGCTAGTCAGTGCATGCCTTTATAAATAAAAGCTAAATTAACAAAGTAGGCTTTCATGCCTTACATTAAATAAATGGCATATTAGAATTTGCGCTTTTTCACAAACCAGTTTTGTTTAACGGATTTCGGTAATTTAAAATTATTTAAATATTATTTGAGGACTTGCTAGGTTTTGGTGAAACCATTAAAACAATATAAAACTATTAAATGTTTGAAACATGTAGCACAAAATTTTATAATCAAATTGTTATTTCTTCAAGCCTGTATCTACATACTCTCGCTTTGACTCACACATTCTCATAGTTCATTGCTTGAAATGATAAGTTTTATTGTATTAAAAATAATTATACTTTAATGATAAACACATAAACACATAAAATATGTTTATGTGAGGAGGAAAAGCATTTCAATACGGGATAAACTGCATTTATCAATGTGTCAGTTCCATAAAGTCAAAGTTTGATTTTTCCATGAAATGTTTAAAATAAATGTTTTATTTGAAACCATAGATCTTGTCACATAAAGAAATATTTCCAGTCAAATCAGGTAATTAGTGTCTCTTGAAGTCAGTTAAAGTGCTGTCATCCCTGTAGTTCCTGCATTCTTTCTGATACATATCTAATATAAATTTGATTGATTGAAAGATACTACCTGTCATACAAACCTGGTGGAAACAAAATTAAGAAAAGGAAAAAAAAAAACGTACTACTTCAGTCAAATGGCTCAGATCTTGACCGGGCCAAAGGGGCAAATATCCATTTAAAGCAAATAATCTGAATTTCAAATGAGAGAGGAGAATTATCTTCTAAATGTTAAGGGCTAAGCTAAACAAGCATAAAATAATGGATGAATAGATAGAAAAGGAAAGGATTGAGAGACTTACATACAATATAAGATGTAGGAATTTAGGGCGATTTAATTGGACTAGGACCACCTAAATGTATTATAAACTTTGTGGTATGAAATGAGGGCAAACATCAGCTAAATGAGAAGAGAATTGGGACACACGCATCAATATAATATTTGGAGAGGCAGAGCAGATCTGTATGGTTGTACTGGACACCTTAAGGACATTATGTAAGGCTGACCTCCCCTTCCTCCGGCTGCTCCCTGATGTCATGTTAATTTTACATTTTCTCTCTTTATAGGCCTTGCTGATTTAAACACAGGCATATGATTGCTCCCAGCATAGTCAAGCAGATTATTTCTATTGCAGTGTGAAACGATGACAATAAGACGGCCTGACACTGTCTACATGTGGCATGAATTAAATTACATGAAACTGTCTCCAGCGTGGGAGACATATTTTCTGTCATATACATGTCAAAAATGTAATGTCAGTATTGTAACATGTCACCCATCTATCATTTTTCACATATCTGTGCAGGGCAAAATAATTATGAATAATCTCACAGAAGTGAATTTTTTGGACCAGCTCCAACAGATCTAGTCTCGGCCTAATTTTCACCTCGGGTTCTTGTTTCCTTTCAATCTTCATAACTAGAAACACTATCTAGCTGCTGCTCTGGCCATCATAAATTCAAATTAATACCCACATCATATTATAGTCCTCTGCAGCTTAGAAGGGTTGGTGCAATCCAAGGCCAGCTCTTTAATTTGCAGGGCCTCGTACAAAATAAAAACGTGAAATTCCTTGTTAGAAAAGCAGGGGAAAAGTGTTGTTCGAGGTAATAAATATAAAGCTTTTTCCATCGTCTCATGATTTGTTCCACAAATTGCCACTGTGATGTTAATTTGCTTTCTAATGCCATTGTAGGTAAAGAAAAATAAAAATTTGAATCATTAGCCTGAGTTTTACCATCAACTTTATGTGGGGTAATGGCAGTCTTAAAATCCCTGAAATTACAAATTTGCGTTTTATAGCTCACACATGCATATGTATTTTGTATGAACAGGGGAAACACTGCAAAACTCAATTGCTTTTATTTCAGCTTTTGATACGTGCATGTTATACCAACACTCTCTACCTTTGGCTCATTGATACATAAGGAAGGACTGGAAGAAAGAGGAATTATGGATTCCCCTTTCTTTTTCTTCTTTGTTACCATTTCACACTTTAAAGAGAATCTACATAGGGGCGCCTTAGGTGGCTCAAGAGGTTAACCATCTGACTCTTGATTTTGGCTCAGGTCATGATCTCATGGTTCAGGAGCTAGAGCCCCACATCTGGCTCTGTGCTGAAAGGGTGGAACCTGCTTAGGATTCTTTCTCTCTCTCTCTTTCTCTCTCTCTCTCTCCCTCTCTCTGCCCTTCCCCTGATCATTCCTTCTCTCTCTCTTTCAAAATAAAAAAATAAACTTAAAAAACTACAGAATAGATATTGATTTCTTGTGTAGAACTGAAATATTGTTTCATCATACATACAAGCACATACACAGATTCCCTCAGGCAAGAAAAAAATTTAAAGCGAGTAGTAACACTTATTTTCTTTTAATTGCTTAACAATTAAAAAATTAAAATCAATAAGATTTAACTGGAACTAGTCTTTGATAGGTAAAGAAATAAAAGGAAGGGGATGTAACTTCATTTGAAGGGAATAAGCATGGCAAACAATGCCAACGACCTAATTCATCAGTTGTTTTGTCACACACAGGATGGCAATATGAGGGAGAGATATATGGAGAGAGGAGGGAGATATGAGAAAACTTTAAATCTTTAAAGTTAGCTAAGAAAGTTGGCTGTTCCTCAAGGACCAATTGAATGATGAATGTGCAGATTTCTATTTGCAATAGCATCCCAAATGCTCCTGTATGTCAACAAACAAGTAAAACAGATGTTATCCTAGTCACCTATGGAGCCAAGAACAGATGGGCTGGATGTGCTGTGTGAGAACAAAAATGCACCAGGGCTGTGATCTCATGGAGTGGATTCCCATTGACCAAAACTTATTTTCCAGTAGGACAAAAATTATTCAAAAGAAGACAACATTGGAGCTGACAAAGCAGTTTAGCTGTGGTCAGAAAGAAAGAACTGAGGTACTGGCAAAATCTACAGCGATGGACGGATAAAAACATACATAGGGACTGTACCTGCGATATTTGGTATTTGTAAAATATTGAATAAGTGATAATCTATTGTTCATTATAACACATGTTTTGCTAATAAATATCCTAGGACAAAAGATAAATTATAATTACCAAAACTCCTGTTTAGTCTGCATAGGTTTCAAACTGTGTAATGCCTCCAAAGCTAATTTATGCTTTAAAAACAAACAAAAAAGGGGCGCCTGGGTGGCTCAGTCGGTTGGGCGGCCGACTTCGGCTCAGGTCATGATCTCACGGTCCATGAGTTCGAGCCCTGCGTCGGGCTCTGTGCTGACAGCTCGGAGCCTGGAGCCTGTTTCAGATTCTGTGTCTCCCTCTCTCTGACCCTACCCCGTTCATGCTCTGTCTCTCTCTGTCTCAAAAATAAATAAACGTTAAAAAAAATTTAAAAACAAACAAACAAACAAAAAAAAAAAACCTTGACATAGTGTTTCTTAGAAAATTTAAAAGGTGTAAAAATTATGCATATGCACAGATATGAATATATTTCTTTCTCAGAAAACTAGCAGAAGACAATGAAAATACATATTATTCATTTTCATACATTAAAATATAAATAAATTAGTAATCCAAGTAAGAAGAGTGTTCCTCTAATGTTTGTTTCTGACCTAATCAATTGCCCCTGATAAGAGGTTTTCCTATCACCTCCTTCCTCACGTGTCCGTAAGTCTATAGTCTGTAAAATATCAATTCTCTCTCTCATGCTCCCAGTGAAACACTCTCTATCTTAGGCAGGCACAAGTCAGGTTCTTTGAGTCCTTGACAGGCCATCTCCCAGTTTAATATCCCAAACTGTAGGATTAGTTGTCCTCCAGTTAAATAATCTGGATGTTAAAATTTGCAAAGAACAATTCCATCCCTTTTCACAACCACCCCCTCTCCACCTCCCAAAGGCAAAAGGCCTCCCAGATCATCATCCACCACACTTCTTTCTATAGAATGCCTTAAAAATGCCCCGAAATGACATATCTCATACATTTTCCTGTCGTCATCCTCCAGAATATAGTCTCCTCTGGAGATCACGATCTGTTACCAACAAACTCCCTATATCGTCATTCTGCCTTCTCAGTATTACGGCCACTTTCTTGTTCTGGTAAAACTTGAAATTTGAAGTAATATAAACACGTAAGCTCCTACTGGATCCCAACCCCACCTTCCCACCACCAACAACATACTAAGAAATCACTTCCACTAAAGAAAAAAAAATCCTGGAAGAGACTGGAAGCTGGGAAGAAAGGAACAGAACAGCATGAGTTATTCATTTTCAAGGCTCTAATGTGGGGGTAGAATAAAGTTAGGGCTACTAGTACATCTAAAACTTGTTTTTTTTTTTTTAAAGTCTTCTGGTCAGATGAACAGACACCAACTTGGAAACAACTAAAGCCTCTGGAATGTGAGAAGGGAACATTAGAAAGGAGACTTTCAACAGTGGGGAGCCCTAGATCCTATATGTTATAAACTCTGCCCAATTCTCTGTCTGGCCCTGGAGTCATGCCTTTGAAGGGCAGAATGAGATTTGATAAAGTAAACTGAGGAAATAATAAATAAGAAGGATAAGCTGTATTCAGCTACAAACAATGGCCGTGATTGAGAACTATATATCTAAATGACACAAGTTCAAATTTTTTCTGAAATTACAGTGCCTTTCCAAGTGACTATTATATTGATCCTAAATGTACTATGTTCAAATTATAGTTCTATACATTTTGAACTCATTAAAAAATGCTAAATTTCTATAAGATGCATGCCTCTTGTTGGGCAATAAAATCATACATCTGTGGAACCAATTATTTATAATTAACAGCTAAGTAAACAGATTGAAAAGGGAAATTGACAAAGAGAGGGAGAAATTTTAGATATCTTTTTCATAGTTGAAAAAATAAAATTGAAAACATCTCAAATTTGGAGGAACATGGGAAAAACAAATAACTGTATAATTGAGATTGATATAGTTATTTTTTTTAATTAATGATCTGTAATATAACAAGGAAGGTAAAGGATACACATGTAAGCTACACAAACACAAATTATGCATATACACCTTAAAAATCTTGCATATTTGTGGTGCTACAAGAACTTGTTAAAAGCTAAAACAAGAGTTAATTTACTTCTTGCTTCTAAGTAGCCAGTTTATATTGTAGGTTTTATAAATGTAACATACTTATCTTATTAAGATAAAGTTTCATAGTCCTTCCAATAATTAGTGTTAATCTATAAATTTATTGAAAGGACCCTCACTTATTTTTGCAAAAAAAATTCTTTTTTTAGAAAGCTTATTTACTTAGGGGCACCTGGGTGGCTCAGTCAGTTAAGCTTGCGACGTCAGCTCAGGTCATGATCTCGTGGTTCATGAATGAGTCCAAGCCCCACATTGGGCTCAGTGTTCACAGCTCAGAGCCTGGAGTCTGTTTCAGATTCTGTGTCTCCCCCTCTCTCTGCCCCTAACCTGCTCATGCTCCATCTCTCTCTGTCTCTCAAAACTAAATAAATGTTACCAAAAATTCTAATATTTATTTACTTTTAAGAGAGAGAGAGAGAGAGAGAGAGAGAGAGAGAGAGAGAATGCCAAGTAGGCTCCACACTGTCACTTGAAACCCAATGTGGGGCTCAAACTCACAAATCGTGAGATCATGACCTGAGCCAAAATCTAGAGTTAGATGCTTAACCAACTGAACCACCCAGGCATTCCTGCAACAAAAATTCTTATGTCTAGTGTGATAGAACTGATAATGGATTCTATTATATGATGCCTACTTAAAAATTTTATTTCATCTGGTATGTAATACATAAGGCATTGCCTATTTGAGGAAGAAACAGAAGATGAAGGAAAATAGGAACAATAAAAATAAGGAAGGAAGGGAGAAAGGAGAGAACAGAAGATGGAGAGAGAGAGAAAAAAGGAAGAAGGTAGGAAAGGAGAAAGTGACAAAGACTGAATATTCATATTTAATTACTCGTATTTAGCTCATGCTAGTCTACTTTTGAAAATAATAACTGATATTAAAAATTATGTTGCCACTTGGGTACATTTTAAAGAGAATATACACTAGATACAGAGTAAAAATAGAAACAACACTCACATGGCAAGCGAGTTAATCATCATTTATTTCTTTTGATTTCACAGTTAATTTGAATGGCTGAGAAAGCAAGCAATTGTTGTTGTCAGCCAGAATTGAGTTGGAACGAGATTATACAGTCTTCCTAACCTCTGAAACAGATTAAATTTGGTTTCCTAAGGTTTTGCAATGAGCTGAATACAAGTTAAGCTGAAGTTGAATACAATTTAAATGACAGTTGGAAGTGTAAGCTACAAGCAGCATGTTGCCTAAATAAATCAGTAACCTTATAATCAGGAACTACTTGCACTTTTCAAAGGCCAATATCATTACTTCACAATTGGTATGATTTTCCTCTCCAGTAAAATTTACAATTTTTTTCAAGTGCAGATTTGTAAGAGCACTTAGAAAGACAATGTTCAAGGCTATTTTCCACCATATAATCTTCTTGATGGAGGGTTACCTTTAGCTCTTTCAAACTCTTCATCTAGAGAGATTTAGTCATTAGGAAGGTGTTGAAAACTTTTTAAATTTAGTTTGTCAAGATAACATACTGAATTTTTACTTATAATGTCCACCTTAATTTTAGAAATTTGACAGAAAATTCACCCTAAATGTAGGCAATCTAAATTTATCATCACCTTAGATGCTTATTGGTTTAGAGCATTCTGCCGGCAGCTGTAAATTAAATAGAGCTAAAAGAAAGGGGAAGGATACTGACAACCTCTGAGCATGTGCTATCAGCTATTTTGCAGAGGATATTACACATAATGTTTTATTTAATCTGAACACTTTCTCCAGAATGTGTGTCATTACCCATCACATCCCCATTGTTTTATTAGTGGAGACTGGAATTTCAAAACCTGAATCTACCCAATTTCCATTTTCAAATACTTTGTGCCATACCAAGCTACCTCAAATGAATGGGATGTTACTGATGGGAGTTTTTTTTGTTGTTCTGTTTGCATTGGTATCAACTCTAGTTTTGTAGGTTGACATATTATATCTCAATAAATAAATATTATCTCAATATACTAGATCTCAATATTATATCCCAATAAGTAAATTATATCAGTGTAATATCACTGAAATAAAACAGATATATTATATAAAATATGAGGGGATAAAGATCAAACCTATGCTATTATCTAGAATTTGCTATATATTCCCAAAGCAAAATTTTATAACAGAAAATGAAACAAGCCATTTAAATTTTAGCAGCACGGTATTATTCCCAAATAGTTACTTACCTTTCTGTTCTATAACTTAATTTGGCACCTTTCAGTTCAAGTGTTTACCACTATTGGGGCATCTGGGTAGCTCAGTCAGTTAAGCATTTGACTTCAGCTCAGATCTTGCAGTTTGTGGGTTCAAGCCCCATGTCAGGCTCTGTGCTGACAACTCAGAGCCTGGAACCTACTTTGGATTCTGTGTGTGTCTCTCTCTCTACCCCTCCTCTGCTCATGCTGTGTCTCTCAAAAATAAACATTAAAAAATATTAAATTTATATATATATATATATATATTATCACTGTGAATGATAGATAAAGGATTAAAAATAGTGTTGACAAATTCAGAATTTCTAATTGCTGGAGGTTTAAGTAGTAAACAAGCCTAAGTAGAATCATTATCAAAAGTGATGGAGGGAGGCAGTTCAAGATGTGGCATAGGAAGATTCTGAACTTACCTCCTCTCACAGACACAACAAATATAAAGCTATACAAGGAATCATTTCCCCTGAGCAAAGACATGAAAGCTGAATCAATGGTACTTCCACAACAAAGGATCAACAGGTCACATCAAGACAGGTAAGATAGGTGGACACATGGTCTCTCCATAACCCTCACTCCAGCTATGATGACCCACAATAGGCAGGGGTCTCAAAACAGGCTGCTTTTCCCTGAAAACAAGGGATTTGTATCCAATTTCAGTCACCCCAACCCTTGGGATCTGCATTTGGGAGAGACAAACCCCCAAAATGCCTGGCTTTGGAAACCAGGAGAGCTTATATAGAGAACCACAGAGCTATAGAGAATGGAAAACTTGCTCTTAAAGGCCTCACACAGAGATTCACTCACCCCAGGAATGAGTACAAAAACGGTAGGTTGAAAACCACCTAGACTATATTTGAAGGAGACCCACTTGTTAATCTTAAGACATCTTCAGGAGAGGCAGAAACCTATTAGGACTTTCTCTCTGGGCACAAAGGCACTAGTGGAATCCACTTTGTTTGTTTGTTTGTTTGTTTGTTTGTTTGTAAGCTTTCTTTATACTTTCCTAGTACCCATGCTGTAAGGTGCCATTTTGGTACACTCTCATTAACCTGGTAGTGCCAGTGAGTATGTCCCACCCTTCAATACCCCCCAGCCATGGCCCCACCACAGCAGGTCAGGTAAATGCCCTGCTTTCCCACCCTGTGCCTTAGCGAGGGTCCCATCACAAATGGCGGTCATGTAAAGCCCCCAAAGGGGGCATCCCTACAGCATCTGACTCTAGTGTCCAGGGAAGATTACACTTCTGGAACACAGGGGACATCTCCTACACAAGTCTATTTTCTAAGACTAAGAGAAATAGCTGTTCTACCTAAAACATAGAACAAACACAGAGAATCAAGTGAAATGAGGAGACAGAAGATTATGTTTCAAATGGGGAAAAAAAGAAAAATGATAAAAATCTAATGAGCAAGACCGTAATGCAAAGGAGAGAAGTAATCCCTCTGATAAAAAGTTCAAACTAATGGTCACAGAGATGCTCACAAATTAAAAAAAAAATGGATGAACAAAGTGAGAACTTTAACAAGGAAATATAAAATATAAGAACGTACCAAACAGGAGTGACTCAGCTGAAAAACACAAGAATTGAAATAAAAAAAATACACTTGAGGGGTTCAACAGTAGACTCAATGGGGTAAAAGATTAATAAGTAACATGGAAACAGAGTAATCACCCAAACAGGGTGACCAAAAGAAAAAAAGTTCTAAAAGATGAAGAGCTTGAAAGACCTATAGAACAACATCAAGCAGCATAAGATCTGCATTATAGGGATCCGAGAGGAAGAGAAGAAAGAAAGAAGCAGAAAAATTATTTAAAGAAACAATGGCTTAAGACTTCTCTAATCTGAGGAAGTAAATCCAATTCCAGGAAGCCCAAAGAGTTTCAAGTAAGATGAAGCCAAAGAGATCCATACCAAGATATACTGTAATTAAAATGTCAAAAGTTAAAGTTAGAGAAACTCAAAAGAGCAGGGGAGAAAAACAAATTGTTACATACAAGACTACCTGTAAAAGCTTATGATATAATTTTTTTTTACCAGAAATTGTGCTGACCAGAAGGGAGTAGCATAATATATTTTAAGTGCTGAAATGAAAAAACAAAACAAAACAAAAAAAACCTTCAAACCAGAATACCATATCCAGCAAGATTATCACTCGGAATTTAAAGAGAGAATAAGAGTTTTCTAGACAAGCAAAAGCTACAGGAGTTTACCACCACTAAACTGGCTGACAAGAACTAAGAAGGGAGATTACTTATGCTGAAAAGTAAAAGTACTAAAAGGTAACAAAATACAGGAAAGTAAAAATCTCACAGGTAAAGACAATATATATAGTAAAGGTAGGGGAATAGCCACTTATAAAGTTAGTATGAAGGGTAAAACACAAAATAATAAAACTATAACTACAATAATTGGTTAAAAATTACACTCAGTAAAAGCATGTAAAATACAACATTAAAATCTAACACCACTTGGGGTGGTGAGAAACATATTTTTTAGACTTTACTTAAACTTAAGTTCTTATCAAGTTAATATAGATTGTTTTATACATGCAACATATATAACATATGTATATACATACATATGTATGTATATACATATATATGTATATGTACATATATATACATTGTGTGTGTGTGTGTGTGTATATATATATATATATATATATATAGGCCTCTCTCTCTGTGTATACACACACACACACACACACACACACACACACACACACACACACACAGTGACCTCATGAACTACAAAGCAAAAGTCTCAAAAACAATGAGAAAGGAATCTAAAATTAACACTAAAAAAAGTCACCAAACCACAAAAGAGAAAAATAAGACAAGAACAGAGAGGAATGACAAAAACAAGGAATTTATTAACAAAATGTCAATAAATACATAACCATAAATAATTACTTTAAATATAAAGGTGTCAAATTCCCTGATCAAAAGACACAGAGTAGCTGGATGGGTTTAAAAAATCATCTATAGGGGCACCTAGGTGGCTTAGTCGGTTAAGCATCCAACTCTTGATCTCAACTCAGGTCTTGATCTCAGGGCCATAAGTTTGAGCCTCACATTGGGCTCCACTGGGCATGAAGCCTTCTTAAAACAAAACCATGTATATGTTGTGTGCAAGAAAATTACTTTGGATCTAATGATACATGCAGACAAAGTTAAGGGATTGAAAAAGACATCCTATGCAAATGGAAACAAAGACAAAGCTGGTATAGCTATACACATATTAGAAAAATAGACTTTAAAACAAACACTGTAATAAAGGACAAAGGACATTACTTAATAACAAAGGAGTTAATCTAAGAAGAGGAGATAGCATTTGTAAATATTTATGCACCCAAAATAGAAGCTCCTAAATACTTAAAGCAAATGTTAACAGACTTAAAGGGGAAAAAAATAACATAAAAATAATAAAGGAGTTTTATAAGCTAATTATAACAATGGGTAGATCATCCAGTCAAAAATTAATAAGGAAACATCAGTCTAAATGACATCTTGGATCAGATGAACTTAGATATATGCGAAACATTCCACCCAAATGCAAAAGGCAAATTCCTCTCAATTTATGATAAAGAATTCAAGAATATGCAATAAAGGACAGTCTCTTTAATAAATGGTGTTGAGAAAACTGAATATCCACATACAAATAATGAAACTAAAACAGTCTTACACTATACATAAAAGTGAACTCAAAATAGACTAGACTTGAAAGTAAGACGTGAAACCATAAAAGTCCTGGAAGAAAACATGGGCAACAAGTTTCTTGACATTAGTCTTGGTGTTGAATTTTTGATTCTGACTAAAAAGGCAAAGGTAAAAAAAGCAAAAATAAACAAATAAAACTACATCAAATGAAAAAGCTTCTGTATAACAAAGAAAAATATCAACAAAATAAGAAGTCAAGCTAATGAGTGACAGAATATATTAGCATATCATATTTCCAATAAGGCATTCATATCCAAGATACATAAAGAATTCATACAACTCAGTGGCACAACAAAACCAAAAAACCCCAAACAATCTGGTTAAAAAGTTGTTAGAGAATGTAAAAAGACATTTTCCCAAAGATATACAGATGTACAAGAGGCATATGAGATGATGTTCAGTATCACTAAGTATCAGAGAAATGCAAATCAAAACCACGAAGAGACATCACCTGTTAGAATGGCTAGTATTGAAAAGACAAGAAATAACTAGTAGTGAAGAGGATATGGAGAAAAGGGAAGGCTGGTACACTGTTGATGAGAATGCAAATCAGTGCAGTCACTATGGAAAGAAGTATTGAATTTCCTGAAAAATTAAAGATAGAACTACCACGTGATCCAGTCGTACCCAATGAAAATATTTATCTGAAAAAAACAAAAACACTAATGTGAAAAGATATATGCAACTCAATGTTCATTGGATTGTTATTTACAATAGCAAGATATAAACAACCTAAATGACCAGTGATAGATTAATAAAGATGTGGTTATACTCATACATACACACACACACACACACACACACACACAGTGGGATACTACTTAGCTACAGTAAAGAAGGAAATCCTGCCATTTGCAACAAAATGAACAGATCTTGAGACTATTATGCTAAATAAAATAAGTCAGGTGTAGAAAGAAAAATACCATATGATTTCAATTATATGTGGAATATAAAACAAAACAATCAAAGAACAAAATAAAACAGAATTTACAGATACAGAGAAGTGATGGGTGGTTATTAGACAAGAGGAGTTTGGGGAGAGAGCAAAATGGGTAAAAGGCTTAATTGTCTGGTGATGGATGACACTACTTATTGTGGTCATCACTTTGGTGTACACAAAAATCTATTATGCTGTACATCTGAAACCTACATAATGCTATACACCAATTTGCTTCAATTAAAAATAGTTTGAAATTTTAAAATAGAGGATCAACAGACTTGATTTAATATTCCTCTAAAGAAAGTGATAGATGGCTCAAGGTCTGGCATTTACTACTCTTATGTAAAGTATTTTGCTAGGTTAAATTAGATAGTATGCCTTAAATGTGGTTAGCATAAATAAATACCACTAAGCAATTCAATTTAATAAAAATAATTGTTTGCAAGTCATTTATTTCAAAACATTACAGCACTGAAATAAGATTCTAAGTTTCTCAGTTCTATTTGAACTTCCAATTAAATATTAATATACTCATTCATTCTTTTATTCATTCAAACAATTCAGACCTTATATTAACCCAGAAATTGTTATAAGCTCTAGACATTCAATATGAAAGCAATATGTTCTCAAGAAGAGTATAGTTTATGGGAAACAATACAATTAATGATGAAAAAAATCACTCAACAACCCCCAAAAATAATCTGATTAAAATGGGCAAGAGGCCTTGAATAGACATGATTAGAAACAATATTCAACATCACTAATCATCAGGGAAATGCGAATCAAAACCGCATGAGATATCACCTTGCATCTGTGAGAATGGCTAAAATAAAAAAACAAGGAATAAGTGTTGGTGATGATTGGAATAAAAGCAATTCTTACGCACTATTGGTGAGAATGCACACTGGTATAGCTACTATGAAAAGCAGTATGGAGTTTCCTCAAAAAATTAAAAATAGATTTTCCCTCTCCCATTCCCCAGCTGAAATTCCAAAGGGAACCGCTTCCCATCACTGAACTTGCTTGCACCATGCAAACAGCCAACACTTTGCTTCTGTGGATCCATCCCTCCAATGGGCCTGCCTCCCTCCCAGTGCTGCAGGGCCCCTCCTGCAGGACACCACCAATGGCAAAGCTAGCTAAGCCTGCGTCTCCCGCCCCTGTGCACCTTGCGGATCCACCCTGTCTACTATGCCCTTGGCCAGATCCCATCAAAGCAGCATCACAAGCCTGGCAGTGTGCAAGCAGCCCAGACAGGGGCCACACCACTCCACAGTGAGTCCTGCCCCTGGGAGAGAGGGGAAGATAAGGTACACACCAGTCTGACTGTGGCCCCAGCAGTGGGCTGGGGTCAGACATTGGGTCTGACTGCAGCCCTGCACACCAACACAAGTTTCTCCAGACAACACAGGGGAAGTGCCCTGCATTTTGGAGCCACCGCGGGGACTAACCAAAATGGCAAAACAGAAGAATTCTTCTCAAAAGAAACTCCCCGAAGTTAGCAACAGCTAACGAATTGATCAAAACCAATTTAAGCAATGTAATGGAACAAGAATTTAGAATAACAGTCAGAAAATTAATCACTGGATTGAAAAAAGCATAGAGGACAGCAGAGAATCTATTGCTACAGAGATCAAGGGACTAAAAAACAGTCATGGGGAATCAAAAAATTCTATAAATGAGGTGCAAAATAAAATGGAGGTGGCCATAGCATGGATTGAAGAGACAGAGGAGAATATAGGTGAATTAGAAGATAAAATTATGTAAAAAGAGGAAGCTGAGAAAAAGAGAGATTAAAAAATCCAGGAGTATGAGGAGAGAATGAGAACCAATGAGAATAAGAACCAAAAGATATAGGGTATCAGACTCCAACCAAAAGACATAGGGTATCAGAATGGATAAAAAAACAAGGCCCATCTATTTGCTGCCTACAAGAGACTAATTTTAGACCTGAGGACACCTTCAGATTGAAAGTGAGGGGATGGAGAACTATCTATCATGCTACTGGAAGTCAGAAGAAAGCTGGAGTAGCCATACTTCTATCAGACAACCTAGACTTTAAATCAAAGGCTGTAACAAGAGATGAAGAAGGGCATTATATAATAATTACAGGGTCTATCCATCAGGAAGAGCTAACAATTATAAATGTCTATGCGCCGAATACGGGAGCCTCCAAATATATAAAACAATCATAAACATAAGCAACCTTATTGATAAGAATGTGGTCATTGCAGGGGACTTTAATACCCCATTTACAACAATGGATAGATCATTGAGACACAGGATCTATAAAGAAACAAAGGCCCTGAATGATACATTGGATCACATGGACTTGACAGATATATTTAGAACTCTGCATCCCAAAGCAACAGAATATACTTTCTTCTCGAGTGCACATGGAACATTCTCCAAGATAGATCACATACTGGGTCACAAAACAGACCTTCATAAGTAAACAAGAATTGAGATCATATCATGCACACTTTCAGACCACAATGCTATGAAGCTTAAAATCAACCACAGAAAAAAGTCTGGAAAACCTCCAAAAGCATGGAGGTTAAAGAACACCCTACTAAAGAAAGAATGGGCAACCAGGCAAGTAGAGAAGAAATTAAAAAATGTATGGAAACAAATTAAGATGAAATACAACAATCCATATGCTTTGGGATGCAGTGAAGGCAGTCCTGAGAGGAAAATACATTACAATCCAGGCCTATCTCAAGAAACAAGAAAAATCCCAAATACAAAATCTAACAGCACACCTAAAGGAAATAGAAGCAGAACAGCAAAAACACTCCAAACCCAGCAGAAGAAGAGAAATAATAAGATCAGAGCAGAAATAATATAGAATCTAAAAAAACAGTAGATCAGATCAATGAAACCAAGAGTTTGTTTTTTGAAAAAATGAACAAAATTGATAAACCTCTAGCCAGGCTTCTCCAAAAGAAAAGGGAGAAGACCCAAATAGATAAAATCATGAATAAAAATGGAATTATTACAACCAATCCATCAGAAATACAAGCAATTATCAGGGAATACTATGAAAAATTATATGCCAACAAACTGGACAACCTGGAACAAATGGACAAATTCCTAAGCACCACACACTTCCAAAACTCAAACAGGAAGAAATAGAAAACTTGAACAGACCCATAACTAGGAAAGAAATTGAATCAGTTATCAAAAGTCTCCCAACAGATAAGAGTCCAGGACCAGATGGCTTCCTTGGGGAATTCTACCAGACATTTAAAGCAGAGATATTACCTATCCTTCTCAAGCTGTTCCAAAAAATAGAAAGGGAAGGAAAACTTCCAGACTCATTCTATGAAGCCAGCATTATTTTGATTCCCAAACCAGACAGAGACCCAGCAAAAAAAGAGAACTACAGGCCAATATGCCTGATTAATATGGATGCAAAAATTCTTAACAAGATACTAGCAAATCGAATTCAACAGCACATAAAAAGAATTATTCACCATGATCCAGTGGGATTCATTCCTGGGCTGCAGGGCTGGTTCAGTATTCGCAAAATCAATCAATATGATCCATCACATTAATAAAAGAAAAGATAAGAACCATATGATCCTGTCAATTGATGCAGAGAAAGCATTTGACAAAATTCCACATCCTTTCTTAATAAAGGCCCTCGAGAAAGTTGGGATAGAAGGAACATATTTAAACATCATAAAAGCCATTCATGAAAAGCCCACAGCTAATATCATCTTCAATGGAGAAAAACAGAGCTTTCCCCTTGAAATCAGGAACATGACAGGGATGCCCACTCTCACCGCTGTTTAACACAGTGTTGAAAGTGCTAGCATCAGCAATCGGATAACAAAAGGAAATCAAAGGCATCAAAATTGGCAAAGATGAAGTCAAGCTTTCACTTTTTGCAGATGACATGATACTATACATGGAAAACATGAGAGACCACCAAAAGTCTGCTAGAACTGATACATGAATTCAGCAAAGTCACAGGATACAAAATTAATGTACAGAAATCAGTTGCATTCTTACTAATAATGAAGCAACAGAAAGCCAAATAAACTGATCCCATTCACAACTGCACTAAGAATCATAAAATACCTAGGAATAAACCTAACCAAAGATGTAAAAGATCTGTATGCTGAAAACTATAGAAAGCTTATGAAGGAAATTGAAGAAGATACAAAGAAATGGAAAAACATTCCATGCTCATGGATTGGAAGAATAAATATTGTTAAATTGTCAATACTACCCAAAGCAATCTACACATTCAATGCAATCCCAATCAAAATTGCATCAGCATTCTTCTCAAAACTAGAACAAGCAATCCTAAACTTTGTATGGAACCACAAAAGACCCTGAATAGACAAGTAATATTGAAGAAGAAAACCAAAGCAAGAGGCAGCGCAATCCCAGACTTTAGCCTCTACTACAAAGCTGTAATCATCAAGACAGCATGGTATTGGCACAAAAACAGACACATAGACCAATGGAATAGAATAGAGACTCCAGAATTGGACCCACAAAAGTATGGCCAACTAATCTTTGACAAAGCAGGAAAGAATATCCAATGGAAAAAAGACAGTCTCTTTAACAAATGGTGCTGGGAGAACTGGACAGCAACATGAAGAATGAATCTAGACCACTTTCTTACACCATTCACAAAAATAAACTCAAAATAGATGAAAGGCCTGAATGTGAGACAGGAAACCATCCAAACCCTAGAGGAGAAAGCAGGAAAAAAATCTCTTTGACTTCAGCCGCAGCATTTTCTTATTTGACACATCTCCAAAGGCAAGGGAATTAAAAGCAAAAATGAACTATTGGGACCTCATGAAGATAAAAAGCTTCTGCACTGCAAAGGAAACAATCAACAAAACTAAAAAGCAACCAACAGAATGGGAAAAGATATTTGCAAATGACATATTGGACAAAGAACTAGGATCCAAAATCTATAAAGAACTCACCAAACCCCACACCTGAAAAACAAATAATCCAGTGAAGAAATGGGCAGAAAACATGAATAGACACTTCTCTAAAGAAGACATCCAGATGGCCAACAGGCACATGAAAAGATGTTCAATGTCACTCATCATCAGGGAAATAAAAATCAAAACCACACTGAGATATCACCTCACGCCAGTCAGAGTGGCTAAAATGAACAAATCAGGAGACTATAGATGCTGGCGAGGATGTGGAGAAACAGGAACCTCTTGCACTGTTGGTGGGAATGCAAACTGGTGTAGCCGCTCTGGAAAACAGTCTGGAGGTTCCTCAAAAAAAATTAAAAATAGATCTACCCTATGACCCAGCAATAGCACTGCTAGGAATTTACCCAAGGGATACAGGAGTACTCTTGCATAGGGGCACTTGTACCCCAATGTTTATAGCAGCACTTTCAACAATAGCCAAATTATGGAAAGAGACAAAATGTCCATCAACTGATGAATGGATAAAGAAATTTGGTTTCTATATACAATGGAGTACTACGTGGCAATGAGAAAGAATGAAATATGGCCCTTTGTAGCAACATGGATGGAAGTGGAGAGTAATATGCTAAGTGAAATAAGTTATACAGAGAAAGACAGATACCATATGTTTTCACTCTTATGTGGATCCTGAAAAACTTAACAGAAGACCATGGGGGAAGAGAAGGGGAAAAAAAAAAGTTACAAAGAGGGAAGGAGGCAAATCATAAGAGACTCGTAAAAATTGAGAATAAACTGAGGGTTGATGGGGGGTGGGAGGGAGGGGAAAGTGGGTGATGGGCATTGACAAGGGCACCTGTTGGGATGAGCACTGGGTGTTGTATGGGAAACCAATTTGACAATAGATTTCACATTAAAAAAATAAAAATAGAAATACCATATAATCAAGTAATTCTACTACTGGGTATTTACCCCCCCAAAAAAACCAAACAAAAAATCATTAATTCAAAAAGATATGAACCCCTATGTTTATTGCAGCATTAATTTCAATACCCAAGATATGGAAGCAATCCAAATGTCCTTTGATAGATGAATGGATAAAGAAGTGATACACACACACACACACACACACACACACACACACACACTTTTAGAGCTAATAAACAAGTTAAGCAAAGTTGTAGGACAAAGGATCAATATAAAAAATTAATTACATTTCTATACATTAACAATTAACAATCTAAACTGAAATTTAAAAAAATTTCCATTTACAGTATCATCAAAAATAAAATATTTAGGAATAAATTAAATGCTAGATTTTTACATTGAAAACTATTAACTATTATTAGGAGATTAAATAATTAATAAATGGAAAAATGGTGTTTATGATTGGAATGATTGTTATTGTTAAGATGGTCATAGTCCCCAAATTAATTACATGGATTCAACATACATAGTTACATAGTATGTTCGAAGTAGCAGAGTCCCGCAGCGGAAGCGTGCTGGGCCCATAGTATGTTCGAAGGTTATTTTGACCTAATAAAGGACTATCTTATTTTATTTTAGAGTTCATTTATTTATTTTGAGAGAGAGAGAGAGAGAGCATGAGCAGTGGAGGGGTAGAGACAGAAGGAGAGAGAGAATCCTGAGCAGGTTCTGCATTGTCACCACAGAGCACTGATTTACAGCTCAAGCTCACACATCATGAGATCATGACCTGAGCTGAAATCAAGAGCTGGACGCTTAATTGAGCCACCCAGGTGCTCCAATGCCCATTGTCCATTGTCCTTATAAAAGGACTATTTTATAAAGAGAAGAGGGAAAACTCTAGGGCAAAACTCTTTCAGGAAGAACTTCCTATATTTACTAATTTATAACTATGTTTTCTGATTTCACATAATTTATCCATTGTGGGGGAAAAAGAGACAAGGAGTAACATTTTAACCTATAACATTATATACAAGTAGTTCACTATGAGCATACAAATATTAACAAGGAAAAATGTGATTGAGAGATGAGCATTTTGATTCACAATATTAGTTATACATTGAATTAAATATTACTACATTATTTGCCCATGGAAACCATGTAATAACTAATTTGGATTATATGATTTGAGTTCAATAATGACTGAGAATAACAAGTTTTCTCTTATGTAAATATTGTTATAGTCTTAAAAGTAGAATATGCAAATATGAACATAATTTTTAAGAGATACAGTAATATTTTTATCAGCATCCCAACTCTTAAATAACTACTACTGAATATCACCTGATATTATAGCTGTATATATTTGAAGGTAGCAGTGTTATAAAATCACTTACAGGCATATTAATAAGTTTCAATGGAATTAATTTTTTATATTGGAGATATAAATATCTTTACAGAAAATGTAATATTGTGAAAAGACAGATAAATTTTTCCTTTATTACAGGTAACTCTAGATGTTCAAGTAAGTGTGCTAAACATTCTAAAGAGTATACATTTCTATTAGATATTAGGTAGATGTACATTATAAATGGAATTGTGTTCCCCCTAAATTCATGTGTTGATATCCTATGCACACAGTGTGACTGTATTTGGAGATAGGGCCTATAAAGAGGTAATAACGGTTAACTGGAGTCCTAAAAATGGGAACTTAATCCAATAGGACTTATGCCCTAATAAAATAAGGAAGAGACATTTCTCTCTGCAATTCCATGCACAAGCGTGCGCGTGTGCGTGTGCGCGCGCGCGCGCGCGCGCGCGCACACACACACACACACACACACACACACACACACAGGCTATATGAAGACATAGGAAGAAGACAGCCATCCGCAAAACAAGGCAGAAAGCTCTTACAGAAAGCTAATCTGCTGGTACCTTGATCTTGGACTTCTAGCCTTCAACACTCTGAGGGGAAAAAATTTCTATTGGTTAAAAGCCACTCAGTCAGTGGTATTTTCCTATGGCAGCCTAAGGTAATGCTATGGAATAATAGCTATGAAGTCAGTGATTCCTAAGAGTGCCTTCTCTTCTCAGAGAATATCACCATATAATAATAAAGTATCATAAAATTCATGGAGGAAAAAAAATCATGGAGCAGTACTATCTATCCTTAATCAGAGAGGTGAGAGTAGTTTCTCTTTAAGCAACCATTTCAAAGAAAATATCAGGATGGCAATTCTTTTCTGATGGTGCCTACAGCAAGGAAAGGACAGTCATAAAATTATTTAAACAAATAGAATGAGTTTTTCTAAAAATAAAAAGAAAGTTTATCTAATCCATTAAAATATACTGCATAGAAGAAATACCTCTCTCTTAAAAAGAATTACTTCAAGAATACAAAAGATAGACAATCTCTAATTCAGGTTTTTAACAATAGTCAAGAGGATACTGTTATTTAGAAAATGAGAGTAAGAAAACTTTAAGAGAAATAAGCTGAATTTCAGGTAAAACTGTTTGTAGATGAAAATAACAATTGTCTGTTACAAATAATAATTTTAGCAAGAAACAAATACTGAATGTGAAGAAAAAAAACAGGAATGTAAAAATCATAGAAGTTGAGATATTCTCCTAGGACTAAAATGAGTAAGATAAAACAAAAACATTAACAGTGCCAACAAAAAACTAAAACCACGGGGACAGATCCAGGAAAACCCACTTGTTTATTATAGAATTAGATTCAGGAAAGAAGCACTAGAAATGATGGAAAAGGGACATTAAGAGATTTTGTATGCTAGGAAATAAAGTTTTAATGTAGACAAAAATTAATAAAAATATCTTGATATTTAAACATTCTAGTACTTTTATTCAGTTAAATTATAAATTAAAATTTCTAAAAGTTTCTAGGCAGGAAACAATATATAAACCTAAAAAAAAGTAAAACTTACCCAGCAGTACAATTCTTTACAATATAAAACACCAGTTTATGTAAAGATTATGATAGCAACAACATGGATAGATCTAGAGAGTAAAGTGCTAAGTAAAATAAGCCTGTGAGAGAAAGACATATACTGTGTGATTTCATTCATATATGGAATTTAAGAAACAAAACAAATGAACAAAGGGAAGAAAGAGACAAACCCCAAAACAGACTCTTAACTATAGAGAACTCATGGTTACCAGCAGGGAGGTGGGTAGGGAGATGGGTGAAATAGATAATCAGGATTAAGAGCACACTTATCAAGATGAACAATAAGTAATATATGGAATTATTGAATCACTATATTGTACACTTGACACTAATATAACACTATGTTAGTGACACTGGCATTAAAATTAATAAACGATAAAAATACAAAACTTTCATAGAAAAAAGAGAAAAAGAAAAAAACCCTATGGTTTAATAATAACATAATTCTTCAGGTAGCCACAAGTCTGAGTGCTGTTGAAATATAAATTGAAATATAAAATAAAAAATATAAAAATATCTTTAAGTATTAAGAATTCTTTCTGAATAAAAGTTCAGGAATATTGCATTCTTATTGGCATAGACGTAAAACAAAACAGAAACACCACCAAAAAAGAATTCTGATTTACGTCATGGGATAAAAGAAAGGTAGCATCTAAGATATCCAGTTTAAACATGATCAAATATCATCATCATCATCTTAATCACCATCACCACTACCATTACCCAGATTATATCAACAAAATGCCAAGGGGGGTGATGAAGTGAAGACATGTTAAACTTTTAACTCATAAAGTTAGACTGAAGATATCCTGTTTGATTTTACTTTAACCTTGATGATAAGAATGGATATAAGATTTTTAAAGCTTAGTAAAGGTAACCACTAATAAGATGACAGGATGTATGCCGTCACCTAAAACAAAAACGAGATCATACAAAAGAAGAGATGAAAAAGAGAGGAGTGAAGACTTAGAGAACATAACTTCAACTTTAAAATAACACCAATGAATTCACAGCACATTCATATAATAAAATATAATACTAGATTTATAAGCATATTCATAGAAAATAAATTGTCACTTATTTTTTTAAATAATTAATGGAAAACTAAATCTTTAGATGCAATATAATTCCAGTTTTATTTAGAAATGCATCATAGTTGATAACAATGACAAAGATAATCCTGGTTTATGGAATTATAAATGTAATCTTCAAAATACTACTATGAAATAGGTACAGTTATATCTGTGATGCAGATTTGAAAAATCAATATAAGAGTTTCTGAAATTTGACAAATTTCACACATCTAGACAGTTTTAAGGTACAATTCTAAATTATGATGGTCTCCAAAGCCTGAGTTTGTATGAAAATATTAGTAAGCAAAGATAACCACAATGTTGACAGTGTGTCCTCTAAATGAGGTATTATTGAAAATTGACATTTAATACTTTCAATAAATATGTAAGGTTTTGCAAGAAAAACTCATGACATTAAAACTCAAATATGTCATATATTAAAATGTATATTTTTAAATGGGTAGATGATGTGTTAAAAAAACATTTTATAGAAATGCTGTCTCCATGGTTTCTTTTTTGCTAAATTTTTTTTTTCAGGGAATGCTTAACACTAGATTCACCATCAACCCTAGGGGTTAGGAAGGGTGTAAGTGCTAGGCTGCCTGCACGCAAGAGCAATCAGAGCAGAAAATGAGGCCAAGTTGAAAACGTTCTAAGTAAACAAAGAGTGGCACTCTCAGTTGCATTAGGAACTTAACCAAAGCCTCTGCCAACCATAGTCTGAACAGTAAGATACCATGACCCAGGGCAACTCATAGGAAACCAAGCAGAAAACCAAGAGGACTGTGTCTGTATCTAAGGCTTCATACTCTCATAAATGATCAGAGTGATTAAAGAGGAAGAATCGAAGCTACCAGTCTCTGGGTGAAAGTGGGGCAAAAAAAACATTTTACTAAGATAACAGACACACACACACACACACACACGCACGCACACACACACACACACACACACACACAGACCCATACACAATGGGAAAGTTTGTGTATGAATGTTCTCATTTGCAAAGTGGTCTTAAGCACAGTCTTAGACATCAGTGGCTTATGCTGATCTTGGAAAATCTTTAAATAAACAAGCTAAAAGATTTTTTTTTAAAAATCTGTGTGGGAACATTAGGGGCTACACTTCGTAAAGAAATAGATTTCACATAATCAGTTTAGCCAAGTTATTAAATAAATAGATAACCATGAAAACAATATCACCATTAGGGATAAGGAGTTGAGTGTTCAGCGTAGCTATCCTAAGTTAATATTAATATATTAGCAATCATATATTAATTGCATATATACCATTATAAATAATTGATAATATACTAATTTAGGTCTATAATGTCTAGCTTTCAACAAAAAATTCAAAACATGAAGAGTAATAGGAAGGCATGCCCCTTATACAGAAAAATAAGGTAACAAAATCTGTTTTTAAACGAGCCTTGATGTTAGATTTGACAAAAACAAGACTTCATCTTCTATAAATATGTTCAAAGAACTAAAGGAGATAATGTCCAAAAATGTAGAGATGGTATCATGACAATGTATCATAAAATAAGGTATGTCAAAAAAGAGATAGACATTATAAAAATAATCAAATGAAAATTATGAAGCTGAAAACCACAATAACAAAATAAATTCTCTAGAGAGCTTCAAAGTAGATTTTAACTGGCAGAAAAATAGCAACCTTGAAGACAGTTATTGAAGATGATGTCATCTGAAGAATGGAGGGAATAAAAAGAATGAAGAAAAATGCATAAAGCCTTAGAGAAATGTGGGCTACTTCAGTACATCAATATACACACAATGAGAATATCAGATAGAAAGGAAAGAGTAGAAAGGACATATAAATATTCAAAGAAATAATAGCTTAAAACTCTCTGTATTTGATGAAGAATATTTTCTACACATCTAAGAAACAATTCCAAATAAGATAAACATAGAAGACACATATCCAGACACATCACAAATTATTGACAAAGATAATGAGAAAAATCATAAAATGGAAACCCCAATAAGGTTAACAGATGACTTTCAACAGAAAAATGGAGACGAGAAAGCACCTGAACTGCATATTCAAAATAATGAAAAAAATGTCCCAAACAACCATCTTAGAGCAAAACCACATATCAAAAATATAGATGAAATAAAAACATTTAAAGATTGTCAAAACTGGAGAACATTTGTTGTTAGTACACTATCATTCAAGAAATACTAAGGAGCTTTGTATCCAAAATCTATAAAGAACTTACCAAACTCAACACCTGAAAAACAAATAATCCAGTGAAGAAATGGGCAGAAGACGTGAATAGACACTTTCCAAAGACATCCAGTTGGCCAACAGACACATGAAATGATGCTCAATGTCACTCATCATCAGGGAAATACAAATCAAAACCACACTGAGATATCACCTCATGCTGGTCAGAGTGGCTAAAATGAACAAATCCGGAAACTACAGATTCTGGCAAGGATGTGGAGAAATGGGAACCCTCTTGCACTGTTGGCGGGAATGCTAACTGGGCAGTCATTCTGGAAAACAGTGTGGAGGTTCCTCAAAAAATTAAAAATAGAACCACCCTATGACCCAGCAGTAGCACTGTTAGAAATTTACTCAAGGGATACAGGAGTGCTGATGCATAGGGTCACATGTACCCCAACATTTATAACAGTGCTTTCAACAATAGCCAAATTTTGGGAAGAGCCTAACTGTCCATCAGCTGATGAATGGATAAAGACGATGTGGTTTCTATATACAATGGAGTACTACTTGGCAATGAGAAAGAATGAAATCCTGTCATTTGCAGCAACATGGATGGAACTGGAAGGTATTATGCTGAGTGAAGCAAGTCAGTCAGTGGATAGATATCATTATGTTTTTACTCCTATGTGGATCTTGAGAAACTTAACAGAAGACCATGGGGGAAGGGAAGGGGAAAAAATAGGTACAGAGAAGGAGTGAGACAAAACACAAGAGACTCCAAAATATAGAGAACAAACTGAGGGGTGGATGGTGGGGTTGGGGAGAGGAGAAAGTGGGTGATGGGCATTGAGGAGGTCACTTGCTGGGATGAGCACTGGGTTTTGCATGTAAGCCAACTTGACGATACATTATATTCATAAAAAAAGAATGAAAAAAAATACTAAGGAGTTCTTTATTTTTTTATTTTATTTTTTTCAACATTTATTTATTTTTGGGACAGAGAGAGACAGAGCATGAACGGGGGAGGGGCAGAGAGAGAGGGAGACACAGAATCGGAAGCAGGCTCCAGGCTCTGAGCCATCAGCCCAGAGCCTGACGCGGGGCTCGAACTCACAGACCGCGAGATCGTGACCTGGCTGAAGTCGGACGCTTAACCGACTGCGCCACCCAGGCGCCCCTAAGGAGTTCTTTAAAGTCAAGTGACTAGACAGTAATTAAAAACAAAGAATTCTGGTTAAGGTAATTATGTTGGTAATTATAAAATACACTCTTATTGCATATTTCTTCACCTTTCTTTTATTAACTGGCTTTAAAAAGTAAATATACAAAACAGTAAGTATTAGAATGGAGAGAAGAAAGAATATCTAATTTATAGGATGCAGATAAACAGTGGTTCAACTGAAATTTATAGCTTTAATGCTTATGTTAAAAAACAAAAGATCTCATCATCATTCACCTAAAATAATTTAAAATGTAGAGCCAACTAAGTATAAAACA
This sequence comes from Prionailurus viverrinus, assembly GCF_022837055.1. Classification (NCBI taxonomy): domain Eukaryota; kingdom Metazoa; phylum Chordata; class Mammalia; order Carnivora; family Felidae; genus Prionailurus; species Prionailurus viverrinus. The sequence continues at coordinate 116,129,109 of NC_062569.1, forward strand.
TTGATAAATAAGGAAATAATGATTAAAGCTGAAATAAGTGAATCTGAGTGTAATACATATCGTTATATATATTATTTTCAATAGATAAAATCAACAAAAGCAAGTTGATATTTTCAAAAGACAAAAAAAAATTGACAAACCTCTAGCTAGACAAGCCAATAAAAGAAATAAGGCTAAAATTATTAAAACCAAGAATGAAAGAGGTGGCATCACTTAGTGACAATAAAAAATTAAAATGGGATATTTTAAAGTTAAGACACTTTGTGAAATGGACAAATTCCTTGTAAAAACAATAAACTACCAAACTGATTAACAAATAAATTTTAAAAAACTGAATACACCTATAGTAACAAAACTGCTGAATTACTAATTTAAAATTTTTTTACAGAGAAAACTCCAAAATTGGAATGACTTTACCAGACAATTTAATCAACTGTTTGAAGAATTAGTATCAATCCTTCACAAAAGTTCCCAAAAATAGAAAATAGGTGAATAATTCTCATATTATTTTAATTGAATGTTTATTTTTTCTTTTTAAAAAAAATTTTTTAATGCTTATTTCTTTCTGAGACAGAGAGAGACAGAACATGAATCAGGGAGGGGACAGAGAGAGAGAGACACAGAATCAGAAGCAGGCTCCAGGCTCCAAGCCGTCAGCACAGAGCCCGACGCGGGGCTTGAACTCACAAACCATGAGATCATGACCTGAGCCGAAGTCGGTCGCTCAACCGACTGAGCCACCCAGGTGCCCCGTAAGTGTTTATTTTTAAGAGAGAGAGAGAATGAGCAGGGGAGGGGCAGAGAGAGAGAGACAGAGACAGAGACAGAGAATCCAAAGCAGGATCCACACTGTCAGCATAAAGCCCAATGTGGGGCTTGAACCCACAAACCATGAGATCATGACTTGAGTAGAAGTCAGATGCCCGAGTCACCTATGTACCCCTATAATTTTCTAAGGTATTAGCCTGGAGTCCAAACTAGACAAAAACATCACAAGAAAAGAAACTATAGACCAATATATTTTCTAAATATAGATGCAAAGATGCTCAACAAAATATTATGAAATTTAATCCAGCAATACATAAAAGGAATTACATGCATGACCACGTAATCTTTATCTAAGAAATACAGGGTTGATTTTTAGATAGGAAAATCAATCAATGTTACAGACTATTTCAGCAGTATAAAGGACAACCACATGCTCATATCAGTAAAAGTAAAATAATATTTGACAAAATTCAATACCATTTCATGATAAAAACACTAGGGACAAAACTAGGAATAGAAGAGAATTTGTAAAACTGTTAAACGATATCCACAAAAAGTCACAGATAGTATCATTTTAATGGTGAAAAACTGATCAGGAAGACAATAAGCATATGCTCTCTTGCCACTTCTCTTCAACATTATAATGGAAGTTCTACTCAAGGCAATTAGACAGGAAAAAGAAAGAAAAGGTATCCAAACTTAAAAGGATACAAAACTTTCCCTACTTTCAGATGACAAATTCTCATATACAAAAAAACCCTAGGAAACCACACACACACACACACCATCAGAATAAACAAGTTCCATCAGATTAACGAATATAAGTATACAAAACTTTTTTTATTTCCATGCTCTAGCAATGAACAATCCTAATGTTAAATTAAGAAACTAAAACATTTAAAAAATTATCAAAATACTGGGGTGCTTAGGTAGTTTAGTCAGTCAGGCATCTGACTCTCGACTTCATCTAAGGACATGAACTCAGAGATTTTGAGTTCAAGCCTTACATCAGGCTCCTGCTAACATCATGGAACCTGCTTGGGATTCTCTCTGCCTCTTTCCCTTTGCCCTTCCCCCACTCTCACTTGCTCTCTCACAAAATAAATCAATTTTAAAAAATTAAAAATCATCAAAATTCTAAAACACTCAAGAATAAATGTAACAAAAGTGTAAAGACTTGTTTGTACACTGAAAATTACAAAAAAATTATTGGAAAAAAAATCAAAGACCTACATAATTGGAAACATATCTGTGTTAATGAATTAACAGACAATATTGTTAAGATGGCTCTACTCATCAACTTGATCTACATATTTAGTGTAATCACTGACAAATTCACAGTACCCATTTTTGTGTGTATGTACGTGTGTAAAAATTGACACGCTGATTTTAATATTCAAATGGAAATGATCTAGGATAGCCAACATAATCTTGAACAAAAAATACTGGAGGATTCATACTTCCTCATTTCAAAACTTTCTATAAAATTACAGTAGCATAACAATGTGGTACTAGGCCAAGGATAAACAGAGAAAAATGGAATTGAGAATTCATAAGAAAAAAGGAACCCTAACCATCATGATTAATTGATTTTTGACAAAGTTGCCAAAATAACTCAATGGGGAACAAATCTTTTCAACACATGGCGCTGGGGCAACTGAATATGAACATGTGAAAGAACCAGTCAGGCCTCTTATACTATGCATAGAAATTAACTCTAAAATAGAAAGTAGACATAAATTTAAGATCTAAAACTATAACACCCTTAGAAAGATACAGGACAGCAATTCTTTGTGAGTTTGGATTAGGCAATGATTTCTTAAATATTACACCAAAGCACATAGTACAAAAGGAAAAGTTTAATTTTTTGGACTATATCAAAATTTAAAATGTGCTGCAAATAATAAATACCATTAAAGAGAAAGACAATCTAAAGACCTATTTGGATTCGTATATCTGATAACAGACTGTTATCTAGGATATTTAAGAACACTAAAAAATTAATAAAAAAGACAAGTAACTCAAATGACAGCAGTTGTACAAATCTTTTCTCAAAGATGACATACAAATGACTACATCCAGTTGACCTTTGACTAACACAGGGATTTGGAGTGCTAATCCCCCATGCAGCTGAAAATTGTGTATCATTTTTGATTCCTCAAGAACTTAACTACTAATAGCTTCCTGTTGACCCGAAGCCTTACCCATAAGAAACAGTTGATTAACACGTATTTTGTATGTTGTATGTATAATATATTATTACAATAAAGCAAGCTAGAACAAAATAAAAGGTTATCAAGAAAATCATAAGGAAAATACATTTACAGTACAATACTGAAAAAAATCCACGTGTAAGTGGACTTATGCATTTCAAACCCAGGTTGATGAAGGGTCAACCATAGTGGAAATGTCAATATTATTAGCCATTAGGAAATGCAAATCAACACTACGATGAGATACAACTTCACACTCACTATGAAGAGTATAATCAAAAAGATAAATCACAAGTGTTGGCACGACGTAGAGCGATTTGAATCCTCATACATCTCTGGTGTAGTGTAAAATGGTTCTGGACTTTGGAAAAGACTGTTTGACCCAACAATTCCACTCTTAAGTTTATATGCCAAAAACGCATGAAAACATGCCCATACAAAAACTTGTTGATAAGACATTCATAGCAGCATTATTTTTAATGGCCAAAAATTGAAAATGATTCCAATGTCCATCAACGAAAGATGTGAATTATATCTTAACATAGATGCTAAAAATTATAATGTTAATGCTGTTATTAAAACGTAACTTTCAGGGGCGCCTGGGTGGCGCAGTCGGTTAAGCGTCCGACTTCAGCCAGGTCACCATCTCGCGGTCTGTGAGTTCGAGCCCCGCGTCAGGCTCTGGGCTGATGGCTCAGAGCCTGGAGCCTGCTTCCGATTCTGTGTCTCCCTCTCTCTCTGCCCCTCCCCCATTCATGCTCTGTCTCTCTCTGTCCCAAAAATAAATAAACGTTGGAAAAAAAAATTTTATAAAACGTAACTTTCATATTAAACATACTAACATACTTTTAAGTTAAATCCCAACACCAATTGTTAACAAGGTTTAAATAAAGTTAAACCAATTAAAAGGACTTCTGTTAAAAGATAAACTGAGGCATATGATAAATTGTGTTTATTTGGGCCAAAATCAATTTAAATCAGGCAGTACCCAAACTAACAGATGGAAAAGAGCAAGGAGCTAGTCAAAATGAAACACTTTTATAGGCAGAAAGGAGTAGGAACCAGAAAGTTACACTAGGCCAAGAGTGGACTGGTTATTGCAAGGTTACTTTCCTACAGAAAAAGGCAGGGCCTATCAAGGTGATTACCTAACTCGTGTTGATCAGGCAATTCCTGATTGACTGGTTTGAGATTTCACTTTTGGGAGAGCTAAACTGTAATTAAGTCTTGGTTTGGTGATGTAGAGCTTAGCGTAAGAGACTTCATTTGGGGCCTCTTGTCTTGTTTTTTTAACACTTCATAAATGTATGTCTCTCTGTGTCATTTTTATTCTGATAGCATTAAATACATAATAGTGACCAAGAAGGAAAAAAAAAAACTAAAAAAAAGTAGCTTAATCTTTGGTCACAGCTACTTTTTGAGGTTTTGAATTTAGCAAGGTAACACTTTATTTTATATTTTAAAACTTATGTAAGTTATATTATATTATTTAAATATGCATGTAATTTTTTTTTTTTAAAGAGACAACTGGCCCCAAATGAAGTTGCTTGTGCAAAGCTCATGTCATCAAACTAATATCTAACCTAATTGAAGTTTCAACCTTCTCCAAGATTGCAGTCTTAACGAGTCAGTCTGGAATTTTCCAATCAGCAGCAATGAGAAAATCTGCTACACAGACTATTTTTTGGTCCCAAAATAAGATGTAGTAACTCACCTTTTCCTTGTGACTTCTCCCTTCTGCCTATAACATCTTCCCATTTTGTACAGCTCCTCAGAGCTCCTTTCTACTTGGTAGATGGGATGCTGTCTGTTTCCTGAATCATTGAACAAAGCCAATTAGATCTTCAAATTTACTCAGTGGAATTTTGTATTTTAACAATTCAATACCGATGTCATTTTCAAGTGGTATAGTTCTGAATATCTAATACAAAATTTACCTAATGAAGGATGTCAAAAAATACCTCACTACAAATGGAATTGAATTGAATTGAACTCTAAGCTATCAACGCTTGTAAAAAGTAAATTATATGCCTTAGGTATTTGCATTTGTTCTTCACAAATCTCTAATATAGAGGATAGGAAAATAAAATTTCAACTAGCATTGCTTTTATATTCATTCTGCTGCTTCATTCTGAATGTAATAAAGTGAAGTAAGAGTGAATACAGTGTTGAAAGAAGTGACTCCAATGTATCTGTATCTCAATGTATGTGTATCTCATGTATCTGTTGTCTGAGAAGCTTAATTATCTCTGATAAATTTGGTTGGTATTTTGGGTTAATAGACTTTCTTCATTTCCTTAAGCTTTTATAAATTTCATAGGTTTTTAAACTAACTAGGTTGGATTTATTCACACATCTTCCAAATTGATGATTTATTTTTACTGTGTTCATGTATGACTATAACAGGAAAGTAATTTTAAATTAGTCTATGTTTTCTGACCTTTATCACTAATACTCCACACATTCGTATTTCCCAGTTGCTCAATGAAACATGGCCAGGTACATCACATTTCAACTGGAGACCAAAGGCCCTACTAAGTATAAAGTCAGTTTATCATGGGTACAGCTTTCAACCATGCAGAAAGAGACAAAGGCAAGGGAAAAGGAAAAAAGAGAGAGAGAGAGAGAGAGAAGAAACACATGGTAGGAAAGACAAAGAGACAGAAAAAAGGATAGACTGAGTGAGACAGAGATGCAGCGAGAACTCAGAGGGAACAAAGACATAGATAAGGGAAGTGATCACAATTCCAAATGAATTTAAACATGAATTTATTTATTTATTTTTATTTTTTTTTAACATTTATTTATTTTTGAGACAGAGAGAGACAGAGCATGAACGGGGGAGGGTCAGAGAGAGGGAGACACAGAATCTGAAACAGGCTCCAGGCTCTGAGCTGTCAGCACAGAGCCCGACACGGGGCTCGAACTCACAGACCGTGAGATCATGACCTGAGCCAAAGTCGGCTGCTTAACCAACTGAGCCACCCAGGCTCCCCTAAACATGAATTTAAATAGATGTATGGAGGCTGTAACTTACAAAGAGAGGGGGAGGCAGATTTTTCTACTTCCAACAACTAAAACCATATGTACTGAAACTTTGCTTCAGAGGAAATTTAAAAACAACCACAAAACCAGATTTTTAAGACACAATTTATCTGAGGTATTAGCATAAAACTGTTTCTGGTAAGTAGTGTAATGGTCATTAATGATAAACAAAAAGAGGAAGAGAGAGAGAGCACTTCAAGGGATAGCACTTTCTTTGCTGACACTCTTCCTATCTTAGTTCTTCTTTGCCTAAGTAATCTTACCATACTGAAGTTATTTTAATTTCATTTTATTTTGAAAAAGCTTAATCTCCACCATATTTCTATTTATTTTATTATTTATTTACTTATCTTTTAATGTTTATTTATTTAAAAAAATTTTTTAAATGTTTATTTATTTTTGAGACAGAGACAGAGCATCAGTGGAGGAAGGGTAGAGAGAGAGACACAGAATCTGAAGCAGGTTCCAGGCTCTGAGCTGTCAACACAGAGCCCGAGGCCGGGCTCGAACTCCCAGACCACGAGATTGCAACCTGAGCCGAAGTCGGACACTCAACCAACTGAGCCACCCAGGTACCCCATAATGTTTATTTACTTTTGACAGACAGTGAGAGAGGCAGAACATAAGCAGCACTGGGGGGAGGGGGCACAGAGAGCCATGGAGACCTAGAATCCAAAGCAGGCTTTAGGCTCTGAGCTGTTGACTCATAGCCTGATTCAGGGCTCCAACTCACCAACAGTGAGTCAGGATCGTGACCTGAGCCAAAGATGGAGGCTTAACTGACTCAGACACCCAGGCGCCCATATTTTTTAACCATATCTGATTATTTAATTTTAGAAATAAGCAATGGAATGAACATAACTTGCTGTACATGTTTGCCACAGATGAATACAATTATATTCTGCATCTCTACTGAACTGCCTATGAGTAGGAGGTACATTTGCTCTAAGTCACATTCATAGTTAAGAAAGGAATATCAATGCAGTTATAAGTAATTTTAGCGAACATATTCATAAATGAAGCAAACATAGGTACAAAAAAAAGCTTGATTTGAGTCATTTAAGCGTGAATGTTTTTTAAAGAATTTTGGTTACAGTTCATTAGTCCTAAAACAATGTACATTAAATTTCAGAGAGAAAATAGATTTATATAAACTTACACATAAAAAATAAATGATGAGAAGAAAGTATATCTTGGATTACATTTTTAAAGGAAAACAATTTTTTAATTTGAAAATAAATAATCCATGAATAAAATAGAAGACTAAACCTTACAGAGATTTTGAATGAATTTACAGCTTTCAAGGATTGATCAAGAAATTAAACAGGCCATTGTTAAAATTTTTTGTATGTAATATTATATGTAATAATGAAGCACTTTTCTGATAAAGGCACATGAACATGCAAAGAAATATTCTGAAACCTTGATTAGAGCTACAGGAATTGAGTGATCGACATTCCTTAGACAGCATAATAGCAGTAAATAAAAAAAACTAGAAACAACAAAAGTACCCATTAATAACTTGTTTAAAAGTCTTTTTTTAATGCTTATTTATTTTTAGAGAGGGAGAGGGAGAAAGAGAGGGAGAAGGAGAGAGAGAGACAGAGAGAGAGAGACAGAGAGAAAGTGAGCATAAGCTGGGGAGGGGCAGAGAAAGAGAGGGAGGAGAGAATCCCAAACAGGCTCTTCATAGTGCAGAGCCCCACATGAGGCTTTATCTTTATGAATCATGAGATCATGCCCTGAGCTGAAATCAAAAGTCAGATGCTTAACCACCTGAGCCACCTAGGTGCCCCCAAAATCTTATATCTCAATGGAATATAATCAAACAGTGAAAATGGAAAAACAATAAAAGCCATCAACATAAATAAATCTAATGGGGCTGTAAAATATATTAACTAAATTTTTGGAGATAACCTCCTGGTTTCTAAGCCTGGCTTAGCCACATACTAGCTATTTAGCTTTATACATGAAACTTAACCTCTCCGTGCCACATTTTCTTCACGTATAAATAATTGAAGCAAACAAACATCAAAGCAAACAAACACTGTTGCAATGTTAGACTATTTATGTTCATTCTAAGTATCAAAAAATTGTTAGTTTTTGTCATTTCTTGTCATTTCATAAGTTTCTTCCAAAATATTACTGAATAAACAAAGTTCAAATACCCAACACTTGTTCACATATTTAAGGTTGAAAACAAGCAAAACAGCAGTAATTATTTAAGGAATATTTATATTATGTAAATATATTTTTTAGAAATAAGAGCATAATCAGCTAGAATAAAAAATGATAGAAGTTAATGAATAATAATAATATGGGAGGGATTATATGGAGTTGTTACCAATCTATCACAGCTGATAACTCAGGAAACAAATGGTGGGCTTCCCTGGCCAACCGCCTTGTCCCAGGGAATCTTGAGGGGGTTGGGCTCAAATAGAAAGCATAGCTCTCGGTTGCGTTTGCCAACACTGTTTGCTGAACAAACTCAGATAAACTCATCTCAAGAAAAGCCAGTAACTCAAGAGATGAGGGTTTGGAAAGGAAAAATGGAGAAATTTATTTTGGGTGCTGGACGCCAGGGGAGGTGGTGGGTGCAAGCCTCAAAAACTGAGCTCTGCTGGCAAGATGGACACCTAGAGTTTTACAGGAGAGGTTAGAGGAGTTGGGTGCAAGAGAGCAAGCAGAGGGCTGGTGATGATGGGTGGGGTTGGTAGGTGTTCAGCAAGTGGTCATGGGAGGGGAAGGGTATGTGTGGAATGTAGTCTTCTAGGTATTCCATTCTTATCAGGGCTTTTTTGATATGGGGGTTGGTATGTTCTGGTCATTGGAAATCATCATCAATGCCTCAAGAAAGTGTGATAAGAAAGAATGGATTTTAATTAGAACATGACTTAAGTGATCTTGTCCATTTCTGGGTTTTTTTTTTTTTCAACGTTTATGTATTTTTTTTGGGACAGAGAGAGACAGAGCATGAACGGGGGAGGGTCAGAGAGAGAGGGAGACACAGAATCGGAAACAGGCTCCAGACTCTGAGCTATCAGCCCAGAGCCTGACGCGGGGCTCGAACTCACAGACCGCGAGATCGTGACCTGGCTGAAGTCGGACGCTTAACCGACTGCGCCACCCAGGCGCCCCGTGTCCATTTCTGGTTTTAACTGTTGGAGCAAGAGGGCCCACTGACAAGAATGCAAGAGTTTTCAACAGTGTTGGTAATAGCTTATTTGTAAGTTATTCACACACTGTTGCTCAATAATTATTATCCTTTAAGTTGTAGTTAAGCTATATTTTCTTAATGTGAAATGAGCCACACTAATTTTGTTAACTTAAAAATAAGTTGCCTACATCCACAACTATTTATAAGTATTTGTAAGTTCCATTATGACAGAAGTTAAATTTTTTTTAAGAGGAGGTTTCTTTTACTACTAGATTTCCAGTGCCTACAAAAGTCCCTGGCAGATAGTGGGTGCTCAGTGTATGTATATAAATGATTGAATGAATGTTAATACCTAATAATGGCCTAAACAAAATCAGAGAAAATGTATGCTGAAATTTCACTGTAACATTATCAAAATTCCATTTTCTGAGTATCCAAGATCACTGAATTCCTTCTTGTTCTAGGTATTTCCTTTGATCCTCCTTTCCCATGATATGCCTGCCAACTCTGATTTCATGGTCTTTTTGAAATTTGTCTCTTCTCCTTTTGAATATAGTCCTTACTCCCTTTCTTAGCATTGCCAATACTGAACTCAAATTCATGCTCCACACTCAGATATAAATTATTGTATTTGAGCAATATTTTTAAGCTACATGTAAGAAGTTAGGCAAACAGACTGCCCACAAAACAAAGATAGTAGTCTATAAAGAAAGAAGAGGGAAAATTTTTCAATTCATCTTAGTTTTAATCACGAGAACCATTTCTAAAAAGGATAAAACTCAAAGAAGCAAATGTAAAACAAACAAAAAAAACTATGCTAGGGAAAACAATGAAAATGATAATTGTTCAGTTAGAAATTCTTTAAAAATACATAAATCTCAATAGAAATAACCAATCTCAAAATGAGGAAATTTGCCATTTTCAAACACTGAATTGGAGAGAATTTTGTACAAATCTAACAAAGTACTCTGTAGAATAAAATATAGTTTGAACCCACTAATCAACATGAATCCCACCTAAAAATAATCCTCGATCTAAACTTCCTTGGGGAGTATAAGCTATTTAGGAAATAATTTACTCTTCCTAGTTTATTATAGGTGTTATATAATTTTATAATTGATTTTTATAAATAGATGTTAAGTCAAATTGGAAAATATAAATTCTATATCAAACAATACAAATATCAAAGCATTTAATATTCATTTTTGAGTACTTTCCATGTGTTTACTATTGAGAAAGTTACTAGCAATATACAGATTAAGAAATACATTGTCTCCATCCTCAAGTAGCTTGTAGCATCACTAGAGGGATAGATAACTATAGTACTTACTAAGTGCTACAAATAAGTTTCACAAAAATCATGTGGAATCCCAGCAAACAACTTCTATCAAAAATAGAAAATCCAAGGAAAGAAATTCTGAGTAGGTTTTGAAAGCTATCAGTTTTCCAGGTAAAGACTGGGGGGAAAAGGGGGTGGGAGACAGGAAAAGCATTCCAGGTAAGTAACACAGTGTATGCAACAACATAGAGCTATCAAATCATATGAGAAGTCTGAAGAATAAAGTTTAACTAAAGCATTAGTGTATTTGAGGGAATGATGTGAATTCACTAATGCAAATTCAAATTTAAATTTGAAACCAAATTTAAAGTGCCTTCCAATGCATATTAAACGATTTACCTCACTGAGTGTAAATTTTATTTTGTTTCTTATAATTAGTCCCTAGTTGATTGATAGGATATAAAGTAACATTTTGCAGCCATCCTGACCAAGGACCTTTTTCAGGATGTTACACCTTGCATGCCAAATCCAAAGTCTGGACTTGTTATAAAAAAAAAAATCACAAAATAAAATTGGTGACTGGAAATAACAGTCTCCTTGACATACCTTTAAGAGAATAAGTACTTTAAGGTCTGTCATTCAGAGATAATCTTGAATTCTATAATATCCCTGTATTGAATTTTGCTATTATTTATACCATCTGGAGGGTTTCTCTGATCCTGGTTCCCACCAGGCCCTTTTTGTAAAAGGTGAACATTAGAAATGTTTCCATACTATATCAGTATTACAGAAAACTAGATTTCCTGCTACATTAAAATAGAAAGACTGTCATGACATTGGTCTTGAAGATGATTTATTGAATATGACACCAAAGTCACAGGCAACAACAAACGCAAAAATAGACAGGTGAGACCATATCAAACTAAAAATCTCCTGCACAGCAAAAGAAATAATTAACAGAATGAAAAAACAACCAGTGGAGTGGGAGAATATATTTGCAAACTTTATACCTGATAAGAGGTTAATATCAAAATATATAAAGAACTCCTACAACTTCATGGCAGAAAAGCAAACAACCCAATTAAAAAATGGAGAAAGGACTCAGGCTCCTGGGTGGCTCTGTCGGTGAGGCATCCAACTTCTGTTCAGGTCATGATCTCATGATTTGTGAGTTCAAGGAGTACATTGAACTGAAGCACAGCCTGCTTCAGATCCTCTGTCTCCCTCTCTCTGCCCCTCCCCTGCTTTCTCTCTCTCTCTCAAAAATAAACAAACATTAAAAAAATCTGAAAAAAATAAGTAAAATGGGCAAAGGACTTGAATAGATATTCTTCAAAGAAGATATAAAAATGTCCAACAGATACATGAAAGGTGCTCAACATCACTAATAATCAGGTAAATACAAATCAAAACCATAATGAGACATCATGTCTTAACTGTTAGGATGGCAATTACTAAAGAAAACAAAAATCAAACAATAAAAAGTGTTGGTGATGATGTGGATAAATTGGAACCCTTGTACCCTGTTGATGGAGATGTAAATGGCATAGTTGCTATGGAGAACACTATGGAGGGTTCTCAAAAATTAAAAATAGAACTACCATATGATCCAGCAATCCCACTTCTGGGGTGTGTGTGTGTGTGTGTGTGTGTGTGTGTGTGTATCCAAAGGAATTAAAACCAGTATCTTAAAGAGCTATTTGTACTTTTATGTTTACTGTAGCAATATCCACAAATACCAAGAGGTGGAAAAAAACCTAAAGACGTATCAATGGATAAATGAATACATATAATGCCTTTTTGTCCATAAAAATGAAATTTTATCTCCATATTTTACATTCCTGCTGTCTTGCACAAGCAAGATTTAAGAGATTAAGAAGACAGCTACTTAATTAACTAGGCTACTCCTTGACAGGTTAAGGTTCTTTAGGGCTTACAAATAATTCTCATCCAACCCCACTGATTCTCCAAGTGTAGGATATCACTGGCAAAGACTTGAATTATCTCACATCAAAGGAATAGATGATAATTCTTACTGTTGGTAGCTTCAAAATCTGACATTTAACCTTAGATTCTAACATTGGACACTAACACAGAATTGATTCCATTCTTTGGGCGTGTTTTTAGACTCAATTCTCCTTGGAGAACCTTTTGTAGTTCATCCTGTAGCTTCAAACTTACAGTCAAGTTTCTTGCTTCCAAACACCACCTACTGTAGAAGCCTTGCTGGCAATTTTGTCCCCGTTAACGTCATTTTCCTGAACTCTGCCTCTTGCTTCAATCCCCACTGCTTCATCTGAAAGCTGCCATGTACTGGTAAAAGGACAGTAAGAGGACTTGTCCCTAAGGATGGTTTTTAGAAGCAGTTACACTAGTTTCAAGGAACCTGGAGAGTGGCAGGAACTTTAGTCAATAAGAGACTGGAGAGAAAAGGTCAGAATAATACCAAGAACAGAACTGACAAGTCTAACTTGCTGAGTACTAAACTAGGAATTCTTATAGGGGTTAGAATAATGTAGGGGCAGGACCTTAACAGAGTCATGAGCAAAAATATGATGTTTTACATAAGTTTGATTTACATGCCATGCTCCAGGAACATATTTGACAAGGGTGTGAGGACATCTATCTCTGTGACTGTGAAGCGAACAGGCAGAGGTGTGATTGTTTCCATTTGACTCATGAGAATGCAGAGCACAAAGTTGTCTGCTTTGAGTCAAGGCTGATATTTTTAAGAGGAGTTATTTACATTTCCTGTATCATAGTTGTGGATCCAAATGTTTTAGGTACAATGCCAGTCATGGAAAAATTGAGTTATTCAGACTTTCTAAATACTAATAAAAAGTCATTGGTCAGCAATGTTAATCTGAAATAATTTATAAAAACACTAAGCTATTTACCCTACATCTAATATCAATAAATCAGATACTACTAATGTCTTTGATGGCTATTATTGATTCATTGATTTTTTAAATATTCTAACATTCCTTTAAAACTATTGTGTTAACTCTTTAAACTTTCCATTTAAATTTAAATTCCATTTAAATTTCCATTTAAAGTTTCCATTTAAAGTTTTGATTTAAATATTTTATTGAAGCTACAAAAATTGATTTTAACTACTGAGTATCCTCTTTTCCCACAAAGCAGAAAAAAAAGTGAGAATGTAATGTAAATTGCAATAATTACCAACTGCATGCTATTATAAAAATGTCTTCTGCTTCTGACCTAGTGTGTTTCTTAGTGATATCTTGAGTCTTGACACATTTCATGTAGGTGGACTATTAATTCTGACTACTTTAGCTTAATCCTAGACTATTTTGGAATGCTGTTTCTAAGTACATTCGCTACTGAAAATTTACTTTTTAAAAAATTATTATTCTGGTTTTATTAGTATGGACATATCTATTTTATTATAAAGTTTATATAAAATGATCTTACATTATAGTAATCCTTGGGATTTCAATCTTAGCTTCTTACATTATGATAATAATATGAAGTCTTAATTTGGAACTTTATATGTGCCAACAGAATAATTCTTAGTTGTGAAAAACAATACACTGAAATATTTGGTACTGCATATTTCTTTTATGTACTTATTAAATCATTTTAATCTAACTCACGGAGATAAGAAATTTCCATGTTAGTTTTACTTTTTAATGTTAGCAAATATTTCAATGAATAGAACAAATTATTGGAATTTAGTCCACTGAAAATTTTGACTAGTCTAAATTCTATACTAGAAACATAAACATTAGGATACCTGACCTTTGGAGTCTTTTTAGTTTTTTTTTTTAATTTTTTTTAATGTTTATTTATTTTTGACACAGAGAGACAGAGCATGAAGGGGGGAGGGTCAGAGAGAGGGAGACACAGAATCGGAAGCAGGCTCCAGGCTCCGAGCTGTCATCACGGAGCCCGACGCGGGGCTTGAACTCACAGACCATGAGATAGTGACCTGAGCCGAAGTCGGCCGCTTAACTGACTGAGCCACCCAGGTGCCCCTAGGTTATTTTTTTAAAGATACTATTATTCAAAACAGGTAAGTAGAACAGAAGCACATATGTTATTTGATTAACTTTGGGTGTAAATATCTTTTTATAACAAAACATAAATAGGTTAAAATTCATGTCCTTTCTTCCTCATTTTGGAATAGTGTTACTTTGTAAAACATAACTGTGTCCTCAAAGTTCAAAGAAGTTAATTTTTTGATTCAAAAAAAATACTTTGATTTGTACTGATTTTCAATGACCTTCTTCGGACTGATATTTGAGATCACCTGCTGACAACTTATAAGAAATATACTACACTTTGGAATAGAAACATAAGAATACTATGGAATCACCAATGTGATGCTACTAAGTCTTAATGGTAAAACATTCTCCTAGTAAGTTTTTATAGTCTAAATGTCCTACTTAGAATGAGAAAGTATTCCTAAATGTTAACTGTGGATAATGTAATTCTGGGTAGCAACTATAAGACGTGTCAAAGATTTTCATAATGTTTTATAATGACAGTAAAAACACAGGCATTTCATTTATACTGCATTGCATTTATATACACCCACGCGGCTTAAATTTTTTTTTATGTCTTAAGAAATATGTGCTTTATTAAGATCAAAACAATTGTGATCAATTATTTATCATTGGTATTGATTCTTTTAACAATCTTTGATATTAAATAATGATTTCTTAAAGTTTTTACTTTGACTCACATGTTTGAAGCCTGTTGCACAAGCTATTTATAGCATAAATAACTTTAACAGATATCTAAATAAATACGAAGTACAAAAAATATATATGTAAAGAACTATACATAAGACTCCATTTTACCAGAATATTAAAAACACAAACTATAATCACCAAAAAGCATAGTTCTTAATGCAAAGGTTTCATAAGCAACAACAAAAAATCATCCCTCTTACTTCAATTTCACTGATTAACAAATAAAGTAAATACTGATCCTAAGTTATACCTCTTCTACCAATATCTTAAATTACATGTGTCACTACCTTGGGGTCTGGCATTGAAGATTGGAAATCAATGAATTTGATCAACTCAGCAAATCTTCAAAACCTCATTATAATTTTCTTTACTTGAAATAAAGTAAACCTGGCATCACACAATGAAATGAAATATAAACAGACCAGATCCAGATGTTCAATCATCAAGATGCAAGATGGTTAATCTGCAGGAAAGGTAGGTGATTTATGTGCTTTGACTGAGAGAGCTTTGGAATGGTTAGAATTAGATCAAAGGAGCCAGGAAAATTATCAATGTACATGCTACACTGAGTTTTTTTTTTTTCCCAGCCAATACCTGGAGCAGTCTGTGACTAGTATAGCAATCAAATGAACCAATAGAACTGTCTGTCATTAGTGGCTTTGCACTCATGCCCTACTAATGAAAATTGACAAAAAGACGGATAGTATGCAAAGGGGGCATAAAGGTTTGAAGTCTAAATTGAACAAATTAGCAGAGAAAGTTAATAATCTGGAAACAGCAATCGATGGCCCAAAGGAATAAACTGCTAGCATTGACTGAGCCATTACATGAAACTCAAAGGAAATGATACACTCTAAAAACTTTGCAGCAATGGAAGGGAAAGAAGGTGAAGTTTTGTGACTTTAACTAGAAGCCAGTGAGAACTGTACATGCTCCACAAACATCAAATTTATCTCAGGGGACAGAGAAACAAAACAAACCAGGTAGCCTATTTGAAAAATGATGATTCCAAAGTCTTTAAATTGAATTCAAGATGCAGTTAGTTAATTCCTCAGGAAAGAAAGCACCAGAGCAACCACACTCTGGGCTCTTTGTCCCCCACCCCCCCCCCCCCTCTTTTTTGTTGTCCTGGTTTTCAGGAAAAGTCTATATGTTTTTAAGTTGACTATGGCACAATAATATAAAGTGATTTCAATTTGTTTTCCAGAAATATTAGTCCAAATCATTTTCTCTCCTATAGGATTTTCACAGTATAATAAAACTCTAGGAGAATTAATGAATACAAGAGCAAATGAACAAATTATAAATGGATCTGCCCTTATAAATAGGCTTTTTCAACCTATTTTATCCAGAAATATTATTTTTGATTCTAGATTGAAATGATGCCCCAAGAGTCCCCAAATTTTACAAGAATCATTCACAGATATGTAGAATTAAGCAGACTTGCCAAGATGATAACATATGGAAAATAAGACTTTGTCAAAATGCTCTCTTTTGGGACCATATTTTAAATTCACACAAAAACCCTATTTATTTTAGTGCCTTACTTCAGAACATTGTTTGCTCTACCCAGTTCTTCCTCTGTTCAGCATCATTGTTCTACACTCTTAACAATCTAACTCAGAAAAAAAAATCTGTATCATAGATGTTGGGAAATAGGTTCCTGGAACAGAAGTAAGAGACAGCATTTTGCAGGCTGGGATTCACTGATAGCTTGGAAATCCTGATACACTAAGCTTACTGAGCACACATCAGAAGAGAAAATTAGAAGCTAACAAAGTGTATGTTAACCTAAAATCTAAGATCTAAAATTTTTATCTTTGTTCCACATTTGTTCCACATCTAAAGGGTTATATTGATAAATTTTAATAAAGACAATAGGAATGACTAGTTAGAGTAACACAACTAATAGGATCAGAGGTTTCTAAATGGCATATGGACTGACCACAATGGACTATTCTGGACCCATTAGGAAAAAAAAATAGGACCATGGAAATATTTAATAATAAATTTTAGAGATGATTTTCAGGCATATTCCTTGAGTTGATTAATCAATGATTTTCTTTAAAAAAAATGGTTTCCATGAGTACTTGACATTGTCTGTGTTACTGCCTCTAGATGATGGATTTTGGTTTGTTAGCAGGTAACAAAAAGTCAAAGTATCTGGGGATATTCTATTTCCTGGTCAACACATCTGTGTTTTATATACAGAAATATATACTGCAAAAAATAAACCTAAAAGAGTAAACATCACTCTTTAGTAAAGATTTTGTTTCATATTTAAAATGTAATAAATACTCATAAGTAAGAAATTTTGAATAGAGGAAACTAAAGAGATAAATATCTTATATTCCCGCAGGGACAAATGCTGTCAACAAGTTTATGTAATTCCATTCTTTAGGTCAATATCGATGTATACATTATACATATAAACATATTATATGTGTATATATATAATTTCAATTATTGTTTATTATACTTTAAAGAAGCACAACATGTCCATTTATTTTCAACTAGATAGTTTAAATACACACACACACACACACACACACACACTCATGAGAGAGAGAGTGGCAGCCTTAGGAAAGAGACCAGATATACATGCTTCATAAAAATGACCTTTCTGTAAGCACAGAAACACAACCTCCCTGGTTTTGTGTGCTCATTAAGACTCAGGGCAAGGAGAAGCTTGGTTTAACCTGTGGTGATTTTTTTCATAGGCAAAACTAATAAAGGTTCAAATTAAATGCGTCAACAGGATTCTGAGGGCAGGGAAATCATTGAGTGGAAACAAAAACCTAACATGTCATAACTCTCTTTATAAAATACACCCAGTATTTGTTTACATACTAAGAAGAAGTGATTATAGAGATTACAGTGATTAATTGAAAATTATGACTTACAAAATTAATAAAGTATTGTTACTTTTAGGACACATTCTTGAAAGTAAAGATACATCTATTCTTCCATCAACAATCTAACTTCATTGTAATTCTATCACTATTCCATTAATATTAATTCTCTTGGCTGCTTTTAGAAGCGAAACAACACTTGAAAGTACATTGAAACGGATAATGCAAATATATAGCAAAAGAAATTGCGAATACACTCAACTACAATTCTGCTTCATCTTCTGCACCAAAAGAAGGAATTTTTACTTAAAATAGTGAGATGAAGATTGACAAGGAAACCAAACCTGGAGATTGTTAAAACAACATATATGAGAGCACCTGGAATCCCCACACTATATTTTTACTATGAAGTATAAACTTTTAGATGACATGCTGAACCACCTCAAGTATGTTTTAAAAATCATGTGTTGAATAAATCTTCATGATTATTATGCTACTAAATTTACTAAAGCTGCTTATGAATTTAATTAATTGTGAATGGGTATTCTGTTCATAATTAAAAAAAACAAATCAATATCCATTTCAGATTTGGAAAAAGGACGTATGGACACAAAATCACAGGGAAATTTCCTTAACCTGCTTACTACTTGAAATAGCACAGTACTGCCATAAAATTCAGAATACTAGTACAAGATGAGTCAGTTTCTTACCTAAAGTTAGTTTATATTTGATCATGGCACAACATATTAGCTCGTCATTTAAAGAAAAAGTCTGTTTTATTTAGCATAATGAGATTTTATAATACTCAGGGTAATTTTAACAGTTAAGAAAATTGTATCCAGAGGACAATTATATGAAGCCGATAAACACAAAGCAAAACTATATTATCTGTTTTTACTTGTGTAGCCATTATTTGGTTTTTGTAAAATAGAAGAAAAAATATTTATATACAATAACTAGGAAAAATCCTCAAAAGATAAATAATTGATAAGCTAATTTCCCTACAGAAGAATGATAAGAAAAACGCCATGTGGTTTGTTGATGGGACCTGAGTTAGCCTCAGATGCTTCTAGAACAAAACAAATTTCCCATAACAAGTATGCGTAGTTGTTTACATTGCAAATAAATGAAGATACTTGAGAGGCTGTAATTTAGTAACGATTTGACCAAATTAAACATAAACATTTTATATTTTGTTTTTCCTCCTATTTTTAACATAAATATATTGATAAACATGAAACTTTTTTCAGTTTTTACCCTATAATAAGCTGCTAGCATTGTCAAATTTTATTAACAAAAAATGATTCGCATGGATCTCTTCTGTGTATTTATGTATAAATTAGAATTCCTTTCATAAGAAAAAAAAATTGTGATCTTGTTTTTCCAATTGCCTGATACACTAAATTACTAAATTACTTATCCAGGATCTATTTGGAAAATCATTGGAAAATTAGGCTCACTTATATAAATCTACCTCTAAACACTTGGTCTAAACACTTGGACAGGGGCAATAGTGTTTCTGTCCTTTATGCTTAATATAATAAATGCCAATTTTTGTTTAATATCTTAACTAGACCCCTATGTGTATATGTATGTGTGAGAGACACACACACATTTGGTATCACTAGAATAAACATTTATAAAATTATCTTCAGCTAATACGTGGACCTAATTATTTGTAAGTGTTGACCTCATCTCAAAGCCAAAGTCCAAATATAGTGTCCTGCCAACTTGGAAAGGTATTAAAGTCTGCTTTATAAATAGGTACAATCAACAATATACCAAGAACACTGTAAAATTTAAGTTAAATACTTCTCAGGTTGGATTTCTAAGTTCTAAGTCAGAAGCCTGACGAAGACCCCAGGTATATGTGAGACAGGAGAGAAGAGTTACTAATCAGGATGTAGAATACAAAATGGTTATATGTCTAAACAATACTTTAGAATACAAGCTGAGAAATAAATGCATATCACAGGTTACTAGCATAATAATTTCAGAATGGTTTATCATCGTCAACAGCTGATTACTTTGGGTAGGCTACTGGAGAGATATAGTGAATAACTCTCCTCCTGCAACATAATAGTGTAGGTCTTAATCTTTTAGGAGAAGTATAAACTATTCATTAAATAATTCCGGAAAAATTAATAACTACTCAAACCAAAGCCAAAGCACAACGATAAAACTTAACTTCTTGAGATGCCTGGGTGGCTCAGTTGGTTAAGTGCCCAACTCTTGATTTCAGCTCAGGTCATGGTCTCATGGTTTAATTTGTGAGACTGAGCCCCACCATGTGGGCTCTGCACTAACAGCACAGAGCCTGTTTGGGATTCTCTCCCTCTCTCTCTGCCCCTCCCCTGCTCATTCATGCTTGCTTCCTCTCTCAAAAATAATGAACTTAGGTGCACCTGGTTGGCTCAGTCGGTTAGGTGTCAGGCTCTTGGTTTTGGCTCAGGTCATGATCTAACAGTTTCATGAGTTTGAGCCCTGCGTGGGGCTCTGTGCCGGCAGCATGGAGCCTGCTTGGGATTCTCTCCCCTTCTCTCTGCCTCTCCCCTGCTCACATTGTCTCTGTCTCTCAAAAGTAAACAAACTTTAAAATAATAATAAATAAACTTAAAAAATTAGCCTCTTATTCCTTATCCAAAGAGAGAAAGGAATTATCAATAGCCATAAAATATTTTGTTTCTCAAGAAAGTGAAATCAAATAAGATATATACATGTCCATTTTGACATATTACATCTGATAGGCTTTTGTACACAAGAGCTTTAGATTTACAGAAAAATTGAGATCTACAGACATTTTGCTATACTCTGTACAGTTTCCCCTATTACTTTCATCTTACATTAATAGGTACATATTTGTTACAGTTAATGAACCAACATTGATGTATTATTAACCAAAGTCTGTAGGTTATTAAGACTTCTAGTGTTTAGGCTAATGTCCTTTTTCTTTTTTTGTTCCAGCAGCCCATTAAGGATAAAACATAATATTTAGTAGTCATGCCCCCTTGGTCTCCTCTTAGCTGCAGCACTCACGCATTTCCTCAATTTTGATAACCTTGATCTTTCCATGAAATTTTATTGAGTCCTGGCCAGGGATTTTGTAAGAAGCCCCTCTATTGGAATTTGCCTGGTTTTCTAATTATTAGATTGCAGTTACAGTTTTGAGGATGAAGAGGACAGAGGTAAAGTGCCATTTTTATCGTATCAAGAGTATACACTGTCGACATGATTTGTGTTGTTGATGCTAATCTTGATTATCTGACCTCAGACATGTCAGTTGGTTTTGCCCACTCTAAAGTGACGCCCAGCTTCCTTTGCATACTTCCCTCTTTGGACGGTAGTGTCTTTGCATAGCGCACACCTAAGGAGTAGGGAGTCATGCGGCTTCTCCTCTAGGGTGGCCTCTTTACACGAATTCCTAGCATTTTTTCCCCTACGGGAGATTTGCCTTTCCCATTTCCTAATGTATTCAATCATTTATTTCTATCAATATATACTCATAGATATTTTTTAGACTCTGAGTTAGAATCCAATACTAATTTATTATATTGGTCAATTTGTTCCATCTTTAGTCCTTGGGAGCTCTTTCGGATGGTTCCCATGCCTCTTAGACTCACATCTTTACATTTTACATGTGTTATGTTGTACGTCTATTCTACGTATCTCACCTCCTTATGTTCAGCACAAGGTGCTCCAGACTCATCTTGTATATCTACTACCCTAGTCCTAGAAACAGGCATCCAGGAAGCTATGGTACCTTCAGTTGGAAGATAGTACTAGAAAACCAAGAGTTAAGTGTTCATTCTACTAGGTGTCTTCCTTTTCACACATACATAGAAGTATCTGTACATGTAACCACCTGTAACTCTTTTAAGCTGCACACTTGCTCTCATGTCTCCAATTCTATTACCACATAAATAATTCTGTTTCCTCCTACTGCTTAGCTGTAAATCTCCATAGTCAGGCACGTGGCTCGCACCATCTGCCTCCCATTTATTTAATTTTTAAATTCCTATATTATTTATACAAGCATCAGAATTGTTAACCCATATGCGTATGGGAAACGAACTTACAACTGAGAATACAGCACTTATATGTAATGCCTTTAGCCTTTGTTCTAATACCTTTCGGGTCATTTCTAAAGTTCTTTAGCTCAGTGTCTTTTCTACCCACCCCTTTAAGAGAGGTTGTTTCACACATTGTAACACAGAAAGATTCTCTAGCTACAGACTGTTTTCCTTCCTAGGATCTCTAAAACTCCTAAATATGTTGTTTTTAATTCACATACATTATGGTTCACACTTCATGTACTTAAGTTATATGTGTTTTGACAATTGCATAATGTCATGTCTCCATCATTACAGGATCACATACAATAGTTTAACCGGCCTAAAAAAATCTGTGGTACCTGTTGATATTTTAATGTCTCTACAGTTTTGCTTTTGCCAGAACGTCACATAATTAAAACCATGCAGTCTGCAACCATTTCAAACTGGCTTCTTTCACTTAGAAATATGCATTTAAATTTCCCACATAAGACACAAGTTTTCAAATCAGATGGATACAAATCCAGGAGGGTGGGTGCTGGATCGTCTGGTGGCCCTATGTTTAGATTTGTAAGAAAATGGCAAACTGTCCTCCAAAGTGGCTGTACGGTTTTGTATTTGCATCAGCAATGGACGAGAAACCCTGCTGTTGTGCAACCTCCCTGGCATTTGGTATGGCCAGTTCTGTTTTATTTCCATTCTTTTTTCTCCTTTAAATCAGTTGGGGAGTTTCTATGGATTTATCTTCAATTTCACTAGTTCTTTCCTCAGCAGTGCCCAGTAAACTGATGAGTTCACTAAAAAAAACACTTTTCATTTCTGTTTTTCATATTTAGCATTCCCTTTTGATTCTTAGATTTGTTGTCTCTGCTTGCACTACCCATCTATTCTTGTATGTTGTTTTTTTTTTTTTCCATTAGAACACTTAACATACTAATCATTGTTACTTCAATGCCCTGTCTGATAATTTAAAAATCTGTGTCCTCTTGAGTCGGTTTAGGATACTGGCTTTTCCCCTTCATAATGTGCTTTTTCTTGCCTGTTAGCATGCCTTGTAATTTTTGTTGAAAGCTGGACATGATGCATCAGGTAATTAGAACTGAAGTAGATGGGCCTTTAGTGTAAGGTTTTATGTTAATTTGTCCAGGAGTTGTGCTTTAATGTTTGTGGTAGTTGTAGGTGCCAGAATCTTTATTGCCTCTAAAGTCATTGTTCTAATAGTCCTTGTTGTTTTTAGACTTCCCCAATAATCCTTTCTTAAATATAGCCTGGGCTGTGCAGTTCTCTCAGCTATAATTCACTGTTATTTTACTGACATCCTGTTGATGTAGTGATAATCGTGAAAAGGTGTGGGGAAAGGGAAAGTATTCTATAATCCTATGATCACATCTGAGACTCCGTGAGGCTGAGTCCCTAGACTGGGACCTTAAGACAGGTTTCTTAGCTTCCCCCTCCCTCCCTTATTTGAAACAAGAATGCTAGAGCTGGATAATTCCTTCCTCCAAGTCTAATAAGGCTCTAGTAAAAATTTCTTTTGCTGAGTAGATATTTGTTTTGAAGAATTCTTTAGGGGTATTTCAAAGTGGTTGCCTTTTCCTTCCACGCCAGAAACACAAAGGTTTCTTCTTGTGTTCTTACCAGGAGAATGTGCTGAGATTGCTAGAGGTAAAAACCCACAAAAGTATAGAGGACTTCCTAAGACTGTGTCCTTCAGGAGTATCTAACCATGATACTAGTCTATACTGTTTCCATCAATTTGTCAAAGTTATCATTTAAGTGTTCCTATTGGCTCATGGTTCCAGAGGCTTCTGCTCCAGGTAAGCCCATCTTCTCACTGTTTCTTGGTCTTTGACTCTTCAGATTAAATTGTGATGATTTGGGGGTGCCTGGGTGACTCAGTCAGTTAAGTGTCGGACTTCGGCTCAGGTCATGATCTCACGGTCCGTGAGTTCGAGCCCTGCGTTGGGCTCTGGGCTGACCGCTCAGAGCCTGGAGCCTGTTTCAGATTCTCTGTCTCCCCCTTTCTCTCTCCTCCCCCACTCATGCTCTGTCTCTCTCTTCTCAAAAATAAACATTTAAAAAAACTTAAATTGTGATGATTTGCCCTACATGACGTTTAATTTTACATGTCAACTTGATTGGGCCATCAGATGGCTGGTTAAATATTATTTCTAGGTGTGCCTGTGAGGATGTTTCTGAGATTAGCATTTAATT
This sequence comes from Prionailurus viverrinus, assembly GCF_022837055.1. Lineage (NCBI taxonomy): Eukaryota > Metazoa > Chordata > Mammalia > Carnivora > Felidae > Prionailurus > Prionailurus viverrinus. The sequence goes on from NC_062569.1 coordinate 116,153,404, forward strand.
TGGAAGGACTGAGTAAAGCAGATGGCCACCCAATGTGAGTGGGCATTATCCAATCTGTTGGGAGGCTGAATTGAAGAAAAAAGGCAGAGGAAGGTTAAATTTTCCTCTCTTCCTGACTGCGCTGACACATGGATTTTCTGCCCTTAGTCCTCCTGGTTCTTCCTGGAATCTATACCATTGGCTCTCTGCCTCTCAGACCTCTGAACTACACCACTAGCTTTCTTGGGTCTACATCTTTGTTGGAGGAAGTAATTGAGAGGATGTGACCACTTGGTAACCAGCAAGCTGGACCTAGGCAATCAGAGGCTTCTCATCCCCTCCTCTGTCCTTGGAATGTACATTCTTACCGCCATTCCCATCGTGGGAGCTGTTCTCAAAACACAGCCTTGAGAAAAAAGGTGTTGAGACTTCTGTACAGTATGCATGGCTGAAAACAGTGCCTCTTTATAAACTAAATTTATAGTGAGTAGATGTGGAAATCTATTTGTCTTCAGGCTGCCCAAGACAAACCTTCTAATTAAGTTCCTTTGTTTATTAAAACTGTTACCTACAGGGGCACCTGGGTGGCTCAGTCAGTTAAGCGTCTGACTTCCACTCAGGTCATGATCTCACAGTTTGTGAGTTTGAGCCCCTTGTCGGGCTCTGTGTTGACAGCTCAGACCCTGGAGCCTACTTCAAGATTCTGTGTCTCCCTCTCTCTCTGCCCCTCCCCCACTTGTGCTCGGTCTCTCTCTGTGTCACATAAATAAATAAATGTAAAAAAAAAAAACAACTAAAAAACAAAAAAAACTAAAACCGTTACCTACTAATCTGTAGTGGTCTGCCTCTTTGGTCATTCCTTGCCCTCTGTATACAGGCAAGTTCATGGACCAATAAGCTTCCAGAAAATAGATTATGGGAATTCTCAGCCTCCATAATTGTGTGAGCCAATACTTTATGAGAAGTTATATCTCATAAAAGAAATTTATATACATACACACACATACTCATACTATGGTTCTCTTTCTCTGCAAAACCATGATTAATACACTCTGCAATTTCATTACACTGATGAGCCAAAAAATGCCATTGATTTTCAGGTTTCAGCTTTTTCTTGTGAGGATGAGAACAATTCCAAGCCCTTTACATATTGAGGTTAAAAATGGAAGTCTCTACATAGCATTATTGGCTATCAATTTAGAAAATCTTTCAAAAATATTGAAAAAAACCCCATGTGTCGGGTGAATTCTTGGGTTAACAGACTCACACTGTTGTTGAGGATTTATATATGTTGATACAAATTTTTCAGAGAACATTATAATGACAACTATCAAAATTAAAACTGTGCTACCTCTAGCATGTATATACAAAGATGTTTAAATACAGGAAGGTTTGTAATGACTGCAGAAACAGCATATGTTTCTAACAATAAAAAGGTAGTTAAATTAGTTTATAAAATAGAAACACATTTTAATAAAAATGAGGTGGATGTATGTACTGATAAGGAAGGACCATATAAACATATTTTTATGTGACAGAATTAAAAGAATTGAACCTATGTAAACTTCATTTTTTTATTAAAATATGCACACATATAGTAGAAATCTGTAAAACTACACTTTTTTATGTATGTATGTATGTATGTATGTATGAACTTACTGTGTTCCTTAGCTTAGAACATTCCTGATTGTTTAATATGAGGTGAAGTGAATCAACTTCCAACATTTCAAGTATATTTTCTGCCTATTAGGTCATGACGTAGGCTTTCTGAAATCTGTTCCTTGGTATATGGATGATATACTGATATGACGTTTGCCCCTGGCTATATATTAGATTTATCTTAAGGTTCATGGCAGACCATTTAAATCAGAATTATTTAAGAAAAAGTTTAGGCAGAAATAGCTTTAAAAGCATCTGTGGTGATTCTAATGAGGACTGTCTCCATACATGGATCTCTAGTTAATTAAGACATATTTAATACACATTCTTTATTATTTCAGAAGGAAATACTATTAACATTACAAAGGCAAAAGGAATAGGAGAGAGGGCAGCAAAGAACCCTGGAAGCTTTAATGCAGATAGGCAAGTAGTAACTTACTTAGCAGCCAGAAGAAATTGAAATTTAAGGCCGAAATGGAAAGATGCAGTAGACTAAGCCTTGTTTGAACCTCAGAGAGCTGAGGAATAAATGACTCCTGCTAACTAAATCAGGATTTCAGATGGAGCGAAATGCAAGGATCAATTGAAAGTCTATTGGAACATAGGCTTCAGCTTTCATTAAAATATTTTATATATAAAAATACTTAAACTTAGACATTTAAATCTATAAGAATGCATAGTTACAGAAAGGTATAGAAAATTTACAAAACCATTTTCCTTAGGGAAAAATATAATTAATGATTGCAAAATATGACAGAGACTCTCTCCTCTTAAACTTACACTTCTACTGTATTGGACTTTTTTTATGGAGACATTTATTATTTGTGTAATTAAGCTAATGTTCTAAGAGGATTCAATCTTGTCAGTGTTTATTATTTTTAAAGTAAGGTTCTATTTTCTCCACTGAAATTTTAGAAATTATACTCTTAAAGAATAATTTTTATGTCTTCTAGTAGATTATAAGGATATATGTCATTATTTATGAGTATAGTGAACATTTATTAATTTTTTTATGATTATCAAACATATGAGGCTAGGTCATGATGTCCAAAATCACCTTGCTGTGTACTGAATGCTTGCATTTGCCCCAAGTTCTTATGCCAAACCCTAATTTCCAATGTGATGATATTTAGAGGTAAGACCTTGGTGAAGTAATTAGGGTTAAATTAGGTCATGAGTATAAAGACCCCATGATGGGATTAATACTTTTAAAAGGGGAGGAAACACAAGATATCACTTTTTTAGTGTACTCACCAACAAAAGTGAGAACGTAACCAGGAAAAGGGCCTTCACCAAGAACCCAATGATTCTGGCGTTCTGATATCAGACTTCCAGCTTCCGGAACTCTGAGAAATAAACGTTGTTTAAACTGACCAGTCTACGGGTCTGACTCCCTCCTGCTGCCCCAGGGCCCCTCCTGAAGCGGATCACCGAAGGAGAAGCCAGCTGAGCCTGCCCCTCCCGCCCCCCGTGCACCTTGCCTATCTACCCCAGCTAATACGCCAGATCCCCAGCACCACAAGCCTGGCAGTGTGCAAGTAGCCCATACGGGCCATGCCACCCCACAGTGAATCCCGCCCCTAGGAGAGGGGAATAGAAGGCACACACCAGTCTGACTGTGGTCCCAGCGGTGGGCAGGGGGCAGAGATCAGGTCTGACTGTGGGCCTGCACACCAACTCCAGTTATTCAACACAGCACAGGGGAAGTGCCCTGCAGGTCTGCACCACTCCAGGGATTATCCAAAATGAACAAACGGAAGAACTCCCCTCAAAAGAATATCCAGGAAATAACAACAGCTAATGAACTGATCAAAAAGGATTTAAATAATATAACAGAAAGTGAATTTAGAATAATAGTCATAAAATTAATCACTGGGCTTGAAAACAGTATAGAGGAGAGCACAGAATCTATTGCTACAGAGATCAAGGGACTAAGGAATAGTCAGAAGGAGCTTAAAAACGCTATAAACAAGATGCAAAATGAAATGGAAATGACCACGGCTCGGATTGAAGAGGCAGAGGAGAGAATAGGGGAACTAGAAGATAAAATTATGGAAAAAGAAGCTGGGAAAAAGATTAAAAAATCCAGGAGTATGAGGGGAAAATTAGAGAACTAAGTGATGCACTAAAGAGAAATAATATACCCATAATTGGTGTTCCAGAGGAGGAAGAGAGAGGGAAAGGTGCTGAAGGGGTACTTGAAGAAATAATAGCTGAGAACTTCCCTGAACTGGGGAAGGAAAAAGGCATTGAAATCCAAGAGGCACAGAGAACTCCCTTCAGACATAACTTGAATCGATCTTCTGCACGACATATCATAGTGAAACTGGCAAAATACAAGGATAAAGAGAAAATTCTGAAAGCAGCAAGGGATAAACGTGCCCTAACATATAAAAGGAGACCTATATGACTGAACTCTCTTTTGAAACTTGGTAGGCCAGAAAGGATTGGCAAGAGATCTTCAATGTGATGAACAGAAAAAATATGCAGCCAAGAATCCTTTACCCAGCAAGTCTGTCATTTAGAATAGAAGGAGAGATAAAGGTCTTCCCAAACAAACAAAAACTGAAGGAATTCGTCACCACTAAACCAGCCCTAGAAGAGATCCTAAGGGGGATCCTGTGAGACAAAGTACCAGAGACATCACTACAAGCATAAAACATATGGACATCACAATGACTCTAAACCCGTATCTTTCTATAATAACACTGAATGTAAATGGATTAAACGCGCCAACCAAAAGACATAGGGTATCAGAATGGATAAAAAAACAAGACCCATCTATTTGCTGTGTACAAGAGACTCATTTTCGACCTGAGAACACCTTCAGATTGAAAGTGAGGGGATGGAGAACTATTTATCATGCCACTGGAAGCCTAAAGAAAGTTGGAATAGCCATTCTTATTCAAGACAAACTAGACTTTAAATTAAAGGCTGTAACAAGAGATGAAGAAGGGCATTATATAATAATTACACGGTCTATCCATCAGGAAGAGCTAACAATTATAAATGTCTATGCGCCAAATACAGGAGCCCCCAAATATATAAAACAATTACTCACAAACATAAGCAACCTTATTGATAAGAATGTGGTCATTGCAGGACTTTAACACTCCACTTACAGAAATGGATAGATCATCTAGACACACGGTCAATAAAGAAACAAGGGCCCTGAATGACACATTGGATCAGATGGACTTGACAGATATATTTAGAACTCTGCATCCCAAAGCAACAGAATATACTTTCTTCTCGAGTGCACATGGAACATTCTCCAAGATAGATCACATACTGGGTCACAAAACAGCCCTTCATAAGTATACAAGAAATGAGATCATACCATGCATACTTTCAGACCACAATGCTATGAAGCTTGAAATCGACCACAGGAAAAAGTCTGGAAAACCTCCAAAAGCATGGAGGTTAAAGAACACCTTACTAAGAAATGAGTGGGTCAACCAGGCAATTGGAGAAGAAATTAAAAAATAGATGGAAACAAACGAAAATGAAAATACAACAATCCAAATGCTTTGGGATCCAGCGAAGGCAGTCCTGAGAGGAAAATACATTGCAATCCAGGTCTATCTCAAGAAACAAGAAAAATCCAAAATACAAAATCTAACAGCACACCTAAAGGAAATAGAAGCAGAACAGCAAAGGCAGCCTAAACCCAGCAGAAGAAGAGAAATAATAAAGATCAGAGCAGAAATAAACAATATAGAATCAAAAAAAAAAACAACTGTAGAGCAGATCAACGAAACCAAGAGTTGGTTTTTTGAAAAAATAAACAAAATTGACAAAACTCTAGCCAGGCTTCTCAAAAAGAAAAGGGAGATGACCCAAATAGATAAAATCATGAATGAAAATGGAATTATTACAACCAATCCATCAGAGATACAAACAATTATCAGGGAATACTATGAAAAATTATATGCCAACAAACTGGACAACCTGGAAGAAATGGACAAATTCCTAAACACCCACACGCTTCCAAAACTCAATCAGGAGGAAATAGAAAGCTTGAACAGACACATAACCAGTGAAGAAATTGAATCGGTTATCAAAAATCTCCCAACAAATAAGAGTCCAGGACCAGATGGCTTCCCAGGGGAGTTCTACCAGACGTTTAAAGCAGAGATAATACCTATCCTTCTCAAGCTATTCCAAGAAATAGAAAGGGAAGGAAAACTTCCAGACTCATTCTATGAAGCCAGTATTACTTTGATTCCTAAACCAGACAGAGACCCAGTAAAGAAAGAGAACTACAGGCCAATATCCCTGATGGATATGGATGTAAAAATTCTCAATAAGATACTAGCAAATCGAATTCACCGCATATAAAAAGAATTATTCACCATGATCAAGTGGGATTCATTCCTGGGATGCAGGGCTGGTTCAACATTCGCGAATCAATCAATGTGATACATCACATTAATAAAAGAAAAGACAAGAACCATATGATCCCGTCAATCGATGCAGAAAAGGCATTTGACAAAATTCAGCACCCTTTCTTAATAAAAACACTCGAGAAAGTCGGGATAGAAGGAACATACTTAAAGATCATAAAAGCCATTTATGAAAAGCCCACAGCTAACATCATCCTCAACGGGGAAAAACAGAGCTTTTTCCCTGAGTTCAGGAACACAACAGAGATGCCTACTCTCACCGCTGTTGTTTAACATAGTGCTGGAAGTTCTAGCATCAGCAATCAGACAACGAAAGGAAATCAAGGCATCAAAATTGGCAAAGATGCAGTCAAGCTTTCACTTTTTGCAGATGACATGATACTATACATGGAAAATCCAATAGACTCCACCAAAAGTCTGCTTCAACTGATACATGAATTCAGCAAAGTTGCAGGATACAAAAATCAATGTACAGAAATCAGTTGCATTCTTATACACTAACAATGAAGCAACAGAAAGACAAATAAAGAAACTGATCCCATTCACAATTGCACCAAGAAGCATAAAATACCTAGGAATAAATCTAACCAAAGATGTAAAGGATCTGTATGCTGAAAACTATAGAAAGCTTATGAAGGTAATTGAAGAAGATATAAAGAAATGGAAAGACATTCCCTGCTCATGGATTGGAAGAATATTGTCAAATGTCAATACTACCCAAAGCTATCTACACATTCAGTGCAATCCCCAATCAAAATTGCACCAGCATTCCTCTCGAAACTAGAACAAGCAATCCTAAAATTCATATGGAACCACAAAAGGCCCCGAATAGCCAAAGGAATTTTGAAGAAGAAGACCAAAGCAGGAGGCATCACAATCCCAGACTTTAGCCTCTACTACTAAGCTGTCATCATCAAGACAGCATGGTATTGGCACAAAAACAGACACATAGACCAATGGAATAGAATAGAAACCCCAGAACTAGACCCACAAACGTATGGCCAACTAATCTTTGACAAAGCAGGAAAGAATATCCAATGGAAAAAAGACAGTCTCTTTAACAAATGGTGCTGGGAGAACTGGACAGCAACATGCAGAAGGTTGAAACTAGACCACTTTCTCATACCATTCACAAAAATAAACTCAAAATGGATAAAGGACCTTAATGTGAGACAGGAAACCATCAAAACCCTAGAGGAGAAAGCAGGAGAAGACCTCTCTGACCTCAGCCGTAGCAATCTCTTACTCGACACATCCCCAAAGGCAAGGGAATTAAAAGCAAAAGTGAATTACTGGGACCTTATGAAGATAAAAAGCTTCTGCACAGCACAGGAAACAACCCACAAAACTAAAAGGCAACCAACAGAATGGGAAAAGATATTCGCAAATGACATATCAGACAAAGGGCTAGTATCCAAAATCTATAAAGAGCTCACCAAACTCCACACCCAAAAAGAAATAATCCAGTGAAGAAATGGGCAGAGGACATGAATAGACACCTCTCTAAAGAAGACATCCGGATGGCCAACAGGCACATGAAAAGATGCTCAACGTCACTCCTCATCAGGGAAATACAAATCAAAACCACACTCAGATATCACCTCACACCAGTCAGAGTGGCCAAAATGAACAAATCAGGAGACTATAGATGCTGGAGAGGATTGGAGAAACGGGAACCCTCTTGCACTGTTGGTGGGAATGCAAATTGGTGCAGTCACTCTGGAAAACAGTGTGGAGGTTCCTCAAAAAATTAAAAATAGATCTACCCTATGACCCAGCAATAGCACTGCTAGGAATTTACCCAAGGGATATGGGAGTACTGATGCATAGGGGCACTTGTACTCCAATGTTTATAGTAGCACTCTCAACAATAGCCAAATTATGGGAGGAGCCTAAATGTCCATCAACTGATGAATGGATAAAGCAATTGTGGTTTATATACACAATGGAGTACTACGTGGCAATGAGAAAGAATGAAATATGGCCCTTTGTAGTAACGTGGATGGAACTGGAGAGTGTGATGCTAAGTGAAATAAGCCATACAGAGAAAGACAGATACCATATGTTTTCACTCTTATGTGGATCCTGACAAACTTAACAGAAACCCATGGGGGAGGGGAAGGGGGAATAAAAAAAGAGGTTAGAGTGGGAGAGAGCCAAAACATAAGAGACTCTTCTGAGAACAAACTGAGGGTTGATGGGGGGTGGGAGGGAGGGGAGTGTGGGTGATGGGTATTGAGGAGGGCACCTTTTGGGATGAGCACTTGGTGTTGTATGGAAACCAATTTGACAATAAATTTCATATATTGAAAAATAAAAATAAAATAAAATAAAATAATAAACTGCCCAGTCTAAGATATTTATAACAGCTTTACCTCACTAAGACATCCCTTCAATCAAAGCCTTGTGTCAGTTGGTAAAGGTACTGTTAGCACACACCCTTTTTTTCTGTCAGCTTCTTTAGGGTTGACCTCAACTGGAGAAATTTACTTTGACCAAGTTTTAATTCCTTTGCAGGGCAGGTTGCATCCTCTGACCAATTGACACAGGGTTATAAAAGCCTGGAAATCTCAACCTACCTTTTGACAACCATAAAGAGTCACTCTACCCCTGGAGCTCCTTGTGTTGTTTGGTGCCTATATTAGACTTTGACTGTTCTATCTGCCCAGTCCTACCTCCCTTTCTTCTTTTCCATAGTCATTGGTCCCAGGGACATTCCTACACACCAGCTCCAACTATGGAACCTGATCTCAAAAGCCCTTAAAAAAGTGAAGTATATTTTATATGTCTATCAGAACTTTTAGCTGCTGACTGATTATTCCTCTCTTTAGACTGTAGTTGTTATGCTATAACATACCGTTAATCACAAGTTAATATTTTATGGATCATTAGAACTTATTAACAAAATTCTCATTCGTTAAATCTGTGTTTCTCAAAATAAGTTGAAATTTCAGAACACTAATATTTTGGTCATATTTTCTATGGCTTAGATCTTAGCAAAATATAAATTGGTAATAAGTTTTAATTGAGATGAGGTAGGTAGGGAGACACACTATAAAACTTAAGATTCCTGAATATAGATTAAGAAGGATGTCGATAATATAATGTGCCCTGTGCTTGTCTAGCTTTTCAAAAGCCAGGAAGGAGGGAAATCATGTAGCTCAAAAAATACTCCAGGAATAACCTTTTATGTTACATAGTCAAAATTATAGATCCTCAAAATTATATCAAACTTCAGTGAAATAAACATCTTTTACACAGTGAAGAATACCACCAACAAAACAAAGAAGAAATCTACCAAACAGGAGAAGATGTTTGCAAATGATATATCCAACAAGGGATTGCTATCTAAAATATACAAAGAATATATACATCATCATCTGGTTAAAAAATGGGCAGAGAAACTGAATAGACACTTTTCAAAAGACATACAGATGACCAAGAGACACATGAAAAGACACTCAACATCACTAATCATCAGGAAAATACAAATTAAAACCACCATAAGCTATTGTGTTGTACTTTTCAGATGGCTAAAATCAAAAAGGCAAGAAGTAAGTGTTGGTGAAGATGTAGACAAAAAGGAAGCCTATGCACTATTGATGGGAATGTAAATTGGTTCAGCCACTGTAGAAAACAGTATGGAGATTCCTTTAAAAAATTAAAGATAGAAATACCAGGGCACCTGGGTGGCTCAATTGGTTAAGTATTCGACTCCCGACTTTGGCTCAGGTCATGATCCCACGTTTGTGGGATTAAGTGCAGCATCTGGCTCCACTCTGAGTATGGAGCCTGCTTAAGATTCTCTCTCTTTCCTTCTGCCCCTCTCCCTTCATGCTCTCGGTCTCTAAAATAAAAATAGAAATACCATACGATGCAGTAATTCTACTGCTAGGTATTTATTAAAAAAAAAGAAAACACTAATTCAAAAAGATATGCATGCTGATGTTCATTGCAGCACTATTAACAACAGCTAAGATATGGAAGCGACCTAAATGTCCACTGATAGATGAATGGATAAAGAGGTGTTATCTATATATGACTGAATATTACTTGGCCATAAAAAGGAAATTTTGCCATTTGTTATGGACCTAGACTCATTATGCTAAGTGAAATGTCAGAGAGAGACAAATAGCATATGATTTTATCTATATACAGATAGATGGTAGCTACATTTGTGGTGAGCATCACATAATGTATAGAGTTACCAAATCACTATGCTGTAAAAATCTGAATCTAACGCAGCATTGGGTGTTAACTATACTTCCATAAAAAATAATAGATTTTAAAAATTATATCAAATTTTTGAGAAGGTTTTTTGGCCTGAAACAAGAGGGGAGTTAACAAAGCTAACCCAACTGGTATTATTTAAACTTTTATGTTTGCACATAATTAATGGGTTTATCTTCTTAAAAATGCAGTCTTAAAATGTTCTTAAACACAATTTTTATTTACAGGGGTCTAAGATGGCCTTAAAGTTCCCCTCAGTAGGACTAAGTTTTAGATAGGCTTTTTCTTCCTTCCTTTTTTTTAAAGTTAATATTTTATGGATCATTGTAACTCATTAAAAATATTCTCATTCATTAAATTTGTGTTTCTCAAAGTTAAAAGGATGCATTTTATTTTATTTATTGGTGTTATTTATTTATTTATTTATTTTTGAGACAGAGAGAGAGAGAGAGAGAGAGAGAGAGAGAGAGAGAGAGAGAGATATTGAGCAAGGGACAGAAAGGGAGGGAGACAGAGAATCCAAAGCAGGCCCCATGCTGTCAGCACAGAGCCTGACATGGGACTTGAACTAGTGCACTGTGTGTGAGATCATGACCTCAGCCAAAGTGAGACACTTAACCAACTGAGCCACCCAGGCACCCCAGATAGGCTTTTTCTTGACTCTATGGCCCTGACCTTCCTTTTCCTAGAACAATTATATTAGAATATGCGTAATCACACATTTTTAACCCCCTTTCAAAACCTCTTTTGCTAGTTTTACAACCCAGGAGTTGTCTTAAGAACCTTAGATTCCATGTTTTAAATATAAACATTATGGAAAATAGAATCCCTACCTCCCAGTCTCTGTGGAAAGACAGGAGCTTAATTCACTGGGAACCAATTAGGAAATACAGTTGGCCTAATGAGAGAAAAACATCGCCAAGATCAAGAATATCCAATGTTCTCCCATTGACTAACCTCAGAAGCAGAAGTAGGCAAGGAGAACTCTCAGGTAAGACTGGTCTGAGATAGGTGAAAGATAAAAAAAAGAAAGAAAAGATTGTATAGGGAAAATATACCTTGGCACTGTTTTGAGAAAGTCTTTGAGAGATGATGGATAGTCCTCAAACCAAAGCTACTAAGATTTCCTACTATACTCAAACACTAGTAAGAGTATCTCAAGGAAAATGTGATCTCAGGCAGGTATATAATGGATCCAAGGTTTATAAGTATACACTTTCAAATGTCAATTTCTAAACACTTTAAAAGTATCGAGTTGACTGTCATATCATATTATTTTCTACTGGGTTATTGCTGCAGTCAGCAAATTCTACACCTTCTTGAAAGTCGATCTTTTAGCCAAACTTGCTGAATTCTAAGATTATTCGTGTGATTGGTTGATCTATTAGATTTTCATGTAGACAGTCACATTATTGGTAAATAATCATAGTCTTCATCCCATTCAAATCTTTGTAAACCTTATTTCTTTCTAAAGGATTTGGTCTTCTAGCATGATTTTATAGAAGCAGGCATTCTGTCCTACTGTGGTGATAAGAAATGCAATAATCTATTACAGGAAATCTACCAGAGATAAGAATTCCAATAAAAACTTTTCCCTACAGAATCTTTTGTCTTTTCTGGCTGGTCTATTTATGTCCAGAGGCTTCTGTCTATCAAAGAATTTCTCACAGCTTTTCATTAGTCTTTTAGATCCATATACTTTGCCCTCACACTCTATCTCCAGAGTTAGATAGGGAAAAATGTCAACAACATATAATAATTTATTATTTAACCCCAACAAAAATATACTATAAAATTGTTACATTAAAAATAATGTAATAAAAATATCTTGTGTCAGCTCTCACTAGAAATTTTCATTTCTCTCCTTATAACAAGAAAGATGGGCAAACTGAAAACCAAGCACTTTTCTTAAACCAATCCAAGAAGTCATTCTCAGGCAAACCATCACCACAAAATATGAAGAAAGAAGGTACGTCCAAAGAAATACAGCAACCAAGTTTGCTTACCTGGAACAAAAGATACTGGCATCTTAAACTTATAAGAACATTTAAACACAGCAGTTTTAAAGAACTGGTGGAGCCCGAATGTGAACAAACATAATAGTAAGAAACCCTTGGTGGTTTCAGTCTTGAGATAATTTCCACACTTTCATGGAGTTTCCACTGGGCCTCCTCTCAATATGGAAACTGGATAAAGATTATGGCAAGGGGAGGGGAGAAATAACTACTGTGAAACACGCACAAAGCCTTCTCCATAAAGACATTCTTTAGAGCAAAGATTTTTGCCTGAATGAAATTCTAAAACTGTATTCAGCTTCAAAAAAGGAATTCCTTCCCACTCTAGACCCCTCCAGCCTTCCTAGATCATCTAAATAAAAAGTGAAGGGAGAATCAACAGGAAATCGATTGGGAATGTTGAATCCAAGAAGGGAATATAGACAAGAGGAAAAATTAAAATATATATACCCTTAAGATTGGATAGCAACATTGGTGAAAGTCAAACACCAAGACACAAGTGTATGGAAAATTATAGCACACACCATTCCCAGGCATTACCACCACACCAGAAAAATATTTATGATTCATAATAAGAATATAATAAAAGATTTCAGCTGAAATTTTCAAGAAACAGACTTTCTGAGAAAGAGCACATAGGGAATTCCCAAAGTAGAGGAAGAGACAAAAGAGACACTGGAAAAATTTGAAATCTCTGAAACATTTATTTACAACAGTCATTAAGCCTAATCCAAATCCTAAACATATGAAATTTTATGTTAATATTAAAGTTCTAATTAAATACCTTGCAATAAAAATTAATAAACTATAGGAAGAGAGAAAATAAAGCATGTAATATTATCAAGTGAAATAAACTATGTGGCAATAAAGGAAAACAAAAATAAAAGATGTAAAAAAACAAAAACAGAAAAGTTATAAATGTGGTAGATATTAATCCACCTATAGCAGAAATAACTTAAATGTAAATGATCTAAACACACCAAAACAAACACACCTATTAAAATACAGCTGGCTCATGTTGATTAATAAAATACCCAACTATATGTTTTATTAACAAAACTATAAGTATACAGATTTAAATAGTTTCAAAATAAAGGGAAGAATATATAACATGCTAACATTAATAGATAACCAGGAATAATATAACAAAAGACATAAGTTCTAAGAATGTTTGAATGTAACGACAGAACATCAAAATACTTGAGGCAAAACTAATAATTAAAAGGAGAAATAAACCCACTAGCTTGGCCAACAATTGATAAATCAATTAGGCAGACATTTAATAAGGGTATGGATGACCTATAGAGCACCGTCAATTACTGACATAATTGACATTTATAAAATACTCCATTCAAAATCAGAACACATTCTAGTGAAGTTCACATGGGACACCCACTAAGATAGAGCACATTCTATGACATAAAATACACCTTATTTAAAATAATTAAAATCCCAGCTTATAGTAGCATTAAACTACAAATCAATAACACAAAGAATGGTAAAAATTTCCTAAATATTTTGTAATTAAGCAAATGTACTTCCAAATAATCTGTGAACCAAAAAATAAGTTGCAAGAGAATTCAGAAGATATTTTGAACTACAAGAAAATGCATTTTATCAACATTTGAGAATGCACAAAAAACAGGAGAAAATTTGTAGTATTAAATGTATATATTAGGAAAGAAGAAAGTTAAAAAAAATAAGGAGCCAACATTTTTAAAAGTAGACAAAGAAGAAAAACTTAAATTTACAACAAATAGCAGAATAGTAATGAGAAGAAATCCATTAAATTAAAAGAAATAATACAGAAAAGTAAGTAAAACCAAACACAGTTTCTTTTTAAAAAAAATTTTTAATGTTAATTTACTTTTGAGAGAAAGAGAGAGAGAGGGAGACAGAGCAGGGGAGGGGCAGAGAGAGATGGAGACACAGAATCCAAAGCAGGCTCCAGGCTCCGAGCTTCCAGCACAGAGCCCCATGTGGGGCTCAAACCCACAAACTGCGAGATAATGACCTGAGCCGAAGTTGGATGCTTAACCAACTGAGCCACCCAGGCACCCCAAAACACAGTTTATTTTAATAGACTAATAATTGATAAACTTCTAATCAGGTAAACTAAGGAGGGGGGAGGGAGAAAGAAGACACAAGTGGGAGGTTTTGGTTTCAAGAGGGTGATATAGAAAGATCCTGAACTTACTCTTCCCATGCACAAACAAATCTATAGCTATATATGGAATAACTTTCTCTGAAAAAGTCCTGAACACTAGATGAGCAATACGTTTACAATGAAGGGTAAGAGTCACATCAAATTGGAGAGGAAATACAAACATGCCTTTTCCAAAAATCCCATGGGAGAGATATAGAAAATATGAAACTTTACCTTGAGCAGAGAGGGTTTTATACTACAAATTAGGCATCCCAACCCTTGGGTCTTGCTTCAGAGAAGGAAATGACCAAAACATCTGGCTTTGAAATTTTTACATCAGTCTCCTCCTCTGCATAATTTTTAAATACTGAATAGGAAAATTTAATATTTGGAAACTATGGATACCCTTTATATAAAATTATAAAAGCTGTATATGATGACATTTAAAATTATTTTATATTAATGATTATTTAAATACTTGACAACCAATATGCATTGATCTACAATAAAATTTAAAAACTACAACTTTATTATTTTTTTCATAAAAACAATCACTGCCATTATCCTAATGTAAGCTATTATTATATTGTACTTGAATTATTTATTAATATTTCAATGAGCTCCATGCTTATATAGCCATCTCTTTCCTTCTCATGTCAAATCAGTCTTGTATAAAATCACTGGATTAATGTGCCTAAAGCATTTTGACACTCCTTAGATTTTTCTGAATGGGATTCAAATCATTCTGCAGTGACCCCAATTTACTTTTCAATTTCTCTCTATGATCTGCTCATATATATTACGGTTTCCCTCCTGTCTTTAAATTATACCTGACACTCTAGTTTTTGTCCATGCAAAAAGCCCTACCTAGGCCCTATTACTTGATAACATTTCTTCATATATTTCAGGCAGAGATATTCTGGAATATTGTTTGATCTCCCAGGGAACTTTTGTTTATGCATCATCTGTCATTTAGCATATTTTTCTTTTTAATCTCTGTTTTCAGTTATTAAAATTTCACAACTTATCCTACTGTGTAAATTTTGGAAGAAGTGGATTATAAGTAGTGTGTCATACCTAGTATCACTCACACATTTCCTTGTATTAATACCCTATGTAGAGCTTACCATTAACTTTATATTCACTGACTTAAAAAATATATATATTACTGTCTCAATTCCCCACTAGATTGTAAGCTTCCTGAATGCAAGGAGCTTTAATATCTTGTTCACTCTTACATACCCAAAAGCTATAAATGTACCCAGCATATATTGTGTTCAATAAATAATTGATAAATGAGAGCATAAAAAAAAAAAAAAAAAAAAAAAGAAAAACAATAAGGAGCACATCCAGGAGAACAATAGAGAACGAGAATCTGCTCTTAAAGGGTCTGTGCACAGACTCACTCACCCCGGGGCACAGCACAAAAGCAGCAGTTTGAAAAAATTTTAGACCATATGTGAAAAAGACCCACTTACCAATCTTCAAGTAACCTCCTGAGAGACAGAAATCTTTTGGGACTCTCTCTGGGGACAGAAGTGTTAGCAGGTAATACTTTTGCAATATCATTCTACTTTGTTAATGCTGGAATTAGCAGGTGCCATTTTGGCATCTCCCTCTAACTTGCTAGGACCTCTGGGTACACATCTCACTCCTTGTGCCACAGATGCAGCACAGCCAGCCAAGTGAGTGACCTCCCAGCCACAGAAACATCACAGCTAAGCAAATACCCTACTCCCACTGTGCCTCAGTTGCTGCCCTACAATACAGCCTAATTGAGTGCCTGACTCTGGAGGCCAGGGAAGATTACCCTTCTAGCCTTCATGGGATATCTCCTACACAAGGCCACTACTTCAAGACTTGTAGTCTTGAAGACTACTTCAAGAGTTAAGTGTTTCACCTAATAACATAGAAACAAACACTGATAATTAGTCAAAATTGGGAGGCACAGAAGTATGTTTCATACAAAAAAAACCAAAACCCTAGAAAACACCTTAATAAAATGGAAATAAGTAAGCTACCCGATAAAGAGTTCAAAGTGATGGTCAATAAAGATGCTCAAACTTAAGAGCAAAATGAATGAAAGCAGGGAGAATTTTGACAAAGAGAACATATAAGAAAATAACAAATAGAAGTCATAGAACTGACAAATGCAATAGTGGAACTGAAAAAAATACATTAGAGGGTCCTACAGCAAACTGGATGAAGCAGAATGGATAAATGAGATGGGAGACAAAGCAATGAAACTCACTCAAACAATAGCAACAAAAGGAAAAGGAATTTAAAAAGGGAAGGTACCTTAAGGAATCAATGGGTCAACGTTAATCAGAATAACCCACATTATAGGAGCGCCAGAAGGAAGAGCAAGAAGAGGCAGAAAACATTTGAATAAACAATTGCTGAAAATGTCTAAATCTGGGCAAGGATGCAGACATCCAGGTTAAGGAAGCACAGAGTTCAAAATAAGATGAAGCCACAGAGATATATGTCAAGACACATTATAATTAAAATTTCAAAGTTAAAGATAGTGAATCTTAAAATCAACAGAAGAAACAAAACAACTTATTACATACAAAGGTAATCCAGTAAGTCCATCAGAAGATTTTTCAGCAGAAACTGCAGACCAGAAGGGAGTGGCATGACATATTCAAAGTGCTGAAGGAGGGGCACCTGGGTCGCTCAGTCATCTGCGTGTCCAACTTTGGTTCAGGTCATGATCTCACAGTTCATGAATTTGAGCCCCACATCGGGCTCTCTGTCAGTGTGGAGCCCACTTCAGATCCTCTGTCCCCGTCTCTGAACCTCCCCCAGCCACAGTCTCTGCATGTCTCTCAAAAATATATATTAAGGAAAAAAAAGTGCTGAAGGAAAAAAAAAATTCGAGTCAAGAACCTTCTACTTAGTAAGGTTATCATTCAGAACAAAAGGAGAGATGAATAATTTTCCAGATAAGGAAAAGCGAAGGCAGTCAATCACCACTAAACCAGACTTCTAAGTGTTAAAGGAATTTCTTTAAGCTGAAAAAAAAAAAATGGCAATAATTGGCAATCAGAAAACTTATGAAAGGAAAAGAAAATCTTACTAAAAAAGATAAATATATAGTAAAAGTAGTGGATTAATCACTTACAAAACTAGTATAAAAATCCAAGACAGGGCTCCTGAGTGGCTCAGTCGGTTAAGTGTCCAACTTTGGCTCAGGTCATGATCTCATGGTACGTGAGTTCAAGCCCCACATCGGGCTCTGTGCTGACAGCTCAGAGCCTGGAGCCTGTTTCAGAATCTGTGTCTCCCTCTCTCTCTCTCTGCCCCTCCCCTACTCATGCTCTGTCTCTCTCTCTCAAAAATAAACATTTAAAAAAATTTAAAAAAAGAAAATTATAGGTAAATCAATGATAAACTTAAATGCAAAAATACTCAAAAAAATTAGCAAAATTAATTAAAATACATTAAAAAGTCATACACCATGATCAAGTGGGATTTATTCTAGGGATTCAAGGATAGTTCAACATCTGCAAATCAGCTATACACAGCACATTAACAAAATGAAAGATAAAAATCATACAATCACCTAAAGAGATGCAGAAAAAGCAGTGTTTAAAATTCAACATCAATCAAAATAAAAATTCTCAAAAAGTGGTTATAGAGGGAAAATACCTCAAAATAATAAATCCCATTTATGATAAGCCGAGAGCTAATATACTCAATGGTGAAAGGCTGGAACCTTCTCCTCTAAGATCAGGAAAAATACAAGGATGCCTACTATCACCACTTTCATTCAACAAGTTATTGAAAGTCCTGGCCATAGCATTTAGGCAAGTAAAATAAATAAAAGTCTTCCAAATTGGAAAGGAAGAAGTAAAACTGTCATTATTGCAGATGGTATGATATTATATATACAAAACCTTAACAACTCCATTAAAAACTATTAGAATAGGGGCACCTGGGTGGCTCAGTTGGTTGAGTGCCAGACTTCAGCTCAGGTCATCATCTCACTTCACGATTCATGGGTTCAAGCCCTGCATCAGGCTCTGTGCTGATGGCTCAGAACCTGGCACCTGCTTTGGATTCTGTGTCTCCCTCTCTCTCTGCCCCTTCTCAGTCTGTCTCTCTCTCTCTCTCTCAAAAATAAATGAATGTTAAAAAAATAAGAAACTATTAGAATAAATGAATTCAGTAAAGTTAAATCAATATACAAAAATTTGCTGTTTCTATGCACTAATAACAAACTACCAGCAAGGAAAAATTAAGAAAACAATCCCATTTACAATTACATCAAAAAGAATAAAATACCTAGAAATAAATTTAAGCAAGGAGATGAAAGACAATGAAAACTATAAGACACTGATATAAGACATTGAAGATAGAAATAAATAGACTTTGTGTCCATGGATTAAAACAATTAATATTGTTAAAATATACTATCCAAAGCAATCTATAAATCAATGAAATCACTATCAAAATTTTAAAGGCATTTTTCACAGAACTAGAAAAAATACTAAATTTTGTACACAACTTCAAAAGACTCTAAATAACTAAAGGAATTTGAGAAAGAAGAACATAGCTGGAGATACCATGCTCTCTGATTTCAAACTAGACTAAAGCTATAGTAATCAAAAACAGTATGGTATGGAGAAACAAAGGTACACATGCATCTCTATGTTTATTGCAACATTATTTACAATAGTCAAGATATGAAAACAACTGTAGAATGACATCTGAACAGATAAGAAGATGTAGTATGTGTGTATGCACACACACAAAGAAGATGCCATTTAGCCATAAAAAGAATGAAATCTTATCATTTGTGACAACTTGGTTGAAACTTGAAAGTATTATGTTAAATAAAGTCAGTCAGAGAAAGAAAATGTCACATGATTTCATTTTGAAGTGGCATCTAAAAAACAAAGCAAAACCAAATAAAACCAAACCCAGTTTCATAGGGGAATGGAGTGTCACAGGGTGAAATGGGTACCAGGGATCAAGAGGTACAAAGAGGTACAAACTTCAAGTTATAAAATAAAGTCATGGGGATATAATATACAGCATAAACAATATGGTCAATAATACTGTATTAACTTGGTATGGTGACATATGTTAAATAGAGTCATTGTGGTGATCAGTTTGCAATGTATACAAAATCAGATCAATGTTGTACACATGAAACTAATACAATATTTCAATTATGATTGAATAAAAATGAATTGGAGTCATCCTTATTGATATAATGGACACTAAAAGAAAAATATGTAAATTCTATGAGCAACTCTATGTCCACAAATTTGATAATATAGATGAGATTTTTTATTTCTTGAAGAATACAAACTATTAAAAGTTATATTAAGAGAAATGGTTAACCTGAGTAGCTCTTTATTAAATATATTCAATCAATAATTTAAGCCCTTCCCTTCTCCAAAAAAAGTACTACACTCTAGGTTTTACAGATGAAATCTACCAAAAACTGATAGAATTAACAGCCTTTCTTCCCTACATTATCCAGAAAGTAGGAGAGAATACTTTCTAACTCATTTTATGAGGCCAGACTTTATAATAGAAACATACGAAGATATAACAAGAAAGGAAGACTACAGTCCAATGTTTCTCATGAACATTGACATGAAAGTCTTTAACAAATATAAGCCAATCAAATCGAGAAATATATAAAAATAATATATTAAAAAAATTGTATTTATTTCACAAGTGCAAGTCTCACTCAACATTTGTGAAGCAATCATTCTAACTTACCATATTATCAGACTGAATAACAAAACATTTATATCAATACATGTAGGAAAAAAATATTTGATAAATCCAAACTCTTATGAAAAATCTGAAAAAAACAAGAGTAAAGGGGAACTTCCTTAAGATAGTAAGGGTATATGAAAAGCAAAATAAAACAATTTATAGTTAACAGTGAGAAATTAAACATTTATTCCCTAACAATTTGGAACAAAGCAAGGAAGCGCTCTCTCAACACCGCTTTTTAACATAATATTGGAAATCTTAGCTAAAGTAGTAAGATATGAAATAATGGATTGTATACAGTTAGGAAATAAATATATAAACTGTCTTATAGATGGCAAGGTTGTCTATGTAGAAAAGCCAAAAAAAAAAAATCCTGGAACTAAGCATAAGCAGTGAGTTGGCAAAGGTCAATGGATACAAGGAAAATATATGAAAGCCAATTCCTTTTTAATATGCCAGCAATGAACAACTAGAATTGGAAACTTTTTGAAGTACCATTTAAAATAACATCAAAAAATGAAACAGGTAGAAATAAAAAAAAAGCCATATAAAAACTACAGATTCTTTAAGCAGAAAGCTATAAAACATCAAAGGAAGAAATAAAGGAAGGTCTAAATAAATGGAACATTATTTTTTTTGTCCATAGATTGGAAGACAAAATGTTATTGAAAGGTCACTTCTCAACTTGATCTATAGATTCAATGCAACCATAATCAAAATCCCAGTGAGCTATTTTGTAGATATTGGAAGGCGATTTTACAATTGATGTAGATACACAAAGGACTGAGAATAGTCAACACAATATTGAAGAACAAAGTTGGAAGACACCCAGTATCTACTTTCAAGACCCACTATAAAGCACAGTACTCATGACAGCAAAACACTGGTGAAAGAATACACATGTAGATCAAATGGAACAGAATAAAGAACAAAGAAACAGATCTACACAAATATAGTCAGCTGAACTTTGACATAAGAGCAAAGGTAATTCAATGGAGAAAAAAAAGTTATTTCAAAAACACGTGCTGGTACAATTAGACATTCATATGCAAAAAAAAACCATAGAAACAGACCTTATACTGTATACAAAAACTTGCTCAATTATATCTAAGTCTTAAATATAAAAGGAAAATATAAAACATCTGGAATAAAACCTACAAGAAAATCTATAGGACCTTGGGTTTGGGGAGGTTTTTAGATATACCAGCAAAAGCATGATCCACAAAGAAGAAAAGATGACAAATTTGATTTATTAATATAACAAACTTGCTCTACTAAATTTACTGTTTAAAATGTGGACAAGTCACAGGATAGAAGAAATTATTTGCAATTTTTTTTATCTGATAAAGGACTTGAGGGGCGCCTGGGTGGCTCTGTTGGTTAAGTGTCCGACCTCAGCTCACTTCATGATCTCACAGTGTATTAGTTCAAACCCTGTGTCAGGCTCTGTGCTGACTGCTCAGAACCTGGTGACTGCTTCAGATTCTGTGTCTCCTCTCTCTCTCTCTGCCCCTCCCCTGCTTGTGCTCTGTCTCTCGCTCTCTCAAAAATAAATAAATATTTTAAAAGTTAAAAAAAAGGACTTGAATCCAAAATATACAAAGAACTCAAGATTAAATAGAAGGATACAAAAGTTCAATTATAGACAGAATACCTAAACATACACCACATCAAAGAAGATGTATGGATGGCATTTAAGCATACAAAAACATGCTCATTATCTGCCATTAGGGGAAGGCATATTGAAACAAGATACATTAGTCACTAAACATCAACGAGTTCTTAAATTGTGAGGGAAAGTTTGATGAATAGGATATTTAGAAGTCTCAAAGTGCTTTCCCTCAAAGACTACATCTTCTTTGATTTCATAAAAATATTTGAAAAGCAAAACTTCAGGGAACAAAGTAGATTAGCGATTGCCTCCAGCTAGGGGTAGAATGACAATTGGCTACAAATGTGCATATCAATCGTTTTTGGAGGCGATGGAAATATTCTAAAAGTGATTATTTTGATGCTTTCACAATCCTGTAAATTTAGTAAAAGTCATTAAATGGTACATTTAAAGTGGGTAAATTTTATGGCATTTTACAGTAAATTTTACTGTAATAAGGACATTAATACTTTTTCTGCAGAGGGAAAATAAGTAACTTTGTAATAAAGGAGTTGTCAGGCACCACCTTTTAATTATGTGATTGAACTGAACATCATCAATATTGGAACAAATCAAAAGCAAGACCAGAAACAACACAGTATCACATCTGCCATATTTCTGGCAAGAATGCATAAAAGGAATCTAAAAGTATTAAATTAACCCAAATCAAGGAACATTCTATAAAATAACTGGTCTGTGATTTCCAAAAGCGTCACAATCATAGACATCAAAAAACTGATAAACTTTACAGAAAATAATGAGACATGACAACTAAGTAGAATGGTGGGAACAGTAAGGTAACAACTGAAATTTGCAAGGGCCTTGAAGATCACATGATAGGCATGGATCATGGTTAATTTCCTGATGTTTTATGACTTTATTATGGATACAAACATATTTGTTTGTAAGAAATTCATACTAAAGTATTCATGGGAGGTAAGACATTATGTAAGAAACCATCTCAAATGATTCATGAAAGAAAAGGTGCTATCTTTGCAGCATTCACGTTTAAACTGATATCGAAGGAAAAATATGACTATTTCGTTTTTAGTAGAAAAATTATCAGGAATCAACAAATTGCTATATGAATATTTAACATCGTAATAATAGATTTAGGGGCACCGAGTGGCTCAGTCAGTTAAGCGTCCGACTCTTGATTTCAGCTCAGGTCATGATCTCACAGTCTGAGAGTGAGTCCCGCCTGGGCTCCACACAGAGCAAGGAGCCTGCTCAAGACTCTCTCCCGCTGCCCCTCCCCCACTCGCACTCTGTCTCTCTCTCTCTCTCTGAAAAAATACTTTAGAAAAATAAAACATAAAATTGTGATATTCAATTTAATATTGTTTTTCAAGGTTCTATTTGTTAGTGAGAACAAAGATGAAGTTACCAAGCATTCATTGAGCACTTAGGATACGCATTTTATCAGGAATTTTAGGACACTGTTCCTACCTTGCAGCCACCGGTTCCACACTGCGGCAGTGCCCCTTCCCCCCTCACCTCAGATGCTCCGAATCCTCAGCAAAACGATCTGCCAGGGAGCCTCCACCAGCTGGTGTTTCTCACACTGGCATCCCGGATCTGCAGGGGGGAGGAACCCGTTGGCTTTTAAGAGCAGCTCCGTTTCTCGAACACGATGGCTGTTACGGGAAGCCTGCTAATTGCGATGGGGCAACAACTGCCTCTTTTCTACTCGTTTGCCCCACCTGTTACCGAATAAGTGTTACTATCAGAGACAAATGAAGACCAGGCTTGAAAATTCCCTGAGCAGGCAAAACCAGTTTAGTCTCACAAAACTTAATTTAGCTTATTTTGCAAGACTAGCTTGACCTGCATGATTAAGTAATCATGTTCACGACTCTAAAAATCATTAGCAAAACCTGAACTGCTTCCCAAGGTTGACCTGCGGTAACCAATTCTCTATTATTTATGAACATTCTAATATTATAACAAATCACTATGAGGAATAAGCATCCATCGTCTCCTCACTGTATAATTAGAACAATATTCCTCTTAGTTTTATCCCATGCTTTGGTTTGAGCGCTCCCATGACACAGACTGTCTGCTTGGTGTATGCACAATAAACTTTCACTAATTACTACTTCTGTAATTCATTGGTGTTACTTCTGTTATTTCTGAACTTTTCACATAAGAAACAAACACTCGCCTGAAGTATCTATCCAACCTGGGCAGTGGCTTTACTCCATAGATTGTGAAATCCCAAGAAAGTTGAGTCTTGCCACCTGTTCTTCCTCAACACAGGGAGCCTGGGAGCCCTTTACGCCCTAAGGGGCTTGGGAGGCTAAGGAAATGCATGCACTTTCTGAATTTTGTTTTGTTACTTTGTTTTCTATTGTAACTCATCGCACTGCTCTGCCCCGGGCTTCACCTTTCTCATAAGGACTTTCTTTACTCCAGATACAGGGGAGTGAGGCAAAGGCCTGTCAGTGGTCTGGGCTGAAAGTCTTCCCCCCCTCATCTTCCTCATCACATTCCCTGTGCAACCCCCTCACCGGGACCAGAATGGAACCTGGGAATGCTTAGTCCTACCTGTTCCATGGAACCCACTCAGGGCTCATTGCTCTCTTCCAAGTAGCAAAACACCCTCCAGCAAGAAGCTTTATGTTGATAGCAAGGTGCACGAGACTCGTCTTCCTGGATCCTACCAGAAGGTTTCAGTTGATTCCCATGTCCTGCCCAGGTCCAAGCCTGGCTACTTGTTAGCAACCCTAGGCTTCTAAAGAACAAAATGTTTTACATTCACAGAAAGATGACAAGGAATGTAAAGACAGAAAATTATTATTACTATTTAAGATTTGTTAGTAACATCTGATTCTGCAGATTTTTACTTTCTTTAAATGCTGACTCTTTTGAAGACGTCTTCTGAACGTGTGTCTTCTGAGCAGATTGTACATTATGCCAAGGCCTAAATACTATCAACATGCACTAAGAAGTTTGATCCCATTTGGAATTAACTATCTGAAAATCAAGCAGTGTAGGATTGGGAAGAGAGCGGTGTCTGGGCACCAATATCAACTTTGTTTTTCTGAGGAGCCTTAGTTTGTAATTTCATTTAAATCGCTCTCTTCAACTGTGGGAAATATTGTACTATCTAAAGTACCCAAATCTGTACTTTTAGAGCTGGTGTGTATTAATACCTCCAAGACTCTTGATGGCTCTACAATGTGGGATTTTTTTTGTCTTCCTAAATAAATTATAGGTTAAACCATAATCAAAGACCTCACTTTATTAATCTGTACTTCAGCAAATTTTTTTAAACAAATTTATGTACAATTAAAATATAACATTATATACTACCAGGTGTACAACATAATTATTTGATGTTGGCATGTATTGTGAAAGGATCAAAAGAAGTCTAGTTATCATCCATTACCATACATAGTTGTATTTTTTTCCCTTGTGATGAAAACTTAGGGTTACTCTCTTAGAAACTTTCAAATACACAATAAAGTATTATTAACTGTTGCCTCTATCCTGTACATTACATCGTCATGACTTATTTATTTTGTAGCTAGAGTTTATAATTTTTAACTGTCTTCTCTCATTCCCCACCCCCCACCCCATAACCACAAATCTGTTCTCTGTATTGATGAGTTTGGGTTTTTTTGTTTCTATTTTAATTTTTCTTTTAGATTCCACATAGACGTGAGATTATATGATATTTGTCTTTCTGTCTTATTTTACTTAGTGTAATGCCCTCAGTCCATGTTGTCTCAAATGACAAGATTTTATTCTTTCTTATGGCTGAATAATACTCATCTGTGTGTGTGTGTGTGTGTGTGTGTGTATCCATTCACCCGTTGATGGCCACCTAGGTTGCTTCCATGTTTTGGCTACTGTAAATAATACTCCAATGAACGCAGGAATGCAGAATCTTTTTGAATTAGTGTTTTCCTTTACTCTGGATAAATACCCAGAAGTGGCATTGATGGAACATATGGTAATTCTATTTTTAATTACTTGAGGTATCTCCATAATATTTTCTGTAGTAGCTGTACAAATTTACATTCCCACCAACAATGCAGAAAGATTCCTTTTTCTCCCCATCTTTGCCAACACCTATTATTTCTTGTCTTTTTAGTGCTGGCTATTTTAATAGGTGTGTGGTGATAGCTCATTGTGGTTTTGATTTTCATTTTCCTGATGATTAGTGATTTGAGCATCTTTTCATGTACATGTTGGACATATTTTCCTTTTTGGGGAAAATATCTATTCAGGTCCTTTTGTTGTTTTTGTTGTTCATGATTTGCATGAGTTCTTTATGTTTTAGATATGAACCTCTTAACCAGTTATATGATTTGCAGATATTTTCTCCCATTCGGTAGGTTGCCTTTTAATTTTTTTGTTTTTCCTTGCTTTTTAGTTTCACATAGTCCCACTTGTGTGTTTTTGCTTTTGTTGCCTTTGCTTTTGGTGTCAAATCCAAAATATCATTGCCAAAACAAATCTCAAGGAGCTTGCTGCCTGTGTTTTCTTCTAAGACTTTCAGGTCTTACATTTTAATTTTTAATTATCTTTTGAGTTGAATTTCACGAAGAACTTTTAATGTTTATTCATTTTTGAGAGAGAGACAGAGACAGAGACAGAGTGCCAGTGGGGGAGGAACAGAGAGAGAGGGAGACACAGAACTCAAAGCAGTCTCTAGGTTCTGAGCTGTCAACACAGAGCCCGATGCGGGGCTCGAAGCCATGAACCATGAGATCATGACCTGAGCTGAAGTTGAATGCTTACCCAGCTGAGCCACCTAGGCGCTCCATCTTTTGAATATGGTATCGCATAGTGGTCCAATTTCATTCTGTAGCGTGTAGCTGTATTTCTCAATACTTGTTATTGAACAGACTGTCCTTTCCCCATTGTATTCTTGGCTCCTTTGTTCTAAACTTATTGATCATACATATGTGGCTTTATTGCTGAGCTGTCTATTGTGTTCCATTCATCTATGCATTTGTTTTCAAGGCATTACTATAGCTTGAAATCAGGTTTGAAATCAGGGTGCATGATGTCTCCAGCTTTGTTCTTTCTCAAGATTGCTTTGACTATTTAAGGTCTCTTATGGTTGCACACAAATTTTAGGATTGTCTTAGTTTGTAAAAATGCCACTAGACTCTTCATAGGAATTGCATTGAATCTATAGATTGCTTTGGGTAGTATGAACATTTTAATAATATTAATTCTTCTAATCCATAAGCACAAAATATCTTGCTTTTTTAAAATGTTTTTTAACGTTTTTTTGTCTTTGAGAGACAGAGCACAAGCAGGGGAGGGGTAGAAAGAGAGGGAGACACAGAAACCAAAGCAGGCTCCAGGCTCTGAGCTGTCAGCACAGAGCCAGCCTGACATGGGCTTAAACCCATGAACCGTGAGATCTTGACCTGAGCTGAGGTTGCACACTTAGTCAACTGAGTCCCTAGGCGCCCCAGCACAAAGTATCTTTCCATTTACTTGTGTCTTCTTCAATGTCTTACATCAATGACTTGTAGTTTTCAGTGTGTGGGTCATTCACCCTCTTAGGGTTAAATTTATTCCTATGCATTTTATTCTTTTCTATGAAGTTGTACATGGGGTTGTTTTCTTAATTTCTCTGATAGCTCATTATTAGTGTATAGAGACACAGCAGATTTTTATATATTGACTTTGTATCCTGCAATTTTACCCAATTCATTTATTAGCTTAACAGTTTCTTGGAATCGGTAGAATCTTCTATTTTTTTATTTTTATTTTTATTATTTTTTAACGCTTATTTCTTTTTTGAGACAGAGAGAGTGAGAGCAGGGGAGGGGAAGAGAGAGAGAAGGAGACACAGAACCTGCAGCAGGCTCCAGGCTCTGAGCCGTCAGCACAGACCCTGACCCTGGACTTGAACATACAACTGCGAGATCATGATCTGAGCCGAAGTTGGACGCCTAACTGACTGAGTCACCCAGGCACCCCTAGGATTTTCTATGTATAATATTATGTCATCTGCAATAGTGACAGTTTTACTTCTTATTTTCTGATTTGGATGCCCTTTATTTATTTTTCTTGCCTAATTGCTCTGCCTAGGACTTCTAGGCAATACAACGTTGAATAAAAGTGGCAAGAGTGGGCATCCTTCTCTTATTCCTGATCTTAGAGGAAAAGCTTCCAGGTTTTCACTGTTGAGCATGATATTAGCTGTGGGCTTGTTGTATCTGGGCTTTCATCAACATCCTCTAGCTTGCCACTATTTGTGACATACAAAGAATATGTATTTAATTGTCCAATTCAACACCACTGCATACATTCTCTGAAAAGTTTTTATCTGAATGATATTGTTTTTGATTTATGACATTACATAACCAATTAACTTGGTCAAATACCCCCAGATATTCACTTTACTGAAAACCATTGCTATTAGATTTAAGAATCCTTCAGGTGTGGGGGCAGAGGGTATGCTAAAAAATAAATATCCTTCTTTTTAAAAAAAAATAATTTACATATAACACAATTCATCATTAGTAAAGCATGTAATTGTACAAAGGGGTAATTAAAAATGTATTAACACATGTACTATAATCCTCAACCTTGTATTTTCTTTGGAATTATTAAAATACTTTTCAAAAGCATTAGTGTGCTTGTTAGAAATGTTTTATTGAAATTCTTAATATTTTCATCAGTGTTAAATAATATTTTGAGGTTGAACTACAGGATAGAAATTTGTTACGTGATGCCTCAGACTAATTGAGAAATGATAGTGAAGTCCAGAAGGTACATTATGGCTTAAATGGCACAGAATATGGACTCTGGAAAGATGGACTAATTCCAATACTATTGCTGTGTGCCTGGACTACGGTAAGTTATATCACCCCCTTTGGTCCTAGCTATCACATCCCTGAGGTAAGGGTTTTGATGTGACATCTAACGTCTCTTTCAGTTGTAGTGATCTCATATATACACTCTATGGTGATCATTTCTAAAATTAAAGTTCAGTAAGCCAGTCAGAAAAAGACAAATACCATATGACTTCAGTCATATGTGGTATTAAAGAAACAAAACAAATGAGAGAGAAAAGAAAGGGGGGTGGCAAACTGAGACACAGACTTTTTAAAAAAATTTTTTTAAATATTTAATTATTTTTGAGAGAGAGAGAGAGAGAGAGAGAGAGCAGGGGAGGAGCAGAGAGGGAGACACAGAATCCAAAGCAGGCTCCAGAATCCTAGCTGTCAGCACAGAGCCCGGCACAGGGCTCGAACTCAGGAACCATGAGGTCATGACCTGAGCGGAAGTCGGATGCTCAACCCACTGAGCCACCCAGGCGCCCCAGACATAAACTTTTAATTATAGAAAATAAACTGATGGTTACCAAAGGGAAGGTGGGTTACCAAAGGGAAGGTGTTAAACAGGTGATGGGATTAAGAAGTGCACTTACTGTGATGAACCCTGGGTGTTGTATGGAAGTGTGGGGGTCATATTGTACACCTGAAACCAATATTACACTATTAACTGACGAGACTTTAAATAAAAACTTTTTTTAAAAGCTCTGTACTAATTATACCTCATTTAAAAGACAAATCTCAAGAAAAAAAATATGTGAATTTGGGTATTTAGATTCGTTTTATGACAAAATTTATTGTAAAACACAAGACAGTAGTAGATCTCGTGTGATATATAATTATAATATGCCATCGAGGTACCATTAAGCAAATTACAGCCAATATCATAGATAATCATATATGAATGTTGTTTGACAAAGATACACTAAGGGGTACCTGGGTGGCCCAATTGGTTCAGTATCCAGCTCTTGATTTCAGCTCCCGTCATGATCTCATTGTTCTGTGAGTTTGATCTCCATAGCTGGCTCTGTGCTGGCAGGGTAGAGCCTGCTTGGGATTCTTACTCTCCCTCTCTCTCTCTGCCCCTCCCCACCCCTCTCAAAATAAATAAACCAACTTAAAAAGAAAGATTCTCTAAGATGTTTCCTTTTATCTGTTATTCTTATAGAGTTCGGTTTTTCTCAAGTATGTACAGCAAGTTACTACCTGAATGCAGAGGTCCTCTGAAGGTTGAACTAACATTTTACATATGAAATAATAATTATTTAACTCAGACACAGTTCATTTATTACATCTTTAGGAAAGATTACTGCTAACTGCTAATTTCTACAGTGACTGGCTGCTGTGCTCAGGTTGAGGAGGGGGGTCATTTCATGTTTCAACAATGGAAGCATTGTGTGAATAAAGTTGATGGTGTCTAATGTACCTTGAAATGTGCCCTCAAGTAGGTTTCTATTAGTAGAGCCAGAGACTTGAAGGGAAATAGATCTCAGTTTTAAGTAAATTAGAACTCCCATACTACTTCAATTCATTAGTAAAAAACATATGTTGACTTTTAAGATGAATAAAGCATAGATATCCAATGTGAAGCAAAATGCAGGTTAATGGCCTTAGGTTGGTGGCATGTTAATTATGGTGCTGGTGACACTCTGGGTGAACAAGACCATCTCATAGCATGTGACAACACAACTGTAACAAAGCTTTAAATTAGCTCAAAGTCAAAATGATATTGTTAACTCTTCAAAATTACTGAAAACTAAATTAACCTAATTTTTCAAAAATCGTAAAATTCTCAAAGTAAGCTTGCAGTGAAAGTGAGAAGCCTAGGTCGCCACAATCATAAGAAATCATACATTTAAAACTTTCGCACCAAGGGCAACTCATTGGTCATGATGGAAGCTTAATTTTTCAGAGTATCCCCTTTTAAGTGACTAGTTAATAGTGAGGAAGGCATGTGCAATTGCCACCACGAAATCCTTCTTGGCTCTAGTTCTAAGATGAAACCAGAATCCAAGGACATCTTGTCACGTCTTCTTGTTCCTACTCTGTTGTAAGGTGTTATCCTTTCTCATGAAACGGCTATCCTTTTTCATGTTGATTAATGGGATGTATCCTAACGCGCTGCTCTTCTGGTTTTGTCTACATGCCTCCCACATGCTAATTTCCATTCATCACAGGAGCTGGTGTTATCTTTAAAAACATATTAGGTCCCGTCAGTCTCAAACCCTGCAGGTTCTATTCCATTAAAAGGGAAAAGTCAAAACTTGTTTCTAGCTTCTAGCAGATGGCTGGATCTGACCTTGTTATCCTCTGATAGCTTTTTCTCCCACTCTGCCCTGTCCACACTGCTCCAGTTAGAGCTTATGTACTATTCTTCACAGGCACCGGGCGATATTTTGAACCAAGGCCTTTTTTCTACCTGTTCTCTGTGCCCAGAACACTTATTTTCAGATATTTTGTATGGCTAACTCCCTAAAAAACTTCATGTCTTTCTTTGATGAGGCTTACCCTCACTAACCTATTTTACACAGCAAACCACTCACCTGCCACACTCACAATTCCACTACTGTTTTCTATTTTTATTAACCTTACCTCTTAATCATCCTCTAACACACTATATTGTATATTTATTTATTGTGCATCCATATTATTATCTGCTTTTCTGTGCTAGAAAAGAGATATTTGAAATGCTATGCTGGTAAATTGGCTCTAAAAAAAAAAAAAAAAGACCTGATCTGAATTGTTTGCATGAATTTCGTGGTGTCAAATATTCCCACCATCGGCAATTGCAGTCAATGACTGGCTCACAAACATCCTAAATAACTAACAGTCTCCTCTCATAAACTGAGATTTGCCAACTCCAGTCTACCACTGGATGTCTGTGGGTTTTGTCCACAGGTATATCCCTAGTGATAGCTGCTAGAAACACATCAAATGGCAGGTTTATTTATAAGTTTATAAAACAGTTCAGACATGAAATTCATGCTTGTTGATATCTTAAAACTAAGTCTAACATAAACCAGAAATAAATCAGTAATTGAATATGTTCGTCATGAACTTATATTGAGTAATATATTCACTTATATTGAATATGTTCATCATGAACTAAATACTTTAATGAGAGTAGGAAATACTGAAAATTCTCTTCAGTTCTTAAATTGTTAAATACTTGCACATTTCTTAATTTTATAAATGATCAACATTACATACATTATCTTTTTCCACATGGGAAGCAACTCCAGTTTGCTTTACAAACTTCAGTAAAAATAAAGCCTTATTTTCAAATTATCACTCATTAATATTACTTCATTTTTCTTTTATAGACTTAATAATTATAAACAGTTACCATTACGTATGTCTGTCATTATTTTCAAAGCAATGATTAAACCTCGTTTCACATTCTTGGTCTACATGGTGAAATTAGCTTTTGTTCTTGTTTCTAACTGTGGGACTTGGTTTCTTGAAATGCTTTTAGTTTTTTACACAAATTAAAAGTAGGCAAAGTTCATAGGTAGATATAAATAGATATAAGTATAAATATATAGATAAAATTAACATGAATGGGATGGCTATTATTTAAAATAATTAATTGTTTTCTCTGGGAAAGGAAAAATGACAAGGTCAGAAAGAAAAACCCAATATTTTAGAGAAAATAATGGATTTCATATTTTAAAAGTCAGTAACATAAAATTTAACAAACTTTAGTTTTACATACAGATGTTTAAAATTTGAAAGTTAAAAGTAATATTAAAATACTAAAACATCCTAAGGTGTGTCCCCTTTAATGCAAAAGATAGCTTAAGATGAAAAGAAAATTAGGATGATTTTCAAATGTATAAAAACAGAAAAATGACAGTTACTGGGAGCATGAAATAAATTAAGTAATTTTCAGATGAGGGGCAAAATTTCAATCTCAAGTGACATTGGACAATGCTAGAAAAAAATATTTCTCGTTTACTTATTCAAATAACCTGCCAAAACCTTGAAATTACTTGAATTATATTCTACTTCTACAACAGATTAGGAATTTACGTACTTATGACCTGGGGTTGCTTAAGAATGAACTAAACTTGTCATTTACCATAAGAAATATAAGAAAGCCTTGAACTATGCCAAAAGCAAATTTGTGGTTGTTGGCAGACAATGCTTACTCCATTAAGCAGATCAACGTGGGTAGGAGACAGGCAGGACGTTTAGCACCTGCCTTTTCCTGGAAGTTCCCGTTTTTACAAAATCTAACATGCTTTAAAATAACCAGGAGGGGGGCGCCTGGGTGGCGCAGTCGGTCAAGCGTCCGACTTCAGCCGGGTCACGATCTCGCGGTCTGTGAGTTCGAGCCCTGCGTCAGTCTCTGGGCTGATGGCTCGGAGCCTGGAGCCAGTTTCCGATTCTGTGTCTCCCTCTCTCTCTGCCCCTCCTCCGTTCATGCTCCCCGTTCATGCTCTGTCTCTCTCTGTCCCAAAAATAAATTAAAAAAAAAAACGTTGAAAAAAAATTAAAAAAACAAAACAAAACATTGCAGTTAAGAGTTTTTACAGATGCAATAATCTCTCAGGAAATGCTTTATGAGGTTGATGTTGTGGCTAATTTGTGGATTACTCAATCAATTTAATGGCCATAAACATCACTTAAAACAGTAAAATGGGACAGAGAAAATAAAACATAATAAGACAGAAAATATGAGAATGTAATGTCAGTAGTAAGGTCTACTCACTTATTAAACTTTGTTTTAGTCATGAGTGTGTATGTGTGTGTGTGTGTGTGTGAGAGAGAGAGAGAGAGAGAGAGAGGTCTATACACACTCCAATGTATAGACCTAGAAGTGAATTGACTTGGTCATTGAGTTGGAGCTTCTTCAACTCTACTGTATTTTTAATCATGTGTACATATTTACTGATTTGCTAAAATATAAGAATTCTGATTAATTCATAGTTTCTCCAATACTTAATACTGACAAATTCTTCTTGCTACACTGATAGGTTTAAATATTATTGTATTGTCATTTCAATTTGTACCACAACCTATACTAAGAAAGATGCACCGATATTTGTATCCTTGTCATTTGTGTTTCCTCTCTTGTGAAATGTACATAGTTGTATTAGATGTATTTACCAAAAAAAATATTAAACTGTTTTTCTTTTTACTTAGGCTTTGTTCTTTCTTTCTTTCTTTTTTTAATTTTTAGGAGTTCTGTAAATACTTAGGCATTCTTAGGTACCTTAGGTGGCTGTTGCTAAGTTGTATATGCTGTAAATATCTACTCTGAAGTTTAGACTTTCACTTTCTTCATAATGCCACGTGATGAACTAATTAAAATATAACTAATTACATATAGTTGAATTTAAAACAATCTTCCCTTATGGTCAGTATATTTTTAATACTTTCAAAGAAATTTTTATATCATATATCCATAAGCCTATTTATACACATATATATGCATATTTCTCTAAATAGTTATACTTTTCTCCCTTTACATTTATTCTTTAATGCATCTCAGATTTATTTTTGCATATAGTTCAGTTTAAAACTCATGTCTTACTATTTTTTCCAAAAACTTCAAAAATCATTGAATGAAGAATTTGTCTTTCCCAGGTTGCAAGTCAAGATTTGCCAGTAGTTGTTTCCTATATACGGATCTCTTTGGTGGTTTAATACATATTCCTTGCTTCTAATCATTTGCTATATCATCTTTCCCTTTGTTACTCTCTCTTAATCTGTCTTAATATATCAGTACTAATATATATATATATTAGTACAGTAATATATATATTATTATATATAATAATTATTATATATAATAATATATATAATATATATTATTAATAAAGTAACATATATAATATATATATTAGTACAGTAATATATATAATATATCTATATTAGTACAGATATATATATATATATATATATATATATATATATATCTGTACTAATATCTGGTACCGGTACTTAAACTGATGAATTTTTTTAAAGTTCAGTTTAGTTTTATTGTGTTTTTGTTATTCATTTCTTAACTTTCTTATACCCCAATTATATTACTTCTATATTAATTATTTTATTTTGCTTTAGTCAAGTGCGTAGGCTATTTCCAATATTTTGGTCTTTATCTGATACAACAGAAAGAATAGTTATCCTAAAGTAGTTTCCTCAAATTTCCTATAAATTCAATGATATTGTTATAGAGTTGTATGATAATGGATGATAGCTACATTTGTGGTGGGCACAACATAAACTATAGAGATGTGGAATCGCTATGTTGTAGATCTGAAAGTAATGTAACATTGTGTGTCAACTGCACTAAAAACTATCCTATAACTTGGGATAAATGAAAAGAAAACTTTAAATGCTAATTTGTTATATTCTAAGCACTTAATTTAAATAAGTTGATTTTTATGATCTTTAGTTTCCTCATACAAATTTATATTAATTGTTTGGTATTTAAAATTAGCTAGTATATGCCTGATGCCCGTCATTGATCATGATTCTGATTAACAACAACTTCACTGTCTATATACAGTTGCACCCAGCTCCATGTTTTTCTTAGCTTTTGTGAAGACATAAGACAGGAAACAGCACAGCATACATAGCAACAGTATTGAAAAGTATCATAACTTCCAGGCATATATTCCCATGACTCACTTATTTTGTATTGCCTGCAAGGTCCCTGCATATGACACTGAGTTGTGAAACAACTTCAAATCAGAGAAGCAGTCATCACTAGAGTTGACTTCAATGTTTCTCTCAGGATTATGTAATTAAACAGACATGCAACCTTTAGAGTATATACTAGTTCCCATTCTCCAGTATAACTGTAACCCAGTAATACCAACTCATCATGGCGTGATTATCCAGGAGATACAAGTGTTTGTGTGACATAAAACTTGGCCCAGTTATCAACCATGTTAGATCCTGTATAGGCAAATTCCTAACAATTTCATGAGTTATCGTTTCAAAGAGATGTAGAATGTAAAATCAATTTCTTAGACCTCATCTCTGTGACTGAAGGATAGGTCACAGAACCAGTTGTCAATCATTTTCCTCCCACGTTCAACTTCTAGCTGAATGTTTACAAACAGCAAAGCTCAATAATGTCATCATTAATAATGTAAATTTAGTAGTTTTGTGTATTTTCTGTTTGAAATGTAAAGTGTGCAATAAAAGTAATATCATATTTTTATCATAAAGCAATTGAAAAACTGTATTCCTAGCAGTATGATGGAAAAGATCTGAAGATGATTCTAATATGAACAGCTCCTAGATAAATTGAAATAAGCATCATTTTATTGCATTGCTAAGTTCACAGTAAAGGAGAGATCAAGAGTCCTCATAAAGGAAGAAAGGAAGGAAAGGAGAGAGGAAATAAACGGGGGGGGGGCAAAGCAAGAAAGAAGAAGGGGAAAATGAAGGGGGAAGAAATAGTGAGTGGTACCAAGAATAATGGAACTCTTGAAACAAATGTTTTCAATTCTGTGGGATCAGAAAACTGACCCTTCGAAAACATCACGAGTGAGAGAAACTAAAGTTTGGTTTTCTATATTAAGTCAAAAACCATGAAGAGAACTATATTTGTCTCAGCTCCTTAGGAACAGTTTGGTTCCTACTTATTGCTATTTTAAATCCTTCCTATTCAGGGTTGAGATTTCTCAGTTTAGACCCTCAGAATTCCCACAGATTAAATCCAACAAAATAAAACAAACAAGAAAAAATGCCACCATGCGTAAGTGTCAGAAAAAAAGACAGAAAATATTTAGATCATCGGGATTTTAGCTATCTGAAATTTTAATTTACAACATTAAAAAAGTATGCTTAATACACATAAAGAAATAAAAGAAGAAATATAAGTAATGGACTAATAATATGTCATTAAAATAATGAGGATTGTATGTATTAAATACTCATATATTTAGAGATGAATAATATAATTATGGAAAACAAAAATTAATTGATGGGATTAAAATAAGACTATAAATAGCTGATGAGAGAATCAGGAATCTGTAAAGCACCACAGAGAGATAAACAGATTGAAAATATTAAGGAGAGGGCAAAAGACACGGAGGAGAGATGTGGAGGTCTATATTACATCAAAGAAATGAAAATCATAATATAAACCTTTTGCAAGAATAGAGAATATCTTTATGTCAATGGAATTAGAGGTTTTCTTAAGATACACAAAGCTGACTTGTAAAAATTTCTTTTCTTCAAAGGACATCAAAAAGGAAGTGAAAAGACAAATGACAAAATGGGAGAAATTACTTGAAATAAATGTATTTGCAATGAGATTACATCCTAAGAATATAAGAAACTCCAACAAATTCATATGTAATAGAAAAATAATGTATTGGAGAATTTGACAAAGACTACAATAGGATACCAGTTTAAATCCATTAATTGGCAATAACCAGTTAAGACTGCAATGTGATGATTAGACAAACATATAGGAGATGGGTACTTTTGGTAGACTTGCATTGGAATCAGTTCAGAAAACAATATAATATCACTATTTAAAATTGAAAATGCAGATCCCCTCCCACCTAGGCAATTGCATTTCTGTGTCTGTACCATAGAGAAACTCTTACAGACATGTTATCTTTTTAAGAATGCACCTGGCCATCCTGCTTAAACTACCAAACAAACAACTAAAAGGAAAAATGAAAATGGAAGCAACTCAAGACTTTATCAAAAGATGGATAAGAAATAACGCTATACTCATATAATGGGGGACTTTACAAAATTAAATATTGATGATCCACATCTATATAAAACATCATAGATGAATAATAGACGTTTAATGTTGACTAAAAAAAGCAAGTCACATAGGATAGTTTAGACTTAGATACCATTTCCTGAGGCTCAAAAAAAAAATGAAAAACTACCTTTTGTTTTAGCTTCATATATATTTGTCATTGAGGTGCAGACAGAAACAGAAACATCTCTCTTTGTAAGGGCAGAAAGAGATTCACATACGGGATTAAAAGCTGACAGAATGCCTTGAAGGGTGGGGAAGCAAAGGGCAGGAAAAACTGTATTGACCAGAATATCAGGAGGCTGAAGAAAATTCTGGAAAATACTTAGTATTCTCATTGGCTGGTAGCCATACCAAGGAGATGATTAGAATACTTATATGCAGTTAAAAATCCTCCTCTTTGGACATTGATGGGGTTTCCTTCTGCCTTCTAAATATACATGCTTCTCAATATCACAGTCTAACCAAAAATTCTGTTGGCCGTTGTGGCAAGAAACATGGTTCTACGCTTCTTTCTGATGAGGCAGGCGATATATGAGAAGATAAAGTTGATGCTGTGTTGTAAAAAGATATGCTGCACGACAATGGTAAATATAGTTTTTTTTAAAGCAGTGATAAATACAAAATTCAGGATATTTGTTACATCCGTGTAGCAGAGGGATAGGGAATTGGGGGAATACACATATACAAGCATAGGTATTGGTAAAGTTCTAGTATTTGAGTTTGCTGGTCACAGTTTCCGTTTTAACAAATAAAATGCTAATTATAAAATTTGAAAGATTGGAAGAATATTTTATTTAAATATTCAAAACGCAAGCTATGTATTAACTCACACATGGACTTAATTTACTGCAGCGAAAATGTTTATAAGTTGCATCAGCACATATTTTAACAACATAAATGCTTTGATCTATTATATATGAATATATTAAGTAAGTATTGCTTAAAAAAATAACTTACTCAAATTCAAAGATGACCAAATAAATCACATTTGTTTTTACTCTGTTAAAATATATTAATCATTCTATTTTCCTTATCTGACTTAGTTGGGTTTTTTTGGGGGGGGGGGGTGGGGTGGAGTGGAGAATTGATTATACCTAGAAACAAAGAAAGATTGTTCTTAGAAAAAATCCCAGAAAAGAGCAGTTAGCAAATTTAATACATGGATTTAGGCATTAATCAAATTTTTCACAATAATATTATTTGCTTATAATAAATTTGTTTATAAGTTTTCTTTTAGCCTATGTAAGATACCTCCTTATTCCCTTCAATCAGCAACCATAGAACTTATTTTTACCATGTTGCTATTCCAAAATTGCCTAGAGATTAAAAAAAAATGTTTCCCTAACCTAGACCAAAGCTCTATGTTGTAAAATAATATTAACTAATATATTAAAAGACACCCTGAAAGAATAAAATGAGGTTTACTATAAAACTAATCAATGCAGAATAATATAGTATGTAATTATCTTAAAACTCCTTCTGAGTATATAAATAATTATTTCAATGAATCCAAAGGGGAAAAAAGCACATGTGTGGTCATTTTGAGATAATGAGACATAGATAGATTGTCACTGTTTATTTATTTTTTTTATATTTATTTATTTGTTTTGAGAGAGAGAGAGAAAGAGAATCCCAAGCAGCCTCCACACTATCAGCCCAGATCCCGAAGCGGGGAAGCAGGGCTATCTCACAAACCATAAGATAGTGACCTGAGCCAAAATCAAGAGTCAGATGCTTAACTGACTGAGCCACCCAGGCGCCTCTGTCATTGTTTCTAAATGAAAACAAACAGTATTTCAAACTCACAGTAATAGTCCTGATTCTGTTTTTATATCAGGTAAACTAGTAGTATATATACTTATATATATGAGATGTTTATTAAATTACTTCAATGAAAGGTTTCCAGAAGTCCTTATGTCTCTTATGTCTAGAACACAGTGTTATATAGCAAAGGTCTTCATTCTTTTAATATATACATATATATATATATATATGTTTTCATTAAAATAGGCATCTGAAAGAAAAGGATTTTACTAGCCAAGAAAAAATCTTCTAAGTTCAATTCATTTGAAAAGATAATTACTGAATATATGTATATACACTGAATATGTGAATACACACACACACACACACACACACACACACACACACTGTTTGTTTACCCGAAAAAGGTAACCCATTATTTTATCTTTTAAAAAAGGACACATTTTGTAGTGGAAAAAAGAAAAAAAAAGGATAAATGAGTTGGTAAAACAACAGCTACTGCATAGGTCTTCTCTGTTCATTCCTCATGCTGAGTCCTTTACATTTGCTGAACAAATAGCCAATTGTCGGTGGAGAGAGTGGAGCTATTCAACTGTGCCAGCTACTACCACCTGCTGCAACTAATTAACTGTGATTGTAAGGTAGTAAAGAGGTGGCAGCATTATCATAACCACCTGAAATTCTTGGTTTGAGAGAGTGCCCAGAATCCTAGGGCATTCAACCAACAAAGACAAATTGTTCAACTCTAACAGAAGGTCTCTGAAGTTATTTATTTAGACTTGCTTTTTTTCTTTTACAGTGTTTATGGTTTTGGGCTACTTATAATCTCAGGTAAACTAGTGAATCAATATAGTTCATCTGATATCCCATA
Organism: Prionailurus viverrinus; assembly: GCF_022837055.1. Taxonomy (NCBI): domain Eukaryota; kingdom Metazoa; phylum Chordata; class Mammalia; order Carnivora; family Felidae; genus Prionailurus; species Prionailurus viverrinus. The sequence continues at coordinate 116,193,422 of NC_062569.1, forward strand.
ATTCAAATCAGCACGGAAATCAAATCAACTGCTATTATCCAGCTGAATAGATTTCATTTCTTCCCATAAAAATATTTCATTTATCCTGAAAGATAGAACATGGCTTTTAAACGAGAAATTAGTCTCCCAAAGTGATTTGCGTTGCAAGATTTATCCAAAATTTTCAATGTCTCACCAAACGGTTCTAAATGAGTAAGTGTACGGATAAACCTCAGTTGTTACAGAAAACGTTATTAATCCCTCAAAATGTAAAGCAGAGCCCATCAAAAGCAATGCAATCAATTACTTTACCAACATCATCTGATGTGACTTATTGGCACTGAAAATAGAGTCCTCAGAGAAATATAAAATGGAAATACTCCAGAAATGGCAATTAGGCTTGCAGTCTTCCAGTCAATTCTCTCTCCCTCTGTGTGTGGAACTATAATTAATACTTGTAATGTCTGAGTGTGGGATTGCCAATGCAACATTAGGGAATATAAATGGATAAAAAGATAAGGGTATTAAGGAAATCATTTTATAAATTCAGGAAAAAAAATTACCGACCAAAATATTTAAAGTGTGGGACCAAAGAGTTTGTTTGTTCATTTATTTATCTAGTGAGAGAGAGTGAGCATGGAGAGGAGGAGAGAGAATCCCAAGCAGGCTCCGTGTTGTCAGTCCAGACCCCAGTGTGGGATCCATCTCACTGAGAGATCATGACATGAGCCGAAAGCAAGAGTCAGATGCTTAACTCACTGAGCCACCAAGGCACCCCACCAAAGAGGTTTTTTAAACCTAAATTATTCAGATAATCGCCCTGATTGTGGACAATTATCCATACTGGGAAGGCTACTGCCTTTTTTAGCAAATTGATTAGCAGTTGTTTTTTTTTTTAATCAATTCCAGAGTCAAGTCCTTTATCAGATATATGACCTGCAAATATTTTTTTTCCATTCTGTGGTTTCTTTTTATTCTTTTTACAATGTCTTATTTAAAGAGTAGAAGGTTTTAATCTTGATAAAGTCTAAATTGTTCTTTTAACCACCATACCTCGTGTAACATATCTAAAAAGTATTTTCCAAACCCGTGGGTTACAGATTACTTCTAGAAGTTTTATAGTTTTAAGTTTTACATTTCGATCTGTGATCCATTTTAAGTTAAATTTGTCTATGGTGCAAAGTATGTATCAAATATTTTTGTTGCTGTTGTTAGAAATGGATATCTGATCATTCCAGTACCATTGCTTGAAAAAAAACTTTACTTTCTTCACTTCAGTTGCTTTGCGTGTTTGTCACAAATCAGTTATCTATGTACTTTTGGGTTTATTTCTAGATTCTATTCAATCATCAATGTATTTTCCTTTATGATAATTCCCCAATAAGTGATTACTGTAGCTTTAAAATAGTCTTAAAACAAGATAACGTTAAGTCCTCCAATCTTACTCTGTCTCAGAATTTTGGCTCTTTTGATTTCCAGAAGAAATCTAGAATTAGATTTAGAATTTTTACGAAATTGTGTAAATATTCGGACTTTGATTTTATTGAATCTATTGATCATTTGTGAGAAAATTGTCAGTGAGGTTGGAGGCTATATGGAACTTATTCAAATCTGTCTATTCATGTAAATATTTAAAATCACTTTTAAAGGTTGTTTATAAATGTCCACTAATGTTGAACATATACATAACATGTGATTCAGCAATTTCAAACTTCATACCCAACAGCATTGTGTAAATCTGTGTTAAAAGACACTTAGAAGAAAGTTAATATCAGCATCTTTGCATTAGCCAAAACAATAAAAACAAGAATAAATTCATAAATCGAGATAAAAGGTCAGCACACAGCAAAATAAATGCACCACTCTACCTACAATATTATGTATGAATCTCCAATTAATTAAACAAATGTTACTTAAAAGAAATTAGATATTAAAAGCACATCACGTGATTTCTTGTAGTAGAAACATTTTTAACCTTAAAATTATATTTCTCAAGTAATATTCTTTTTTCTTTTCAGTTTTCAATACAGTGTTATTGCATAACAGGGGAGTGTATCTGTGGGAAGGAGGGAAAGGATAATGACTGGAAGGAGAAGGAGGAGGACCTGTGGTTGTTAGTTACATTAACCTATCTCTTGTTTCTTATATTGTGTTTCACAGTATAAACAAGAGGTTTTTTTTTCTGATGTACGGTGATACAGTCTTAAAGAAAACTATATTTCAGAATGTTTATTAAATACTGCGTAGTTACAATATAAAATTAGTTCTGAGAGAATTTATTTCAGCGATAATCAATGAACTATAATTTATAACATAGTTCCCTAATATTCAGGGTCGATCCTAGATTCTTTTTAGCTCTGGTTAAAGACAAGAGCATTTTCAGGGGGAAAAAAAGGGACGAAAGAAAATCAGAGGTACACTTGACCTCCATTATATTTTATTTACAATCTACCTAAACAAAACGTTGATCCCAAAAAACAAAGAAAAAAAAACTGCAAAATCCCAAACTTTGTAATTGGAGCCTAAAATTGGTAAAATAAGCAATTGGATAGAAAAGATCAATGATGAATACAAATATGCTTACAGCAAAATATTTTTTTATAAACTAATTTAGAGGTAAGGACTGAAAGCTTATGCTAAATGCTATTTTAAAAATTGCAATTTATAGGGGTGCCTGGGTGGCGCAGTCGGTTAAGCGTCCGACTTCAGCCAGGACACGATCTCACGGTCCAGGAGTTCGAGGCCCGCGTCGGGCTCTGGGCTGATGGCTCAGAGCCTGGAGCCTGTTTCCGATTCTGTGTCTCCCTCTCTCTCTGCCCCTCCCCCGTTCATGCTCTGTCTCTCTCTGTCCCAAAAATAAATAAACGTTGAAAAAAAAAATTTAAAAAAAAATTGCAATTTATTGAGGCATCTGGGTGGCTGAGCTGGCTAAGCATCCAACTTCAGCTCAGGTCATGATCTTACAGTTCGTGAGTTCAAGCCCCCCATTGGGCTCTGTGCTGACAGCTCAGAGTCTGGAGCCTGCTTCAGATTCTTTGTCTCTCTCTCTCTGTCCTTCCCCTACATGCTCTCTGTCTGTCTCTCTCTCTCAAAAATAAAATAAACATTGGGGCGCCTGGGTGGCGCAGTCGGTTAAGCGTCCGACTTCAGCCAGGACACGATCTCACGGTCCAGGAGTTCGAGGCCCGCGTCGGGCTCTGGGCTGATGGCTCAGAGCCTGGAGCCTGTTTCCGATTCTGTGTCTCCCTGTGCCTCTGCCCCTCCCCCGTTCATGCTCTGTCTCTCTCTGTCCCAAAAATAAATAAACGTTGAAAAAAAAATAAAAAAATAATAAATAAAATAAAATAAACATTAAAAAATTTAAAAATTGAAATTTATTTTATGGAGAATTCCACAAACTTATGTTATGAAAAAGGATAGAAAAAATGTGTACTGCATAACATGTTAATTTATGGATAACTGGTGTCATATTTTATACCATAAATAACATATCTTACCATATACCATGCACTACTAGAAACATAAAAACATTATGGAAATTAATTTTTAAAAACAAATGCATATTTAGGTATGTGGGCCCACAAATAACTTTATGGAAAGAAAGTCATACTATATGACTCTACTTTTAAAGGAAGATGATGCTTAATAATAATTCTTATCCTTATAGGACATCCTACAACTCTTCTATGATTTACTTATTACTGGATTAAAATAACTAACTTCATGAGCAAGAAGTTATATTTCACTGATACTTATTTAAAAATGGAAATCTACGTAGGTGAACATCACATACTTAATGATTGTATAAATATTAATGCTGTTTCATACTGCACACTATAGAAGAACATAAATGAGGTGAAGGTGTATTGTCTAATATTGAAACTTAAATAACTTTAACTAGAATTTAAATTCTTCATGCAAGAAAGAGAAATGGACATTTGTGGAAGTATTCCCCATTAGCTCTTTGTTGATGGTATTCATGTGACATGTTTTTCCACACCTCTGAAATCTCATACAGTTCAAGTCTCCTTAAACACACTAATAGCAAGAACATATCTATTAAAAATAAATAAATAAATAAATAAATAAATAAATAAACAAATAAATTTCAAGTACCACTTAACTGATTTTTTTTTGTGAAAAGCAATTTATAAAACAAAACCCACTAAAAGAAAACAATGTGAGCTGTCTTTCAATAGACATTGTAATGCCATTTGATTTATAGTCTTAAGAAAGAAATGAATGCCATAAGACAGAGTTTACCAGTTAAAAAAATAGTTATGCTACATTTGTACTTTGCAAAGCATAGAGTTTTAATTACTTGGCATGGATTTGAGGTGGGTTGACTGAAAAATGTGGTTATTTGGTGGTGATTAGAAAATTTCCCTGTAAATTTCTGAAAACTATGTGTCTTTAAGGTAATGGATGGTGGATCTAAGACTTCAAAAAGTCTTTAAGGGATAGAAAATAATGCCTATACCCTATTAATAAGATGCTTGCTCCTAGGAGGGAAACACCATATGCTCCATTGAAATAAGTAGGAATAAGGTCTGTCTGAATGTAATCTATGTAAAGTCATTCAGAGAAATTAGCATGGAACTGGTCCAGAGAATAGACAACTGAAAGAAAGGGGGAGACCTATCCAGCAATGCCAGATAGAATAAAAAGAATGCCACTGTTGAGTTAATTTTCTTTTTTTTTTTTCAGATTAGTTCATACAAGTCAGTTATCCTAGCTCACTCAAGTCTTCTAATTATATTCACAGGAGGAAAGAAGCTAAAATGGTAATTTATGATGGTGTGAAACTTTTTCAAAAGTCTAACAGGGTTATAGTGTACGGAAAATTAAAACAAAATTTCCTTTGCCCTGCGTTAAAATTCTTGTTCATATGATCTGACATTATAAAATGAAAGTAAAACCTTTTGGGAGGAGAAATTAATTACACATTTCTTCCTAAGCCTTTCCTGTCAGATATCTTCCTATTATCATGTATGTTATTAGTTTTTAGGCATTTTATGACAAATTTGCTATCACTCTTTCTTCTAGCAAGATGGCTTCTGGGTACCATGTTTAACTCATAAGCACTCTAAACTTGCACTTGTGGTATTTTTGGTACAGCTTATAATAAAATCATTTACCCTCTGAGAACAACTATAGCTAGATAAAGTAGGGAAAATATTTTTGAAGGCATCTGAGAATTTGTGTGACAGATTTTGAGAGATCATGGTCCTTGAAGAAAGGAAAGTTCATGGAGATAAACCCAAACATTGTACACGCATGTATATTCCAGGAGTAATTTAGCAACTCTAATGTGGAATGGTAATAAAAAGAAAAGCACACTGTTTTTCTTTTACTCTCACATTCCACTTCTGACACTTGATTGTGTGTGTGTGTGTGTGTGTGTGTGTGTGTGTTTCCCACACTGACCAATTCTGCAACACCAGCTGGGTGTCCCATAATTCAGCTCAATTGTGACACTAACCAGAGTTAGTTTGAACCCAAGAGTTAAAACTCAGTCCCACCAGACTATTAGCTCCACCTCAGATCCAGTTGAAAGTAATTTGTCTCTAGGTTATGCACAACTTCTGTCCCACATGTTTACAGGTCAGAGGTTCCCACAACCTCCTCCTCAGGCTTTTTAACCTGCTGGAGTAGCTCACAGAACCGAGGAAAACAGTTTACTTACTATTGCCAATTTATTACAAAGGATATGATAAAAAATACAGGTGAAAAATCAGATGAAGAGATACACAGGGCGAGATCTGGAAAGTTCCAAACACAGGAGCTTCTGTCCCTGTGGATTTGGGTTGCATTACTGTCCCAGTAACTCTTTGAACACCATACCTGAGGATTTTTATGGAGGCTTTACCATGTAGGCATGATGCATTGTTAATTCATTTTACAGCCCCTCTCCCCTCCTGGAGGATGGGGTAGGGCTGAAGGTTATAGCCCTACAGTTGCAGCTTGATCTTTCTAGTGAGCAGCTCCATTCAATAGTTGTCTTATTAGGAAAAAAAAAGTATTCCTATCACCCAAGAAATACCAAGGGTTTTTGAACATCCATAACAGGAACCCAGGTCAAAGACCAAGTATTAGCAGAAACCAGGAGCAGAGACCAAATATATATCTCTTGTTATTTCACAGGCATGACACCTACTTAGAGGCAAACAGGATTTTTAGGGTCAAGATTCTAGTGAATAGGAGGTACAGACCATTAAACCCAATGCTCTGCATTTATTTCCTCACAAATATTTGCGATTCCTAAGTTTCTCATGATGAAAACCTAAAAAGACCAGCAGAAAGTGACAGAAAGCCTGAGTGGAGCTTTTGCTGATCTTACAGTGTGGAAGAAAAAAAAAATGGACAAGTAAAATAATGGTCCCAGTAAAATTCACCAGCTCTCAGATGGGACCCCTCAAGATCTACACCCTGAAATTGAGCTAAAATCAGAGGTAGAACAAACCTCATAATGGTTGACACCTTGACTGAGGTCATCTTAGTTCCTGAATGGATTGAGGAGATCTCTTCCTACTGTAGCTGTCTGACAGAGAACATTATGAAAAAGAAAAACATATCAATCATCCAGAGCTTCTGTGGTCATTGTAGAATATTTGGCATTCCACAAAAATTACTAGGTATACTAAGGAACAGAACCAGGAAAAAATAAGAACATTAACATTTTTTTAATTAAAAAAAAAACAGTGCAGTATGGATCATATTTTCCAATGGGAAAACTTTCAACAATTAGAGGTGCGTTTCCTGACTTAGGCCTGATGGTGGTGTAAAATAAAGTATAGAAATTAAAAAAATATATATAATAATAAACAGTAAAATTATATTCCAAACCTTGAAATATGCACCTCCTGATATTCAGTATATGTCTGATAAATGTTGAATATGATGAAATGTAGCCCTAATATACACTCAAAATTTATTCAATATGGGGCTCCTGGGTGGCTCAGTAGGTTAAGCATCCAACGCATGATTTTGGCTCACGTCATGATCCCAGCGTCATGGGACTGACCCCAGCATTGGGCTCCATGCTGAGTGTGGACCCTGCTTAAGATTCTCTCTCTCTCTCCCTCTGCCCCTCTCCCCGACTTGCAAGTGCTCTCTCCCTCTCTCTAATAAAATATATTCTCTCTCTCTCTATATATATATATATACTCAATATATTACATTGAAACTCCATGTTTTATCACAAATTTTACCTTAAACAAAGTGTACCTATAATATATATTAACATAATTAATTCTATGCAGTTACATTTTAACTTTAATATATTTATTAAGGTATAATTCATAAATATATATTAAAATAGTCATTTTGTGTGATGTTTGATGAGTTTTGAAAAATATATACAATCATATAAGCACTATCTTAATCAAGATATACAATATTTTAATTGGTTCAAATATTTATTTATTTTTGTTTTGTTGTAGAGAGAGAGAGAGAGCACAAGCAGGGTAGAGGGGCAGAGGGAGAGAGACAGAGAGAGAGACAGATTCTTAAACAGAGGCAGAGAATCTTAAACAGACTCCATTCAGAGCCCCAAGTAGGTCTCATCAGAAGGCTTGATCTCATGACTAGGAGATCATGACCTGAGCCTAAATCAAGATTCGGAAGCTTAATTTGAGCCACCCAGGTGCCCCAAATTGACACAAATATTTTGTAGTTCCCTAACCATCTGCAAATCCAGGTAAACACTGATCTTCTTTGTCACTATAGATTAATTTTGTTTCTTCTAAAATTTCATATAAATGAAATTATATAGGTATATCCTTTGGGGTCTGGCATCTTTCCTTATTAAGATGCTATCTATGTTCCATCTATGGTTCCATCCATATTTTTGTGTGCATCATTTATGTTACTAAATATATACCACAATTTGTTTATACATTTATGTTGACAAATATTTAATTGTTTCAGTTTTGGGCTCCTGTGAATAAGCCTGCTGTGTGTATAGTATACAAGATTCTATGTGAACATGTTTTCATTTCTCTAGAGAAGTACCTAGGAGAAAAATTACTGGGTTTTATGGTGAGTGTACATTAATCTTTGTAAGAAATTGCCGAACTGTTTTCCAAAGTGGCTGTGTCATCTTATTCTCCCACCAACAAATATAAGGAGTCCAGTTTCTCCACATTGTCACTAAGGGTTACCAATATTGGTCTTTTTAATTTTGGCCATTATGGGGAGTGCGTTGCAACCGTTCATTGTGTTCTTATTTTTATTTCTCTGATGACTAAAATGTAGAGTAGCTATTTAAATGCTTGCTGGCAATTTGTAGATCAGATTTGGAAAATTGTCCACATCTTTTGCCAATTACAAAATCTGGATTGTTTTCCTATTATGGAATTGTAAATGCTTTTCATATATTCTGGGTATCAGTTTTTTGTCAGGTAGATATGTAGGGGTGTATTTGCTGTTTTCTTTTAGTTTGTGACTTGCTTAGAACCCAATTTATATTTTTAAGTTTTTATAATTCCTTCTAATTTTATAATTAGTGCTTTTTATGTTCTATCTAAAAATTGTTTGTAATCTCAAGGTCATAATGGAGCATTCCTATGTTTTCCTCTAATTTGTTTTATAGTTTTAGCCTCGTTGTTAAATCTATCCATTTTAAGTTAACTTTTGGGGAATATTACCTAATTATGCTTGCCTTCTATTCCCTAAAGTGTTTTCTTTATATGCCTTTATTTTTTTTTTTTCTTAAAAAAAAATTTTTTTTTCAACGTTTATTTATTTTTGGGACAGAGAGAGACAGAGCATGAACGGGGGAGGGGCAGAGAGAGAGGGAGACACAGAATCGGAAACAGGTTCCAGGCTCTGAGCCATCAGCCCAGAGCCTGACGCGGGGCTCGAACTCCCGGACCGCGAGATCGTGACCTGGTTGAAGTCGGACGCTTAACCAACTACGCCACCCAGGCGCCCCTATATGCCTTTATTTTAAAATGGGTGTTCAATTTGAATTTCTCAGCCTGCTTGCTTTTCCTAATAGTAAATTTAACCTGTAGTGGTTAGAAAAATTCAGCGCCATTACAATGATCCGAGAACAGAATATTTCATAACTCTCCATATGATAAATGTTTATCACACATGAAAATGCTGATAATGAAGACCAAGTGATGAACACATTTTTTTTTTGCAAATGAAAACGTTAGAAAATCAAATGTCTGATCTCTTTCCCACATTGTACTTTTTCAATATATTCACAACTGCAAATGACTATAATTAATATGACTACAATCAGGTCAAATCAGGTCAAACAAATAACAAATCATTTGAAAATCATGATTCCTCAGCTTTCCTTGTAAAATTTTTTTCATGTTTATTTATTTGTGAGAGAGAGACAGAGTGTGAGTGGGGGAGAGGCAGAAAGAGGGAGACACAATCTGAAGCAGGCTCCAGGCTCTGAGCTGTCAGCACAGAGCCCAACACAGGGCTCAAACTCACTAACTTTGAGATCATGACCTGAGCCAAAGTCGGCCACCCAGGGGCCCCTCCTCAGCTTTCCCTGTAATTGAGAAGTAGTGCTTAGATACTATGCCCTTTAGGGTACACTGAACTTTACTAGAAAACCCCGAGTGCGATTGTAAAACATTGGTACTGATTTTTTAAAAGTAAATTTTGACTTACCATTACAGAATGCTGACCACGTGCTAACTACCTGGATCCACAGGCATTAATTAGGTAAATAAAAATAAAAGTTTGGTGAATTGTTTGACAATATGACCATTACTGAGAAAGGAAATATCTATGCTGCTAAGAATCTACTAATAGAGAGAAAGACTTTAGTTTCAATGAGTAAGACATATTTGCAAAATTTCAAACTATGAAATCAATTGCAAAATGCCTTTTCTGTGTAGCGTTTCAGTCCAATAATACATCACTCAGAATATCACTAATTTACAACTCTCTGGGGCATGTAACATATTGGAAGTCCTTTCTGATCAATGCTCAGAATACCACTGTTTACTTAAAAGCCATACTAGCAATGATTTTCCTTTGTTTGCCACTTTGATATCTTTCAAATATACGATCCAGTTGTATTTATCAGCAACATGTTATAAAATTCTAACCGCCAGTATTGTGGACACTGTGCATGTTCTTTAAAAGTAACTAATGCAGGATGTATATTGAGAGGAAAACAAACATAATTTGCATTATTTACTCTAATTTTATATGCAGAAGAGGGAAACAGCAAAGATCTGTCAATTATGTGTCTGACTTGATATCCATTATAAAATGAGAATTTAAGTTAAACATATAATTGCATCATTTTCCTGATCACACCAGTGATTATATTAATCATTCATATAACCATCCTTCTGCTTTATCTACACTTTAAAGAGAGAGCCAAGGTTTTTATTTCCTGAATCTAAAGGTCCAGCGTTGTCTTTTACAATCCTAGGCTTATGGAAGATTAAAGTTTTTTCCTGAGGTCTTGCAGTAAAGCAAACATCAGTGTGGATAATTTATACTTTGCAGTAATTCATTTCATTCTGCTCATATACATACTTCATCCATATTTCCTTTTCTTATATTTTATTGTCCTAATTTTCATAAGAGATAAGATTTAATGCATTTTCCTGTTATGTCTGTTTATTATTTAAATCCAATTTCAGTGTTTTATTAACATTTCAATTTGGAAATCAGAAATACTCCCTAGTATACATGATGGAAAGGACATTAAAATAATTATTAATCATCAGAATTAGACATAAAATTTATAAAATCATTATAATCCCTAAACCTAATACCATTTTTCATTTATTGAATACCCATGCCTAGAACTTTGCTAATTGCTTCTCATATATTATCTCGTTCAATATTTACAAAACCTCAAGATAGTCATTTTTACCGTTTTATAAGTAAATTTCAAATGTTTTCAAATAGTTAAATAAATTGCCCAAGGTTACAGATATTCAGTTTGTAATTCAAAGCTCTCTATTAATTAAACATTTTGTTAAATATTATATTAAGTTATATTAATTCCACAACTATAGAGAATTATATTTCTGTATAACTTCCTTTGATTTTTTAAAGTACAAAATACAAATATTAACATTATTTCCTACAAGTGAATAAGAATAAACTTATCCTTCCTTAATATTTTTGTGTTGGAATTGGGAATTTTTAACCAAAAACCAAAAACAATAGAATTTTACTCAAAGAAAAGTGTTAAACTACACGACAAGAGTAAATAATAAAAGTAGATTCTTTTTTTAAGTTTCTTCATTTTTGAGAGAGTGAGCAAGCCGGGCAGGGGCAAACCGAGAGGCGGAAAGAGAATCCCAAGCAGGCTCTGCATTGTCAGCACGGAGCCTGTCACAGGACTCGAACTCACAAACAGGGAGATCATGCCCTGAGTCCAAATCAAGAGTCAGATGCTTGACTGACTGAGTCACCCAGGTTGCCTTATAAGAGTAGATTCTTGATACAAAAATACAAAGTGTATCATCTCTGACTCCTGTGACACTCTGTTCCCAGTATTTAAGAGGAGGACTAAGGTTTGACTTCAAAGGAGGGAATTTACTGTGTGGATTTCCGAATAATTTTGTAAGAAAGTTGGCTCATCCCTAAACGCAGAGTAGTTGTGTGGAGGGATACAAATTCTGAAAAAAAAACTTATTTAGAGCATGTCAGTTTTAGGGGGAACTATCAACCGGCATGAAACACTTCTCATGTCACCTACATCATCGTTTATAACAATGCAAACCTGGCAAAGAAAGATGTGGAAGACAGCTCCACTGATACTTCAGGACAGAGTGAAGCCAGTAGCCTCTAACAACAGTGATGAAAAACAATTACAGAGCGTGTGTATTTCCATAGAGTGAAATCTAATACACAAAGACTGAAAAAAGAGCTAAGGTAATAAGAAAGAAAATCATAGCATGATAAAATTTCTCAACAAAGTTAAAATTGCAAAAAAATAAATTACTTTTAGGGGAAAAGAAAAAATAATAATAGACAGCATTAAAGAACGTGGGTATTTTTTTCTGGAAAATATTAAGATTATTTGTTTTCTATTTCTGTATATAGTCAAAGAATTTTCACCTTTTATTTGGCCTTAAAATTAATTTATGGACATTATTACAACATAAATCATAGAATACTTGCTTTAAGTAAATAGATTCCCATATAGTTGCCGCAAGATCCTTCTAGAGATTAGTTCAATGTAGGTGACAATTACCATATAGTTGCCAAAAGATCCTTCTAGAGATTAGTTCAATGTAGGTGACAATTAAACCCCTAGAGAATAAACCAATTTTAAAAAACTCATTAAAGAAAAAACTCAGGATAAACATATTACATATTCAAGTGGAAATCTATGTTATTTGTCTTACCTGAAGGTAGTCCAAAGCAATTTGTTATCAACATACATACTCTTTTTGGATTGCAACATTAAACTGAAGTTCAGTTTAATCTTTTTTATTATGATCTAGTTATTATGTTAAATACTCTGATTCTTAAAGATGTGCATAACCTTTATCAAGGCTGTATTTATTCACTTTTCTCAGAGTTTAGGTCCTATTCTCCCTTTATGCTCTTTTTACCTTTTGTTCGGATCAGATCATTTTGTTCCCAGTCAAATCAGAGACGTCATCTTCTATGTGTGAGCCTCTGCCTTGAATCGCCTAGGTATTTACAGCGCAAATTTTCAAAACTTCCTATTTTCCTAGTGTCTCAACAATCCCACAAACAGGCTGTGAAGAGCCTGTGACAGATATGACGTACACCATGTTAGTAATGGGAAAGTCAGTATGGGGTATATAGAAACTCCCTGGATTACATTGACAATCGTTCTGTAAATCTAAAATTTGCTAAAGCAAAAATTAGTAAAAGCCTAAAAGGCACTCTAAAGATCTTAATAGTAACAAAACCAAATTACAAGCTATAAACAAAAATTACTTCTAGTTAGAAGACGAAGGAGTATTAACCTGTGACTAAAGAGACATCAAAAAGAGGAAATTTAAAATGGCTACTTTTTGAATATATTTTATCTACTAAAACATCTGGCACAGTCACTGTTTACATAAAGATTCATCAAATACTTTTAAGAAAAGATATATTCAAAATTATTGTTGAATGTACTATTGGAAAGTGAGTTTCAGTATCTTTGATCTCACTTTATTTCTTGTTATTCTTTATTACTGTATCCATTTGTAAATAAGTTTCAAATTTTAGGAAGAAGTAAGTGTTGTGATCATTCTTGTCAGTTCTTATGAGAAGGCTATCATCAGAAATATATTTAAATTTCACTTTTATTCTAGTCCAGAGAAAAATCAGAAAATACATGGGTCCAGCTCTCTTTTTTCCTTTTGTTTAGTATTTTTTTTTTCTTCTACCTCAAGGAAGGGAGTCTAAGATTGTACTCAATTCGAGTGCCAACAAGTAAGTATACATTCTCGGAAGTGTTAGTATAAGCATTACAAATATGGTGCACTTATTTTGAATTTTTTCTTTGTTAAAGCAACTGAGCAGTAATTTCAAGGCACTCTTCTATGAATGAGCTATCCTATCAACACAATGCTCTCCATTAAAAAGAAAAATATGCAAGAGGGAAGGGAAATGGCAGAAAAGCAAAATCACTTACCAAAAAATGTTTTCAAAAATAAATACCAGGTCAAAATTAGATGGCTGTACAGGTTTTGTGGTTGTAAAATTAAGAGGAAGAACCTGAATGTCTCTTGTTCCTCTTGTTTTAAACAAAACACACGCAAAATTTACACTCACTCTAAACTATAACAGCTGGGAGGGACAGTGCTTACTATCAACCTTTACAACTAATGAGTTCATCAAGGTTCTTTCTGCGCATTTGCAATTCCTTTTTAATTCTAATGTAACATGCCTTTTCATTTTTAGTGTCTATGATCTTCCCTTTATAAAAATTTTATTTTAGGGCATTTCAAGGAGAGCTTGTGTGATTTTCTAGAGGCAAAGGGCTTGATAAGGTTCTCAATATAAAAGGATTGAATAGTCTAATGTGGAACAGATGAATGCTTTAGTCATTTGGAACATTTGTTCGACAATTTGCTAGGACACATTTCAACTTACTTTAAGACAGTGATCAACACACAACTAATTGAGTGGTTCTGTGAAGTTGAAAATTCCAGTGAGCGCCCTCTCGGCTTTCTTAAGGTCATACTTTTTAAATACAAGAGGGTAGGGAGCATAAAGATTACTGGGAAAAAGTAAACACTACCTGTATTGCCCAAATAATTTTTTTATCTCTTTTTTTCTAAAATAATATTGGCCAAATCAGAGCATGCAAAATGATGCGTTATTTGACATGTTATACATGATATAAAGACATTTTTATATGTAAAGGAAAACAACATATTTGGTATTTCAACTTTAATATGCATATTTCTTACATGTATATGATCATACTAATTTTTGTGTAATACATATGAAAGTGAAAAATTAATTCATTACTTAAATATATTCTTCTACCGCTCTGACAACTTTCATCATTGAGTTTAAATTATCTTAATATAGAATTGCAGGATTCTACTATTGCCTGAATTTTACAAATAATTAGGTACAGTTTTTTTGCTTTTGTTTTTGTTTTTGTTTTTTTATGAGAAACCCTAGCATCAATCAATCCTGCCATAGACTGATCACCATGGCAGAATAAAAACTCATGTGACTTGTACACATAAATATTATGACAGCAAAGAAAATGCCCTTTAATGAAATTGCCAATAATTTTGAGTGATTATGAAATTTTGCAGGAGTTGGATTTTAGATCAGTACTCAAAGAGATAAAACTGATTTAACTACCAAAGTGTACCCATTTATTGAATTTATCATGTTGCCTAAGACTATGAATCTGAAAGCATTTTACATTGAGAAGGGTCATGGGAACCTTATGCTAGGGTTAATTTGTGCCCTTGGATCCCGGAGCAATGAAGGCAGCCAGTTAGTTGATAGAGCCATAAGGTTTTGAAAATGATGTGTCTATGTGTAAGTTCAGAGTGAACATTTTTAATAAGTAATGGAGGCCAGTTTACAAAAGAAATATAAAATGAACCTTGAGCTTTTGGCTATCAGTGGGATGAGTTTGGCTTCTGGGTGCCTCTGAAAAAGCTGAAGGACACCCATGCTACTCCCACCTCTAATTCATTGATGCCCCGATCAAGCCTCTGGCCAAGATGTGGCAGCCAGGGTTCTTGAAATCCTACAGGTCTGGGTTTGAACACTGTTTATGCACTTACCATCTACGGCAATGTAGGTGATTTCCTGAACATCCTAGACTTCACTTCTGTTTTGATACTGTTATCTGAAAATTACAACTTTTAATGTTTAACTCAGACAACTGCCATGAAGACTGAATATAAAGTTCTTGTCATTGTACCTTTTCAATAGTTTAGAAGCGGCCATTAGAATTCATAAAAATTTTATCTTAACAAAATTGATGTAATAAATATAATGTATTCAAAATTTCAGGTTATTAGTTTCATTAGATGATAATAACCTCATATTACCTATGTAGTATTTCAAATTATTAACTAATTATCACTCTAAAATCTTCCTCTCATTTTATTGTCAAAAAATTAGTTGCTTGCTAAAGTTTATAATAGACCTTCTCTGAAAGATATTTTGCTTTACCTAACCACATCCTTAATTAGTAGCTTTAGTGTAGTGATATTGTCTGAATGTCCCCTCCTCATTAACATGTAGTATATGGAAAGTATAAATTGTTTTCTGATATTGCAGATGAAATTTGGATTTTGTTCAGATGGTAAATTATATACAGTTATGCTAAGACCTTATCCATTTATAAGTGAATTTAATTAACCAAAATATTTCAGACTATTACCTTTTTTTTTTTTTTATTTTTTTTTCCAACGTTTATTTTTGGGACAGAGAGAGACAGAGCATGAATGGGGGAGGGGCAGAGAGAGAGGGAGACACAGAATCGAAAACAGGCTCCAGGCCCTGAGCCATCAGCCCAGAGCCTGACGCGGGGCTCGAACTCACCACGAGATCGTGACCTGGCTGAAGTTGGACGCTTAACCGACTGCGCCACCCAGGCGCCCCCAGACTATTACCTTTAATAAAAGGCACTTCATAAGAATCAGTGAATCCTTTCTTCTTAAATCATTACATAAAGTGGGCAGGCAAAATGTTTTATGTAGTTTATATATTTTGTTAGTATCTTTGTCATTTGGTGCAATGCTTTTAGTTTGAGATAAGTCAAATACGCATAAAAACAGTCATTTAAAAATAAACTTTAAAATATGAACTTCCTTCCACATGGCTCCAAAGTTCTAGCCATCTTTTCACTGAGACTGTTAATAACAAATAGGTATAGCTATACTTAAATATAAACTTTTATATTGTTATAAATTAATATCATGTGAAAATGGGTGAAGTTAGAGAGAAGGCGATATGATAACTTTCCTTTATCCAACACTCTTAATAAAGTGTGAAGAAAAACAGCTTGTAAAGTGTAAGTGATGTGACAATCGTCCCCAAACATGACAATCCATGGTGGTTTTTCACAGTTGTTTTTAGCACTTACCCTTCTGCAAAACTGACTTGCAAGCAGGTTCTCATATATAAATGAAGTTAAAAAAAATCATCTTCGTGGTTTTTCTCTCTCTCAGCATATGTTAGAGTTGAGTGACAAAGGCATTTTTCCAAATGATAAATTAAACAACTTTTTTTTCTTTCCCAAACATTTGGGCACCACTCACCCATAGCATATTTGTGGATAAAAATTCAGTTTAATAAATTACCTTTTATAAGTTTATTTTCTCCATTAGGCTAACATACAAGTGCTTATTATTTAGGATTATCCCAGTACCCCACTACTATTTTACTGCTTTTTAAGATCTTACTTTCTCTATGTTTTTCAATCTAATTGGTTTAGTTATAAACTCAGTGTTTGAAAGTGCCCACACAATTTAGTAAAGTTTAACACTTATCCCATTTTGTAAAGGTGAGGTATGACATTTGGTAACTCAAAATCTGAACTCATAATAGTCAATCACCTGAATCTCCAAACTGAAGGTTGTTTGCTCTTTAGGACTTTAATCTGATTCATTGACACATGGTGTGAAATCTCAGGAAATTACTATAATTTGGTACTCTATTCACAGCAAGGAGACAAAAGTACAAAAGCATTTAAATATTGTTGGAAGTGATAACTCAGTGGAATCAGGATATACTGATTGGAATTAACTTCAAGGGTTTGAGGGCTTATTGGATAATACACTTCGATCATCTCTTTTAATGCTCACATCACCAATGGTGTAGTTACATGTTTATTTTAGAGATGAAATATAAGTGTTCAAGAATTAAAAATTTTTTTCAATGTTTATTTATTTTTGAGAGAGAGAGAAAGAGAAAGAGAGCAGGAGCAGGGGAGGGACAGAGAGACGGAGACACAGAGTCCAAAGCAGGCTACAGGCTCTGAGCTGTCAGCACAGAGCCCGACGTGAGGCTTGAACCCACGAACTGTGAGATCATGACCTGAGCTGGAGTCAGATGCTTAACCAACTGAGCCACCCAGGCGCCCCATAAATGTCCAAGAATTTAGATAAGTTGCTCCAGGTGACACACCCATGGTAGCATTTTTACAACTCAGATCTCACTGATTCTAGAGACTAGAATGCACGGATGCATTTTTCCTTTTGTAAACTGAAAAACTGCTTTCCTATTAAAAAAAAGATGAAATAGATCATCTAAATACATAAATTTGTTGCACTTTTTCAACAAAACTGAACAAAATATATACACGTCCATATGTTTTCATATGTACTGTATATAGGCTTATAAACACACACATTTACAAGATACAAACATATGTATATACACTAGACACAAAGTCTGTACATAAAGCAGTAGTTTCCATTGTCATAGACAGAAGAACAGTGGGTCACTCCCCTGATTAAATATGACCAAATCTTTAATCAGATGAAGGTAGGACCATCAGGTGGTAGAAGGAACTGTCTCCTGTTCATTTTGCTTTTGATATATATTAACATAGAGTACTGCCCTCTCAAGGCTATGCTGTCTATTTGTCTAGTATCTTCCAGAAAGCTAAGAACAAGTATATCTATACTTGTTTGTTTTATGATTTTATGTTCCAAGTGTTTTCAGCTTTTATTTGTTTCAAGTGTTTATTTAAATTCTGGGTAGTTGACATACAGTGTATTTAGTTAACATACAGTGTAGTATTGGTTTCGGGAGTAGATTTTAGTAATCCATCACTTTTATATAACACCCAGTGCTCATCACAAGTGCCCTCCTTAATACCCATCACCTAATTAGCCCATCCACCACCCATCTCCCCTCCGGCAACCCTCAATCGGTTCTCTATAGTTAAGAGTCTCTTACGGTTTGCTCCGTCTCTTTTTTTCCCCCCTTCCCCTATGTTCATCTGCTTTGTTTCTTAAATTCCCTATATGAGTGAAGTCATATGGTATGTTTGCTTGTTTTAAATCACATATGGCGAACCATCTCCAGAGCAACCATGGGAAACTGCGTGGAATAAATGCCATGTGAAGAAATGGCAGAGGTTCTCACCAGGCTACTACTGACCTTGGTACGCTCGCAACCCCTGAAGACATCCTGACATATAATGTAAAGCTAGGTATTTGTTGATTAGTTAGATTCTTCTTTGTTTATTTTGAAACATTCTTTAATCCATATATATGACTTCATAGTTCAGTCTGGAGACAGATTGCCTGCATTTGATTCTAGGCTCAGCCACTTAAATCATGTAGAATTAGGACGTTTACTTAACCTCGCTAGACTTCAGTATTCACATGGGTAAAATGAGGATACCTCACACTATCATTATGAGGATATAAGCAGTTAATATACAAGAAAACATTTAGAATGATACACTGAAAATAAATCCAACGGTATTAGAATAGTTCTAACATATATGTAGAGTGTGATGACTGCTAAAAAACAAAACACACCTGTGTCTACCATACAGTTTAATCGTAAACAATATCTTAGAAAACTCCTATGTGCTTGCCCCAAATCCTATTCTCTTCCTTTTTTCCCCAAGAGCTAATAACTGCTCTTCATCATTTGCTTGCTTTTATTTATACTTTTATCATGCACATATGTATCCATTGTGTGGTGTATATATAAAAAATGTATTGTTTAATTGATCACATTCTTGAAATTTTATACATGGACGTATAGAGTAGAGAGAAGATAAACTGGATTGAGAAAGCTCTATGTTTATCTCCAGGAATCCATGGAAGTCTGACTTTGACTTTTGGCCACTAAAGAGGCAAGTGGGCTAACTAATTGATTAATGATTTATCATGTTCGCTTAAAGTCTAAAACTCCCCTGGCGGCAGGCAAGTCCAGTTTGCTTACTGATGACCATATTAGTGTGGGTTCTCTAGGAGATTATATATAAATGTGAATGATCTACACACCCTGATTAAAATACAGAGTTTGTCAGAGTGGATTAAAAAAAAGATAACTCAAAAAAGATAACAATTCTCTAACAGAAACCCATTTTAAATACAGACTCTGATAGATTCAGGGTAAAGAATAGGACATGCTCAATAGTACTTAAAAGAAAGCTGGAGTAGCTATATTAACTTCAAACAAAGCAGATTTCAGAACAAGGAAGATTATCCGGTAAAGGAGGGCATTGAATAATCAGTTCTCCAATAAGACACAATACTAAATGTGTATAAACTTAACAATGCAATATCACATTTCCAAGATGTTGGAACTAAATTTTCTCAGAAGTATCAGCTTTGACGTATATTAAATATGACTCAAATATGATGAGTGAAATGGAATCTAATACTTGAGATTATACACAATTTCTCCAGTATTTATTAACTTGAAAACTCAAATAAAATATAAAATATTCACATTGTGAATAAAGCTAGGTACATTTTCTTCTATTTAAGTCATTTGCATCTAAACCACCAACTGGCTTTGTCAAAAACAACATGGTTTTTCACAATCTCCTGTCTAGATTCTGTGGTTGTATTACATTTATCAGAAGGGCAAAGTTAAAGTTATGTAGATAATTCATAGATGCATTCTTATATTTAGGAAGAAGGCATTTGAGATAATTACATTTTTTTTAAACTTGCTTCTGTCTTCAGGATAATTTCAGTGGATATTGCAATCAAAAAAGACAAAGAATAAATTCTTATTCTGTATTGCCCTAGAGCAATGACAATCAGCTGGTGAACAGTTTGCCTAATGAGGCAGTTACGACACTCAGAAGATTCTCTGAAATCAAGGTTATTTGGGCTTTTCAATAGTACTTCAGTCTCTTCTTCATGCACTAGAGGATGGGACCATAGAGCAGAACAACAATTTAACATAATCCCATTCTGTTCCTCAATTTTTTAGAAATATATATTAATGCTCTTTTAGGATTTAAGGTGCAGCAAACATTTCCATAACTTACAAAAAGGAAAAAAAAAGGAAGAAAGCTCTGTGTAATTTACAATCAAGTATCTTTGCATTCACTTTTATATTAGCCATGGTACCTTGATTAGTATTCACAGTTAGCACTAAACAATTGTTCCATCAATGAATACTCATATTTAGACCTCTCTTACTGGCAATAATCATCATACTGTACGCATACTTAATCGTGATTACGTAGTAGAGTGTTTCTTAGCATTATCTGCAGAGTCTGTTAGAAATCACACGCACTTAGGGTCATTTCAGGTAAGTCTATGTTAGGAACTTATTCTGATGTCCACTGGAAAATAAAATAAAATTTCTATTTTATAACATACAATAATAACATAGGTAAAATAATAACATATATAAAATAATCCAGGGGGGTTAAAAGATTTATGTAAATTCTATAAATGCTAAATGTCTGATGTGCATTCGTTGCTAAATAAATGTACCCAAATATTAGATTTATAACAGAAAATGACAGCAATGATAAGGAGCTTCCAAAGGTTAATTTATATAGAAATAGAATTATTCCATGCATCATGTGTGAAAACCCAGGCAAGGCAATTAACTAAAAGGTCACAATACTGAGGACAAGAGCAAATAGAGGAATTATTTCTGCTTTCAATTTTCCCTAAAATTCTAGATTAGAATTAAAAAGGCTAACTGAAATATCCAGATCCATCTGTCTAGAACAAAAGTTATCTCTGTCCAAATATGCTTTTCCTACTAACAGTGGAGCCATAAGTTTAGACAAATTAATTTTGGGCATCATAATCACCTTTCTTTTCCTTTTCTTTGCCCAACAGTTTCCTCAGGTTCATCATCCAGTCTTAGTAAACTGTCTCTCCTGCGCATGCCCCAATCATCTACTTCAGAGAAAAAAGCTTTTCCCTCCATTTCTAATCTCAATACCTCCTTTTAGCAGGTGTGCAAGAACATCAGTTAATGGCTAAAATGAAGAAAAAATGAAGCCGTTTTGGTTTATACCCTTATCAGAGTCACTATACATAGTCTGTGCTATTATTACAGCTTTCCAGCCAATCTGCTCTATATTGCATCAAAAATACTACCTGCCAACAGATGAAGACTCCAAGTGCATTGTGTCCTTCTTCCCCTCCTCTTCCTTCATTGATTATCCTCCATAGCCTAACAAATAATATCAGAATTCCTTTCTCAGTAAAGTTCTTATCTATTTTATTACAAAATACATTTCAGCCATATAAACAATCACACTAACTTCGAATTAATTTTGTTTGCCCAAAATGGATTACTGGCTCTCACCTCACACATCATTCCCACATACGTTTGCTTTAAAATGCATCCAATGTTTACTATGCCATCTTTTTGCCCATCAAAAACATATCCTTAGGTTCTAGATCCAATTGAAATTCCAATTCCTTCAATAATCTTCCCCTCAAAATTACTCCCACAACAAGAGAACCACAATGAAAAACAGAAAAAAACATGTCAGCCTCCTTTTCCAATCAAGGTGTATGCATGATTATATCCCACCTGATATTACAGTATCTCTATCACCCAGTTGATCAATCCAGAAATCTATGGAGATGCCATTTGACTCATCTTCCTGCAGGTGGCCATTCTACCTCTATATATATCTATTCTCCCACTTAAATATAGTTCAAATATTTGTAAATATTTGTATGTCTCAATAGCCATTTTCTTGTTCTAAGCTATTATTATTTTTCACCTGAGCTAATGTAATATCTTTTAGTCTAGTGCTTTACCTCATTCTCTCCATGATAGATTATCTTTTCAGTGCAAGTAACCTCAGACTCTACTGTGTTGAAATCTTTACTTCTGGTCTTGAGATACTGGCCAAAATTCTTGAAGTGACTACATGAAATGTCAATTTCTTTACCTTTACATCCCCTTCAATTCACTGTCTACATTATTCTCCATATATTACTCTAACATCTCAACAAGATTTCCAGGCACCTATTACCTGGATTTTTTTCTGTCTTCTCCATTTGTGGCCACTCCCCATCCCATCTGTAATCAGTGAGTCACCTATAGTGAACTTGTGTCTCTGCCCCAGGCATATGCACATGGACTTGCCTTTTCTCCATGTATTTAACATACAGTATTTTCTACCTGCAAATGCAAATCTTTTCTATTTTCTCTCTCCCAAGCTATCTTTCATTTGTTCCAATCTTTCCATAATTTTGAGAAGTTCTGTCTGTGTTTTGCACTACTGGATGCCCACTTAGTACACAATAAATAATATAGATGGAAAAAAAATGCATTAAATGGAGAAAAAGATCAAATAAGAAGTATGGCTTATCAAATATGAAAAAATATATCTTCAAATATTTATCTATAATATCTTCAAATATTTACATGGCAGTACTCATTGGAAAATACTTATTTTGAAATACAAACCCATTTCTCCATAGATAAAATTTCTTATTTCATAGAAAAAGAGATAATCTAGCTAGATTCTCCTGCTACCCTAGAGTTATTTAACTTAGTGCACTGCACGATAAAAAAATGAAAAAAAAAATGGTTTTTGAACATACAGTATTTCAGCTGCATAATAATTTAAAATTGCTTTTGTGGATTTGATTGAATGTCTAATCACACTGATATCTTTTGGCAGAAATAAAAATACAGAAAACTAAATTAAGGCAAAAAAAAAATTCTGCCCTTTTTCTGCCAGCCTCGTTGTTTTTGGTGGCAATTATTTAGCTTATGGTGAATAGTTTCAACTTTATAACAAAAGTCATACTTTTCCTTTATACCTTTGCTCAAATGGGAGACCAGAAGCCTTTCAGGAAATAATTTATATACAATAAAAAAGGCATATAATGTTTAAAAATCTATACAATAATATGTATATAAATAAACATATATGAACATTTGATTATACCTAAACATTCTTCAAAATAAATAAGCCACTATTGGTAACGGTATTTTTTTTACAGACATATTCTGAAATTACACTTTCAGGCATAAGCTACCATTATGTCTTCTAAAATTATAAATAAGAGGAAATATTTTTGAATGAAGTCTATTTTTAGTAAACAAATTAGTTCATAAAGTATTTTATATTAAGGTTGTTTCTGATTAGGTGTAAATTCCCCCCGCCCCCAAATATATTAAAATGAAGTAGTTTAAACAAATACTGTAAGAGGACATGGGCAATTACAAATGAAGGAATAAATGCTAACCAGAGAAGAATTTCATTATAATGGTTTAATTTTTATCTGACTATTGAGTATATGAGCACACCTAATTAAAACATAAATGTTTTAAATTAAAGATAATAAAAGAGTTTCAGTTAAAAGTTTTAACAATAATCATGCAGGATTTTATGTATTTCTTTTCACTTAGGGGAATCTATTTTTCCCAATGAAAATACAAATGAGAGTTTGTTAAAATGTGCATACAAGGGTGGGTATTAGTTTTCCAGTGTGTAATTTTATGTTTTAAAGCCCTCAATGATATTTTTTGGTATTCCATGTAAATATCTTAGAATCCCAGTTTCCTGGGGTCATTGTGAAAGTATACAAATCTCTGGTAAAAAGAATAAATTTATCTTTTTCTATTTTTTGGGTTAAAGCTTGTGGTACGATTAAAACTAATTTAAACAAAAATGTCAAAAATTCTAATGATGTCTGCAAGCTGAAATCACTTTATCACACTTTTCCCTAAGTTTATGGTAAGCTTTGTAGAATATCTTTTCATAGTCAAAGGAAAGATACATATTATTAGCTTGGTATTAAATGCACAAGTTCACGCCTATTATTTAGGCCAGTAAAACATTTTATGGAAAAATATTAATTTTGACATCTTTTTATATTGGTACACATCCTTAAACCCTTTGTACATTGCAAGAACCTGAAAAAAAATAAGTTTGTTTAAATAAGTCTTGTTTCTGCCTCTTATTCTATTTGAAATTGTGGTTGAATTGGTAGATGTATAATGGTTTTTCACTAAGTAGACAAATTTTTACAACAGTAAATTATTACCAAATAATCAGAGAGATTAAGCTTAATATGTCAAATTTCATCTTTATTTCTTCTTTCCCCCAGGAAATATTTAGTTTCTTTCTTTTTGAAATATCTTTGCGGGGCGCCTGGGTGGCACAGTCGGTTAAGCGTCCGACTTCAGCCAGGTCACGAACTCGTGGTCTGTGAGTTTGAGCCCCGCATCAGGCTCTGGGCTGATGGCTCGGAGCCTGAAGCCTGTTTCCGATTCTGTGTCTCCCT
This sequence comes from Prionailurus viverrinus, assembly GCF_022837055.1. Lineage (NCBI taxonomy): Eukaryota > Metazoa > Chordata > Mammalia > Carnivora > Felidae > Prionailurus > Prionailurus viverrinus. Next base: position 116,218,054 of record NC_062569.1, read on the forward strand.
CTCTCTCTGCCCCTCCCCCGTTCATGCTCTGTCTCTCTCTGTCCCAAAAATAAATAAAAAACGTTGAAAAAAATTAAAAAAAAAAAAGAAATATCTTTGCAAATCTAGTGCTAATAGAGAGCAAATATTATCTATCCCAAGACTCTCATAATAAAAAGTCTATCCCAAGACTCTCTCATTTTGAAAGTTTTTGTTTGTTTTATACATCTATAAACTTTCCTTATTTTGTATTTACTATGGTCTTCTTTACTCCATCTGAAAACGTACCTGTGCTTTTATATTTGGACATTTCTCAGTTCCCACTACTAGGTTCCTGGTTTGAATTTGGGGGACTGCCAATGAAGAAAGAAGTTCATAATTGATATTTGCTCCCTTTCAGGAAACTAATTTAAGAAGCAGAAATTTGAGCTCACCCTTAGGAAAAAGTGAGTTCACTTCTATCTATCTTAATCTTTAACCCAAAGAAAAATACTGTGGTTAATAGCAGAGGCCTATTTCAATTGCCTGCCCTTACTGTTTTGTTGTGTTTTCTTCATAATTGCTTACAGTAGTCTCCATTGAATGTGCTTTTAAATAACCTCACAGCATGTTATGGTGAATTTTCAGAAGTTTTAATTTAACTCTATTCAGAAGAAATCATCAAAACTATAAAATTTTATAACAGTTTAAGCCTGTTACATCCTCAAAATTATTATTCCCAATAGTGATAGCTATTAATTATTCTGCGATAAATATTATGAAACATTCTGCTTTGGCTCCCACATGTAAAGAGCTTGAAAGTCATCACAGCATGGTACAATAAGAAAAACATGGACGAACAAAATCCATGACTTGTCGTGACCCATCTTAATTTGTACAGCAAATTGCTACCCTAAAATCTAAAGAGACAAGCAAATCCAGGGTCATAGCTGAGACCAGCTTCCCTGGAACAGAACCTATTGGAATGGTAAGCTGGCAGGGATGCTTAAATGGTAGTTCTTGAGCTAGTATCTGAGTGTGGACCACAGCAAAAATGAGAAAGTCCTGCAGGCCAGAGTCATAAGAGCATCCTTATACTTACATGGTTTTCCTGCAGGAATAGTACCAGATTTCACATGGTGAAGAGCTGAGAAAGATCCCACCACAGCTCTGGAGGTTGGGGGGAAGAATATCCATTGTGAAATGTGCCCAGGGGAGTTTATACAGCCAAGAACCACTTTTCAGGGAGAAAGACTTTACCAAAACTCTATCCAACCTTGGGAAAGAAGATTTCTGCCCAACACATCCCTTTAACCTTCCCATTTCTACAAAGAGTGAGAGTAGCAAAGAACATGTTTCAAGGTCGCAGCCAGTGCAGACACACATGTCCACTAAAAGACTGATTTAGTCAGGATTACAGATGACTTCTTATCCTTCACAACTCATCCCCAGCCACCAAAGCTCCAGTAGAATCACACTGGGTAATAGTTAAGCAAACTGAACCATACAGTCTCTATTGAAGGAACAGTTCTCAGATAAAGTCAAAGACAAGAGAGGAGTCAAAACAAGACCAGCAGAGGAGTTCCAGGTATCTGACACACTGAACCACTGAACATACAGCCAGAATAACATAAAACCACACACTCAAGTTTTCAACAAAAATTACAAGGCATGCTAAAAAGTAAGAACATTCCATCTGAATAGACAGAGCAAGCAGAAAAACAAAAGAAAACAAAACATAACAAACAAAAAAACAGACTCTGATATAACACAGATGTTGGGATTACCAGACAGGGAACTTAATAAACTATCATTGATATATTATGGGCTCTAATGAAAAAAAAAGGAGAAAAACACACAACAGATGGGTAATGTAAGCAGAGAGATGTAAACTCTAAGAAATATCAGAGGAAATAATAGAAATCAAAAGCAGTGTGACAGAAAGGAAGAATGCTTTTGATGGGCTAATCAGCAGACTTGATAGAGGCAAAAGGAAATTAGCAAACTTGAAGTTAGGTCACTAGAAACTTCCCAAAATAAAGGAGCTGGGAAAGAAGATCCATTTTTAAAACCACAGAATTTTGAAGAACTGTGAGACAGTTTCAAAAGGTGTAACATTCAAAATCTTGAAGTATAAAAACAAAAATTCTAGATTTAGCCATATCATATGTAAACTAAATAAAACCAAGGCAAATGTAAAGTCTTGAAGAAGACCAAGAATTAAAACCTCCTATCTCTGTAGAACAAAAAAAACCATTACAGGGGAATTCTCAACAGACCCAAACAAGCAAAAAGTTATAAAGTACAATATTTAAAGTGCTAAAAGAAAACAAAAACAAAAACAAACTCAAGTTCTACATCCAGTTAAATAGACTTTAAAAATGAAGGCGCCTGGGTGGCTCAGTTGGTTAAGCTTCTGACTTCGGCTCAGGTCATGATCTCACGGTTCATGGGTTCTGTTCATAGGTTCGAGCCCTGCCTCTGGCTCTGGGCTGACACCTCAGAGCCTGGAGCCTGCTTCAGACTCTCTGTCTCCCTCTCTCTCTGCCCCTTCCCTGCTCGGGCTCTGTCTCTCTTTGTCTCTCAAAAATAAATAAATGTTAAAAAAATTTTTTTTAAAGATGAAAAAGACTAACTCAAACAAACAAACAAATATCATTGTCAATAGAAATGCCCTACAAGAAAAACTCAGGTTTCTTTGGGGAGGAGGAAAAAGATACTGGTCAGAAGTTCAGATCTACACAAAGAAAGGAAGTATATCAGAAAATGAGAAGCCAGGCCACATACTGGGAAAAAAAGTATTTGAAAAGGACACAGCTGATAGAGAACTCTTGAAACTTAACAATAAAAAAGCCACCTCATTAAAAAAAATGGGCCAAAGACCTTAACAGACACCTCACCACAGAAGTTTTTTGATGGCAAATAAGCAGAGGAAAAGATGTTCTGTATCCTATGTCATCAGGAAAATGCAAATTAAAACAACAATGAGATACCACTGTACACCAATGAGAATGGCCAAAATCCAGAACACTGATGACAGCAAACGCTAATGAAGATATGCAGCAAGAGAAACTCTCATCCATTGCTGGTGGGAATCCTCAATGGTGTAGACACTGTGGAAGACAATTCGGCAGTTTTACTATACAATCCAGCAGATCGGTATTTACCCAAGTGAGTCGAAAACTTACATACACACAAAAATCTGTACACTCATGTTTTATAGCAACTTTATTCATGATTGCCCACAGCTGGAAGCAAATAAGATGTTCTTCAGTTAGGTGAGTGGATAAACTGGGATACATCCAGGCAATGAAAAATTATCCCACTTTAAAAAGAAATGAACTACATGCCACACACAAAAAGACATGGAGGATTCTTAAATGAATATTACTAAGTGAAAGCATCAGTCTAAAAAACCAACATGCTGTGTGCTTCCAACTGTATAACAGTTTGGGAAAGGCAAAACTATCCAGACAGTGAAAAGATCAGCAGTTGCCAGTGGTTGGTATAAGGGAGGATGAATAGATAAGTAACAGAGGATTTTTAGGGCATTGAAATGAGTCTACCTGATAATATAATGGTGGATACATGTCACTTTTCCTTTTTCCAAATTCATAGAATATGCAACAAGAAACTAATACAAATATGGACTTTGGGTGATGATGTGTCAGTGTAGGTTCATCAGTTATAATAAATGTACCACACTGATGTGGGAGTTGATACTGGCGGAAGTTGTCCATGGAGGAGGGCAGAGGCTAGAGGGTAAATCTCTGTGCAATCTGGCTCAGTGTTACTGTGAAACTAAAACTGTGCTAAAAAGTAAAGTCTATTAAAATATGTATGAGAGGGGCGCCTGGGTGGCTCAGTCGGTTGAGCGTCCAACTTCGGCTCAGGTCATGATCTCGCGGTCTGTGAGTTCGAGCCCTGCGTCGGACTCTGTACTGACAGCTCAGAGCCTGGAGCCTGCTTCGGATTCTGTGTCTCCCTCTCTCTCTGACCCTCCCCCGCTCATGCTCTGTCTCTCTCTCTCTCTGTCAAAAATAAATAAAACATTAAAAAAAATATGTATGAGATAATCTCAGTGAATTGAATGGGGGAAAATGTGCTGAGTCAAGCAACTTGGGAAATAAGAAGAATCTTTAAAAGTAAACCCAGGAGGATCCTGGGAAGATGGCGGCATAGGAGGACACTGGGCTCACCGCTCCTCCTGCTGATCATTAAGATTCCACCTACACCTGCCTAAATAACCCAGAAAACCACCAGAAGACTAGCAGAACAGAGTCTCCGGAGCCAAGCGCAGACGAGAGGCCCACGGAAGAGGGTAGGAAGGGCGGCGAGGCAGTGCACACTATATGGACTGACGGGAGGGAGCCGGGGTGGAAGGGCGGCCCGCCAGCCAAGCAGAGCCCCCCGGGGTCTGGCTGGCAAAAACGGAGGAGCCTGACGGAGTGTGTTCCGACAGCAAGTGGGACTTGACATCTGGAAGGTTAAAAGCTAACAGCTCTGCTCGGAGAACGGGAGGGCTGGAGAACAACGGGAGGGAGAGTTGTTGAGCCCCGGAGGACAGAGCTCAGCTTGGTGGGGAACAAAGGCTCCCACCAGCACCATCTTCCTCGCCCATCCCCCACCCAAAATCCCAAAAGGCACCAGTTCCTACCAGGGAACTTACTTGCACTGCGCAAACACCCAACGCTGTGCTTCTGCGGATCCTCAGGTGGATCTGACTCCCTCCCAGTGCCGCAGGGCCCCTCCCGAAGCAGATCTCCGAAGGAAAAGCAAGCTGAGCCTGCTCCTCCTACCCCTGTGCACCTTGCTGATATCCCCCAGCTAATACGCCAGATCCCCAGCACCACAAGCCTGACAGTGTGCATGTAGTCCAGATGGGCCACACCACCCCACAGTGAATCCCGCCCCTAGGAGAGGGGAAGAGAAGGCACACACCAGTCTGACTGTGGCCCCAGCGGTGGGCTGGGGGTAGACATCAGGTCTGACTGTGGCCCGCCCACCAACGCAGTTATTCAAGACAGCACAGGGGAAGTGCCCCGCCGTCCCACACCACTCCAGGGACTATCCAAAATGAACAAACGGAAGAACTCCCCTCAAAAGAATCTCCAGGAAATAATGATAGCTAACGAACTGATGAAAAAGGATTTAAACAATATAACAGAAAGTGAATTTAGAAAAACAGTCATAAAATTAATTGCTGGGCTTGAAAACAGTATATGGGACAGCAGAGAATCTATTGCTACAGAGATTCAAGGGACTAAGGAACAGCCAGGAGGAGCTAAAAAATGCTATAAATGAGCTGCAAAATAAAATGGAGACAACCACAGCTCGGATTGAAGAGGCAGAGGAGAGAATAGGTGAACTAGAAGATAAAATTATGGAAAAAGAAGAAGCTGAGAAAAAGAGAGATAAAAAATTCCATGAGTATGAGGGGAAAATAGGAGAACTAAGTGATGCACTAAAGAGAAATAATCTACACCTATATTGGTATTCCAGAGGAGGAAGAGAGAGGGAAAGGTGCTAAAGGTGTATTCGAAGAAATCATAGCTGAGAACTTCCCTGAACTGGGGAAGGAAAAAGGCATTTAAATGCAAGAGGCACAGAGAACTCCCTTCAGACATAACTTGAATCGATCTTCTGCACAACATATCATAGTGAAACTGGCAAAATACAAGGGTAAAGAGAAAATTTTCAAAGCAGGGAGGGATCAACGTGCTCTAACATACAAAGGGAGACCTATAAGACTCGTGACTGAACTCTCTTCTGAAACTTGGCAGGCCAGAAAGGAATGGCAGGATATCTTCAATGTGATGAACAGAAAAAATATGCAGCCGAGAATCCTCTATCCAGCAAGTCTGTCATTTAGAATAGAAGGAGAGATAAAGGTCTTCCCAACAAACAAAAACTGAAGGAATTCATTACCACTAAACCAGCCCTACAAGAGATCCTAAGGGGGATCCTGTGAGACAAAGTACCAGAGACATCGCTACAAGCATAAAACATACGGACATCACAAGGACTCTAAACCCATATCTTTCCATAATAACACTGAATGTAAATGGACTAAATGCGCCAACCAAAAGACATAGGGTATCAGAATGGATAAAAAAACAAGACCCATCTATTTGCTGTCTACCCGAGACTCATTTTAGACCTGAGGACACCTTCCGATTAAGAGTGAGGGGATGGAGAACTATTTATCATGCCACTGGGTGTCAAAAGAAAGCTGGAGTAGCCATACTTATATCAGACAAACTAGACTTTCAATTAAAGGCTATAACAAGAGATGAAGAAGGGAATTATATAATAATCACAGGGTCTATCCACCAGGAAGAGCTAACAATTATAAATGTCTATGCGCCAAATACAGGAGCCCCCAAATATATAAAACAATTACTCACAAACATAAGCAACCTTATTGATAAGAATGTGGTCATTGCAGGGGACTTTAACACTCCACTTACAGAAATGGATAGATCATCTAGACACACGGTCAATAAAGAAACAAGGGCCCTGAATGATACATTGGATCAGATGGACTTGACAGATATATTTAGAACTCTGCATCCCAAAGCAACAGAATATACTTTCTTCTCGAGTGCACATGGAACATTCTCCAAGATAGATCATATACTGGGTCACAAAACAGCCCTTCATAAGTTTACAAGAATTGAAATCATACCATGCATACTTTCAGACCACAATGTATGAAGCTTAAAATCAACCACAGGAAAAAGTCTGGAAAACCTCCAAAAGCATGGAGGTTAAAGAACATCCTACTAAAGAATGAATGGGTCAACCAGGCAATTAGAGAAGAAATTAAAAAATAGATGGAAACAAATGAAAATGAAAATACAACAATCCAAACGCTTTGGGATGCAGCAAAGGCAGTCCTGAGAGGAAAATACATTGGAATCCAGGCCTATCTCAAGAAACAAGAAAAATCCAAAATACAAAATCTAACAGCACACCTAAAGGAACTAGAAGCAGAACAGCAAAGGCAGCCTAAACCCAGCAGAAGAAGAGAAATAATAAAGATCAGAGCAGAAATAAATAATATAGAATCTAAAAAAACTGTAGAGCAGATCAATGAAACCAAGAGTTGGTTTTTTGGAAAAAATGAACAAAATTGATAAACCTCTAGCCAGGCTTCTCAAAGAGAAAAGGGAGAAGACCCAGATAGATAAAATCATGAATGAAAATGGAATTATTACAACCAATCCATCAGAGATACAAGCAATTATCAGGGAATACTATGAAAAATTATATGCCAACAAACTGGACAACCTGGAAGAAATGGACAAATTCCTAAACACCCACACGCTTCCAAAACTCAATCAGGAGGAAATAGAAAGCTTGAACAGACCCATAACCAGCGAAGAAATTGAATCAGTCATCAAAAATCTCCCAACAAATAAGAGTCCAGGACCAGATGGCTTCCCAGAGGAGTTCTACCAGACGTTTAAAGCAGAGATAATACCTATCCTTCTCAAGCTATTCCAAGAAATAGAAAGGGAAGGAAAACTTCCAGACTCATTCTATGAAGCCAGTATTACTTTGATTCCTAAACCAGACAGAGACCCAGTAAAAAAAAGAGAACTACAGGCCAATATCCCTGATGGATATGGATGCAAAAATTCTCAATAAGATACTAGCAAATCAAATTCAACAGCATATAAAAATAATTATTTACCATGATCAAGTGGGATTCATTCCTGGGATGCAGGGCTGGTTCAACATTCGCAAATCAATGTGATACATCACATTAATAAAAGAAAAGATAAGAACCATATGATCCTGTCAATTGATGCAGAAAAGGCCTGTGACAAAATTCAGCAACCTTTCTTAATAAAAACCCTTGAGAAAGTCGGGATAGAAGGAACATACTTAAAGATCATAAAAGCCATTTATGAAAAGCCCACAGCTAACATCATCCTCAATGGGGAAAAACTGAGAGCTTTCCCCCTGAGATCAGGAACACGACAGGGATGTCCACTCTCACCGCTGTTGTTTAACATAGTGTTGGAAGTTCTAGCATCAGCAAGCAGACAACAAAAGGAAATCAAAGGCATCAAAATTGGCAAAGATGAAGTCAAGCTTTCGCTTTTTGCATATGACATGATATTAAACATGGAAAATCCGAAAGACTCCACCAAAAGTCTGCTAGAACTGATACATGAATTTAGCAAAGTTGCAGGATACAAAATCAATGTACAGAAATCAGTTGCATTCTTATACACTAATAATGAAGCAACAGAAAGACAAATAAAGAAACTGATCCCATTCATAATTGCACCAAGAAGTATAAAATACCTAGGAATAAATCTAACCAAAGATGTAAAAGATCTATATGCTGAAAACTATAGAAAGCTTATGAAGGAAATTGAAGAAGATATAAAGAAATGGAAAAACATCCTGTGCTCAAGGATTGGAAGAATAAATATTGTCAAAATGTCAATACTACCCAAAGCTATCTACACATTCAATGCAATCCCAATCAAAATCGCACCAGTATTCTTCTTGAAACTAGAACAACAATCCTAAAATTTGTGTGGAACCACAAAAGGCCCCGAATAGCCAAAGTAATTTTGAAGAAGACCAAAGCAGGACCCATCACAGTCCTAGACTTTAGCCTCTACTACAAAGCTGTAATCATCAAGACAGCATGGTATTGGCACAAGAACAGACACATAGACCAATAGAATGGAATAGAAACCCCAGAACTAGACCCACAAATGTATGGCCAACTAATCTTTGACAAAGCAGGAAAGAATATCCAATGGAAAAAAGACAGTCTCTTTAACAAATGGTGCTGGGAGAACTAGACAGCAACATGCAGAAGATTGAAACTAGACCCCTTTCTCACACCATTCACAAAAATAAACTCAAAATGGATAAAGGACCTGAACGTGAGATAGGAAACCATCAAAACCCTAGAGGAGAAAGCAGGAAAAGACCTCTCTGACCTCAGCCATAGCAATCCCTTACTTGACACATCCCCAAAGGCAAGGGAATTAAAAGCAAAAGTGAATTACTGGGACCTTATGAAGATAAAAAGCTTCTGCACAGCAAAGGAAACAACCAACAAAACTAAAAGGCAACCAACGGAATGGGAAAAGATATTCGCAAATGACATATTGGACAAAGGGCTAGTATCCAAAATCTATAAAGAGCTCACCAAACTCCACACCTGAAAAACAAATAACCCAGTGAAGAAATGGGCAGAAAACATGAATAGACACTTCTCTAAAGAAGACATCCGGATGGCCAACAGGCACATGAAAAGATGTTCAGCGTCGCTCCTTATCAGGGAAATACAAATCAAAACCACACTCAGGTATCACCTCATGCCAGTCAGAGTGGCCAAAATGAACAAATCAGGAGACTATAGATGCTGGCGAGGATGTGGAGAAACGGGAACCCTCTTGCACTGTTGGTGGGAATGCAAATTGGGGCAGCCGCTCTGGAAAACAGTGTGGAGGTTCCTCAAAAAATTAAAAATAGACCTACCCTATGACCCAGCAATAGCACTGCTAGGAATTTATCCAAGGGATACAGGAGTACTGATGCATAGGCGCACTTGTACCCCAATGTTCATAGCAGCACTCTCAACAATAGCCAAATTATGGAAAGAGCCTAAATGTCCATCAACTGATGAATGGATAAAGAAATTGTGGTTTATATACACAATGGAGTACTACGTGGCAATGAGAAAGAATGAAATATGGCCCTTTGTAGCAACGTGGATGGAACTGGAGAGTGTGATGCTAAGTGAAATAAGCCATACAGAGAAAGACAGATATCATATGGTTTCACTCTTATGTGGATTTGACAAACTTAACAGAAACCCATGGGGGAGGGGAAGGAAAAAAAAGAGGTTAGAGTGGAAGAGAACCAAAGCATAAGAGACTCTTAAAACCTGAGAACAAACTGAGGGGTGATGGGTGGGAGGGAGGGGAGGGTGGGTGATGGGTATTGAGGAGGGCACCTTTTGGGATGAGCACTGTGTGTTGTATGGAAACAAATTTGACAATAAACTTCATATATTGAAAAAAAAAAAGTAAACCCAAAAGAAAATACATATAAATATTATTCAATCTGGTAGTGTTGTTTCCCACCAGGGTATGGGTTAACAACTTTGATCCTACTATATATGCACACTATAATTCAAGAGTTGAGTAAATGGATAGCAGATGGTGGGAGCCAGATTTATCATTGTTAGAGTTGGAATTTACAGGTAAGCAAGGGCTAGAATGATCCATGCAGTCATGAATTAAAGACAGAGACATTAAGTATGAGCTCATGTCTAGCTAATATAGATACAGATGTTTATGTATAGAAATATTTATAGATGTGTGTTTTAGCACATAGTTTAGTATACGCACATACATTTCTTTGCTCTGTCAGCTGAGGTGGCTGAGAAGCAATAACACCCCAGTAGCAATGAGCAATCCTAGAGCACAGATCCTGTTTTCTAATGTCATTCTCCAATCTAAGGAATGAAGGTTCCTTGAAGAAAAGGCGGATCCTAGGACTGAGGCAGGAATAATATACAACATGAACCGGGAGCATCCTGTGGTGCCAGAAAGTAAAGTGCTAAAACAAAACAAAACAAAACAAAACAAACAAACAAAAATACACTGCACACAGGAGCCAAATGGAAAATGTTCCAATCTCCAAAGCTGGGAAAAATTTAAAAAGATGTAAGTAATACAGTATTAGATTTTATGCTGAAATATAAAAGATACATGAGGCCATGGTGATGTAAATTAGAGCCTGTATTAATACATAAATGAGGGGTGCCTGGGTGGCTCAGTCGGTTAAACATCTGACTATTTCGGTTCGGTCATGATCTCACAGTTCATGGGATTGAGCCCATTATCTGTGCTTTCAGCACAGAGCCTGCTTGGGATTCTTTCTCTTCTGCTCTCTCTCTCCTTCCCCAGCTTGTACTCTTTCTCTCTCAAACTGAATAAACTTAAAAATAAAACCTAAAGAAGAAATGAGGAAGAATATAAAATATATCACACATAAGACTTCAAATTAATTTGTACAGACTCTACACCAATAAGAATGTGGAACATTATCTATTTCTTAAGCGTGGGCTACACATAATGACTTCCTTTCAAGGAGTAAACAAAGAAGGAGGGAGAAAGAGTAATTCGCAGTGGAGAAACCTGACAAACTTTACTTCAGCCAGGTGATCCAGATCAAATCAATAGTGCAAGGTTACACTGACAATCTGCACTCTTGAAAGGATGAGATGAAAATACCACTTTACCACTGTAGTTTTCCTCCCTAAAACCTATGATCTAGCCCAATACTGGGAAAGCAAACAAACAAACAAGCAAACCAATGAATTCCAACTGAGGGAAGCTTTAAAAAATACCTGATCAACAGTCCTTAAACCTGACAAAATCATCCAAATAAGGAAATTCTGAGAAATTGCCACAGCCAAGAGGAATCCAAGCAGACATGACTATGAAATGGTATATGATACTCTCATTGGGAACATGGAACAGAATAATGACATTAGGTAAAAGTAGAAAAATCTGAATAAAAGTTAATAATAATATACAATATTTGTCCAATAAATATTTCCAATTGTCCAATATTTGTCCCCTCTTTATTAATAGGGGAACTGGGTTCTGGTTTATGGAATATCTCGTATCATCTTCATAAATTTTTTGTGAAGTCTAAAACTGTTCCAAAATAAAAAAAGAGGAAAAGAGGAGAGATAAGGCCCTGAATTAATATCATTATAATTACACCCACACACCCCCTCCCACACACACCCACACACACACTGCATAAGCTTTACAAGAAGAATAATTATTTCTATTTCTAATTTTAAATTTCCATAAAATTTTATCAATGCTTCTTGGCCTTAATGCATATATAAGTAAGTATACGTATACAAATGATTGATATTTTAAGTGCAAATACAAATATATTTTGATATAAAATTTATTAAGAAGTAGTCAGAACAATAATAATTTTCTTTCAGAAATTAATTCTTCCATCTTTGGTTTTAATCATTAAACATTGATAGCACAATCATCCCTTCTCCTCACCCAAACTACAACTCTGCAAACATCTATATACATACAATCTACTCTGTACCTGATATGATTATATAATTAATAAACTCTGTCCTGCACAGAATTTGTGACCTGTGTTTTCAGCTGCAGTCCTGTGTTTATCTAAATGCTTGTTTGATTCTCATGTGGTTGCCTACTTGGTGTGTTAAATGTAATATAAAAACAGAACACAATGTTCCCCCAAATATTCCCTACTTCATCTCCTCCAAATGACATTATGAGTCTTCTAATTATTGGGGCCAAAATTCTCTCTATACCTCATCCATTATAGCTACAAATCTTATCCTTTCCAATTTCAAAATGTTTATATCAAATCTGACCACATCTCACCACCCTGACAATTGCCCTGTGATATCATCGGTTAAAGTCTCTCACCTAACTGTTGAAATACTTGACTTCATTTCCTGCTCCGTTTTGCCCCGAATAGCCAAACCACTCTCAGGACAACAGTTAGAGTGGTATTTAAAAAAAAAATTGATATTTATTTATTTATTTTGAGACAGAGAGCAAGTGGGGAGGGGCCGAGAGAGGGAGAGAGAGAGACTCCCAAGCAGGCTCTGTATTGTAAGCATCGGCATGACCTGAGCCAATATCAAGAATCTGTCACCTAATCACCTGAGCCACCCAGGTGCGCCCTACAGTGATGTTTTAAATATTTGTGTCACTCCCTTGCTTCAAACTTTAAATCCTTGACATATTGGTAGATTACAAAAGTATAAATGAACTATCCTGTCCTCTTTCTGAAAATTTCTCTTAGAATTCTACCCTCTCCCAGTCCTTGCTAGGTATATTACAAGGACTTCCTCTTATCCCTAGAACATGAAAAGTTTGCTTCTACCCCAAGAACATTGCCCTTGCTATCTCCTGTATAGGGAGCACTCATTTCCCAGGCCTGTGTGGCTCACAGTTGCTAACTGGTTTTGGTTTCTGTGAATTTTTTTAAGTTAACTTCTGAGGTAGACTTGCCTTGAAAACCCTATGTGTAAAACAGCCCACCATAGCGCTATCAAACTCTGAAATTATATTTTATTTTTCTCATGGAACTTTTCATAAACGAAAATTACATTTTTATTTCCATTTTTAAATGAACAGTTCTAGAATGTTAGCTCCGTGACAACATATCCTGTCTTCCTTTCTCCCTTCCTCTCTCCTTCTTCCCTCTCTTCCTCCCATCCTTTCCTTCCTCCCTTCTTTTCTCTTTCTTTCCTTACCTTTTTTGCCTCACACTATTCCCTCTTCTTTTTTTCCTTTCCTTCTAGTAATTCTTTGCATCCATCTATATACAGCACCAAGAACATTACAAACAGGTACCTACTCTTACTTACATACATCATATAAAGAAACCCATGACACTGGTATCATTGTAAGTGAAACAGAAATTAGTTCTAAGATTATACATGAAAGAAGTACCCTAATGATGAAATAACTTTAAAAAATTATCTTATAGTCAGCTCAACTCTTCAACCACTTCAGTCACCCATAATTTTCAGTCAAAATAATCAAACCTGACATGTCATTAGACATAATTTTCAGTCTTTTTACATAATAAAATAAATTTACACACACACACATACACTAACATATATGTATAATATGCCTATAAAAAGATTAATAAACACCTTTTTTAGCCAATTCTAAACTATAAATCATTTTTTTAAAGTAAGCTCAATGCCCAAAGTGGGGCTTAAATTCCTGACCCCAAGATTAGGAGTCACATGCTCTACAAACTGAGCCAATCAGGCACCCCCAAAAATATTTTTTTTAAAGAAGGAAATGGGACTAATTCATTTTAGAGAGCTCAAGAAGTTACTAACAGAAATAATCTCTAGCATGCACCGTTGAAACTCTGTAACTCATTTTTTGAGCTTTTAAAAAATAAATGCTCACTAGAACATGTTGATAAGAGAAAGATAATTGCTTACAGCATAAATTATATACAATGTATTGGGAAGATAAATAATATTCATTTGCTCTGAAAAGAAAATAATATTTACTGTATAGCCTTCAGAATCTAATTTTCATGAGTATCCATTTCATTTTAGTCTGACTGCTAAAAAATAATAACTACAAAGTTAAAGAAAAAGAAAATGGAAAAACAAAGAATAACATGAGAAGTACTTATTTATACTCCCAAGTATAAACAGGAAAACAAACAAACAAAAAATCTTTAATTTCCTTTCATTCACAGTAATCATTATAGTTTCTCTCTGACTATTGATCATGTACATGTTTTTAGGGATGATCCTGAATTTGGTTAACTATAAATGTTGACTTACTGATACAGGGGGAAAGTCTGGATGAACCCACAAACTTATTTTCACAATGGAGTTTAATGGCCTTTTTGGTCATATTCAAATAATCAATTTAAGTAAGTAGTTAAGGTAAATGTAAAAAATATACTGTATGGAAAAATATTCTATGTATCTACTGAAAATTAGACTCATATAGAATAAACTCTAACTACCTACTTAATTTTTCTTTTTATTCTGTTATTCTATGTTATTCTATCTATCTATCTACCTATCTATTCATCCATCCATCCATCTATCCATCTATCTACCTCCTACTGCTATGTCATTGAAAGAGTCAGATAGTAAACACCAATAGAAATATAGTATGTTATGAAAAGTTACATGATGAAAGAAAAAAATGCAACCTGCTTTGGGGTGAGTCATGGATTTAATATAAGGTGGTCAAGGAGAGCCTCTCATAAAGTGAAAATTGAAATGTCACCAAAATGGAGTGAGAGAATGAATTATGATAAAGCTAGTAAAAGGATCACAGTAAATACCTACTCTTTTTTGTTGTTGTTTTAAGTTTTTATTTAAATTCCAGTTAGTTAACAGAGTGTAATATTAGCTTTAGGTGTAGGATTTAGTGGTTCATCACTCACACATAACACCTAGTGCTCATCCCACCAAGTGCCCTCCTTAATACCCATTACCCATTTAGCCCATCCCCTGCCCACCTACGCTCCAACAACCCTCAATTTGTTCTCTATAGTTAAGAGTCTGTTTTATGGAGCAGGCACCTACTCTTAACAGACTTGATTAGCTCATGATATTTTCCTTAACATTTTCTCTAACTTATTTTTATTAGAATTTGTAGCAGTTTAAAAATACTTCCAAATTTAGCTTTTATTCTCAGTAAATTGGTTAATCAATTGTGATGTCTTTTAAGTAAACCTTACTTAATTCAGCGTACAAATTTGGTAAATTTATCAGTAAGACCATTTGGGCTTTACGCTTTATGAGAGCAGGAGAAAGACTTTTGATCGTTCATTAAACATCACGAGTATTTGGATTATCCTGCAGACTTTTAGTTTCTAGTAGTTACATAATTAAACAGAGTCAAATATTGCTAAGAATTTTATCATGAGAAGAGTAGTCCTGTAACCCAACCCACCTTACTCCAGCCTCAGCTCCATTCTCCAATATTTTATAAATTTTAACAAGATTTCATTATCATAAAAATTAAAATAATAGAAGTTTCTAAACAATATTACAATAATATAATAAACGTTTATTATAAAATTTTTAGAGAAGTTTTCAAGCATATACAAAATTAGAGGTAGTAGTAGATTGTCCCCAATAGTTCATTAGTTATTTTTTTTTTATTTTTATTTTTTTAATTTTTTTTCAACGTTTTTTTTTTATTTTTTTTGGGACAGAGAGAGACAGAGCATGAACGAGGGAGGGGCAGAGAGAGAGGGAGACACAGAATCGGAAACAGGCTCCAGGCTCCGAGCCATCAGCCCAGAGCCTGACGCGGGGCTCGAACTCACGGACCGCGAGATCGTGACCCGGCTGAAGTCAGACGCTTAACCGACTGCGCCACCCAGGCGCCCCAGTTCATTAGTTATTAACTGATCATTTCATGGCTAATCATATATTCTCTGTGTTCTACCCACTCCATTCCCCCAACAAACATACAATTATTTTAAAGCAAAGATAAAATATCCTCATTTTTTTATTTAAATATTTTTGCATATATCTCTATAGATAAGAACTAAAATTTAATTATAACAAATGTACCAACATTCTACACACACACACACACACACACACACACACAAATATTTTTAAAATATAACGAAATATGAAGGAAGTATTCTCTGATCTTCCTCAACATTCCTCTGATTGTCCTCAGCATTAAATCCAACCAACCAACCAACCAAAAAACCCTCATTGAATTGGGATTCAATCTATGTCCATGCTCTGTAATTGGTTACTTTGCCTCTTTGTGTGTGTGTGTGTGTGTGTGTGTGTGTGCGCGCGTGTGTGTGTGTGTGTGTGTGAGAGAGAGAGAGAGAGAGAGAGCACAAGCAGGGGAGGGGCAGAGAGAGAGGGAGACACACAATCCGAAGCAGGCTCCAGGCCCTGAGCTGTCAGCACAGAACCTGACTTGGGGCTCAAACTCACAAACTGACATGGTGACCTGAGCCGAAGTCAGTTGCCTAACCAACTGAGCAACCCAGGTGTCCCAGGCTACTTTGCCTCTTAAATCTCTATTAAATCTTAGGTTTCCCCCCACCTCCCCCACCCCCTGCATTGTAGACAGGGTTCATTAAGATTTCCCTTACCCAGGATTTGCTGGTTGCCTCCCTGTGATTTTGTGCCACTTAACTAAAATTTGACCTTGCCACTTTAAAGTGGTTATAATATTACTGTGGTGTGATAACAGATTATTTTTAAATACCCAGGGTTTGGCAAACATTTCCTAGTAAGGGACAGATAGTGAATATTTTTGTTCATAATGCCTCGCCCACAACTAATTAGCTCTGCTGTCTTAGCATGAAAGCAGCTACAGAAAATATGTAAATGACAGGATGAGGCTATTACCTGATAAAACTTTATTTGCAAAAGCAGATAGCAACTGATCCCTGATTTATACCATGCTTTTAGAATGTAGGCTACTAAAGCAAACTTTACGCTAACAATATGGTTATTAACCATCGGTATAATTATTGAAGGAAGATTTTTAAGATATTTTATTAGATAAATTAGATTTAAAACATACTTTCCTGATCTTTTAATCTACTATTAAATTATGAGGCACCTGGGTGGCTCAGTCAGGTAAGCATCTGACTTTTGATTTTGGCTCAGGTCATGATCTCACTGTTGCAAAGATTGACTCCTGCATGGATCTCTCTGCTGTCAGTACAGAGCCTGCTTGGGATTCTCTCTCTCCCTCTCTATTTGCCCCTCTCCCATTCATGTTGTCTCTCTCAGAATAAATTAATAAACTTAAAAAAATAATAAAATTCCTTTTTAAAAAATTATTTTATTACCCATATTTTGTCATTATTACAAAACAAAATTATAATGCCGGATCATATGTTTAAACTTAGTTATATATAACCTATATGCAAAATATAGAGTTTGAAGGAAATTTGGAGAATATTTGGAATAGGGTCCTCCTTTATGGAAAAAAAAAACTGATGACAAATAGATAAAATGACTTGCTAAGCAGTACTTGAGAGTTACAAAAATTATTGATAATTAGAATAGTATGTTTTAATTTATTTAGACTTGGAAAATGCATTTTATTTTTAAAAATCCACACTTTTCCCCTTCTAAAATAAAATACTTTTTTGTTTGTTTGTAAACATTTTTCTTCACTCGAATGTTCATTCAAATGTAAAAAGAGGGCATATGCACTCTACTCCCCACACCAGAATTTTGTATGAAATCCATTTACAAGATGAAAGGTTAGAGGGAGTCTAAGGTGTCCTCCTAACAGCTGCTCTAAAAACATGCATTTTGGGACAACACAGATTGTATAAACCATTCTATATTATAATTAACAAGTAATTCATGGTATTGTTGCAGTTCAATTACTTAGACACATGAAAAATGGCAACTTATTTTTTTTTTCTAGTGCTTTGAATACAGCTGTGTGAAACCATCATCCCTTGGTAAATTTTGCAAGATGTTGAATATATTTGCTTAGTTGTCAAAATTATGACATTTCTAAGACAAAGGAGATGAAAGAACACCAAACACGGCCACAGTTGTGGATTTTTAAACAAAAGAAGAATGAATCTCAAACAAGGATAAAGAAACAGCATGATTTTTCATTAAAAAGTGAAAAACAATATCTCTACATTCCTGCCAAATAAGAGTCTTTAAGATAGGATCATATTTAATTAGGCAAATAGTTTTTATTGTGATGCTCTCCATAGCTAATTAGGATATTACTGTAAATGATTAAGTGTATATGTTTCTGTATATTGTGTATTTTACACGTATGTGTAATTTATGTATATGTCTGAATATAAACGTGTGTATGCACACACATACAGACAATATCTCACTCAATGAGTAATAGAACCTATTAATTAGTAATAGTGGGTCTGGTTAAGGTGTGGCAGGTTTTCTGACTTTTAGAACATGGACAGGGGCGCCTGGGTGGCTCAGTCAGTTAAGCGTCTGAGTCTTGATTTCCACTCAGGTAATGACCTCACAATTCATGAGCTCAAGTCCCAGATCGGGCTCCTTGCCGACAGCGCAGAGCATATTTGGGAGTCTCTCTCCCTCTGTCTCTGCTCCCCCCCCCCCACTAGCACATAGATGTGCTCTTGCTCTCTCTCAAAAATAATAAGTAAATAAATAAATAGATAGAAAGAAAGATAGATAGATAGAGGAAAAAATGGGAAAATTTATAAGGATTGGACCTAAAAATATTTGCATGCCTGAGAGTTTTCTTCTATATCTACAGTAGCTAGAAGACTTGGATCATAGAGTACCCTTTTTTTTGAGAACCTGAGTCCCAGAGGAGTATAATAATGGATTTGGATAACATAGCTGGGTAATAAAATGGTGGCACTGGAACCCAGGTTTCCTGGCTCCAAGAGTAGTGTTTCCTGTATTATATTACTAAGTTGTTAGACTACCTTCCTACTTGAGACCCTATCTTTTAGAGGGAGATACAGAACATTCTTCTGATTGGTCATTATTTTTAAGCTACTAAAAATATTAAATTAAGCAGACACTGAACCCACTGCTTAGATATGATAGAGTAAACGTTTGTTATGGCACTGGTGGGGCCTATCACTGGAGAATAAATGTCAAGTCCTTTGGGTGACATCTGCAAGGACAGACTGTTCTTAAGATCCAGTAGCAATACTTTCTTTCTTTTATTTTCTTCTTTCATACTATGTAAATTCATTTACTTGAAATTTCAAAACTAGGCAAAACTTAGAGACAGAAAGATCAGTGATCGCTGTTTGCTGGTGTTGGGACAAGGATTGATTTGGAAGCTGTATGAAGGAATACCTTGGGTTGATGGAAATGTTTATTTTTATTACAGTAATAGTAAAATGCACTGTGTACATTTGTCAAAATACAATCGTTGTTTACTTAAATTTGGTGACTTTATACTATATAAATAGGCCTCAATAAAACTGATTTTAAAATAAAAGATTATTTCTAATTCCATGTATATTTCAAAGTACCATTGTGATAAAAATAATTTAAGTTCTCAGTAAAAAAAAAACAACCTTTGAAAACTTTCTTATATTTCCCTTTTAAGTAGGATATAGTGTTATTTTTGTATTTGTTGCATTATTTCATAATACTTAATGAAGGGCCCATAGTGTTTTCTCTGATAAATCTCACATATTTCTCACTCATATTCTTGGATATTTTATGTTTGGTCGTCATTGTGAATTGTAGCTTTTTCTCTTCAATAAATGATGTTGGGGAAACTGGAAATCTACCTGCAAAAGAATGAATTTGAACTCCTATCTTATATCATTCACAAAGAGTAACCCAAAATGGATTAGACTTTGAGACTTGAAACTATAAATCTCCTAGAAGAAAACATAGAGGAAATGTTCCTTGATTTTGGTCTTGGCAATAATTTTTTTTTTTGATATACACCAAAACCACAGGCAACAAAAGCAAAAGTAAACAAATGGGACTATATCACACTAAAATATTCAATTACAAAGATAAGTCCTGTAACTTAAAGGAAAAAGAATTAGTAAATAAGACTTTTTTTTTTAATTCATAGAGAAATCTCTATCATAAGAGAGATTTCTTATGTAAGATACAACAAACATATTCCAAGTAAAACATAGCAAAGGATAGAAAGGAATTTTTAAACATCAAAACTTGAGTGTTCCCTTTGCTTAACCTATCAATATTTAAATTAAAAAAGTCATTCCAAGCTATTATATAATCACCACAGTCAATTTTAACTTGATTAAAAAAATAGTAACATAGTGGGAAGAGAAGTAAATGGGTTTAAAAGAGATGCTGAGCTTTATATGATATCATTTCAGGTAATTTGTCATTTTCAGGATGTGACTATCAAAGCAGAGCATATCAGTTTTATGCATTTTTTTTTTCAGTGAGCCAGAGTAAAACATGTCTGTGATGCACGGCAGATGGTATTGTAATAGGTTGTCTAATTATTTCTATTAAGTACAATTTTTCAAAATGTAAAATATTGCCAAAGAAGAATGAAAATCAAACAATAGTATTCCAGAAACAAAACTTATAGTAGGTGAGTTAATTCAGCTTTAAAACGTGTAAAATTGTTAATTTATTAATTATGCTCACCTGACGAAAGCAAGTGATCAAAAGAATAAGGTCGAATCCACTTTAGCACAGATATTATTGCAAATTTAGGAAAAATATAATTAGAAACCCTTTAAAGCAAAGTTAAGTAAATAATTCTAAAATTATTTGAATATGAGGATTTTACTAAATCTCTATAATGGGTTATTTTAATCTATTATTAAATACTGAATTCTTATTTGCCTGAAAGCAATATAAATGTTAAAGTGGAAAAGCTTCTGGTGAATAAGGAATGCAGAAATCCAAAATTTTATACATTTTGTTATTTTAATCTTTAATCAAATCAATTTCTGCAAGACTTTACTAAAATGAAATTAAAATTCTATCTTAGTTTTAAACATTTAAAAATATTTTCTAGTCTCTTTTAAACACTCGTGGAAATAAAGTTATGATTATTTTTACTCAGGATTTCTGTCCAAAGATCATAAATATTGAAAATGTATAGTATACTATGTCAGGGAGTAAAAACATAGGAAGGCCCAAATTCTAGTCTTTTGAGTGAGTATTAAAGGCATTAAAGCAAGCCAAGGAGTTGTCAATGTGAGAATCCCAACAGTGCAACCTAAATTACGTGCAGTAGTCACATTAGTAAGTATTTTTCATGTACTACCTCATTTCATCTCCATTGCCTCACTCAGAAGTAGATTAAAGTATTGCCTGTATATAGAGTTTTCACTAGACTCAGGTAGATTAAATAATTCACATTACACAAATAGCAGAAAGGTATAAGAATCAGAACCCATCATAAATGTTCTTGTCAACATGTTTTGAGGAGGCGATGGTCTAGAGAAATTAGAATGAAGATGGGGAAATATTCAAATGGAAAAATTCCCATTTTAGAAATTATTTTGTGAAGTCAGATGTCTTTCGTTTTGGTTTTATTTATTTATTTGTTTAAGTAGGCTCCACACACCCAACATGGGGCTTGAACTCACAACTTTGAGATCAAGAATCACAATCTCTATGAACTGAGCCAGCCAGGCTCCCCATGAAGTCTACTCTCTGTGAACATTATTTTGAAATGCCTGCTTCTCTGAACCCAGTATTTGAAAACAACACATGTGAAAATGACAAATACTTATTGTTAAGTTTCACAAATAGTGATTTTAAAAAAGAAAGGGCAAAGGATTTCTTATTCTTTCTTCTTCATTTTTTTCTCTACTGGAAAATATACAACACTTAAATATTGTGGAAATATAGATGTTAAAACATGACAATAATTCAAATGTCTCCCAGAAGTATGTGTTTTAGCATTTAGTTATCATGCTAAGGCAGTGTACAATTTTCAATTTTCAGCCCTAGCACTAATCAAAATGAGAGGGCATTTATCCTGACGGTAGCTCCCCCTGAACACAAATAAATTCCACATGTGTCTATAAAGTAAATTCAGTTAATAGAGAGATCAATAGACTAAATTGTCAGAAGCTTTTTTTGGGAAGGTGAGACTAATAAAAATGCAACTCAAAATATTGAATTCTGAATTTTAGATATTTTGTCAGCAAATTAGTCACAGATGACTGAAGAACAAACTTGCAGTGTAAAGGCCATGGACCTAGAATTTTTTTATCTTTTTTTCAAGAAATTAGAAGGAATGAAAGTTGCAAAATGATCATAGTGAAGCATTTAAAATCATAAGTGCAACATAATAGGCAGTCAATACATTTTTCTTCTTATTTCTTTCTCATTGTAATATTGATGATATAGAGCAAATACAATCTCACAAAACTGAAACTGGATTACTAAAATGTGGGTAAACCCCCAATTTGAGTAAATCTTAAATTAAAAGTCACGTCAATACACAGCTGATTCATGGCTTAGCTATATAAATAAGCCATAAGTAATCAGAAAGGCAGAAAAGGAAGGGTTAAAGGGAATTAATGGGGTTTTGCCACTTACAAGAAAACTGAGTACATTTCCGTCTTTACTAATGAAGGTGGGCATGATTTCACATAACTGGTTAAATTATACTTAATCATAAATCAAGTGGCCATAACTAATTTTTTTCTGGGCCCTCTGTTCTGTTTCCTTGATCTGTGTATCCTTGCCCAAAACCACACGCACCACACTGTCTTAATTACTGAAGCTGTACAAAAAAGGTTTGATTGCAAAAGAACAAGTCTCCACCTTTTTTTTGTGGAAAGTGTCATGCTTATACTTGGCCTTTATACTTCCCTATAAATTAGAATCTGCTTTTCAATTTCTACAAAACAAAT
The DNA here is from genome assembly GCF_022837055.1 of Prionailurus viverrinus. Classification (NCBI taxonomy): domain Eukaryota; kingdom Metazoa; phylum Chordata; class Mammalia; order Carnivora; family Felidae; genus Prionailurus; species Prionailurus viverrinus. Next base: position 116,240,917 of record NC_062569.1, read on the forward strand.
ATACCAAATTACTAAAAACAAAAAATCATTAGAACTGCCAACTGGATTGAATTGAAATCACTGACCAATTTTCAGTAAATAGACATTTTTTATTGTAAAGAATCAAACAATGCTTATGCTATACCTGAAGAAGTTTGTAGCTCTTCCTAATTATTTCCTAATTTGTCTGATTGATTTCAACATGGAAGTTTTTGGACATCTTCTCTTGAATTTATTCCTGTTTTTCTTGGATTTATATTTTTAACAGCTTTATTGAGTATATTGATTTACAAAGAACTGCACATATTTAACTTGTACAATTCTACGAGTTTGGGTATATGCAAATACCTATGATGCTATCACCACTATCAAGGTATTACGTATAGTCAACACTCCCTAAATTTTCTTTGTGTTCCTGTGTGTGAGTGTGGGTGATAAGAACACTTAACATGAGATCTACCTGATTAACAAATTTTGAAGTGCACAATATTGTATTTATATCTAGAGGTACTATGTTGTACAGCAGATATCTAGATGTATTCACCTAGCATAAAGGAAACATTATACCTTCAGAAAAACAACTCTCCATTGCTCCCATTCCCCAGCAACAATTATGGGGGAATGGATATACATATATATATATACGTGCGTGTATATGTATATATATAAACTAAAATAGTGAAATTCATGTTTTCTGGTTTTCAATGTCAAAATAATACTAATATTTCATTAAATTTATCTCTTGGCGTTTGCAATTGTAAATTATATTATTTTACTATTGTATTTCTATTGGATCTTCTATACATCTACTGTCTGATGTATTCAAATTTAGGACTGTTATTTACTCCTATTGGATGCACCCTCTTGCTTGGTATCAACATTAACAATTTGGGGATTTGTTTTGTTTTGTTTTTTAGTTTGTACATTTATATAGCATATCTTTTCTATTCCTTTGCTTTCAAAGTTTTTGTATCTTTGTATTTAAAGTGTATCTTAAAAAAAAATATATATATATACACACACACATGTATATGTATGTGTATATGTGTGTGTATATATATATATACACATTTAATTTCAGACAGAGAGAGAGAGAGCACAAGCAGAGTAGAGGGGAAGAGAGGCAGAACGAGAGAGAAAATCAAGCAGGCTCCATGCTCAGTGCGGTGACCGAGGTGGGGCTTGATCCCATGACCCTGGGATCATGCCCTGAGCCGAAATCAGGAGTCGACGCTCAAACAACTGAGCCACCCAGGTGCCCCAAAGTGTATCTCTCAGAAACACCATACAATCGGGTTTAAATTGTTTTACCTTTTTGTTTATTTTTCCAGTCTGGGATCATCTTGGTTTTTAGGTACACTATTACATTAGTGTGGTATCTTGGGGGTTATATCTACCAAAATCTGTGTTATCTATTTATGGTACCATCTTTCCCCCTCTATTTCTTACTTATTGCCTTCTTTTGCATCATTTGGGCATTTTCATATCATTTGACTTTTTTCATATATTATCTCGAGGGTTCACAATCTTTAGTTATTTTTTGTTTTTATTTCTTTAGTTGTTATTCTAGAGATTACAGTTTTTTATCACCTTCTGAGCAAGGAAAGTAACTTTCAAGTCTAACTTGTCTTCTTTGGAGATTTTATGCTATTGTTACTGTGCAGAAAAGAGTGAACAAAGCAGGCTTAAGGCTGCTGTCTTTCGAAGGGCCTGCTTCCCAGCATCTGGAAACTTTATTCTGAACTGCTCCCTAAGTTGCTTCTCTGTGCCTACATTGTGATTTATAGCGAACATCTGCTTTCTTTCCAAGAGTCTGGGAGTTGAAAAAGGTGTGCCCCTGTGAAAAGCTTTTGATCAAAATCGTAAATTCCGAGTCTCCAAAAGACCTCTTTGAGTAAAAACACTGCACAATGCTGCTCTATTTTCTCTGCTGTAAAGATGCTACACTCTGGGGAATCTCCCATGGCGGGAAGAGAGTGTAGGGAGCCTGCACATGGATTGCTTCGGACTCTGCCTATGTCTCTTCCCCTTACTGAACCAAGAGTGTATGGTGTTACTGTGTTCCTATGTTGCTGTGTCTATAATAAATCTGAGCTGTGGGGCCACCTGTATCCTAAGTCTGAATCCTTGTAGTGAATTGCCAGAGATACAGGCAATTTGGGGCACCCTGAAACAATTGCCATATCTTTTATTTGCACATATGTCCACATATATCTTAAAGTCCGTAATGGACTTTATCATCATTTACTTAAACACCATTCTAGTTCACCGTTTTACCCTTCTTTCAAATATTTTCTATTAAGCCACTTCAGATCATTTTTCTTCTGCCAGAACTCTCTTTACTTGTGCATTAATACATAGCTGTACTCTTAGTTGTTGTTTTCCTGAAGAAGTTACTTTTTTTTAAGAAAAATATATTTGCTAGGTATAGAATTCTAGGCTAGCATATTGTTTTCCAGTACTATTGAAACAAATGATTTTTCTAATACCTTTTTAGGCCTCTCTTTTTTTTTTGTCTTTATCAGCAGTGTAATTATGAGGGACCTATATGTGGATTGCTTTATATGTGCGCTTTTTTGTGGTAGGAGAAATTTATTGAATCTATGATTTGATGTATTCTACCAGCATTTGAAAATCTTTATACCCAGTACTTTTATAAATATTTATTTTGCCCTGTTACCTCTATTCTTCTGAGCTTCCAATTATATGTATGTTAGTCCCATGCCCCATATATCTTTACACTCCTTTCTGTGCTTTTCATACTTTTTTGTTCTCTGCTTATATTAGGATCCTTTTGTGTACCGTATAAATGTAAGTTTTATGTATTGTTAATTGCTTCCTATTAACTCACAACAGTGTCTTCTTGGGCTAAAAACTCACACTTAGGTGTCAGACATACAATGACGTCCACGGGCTCATTGTCTTCTTTGTTTCCATCTCTCATGTTACTCTCCCCCTGCCAGAATGTGAGTCTTTATTTTAACTGTTACTTTTTTTGGTTATAATCTCACAGAACTTATCTTTTTTAAGTTTATTTACTTTGAAAGAGAGCGAGCACAAGCAGGGTAGGGACAGAGAGAGGGAAGAGAGAGAACCCCAAGCAGGCTGCACATTGTCATGGCAGAGACAGATGTAGGGCTTGAACTTCTGAACCATGAGTTCATGACCTGAGCTGAAATCAAGATTCAGATGCTTAAGTGACTGAGCCACTCAGGTGCCCCTCACACAATTTATTTTTAAATAAATCTCACCTTAGAAATGATTTTCCTTGATTTTGTTTTTCCTTAATAGATTATGATTACAGGCATAGCTTGGAAATCTTGCAGGTTTGGTTCCAGACCATCACAATAAAGCAGATACCCTAATAAAGCAAGTCAAATGAATTTTTTTGGTTTCCCAGTACACATGAAAGTTATGTTTACACTATCCTGTAGTCTATTAATTGCTCAATAGCATTATGTCCAAAAATCAATGTACATACTTTAATCAAAAACACTTTATCACAAAGGGTGCCTGGGTGGCTCAGTCAGTTACGCATCAAACTCTTGATTTTGGCCCAGGTCACGATCTCACGGTTCATGAGATCAAGTCCACATCAGGCTCTAGGCTTACTTAGGATTCTCTCTCTCTCACTTTCTATCTGACTCTCCCCCACTCACACTTGCTCTCTCTCTCAAAATAAATAACTTTAAAATAATACTTTATCGCTGAAAAATGCTAATCATTATCTGAGCCTTCAGTGAGTCATAATCTTTTTGTTGGTCGAGGGTCTTGCCTGGATGTTACCGGCTGCTTGGGCTGCTGACTGACCACAGTGATGGTTGCTGAAGGTTGAAGTAGCTGTAGCAATTTCCTTAAGAAAGACAGCCATGAATTTTGCCTAACGAATGACCCTTTCACTTGAACACTTGAGGCCATTGAAATTGACCTAATTTCAATATTGTTGTGTCTCAGGGAATGGAGAGCACCAAGCAGAGGGAGAGAAATGGGGGAACAGCCAGTTGGTGGAAGCCAGAACACATATTAAGTTCAGTCTTGATGTGGTTTGTGGTACCCCAAAACAAGTACAGAAGTAACACCAATGATCACTGATTGGAACTCAATATAACAAGTCTAATAATGAAGTTTGAAATATCATGAGAATTGCCAAAATGATGCCTAGAGATACAAAGTAAGCAAATGCTGTTGGAAAAAATGGCACTGAGGGACTTGCTTGACATGGGATAGCTACAAACCTTCTATTTGTAAACATGTGATATCTGCAAAGTGTAATAAAGTGAAGTGCAATAAAACAATGTATGCCTGTAATTGTGTATAATACTATAAAGTTGGTGTTTGAAATGCCTATGAATAGTTCTTTATAAACATTTCCAAAGGTTTTATATTTTTATTTTTACACAATTTTTAATTGCTTAAAATTTATTAATCTTCTGGTGTAAAAGAAAGACATTTAAGTGACTGTTATCTTCATCTTGCTGAAAATACTAAAAGTATCACATATTTCTTTTGATTGCCAAAGTTTAAAAGATTCAAATGCAGTTATAAAACCATCTGCAATGCTCTATGCTGAATTAGAAAATTAATGCTGCACACTAATTAAGTGAGCTGAGTGTTAGCATTGCTCATATGAAATACCTACATAATCAAACAGAAGTATATGAGATAATACATATTTGTTACTAAACACTAGTCTTTTTTAAATACTTTAAGATTTCTGTTGCATATCTGCATTAGACAATAAAATAATTTTATAGATAGCATTCTATAAATATGATGGCTTTGATCCTCTGATCTTCTAGTTTATAATATTCAATATCTTCCAATTTTTGATTAAATTTAAAGATATCTGAAAATAAACATTAAAATATATCATTATAATCCATTTCCTGCGTGAACATATGTTATTTATATACCTCTAACAGCAACTGCAGTCTACAATCTATTTTGGGTGTGATGTGATCAGTCTGCCCTTTCAAGTTCTTATTATTTATTGATGAGACAATTTTCAAAGTATTACACATTTTCAATCATATAAAACTTTTATCACAGAAATGTATGATACACACTTTTTGAAATGAAATGTAAAATATTTCCTCAAAAATGACTAAATAAAAAAATTTAGATTACAAAGTGCATAAAAAATTTATAATCACCATTGTGAGAATAAGAACCTTAACTATTGGCTTACCAAAATATCTACCCCATACCAAGTGAAACAAACTAAAGAAACAAAACATAGAAGAAAATATCAACATTGAAAACAAGATACTCCAACTCACTCACATGTCATGTGAGTTCAGCCCAATTATAAAATAAACCACCATGCTGACTCCCCTAGCATGACTCATCTTAGGCTATTGCTCTGTGGGGCCATCTTCCTTACTCTGCTCTGCTCTGACTCTGATATCCCACCCCATGGAAAAGTTCTCTCACCCAGCTCTCTAACTCCATGCAGTAGTCCACCCTCCTCCATGTGGGTACCATTTTCAGTTCAGTCAGCCTCTGACATTTATTGTAACCTACCCCTTACCCCTAGCCCCTCATTGGTAAGTTATTTGCCATCCTTAGCCGGGCTAGTCATGTGGAAGACATTTTTACTTCACTTCATCACTGACCCCCATATCCCAAGCTGTCTCCCCAAGTGGACACAAGTGTTTTCACTCTCCTTGGGGCTTGCTTTCCTCTACTGGATAAGGTTGCCATTTGTAAATACCTTTCTTAGCCTTCTCCAGTGTGGACATAGGAATCTTGGGACCTCACGTTTCTCTACAACTAAGCACGGTCAGCTACCTTGTATGGCCTCAACTAATATGTTTAGAATTGAGTTATTCTTGATTGGATGATAGTAATATATCAATACTAATTTTCAGGTTTTGATGATCGTTTTGCGGTTATATAAAAGAACGCTCCATAACACAACCGTGTCCCATGTACCACTAAATGCCCCAGAAACCACCAAAATATTTGTTTTCTCTCCTTCATAGCAGTAATCACCTAAAATCTGAAATTCCAGATTCTAATCTTATGTATTCAAACAAATTCAAACAATGAATTTCTTGTAATTGTTAATACATTCATGGATAACCAGCCACAAAGCTCCAGCTCATGTTTTTGTAGGTCTCTTCTCTCCAGAATTTTAGCCCTTCTGGTCCATCTTGCTTTATTAGTTTTAAATGTCTCTAAATAGGTAACTTTTGTGGAGAAGTTTTGGCTTTTTAAGTTCCTTTAAATGGGAATGATGGTTTCTTTTAGTTAGTCCATGCAGCCTAAAAGTGGAAGTCCCATTTTCAACAAGTTTGAACTCATTTCACCTCATTATGACTTGGCCTCTTAAGGCTTGCAACACAACACTGTTTTATGCATCATGATATGTATACATTAACTGTCAACAAAATCCTACCTTTCAGAAAGATGGAAAATTTTATAAAAGTAAAAGATAGCACACTTCCAACTTTATTTATGATGTGATACTAAAGCAGCTTTTTGGTGGGGGGTGGGGTCAATCTTGGCATAACTCACATCAAATATACATATTGCAAATAAAATAGAAATAAGTTAAGGTACATCGGTACACCTTATTGGCATTGTTTTAAAAGCTGTGTTCTTTTATTTAAATTAAAAAATTGATTTACATAATTAGTATATCCCAGTTTGGCTTATCTCTCTCCTAGGCTTCCAGATTTGGCAAAGAAACAAACTAACAAATGTCGCATATGCAGACAAATTTGAATTTCATGAAATAATTGGGACATACTTATTTTTTTGAGCAGGGGAAGGGCAGAGGAAGAGGAAGGGAGAGAATTCCCCCCACTCACCGACTCCCCTCCCCTGATGCCCCATCTCTGATGTGGGATTCCATCTCACCACTATAAGATCATGACCTGAACCATTATCAAGGGTCACCAACTAAGCCACCCAGGCACCCTTAATTGGGACATACTTAAATTTTAAAACTGTGTTTTGTTTAACTGAAACTTAAATGTAACTAAGTGTCCTACATTTCATTTGGCAAACCTACCCCCTCCCTACAGCCAGGAATATATGCTGTTCAGAGCAAACAAGTGGGTATTTCCCAGTCAATTTATATTTAAATAGAAAAAAATCAGAAAAAGCTGACAGTTAATCAACCTGAATAATAGAGAATAAAAATGCCACTGTGAAGAATATAGTAGGACTTCCAAGACTTCAAGGATCAATAACTTGTCAGGAAGACCCTATGGAAAAAAAGTTCAGTGTGTCCAATAAAGCAAACAGCATTATATTGATATCTAATGCCAAGTCTTACCTCATTTGCCGGTGGTTTAAATATGCTTTAGTATAAACAGGAACGAGTTCTGAAGCACACTCTAATTTGACACTCAGAGACTGAAGTGAGTGAGCGTACAGCCTAGCATGAGGATGAATGGGCAGAAGTAAAAGCACTTTCTCTAAGGTTGTAGTGTGTTAATTACCGGAAGAACTGGCATGAAATAAGTTGACTTAGTCGGTGGACAGTTTAACTGATTTGTTTTTCATCAGCTATGCTAAGTCACAAAGTTGTGGTTTCCTTGAGTCTGTTAAGTAAAGACACTGTGTATCAAACAATTTTGTACTTGAAGGACATTTAGGTTAGTCCATAAAAATTAGTTTCTCTTTATGGTGCCACACTTTGCAAGAGAAGATGTTAAAATGAAAATTCATGGAACACTCTGATCGTGAAATCTATTCTTGAGCAAACTGTTAAGGAATTTTTTCCTATATTCTCGAGAAATGAGAATTCCTTAAAGACTTTACCTCCTTGATAGCTGTTTTTTTTAGTTCATTTATTTTTATGCACTTTTCAATTTCCTATGGCATATTTTCTAATTGTTCTCCTCACTGCTATACTTCCAAATCCCAACATGCCCTGATGCATCAACAAGTGAATGCTCCTTCCAACTTACTGAGAAAATATACAAGCATGAAATTCCCATCTTCCTCTCTCTCCACTTGAAAATATATATGCAATAAAATCCTTTCCTCTCTCCCACACTTTAATGCTCTGCATAGTTTCCACAAGTGGCAAATGAATGTAGGAGAGTTATAAAGGCATAAAGTATAAGATATAAGATTTAATAAATGTTAACATTTGGGGTAGTTAATACAAGGTATCATTATTGTATTGTAACAAGAAAGAATAGTATTTGGTATTATATTCAGATGAGAAACTATCACAGTTTAAATGACTTGCCCAAAGTCACACAGAAGAAATCAAAATTGAATTTAGGGAATTTAAAATACCTAAGTTTATGCGGCACCTGGGTGGCTCGGTCAGTTGGGCGTCCAAATTCGGCTAGGGTCATGATCTCGCGCTTCATGGGTTTGAGTCCCACATCAGGCTCTGTGGGGGATAGCTCAGAGCCTGGAGCCTGCTTCAGGGTCTGTGTCTCCCTCTCTCTCTATCCCTCCCCTGCTCACACTCTGTCTCTGTATCTCAAAAATACACATTAAAAAAATTCTTTAATAAAAAAATAAAATAAAATAAAATAAAATAAAATAATACCTAAGTTTACTCAGACGTCCCTAAACACACTAAGTATAGATTCCAGGGTCTAAATGCTAGATTTAACCAGATTGAAATCTGGGTCTTTCATAACCTCTGCATTAGAGGAACATTGTCATGTAAATGAGCATAAAGAATAAAGAATGCTGTAGGAACAAACCTCTAAGTCCACATATCTTATATTAAGTTCTATTAAGCCACTGTGCAAAGACACGGAGTTGTTAATTAATTCAAAGATTATTTGCTCATCAAACAAACATGATTAAGCATATAAACTATGTAAGATACCTGAATAGAATGCATGCTTGCCTCTCAGGAAGGTAATGGAAGAAGAGAGAGTAAAGGAATTTACTCTTAAAGATACTTCTCTAGCCTTGATAACCTTCGGTCATGTCAAGAACCTATCCACACAACTGAAAAAAAAAAAGCTCACATTTAATAGTAGTGAGAAAACATTGTACCTATGCCTCAAGCTTTGACACACAGAATATGAAAATCAAGGTAATAATTTAACGTGCTCATGATAAAGAGCAGATCTTTCACTTCTAGGACTTCGTACTTAATGTTACCTCCACCTGGAATTCTTCTTCCTCAGATGCCCGTGTGGTTCCTTCTTTCCTTCACCTTCCAGGTTAGAGCTCTAACATCACTCTGCTAAAATCGGAGCTGTCACCCCCACAGTTTTTCTCTCCCTCTTCTGAAACACTCATTTTTACTATTTATTGCATATGTACTATTTTTATTGTTATTTGTTATTGTCTGTCTCTAGCATAAAAGCTCTATAAACACAATATTTTTTTCTCTTTTTTATCCACAGCTATTCTATCGGCATCCTTGAAAAGTGTCTAGTATAAAATAGCTCCTCAATAAAGACTTAAGTTGAATGAATGCTTTGGAACAGGGCAGGGGAGGGGGGTAGATTTAGAGGACATACAAAAATAAGTCAAAGGAATTTTAAAGGAAATTTTTCATTAGTTGATTAATTAAATGTAATACTTAAAATCCCCCCAAAAAAGAGATTTACAAGCAGTCGATCTTGAAAACTGCAATGATAAGACCAACCAGGTTTTAACTGCATCCTACTCACTCCACTGATGAGGAAGGGTTTCCTGCCTTGGGGGTATAAGATGGCGGAACACAAAATACCTGACCGACAGCAGTTTATTAGTCCTATATTCTCCCATCCCAGGGGAAAGGGACACTGCCTACCACTCAGGCAACACAGAAGTTATACTTGGGAACCACGTAAACAACCAGGGACCGTGGGGGACAAGTTTTGTACCACCAAAAAAGTGACGTCTTCCCTGGTCCCCACAGGAGGTTGTGACTGGCTTGTCTGAATAATTTCATGCGCGGCCAGAGACTCGAAACCCACTTCTCAGGGCTAAGCAGAAGCTCTGCCTTGTCTCTGGTAAGGAGGGCTGTTTGGCTCTGGGACTTCATCCATAGGACCAGAGAGGTGAGGAGAGCTTGTGGTCAGGTCATTCAAGGTCCTGCGGATTTTACCAAATATCAAGGCAGCACATGTGACTGACATTAAATTTAGACCCTACACAAGCTCATATTGCAGATAATGTGTGTTTTATCTTCAAGGGAGGAAAAGTTCAGGGGTGGGATGGGATAGGAAATTTTAGTGTCCCCTGGGCTGTTGTCAACTGTGGATACTTCATGGCCAGTGGCTTACACTGAACATGTCACAGTTGACTGCTATTAACTCAGATCTGAGGATGAAGGAGGGAAGAAGGAAACAGACCTTGCCAACTAAAGGTAAAAAGAAAAATTCTGCAACCTTGTTTATAGAGAAAAAAACTGTTATTTCCTCTACAAAGAAAAAGGCAGATTGTCTTCAGACTTGTTTTTAACACTAATGCTAGAAGGAATAAAGCAATGACTACTGAGTTTCCAGAGGTGAAAAATTAAGGCTTACCCACACATTTTAAAGCCCAAAAGATTTTTCTTTTTTTCTGATGGAGACAATGGAAAATAATTATATATGTTATTAAAATTATATATATCATTTTTGAAAATATGGCATCTTTTTTATGCTTACAAAATAAGTATTTAAAAATAATGCTCTGATGAAATCGATATTTAATTAAAATAAGCAGCTAAAAATGGGGAAAATGAGTTATTCAATGAAAGATATTGAATGAAATAAGCTAGACACAGAATAATGTACATGATTACAAAACACAAAAAATTACATAAAAGGTTTTAATATCCAGCATTAGATCACCTGACAAAGAAAAGAATCAGAAAACTAAACTTACTAAATTAAGCATTTTACCTAGGATACAGTCAATATACATATGCAAAACCTTAATTATATTTGAATAGTTAAAGCAGGTTTTAAAGTGAATATAAAATATGTGTTTATAAGTATAGTTAGATATTCACCATTGTATATGATCATTTATATGTATATGAAATATGAGCTTATATAAATATTACACACTGCCATTCCTGAAGTAAGTACATCTCAACATTAGTATCTATATCAGTTGGTATAGGATTAGGGGTCATTTTATTTTTGTAATATAGTTTTCTAAACTTCCTGCACACATTTAAATAAGAGACATTTTTTTTTAATTTCACAAAAGCAGAAAACATATTTGCATCTTTGAAGAATTCCTGCAAATATATTTAAAAACAAGTCATTTTCTTCATCTGCTCCCTTAATTTTTGTTCAAGCCCCTTCTGCTTGAATTCTTAAATCTGTTGGCGAGAGGGTTCGCTTATTATGCCCCTGACAGAAATGTTCTTGGTCGAAGATCAATATTATTCTCTTCATTATCCCTCTGCTCTTTTGATCATTGGATCCCAGAGGACAATCGATCCCCACCTCCACTTGCCCCAGTACCCAAAATATACATAACTCCAAATTCAAAAGTCTGTTTTCAAAATTCCAAGAGTTGCTGTCATTAACTAATGGTAGGTGAAGGGGGCTGGGGGTAATGAAACATTAAGAATGGAGTATTTCCAGGTAAAAAGAGCTGACTCAGGATCTCTAAGGAATAACTGCTTTTCCAAAGACTCTTTTCCTCATTTCATGTTTGCTTGCATGACTTGGTACTTAGCTCGGAGATGCCTATTTGAATGAAATGTGTTATTTTCACAGTTTGTACCTTGTGAGAAGTGCTTCTCACCATGTGAACCTCACTTCATTGCTGTGCTTGGAAGTTTTAAAAATACAATTTTTTAAATAAATAAGCACTCTCTCAAATATTCTTGAAACACTTGCTCTTTTTAATCTTCATTTTTAATAATAATAAAAAAAAAACATATGATCCTAGCAAGACTGACATTACCTGTAAGGTTTTACTAAAGTCAACATTCTGTTTTAGCCAATAATTAATTTACTAATGCAATACGTCCCTTTGATACAGAGTATAAAAAACTTCCTTTGGCATTATTTTTTTCATAATTTATTAGCTGTCTACATACTAATTGGTAAAACAAATCAACGCAGTTCCCGGTTCAATGGCTGAAGTGCCTGTGTAAAACAGTCAAAAGCAGCCAGACAGAAAAGAAGAGAAAGAGGGACGACTTCAGATGTAAAATGTAGGATTTTTTGTGAAACTATTTACACTATTTCTAATATGTATTAGGGTCAGTTGTTAGGTCACCATTAGACAATTCTAAAGATGAACTACGAGGCACCTCTGATTCTCCTGGAAACCGCCGAGGATTCAGAACTCCCATTTCCCCAGGAAATGCTGATATTGATATTCTTTCCACAATTTAATAGGAGTAAAAGTCAGAATTATTGGTAAAGAGAAGATAAAATGAGCTATTCCATACAAAACCACTGTTCACCACATTAACATATTCTTTTCCATTTGAAAGGATAAAACTAATTATACCCATAATCCCTATTGTCCAGGCAAATACCCTTTTGTCTATAGGACTTGAAGTGCCCACCCACAATGTAGACAAACAAGATGAAATCCACCAAATGTCACCTCCACTTTACTCATCTCTGTCAATATGAAATTGAAAAAGCTCTCTGCACACTCATTAGCTTCTGACCTCTTATTTCCATCTGTCCAATTCGTGAACTCAGCTCATTAGTCTTCTCCTCGCTCCAACCTCTCCTCCCAGTTTATTCCCTGGAATGTCAGTTCACCAAGTACTGTGTACCCTCAAACACATTTCTGAATTTCCCCTTTGCATCTATTCCTTAAATAAGGCATATTTTACCCCCTCGGAATATATCATTTCCTGTAGTCTTTTCAATTGGAACGTTTTTTGTTTGTTTGTTTTGTTTTTTCACATGCCATATATCTTAAATTTGAGCAGAGAATTGGTGTTCTCCTTACTCTTCATTGTTGCTTCTGGATCATTAATTCTTCTCTGTCTTTGGAATTCTCAATATTTAGCCACATACCTGCTCTATACTTGCCCTTAGTGATCCTCAACCACAGTCTCAGGCATTATCCCCTTAGTTACAGACCTTATCAGATAACCCAGAGCACTTAACTTCCACTCCATTCCTCTCTAGGATATTTCAATGCTCTGTGGACCTCATCTTTCTCCTGAAGATCCTAACATATTCAATTCTAAAGAATTTTCCTTTATTTTTACACTATTACAGGTACACTATTATATTACACTATTATATGTGCATGTTGTCATTATCATAAGATGAACTATCTTTTGAACCAATTCAGACTTCCTACTATAACATTTCCCCAACATCAGTAAGAAGTCAAATGTATTGATCTTGCAAATCTTTCTATGTGACTTTCAAGTTATTTGAGTTCTGTATGTCTTTGTTCCCTCATCTGTTGGATGAACATAACAATATTACTTTTTGATGGATTTGATGTAAGGAATAAATTAATCCATCCAGATAAAATGCTTCAGCAATTCCTGGAAGATAGTAAATGTGCATTAAATATTAGCAATCACTATTATTAATGTTATGATAACTTTCTAATCTTCACTATCATTTTATCATTCTTTCTGTTCTTAATTTATTTAAGGATCACTTTCCTCTCATGGGCACTCGATACCACCCAAAACATCTTTTATTTTATTTACTTATTTTTTCCCCTTGGCAACTATGTTTTTCCAACAGGATGGAGTCGATTTTATTCTACTACAACATTCCTCAATCTCTGGCTCCCATCTCATTTTCAACTGGTGTGTCTGAAAAAAAAAAAAAGAGAAGGCATCTTTCTGCCATCAAATTTATAACTCATCCATAGTTGTAAGTATATGTATTCTTTTTCCTCCATTTCTTCACTTGTGTACTCTATTCTGTTTATTTCTCATTATTCCCATTATGTTCTCCATTAGGAAATTCAACTCTTTAGTGAGAAAGAGTCTTCTGAGTCTGTCTTCTGAATCTTTCCACTTCTTAACAGAATCATATCCATATTCATTCAGACAAACTCCAGTACAGAGATGAAGAATAAAATGTCTTAAGGGACAAGTAAGTTATTTTCTAATTGTGACAAAGCCAGATGCAGGATAGGCAGTGATAGAGCTCAATGCAAACTCAAGAAGACATATTTCATTCTTTGAACACGCTGCTACCTACCAAACATACTTGAAGGGCAAACTCAGCCAGTAAGAGGCCAATTTATCCTCATATCTCCCAAAGTAAAAACAAACAGGCAAAGAAGAATAAGACAGACATGTCCCTTTGCATATCTACCACTATCTCTATAAAAATAGAACACTTGAAATTTATGCCTCCAAAATGTCTTTTTTTGGTGACACTGGACCATTGTTATCTGTCTCTTATTTTGATATGCCCTAGACCTTGTCATTTTTTAATAATCAAAACCACTATTTACTAATTTATTCAAGTCAGAAACCTGGGAATCATACTTTACCTGTTACTTTCGCTTAATTACCATGTCTAACACAAAAACTTACTAGTGGATTCTACCTTAAAAATATATCTTACTAAATCAACTTCTGGCACGACAGTGTGAGGACCTCCGTTGATCTGCTTCCCATTGAAACTAGTGAAACTTATACAAATCAGCCATATAAAGCCCCTGGAAATGTTCCTAAGGATTAAAAGCCAATAAAGAAACATATACTCAAAGAACATCTTCAAAAATTGCTTAATAAAGGTGAGAGTCTGTGATTTTGAACCAACACCACTTCCTCTTTTCTTCTCCCTCCCCCTCATCTCTGTGATGTGTCAACTCCACTCCAGCCTCCACATGGCCAAGACCACAATGATCTATCTCTTCCCAGATCTTAGAGGGATTTTTTCCTGGGAGCAATAAGGTGTCCGTGTTTCTGATCCAGCCTCCAGCTAGATGCACTAAGTCTCAGATGAGGTCATAAAATAAACTTCAATAAGCTTAGAAGAATAGAAAAATATAAAGTATTATTTCCTTTATATATGGAATCTAAGAAACAGAACAAATGAGTAAATGACAAAATAAACAATAACAAACAGAAACATATTCATAAGGCCAGAGAAGAAACTGGTGGTTACTGGGCAGGAAGAGAGGGCAAGGATGGGCAAAAAAAAGTGAAAGGGATTAAGAAATACAAGCTTCCAATTATTATTTTTTTATTTTTTAAACAATTTTGTTAATGTTTATTTTTAAGACAGAGAGAGAGAGAGAGAGAGAGAGAGAGAGAGAGAGAGAAGCAGAGAGAGAAGGAGACACAGAATCCAAAGTAGGCTCCAGGCTCTGAGCTGTCAGCACAGAGCCTAATGTGGGGCCCGAACCCACGAACCGCGAGATTATGACCTGAGTCGACATCGGGCACTCCACCGACTGAGCCACCCAGGTGCCCCGCTTCCAATTATTTTTCAGAGATGGGGAGGGGTAAATAAAAAAAAGAAAGAAATGGTAAACTACCAAATAGGAGAAAATATTTGGAAAAAATTATCTTTGGTAATGGTGGCACATATCTGCAAATATGCTAGAAACAATTAAATTGTACATTTTAAATTGATAAATTATAAGTATGCAAATTGTATCTCAATAAATTTGCTAAAAATACATATTAAATATATCTACATTTCTATCCACAGCACAATCCATGCCACTGTCCTATCTTACTTAAAACTGTAGTATCCCTGTAATATCTTCTTTTACTTATATTTTGCCTACCCCAATGATCTCACTACACAGAAGAGTGCATTTTAAATAAATTTTAATTAAAATTTTTTTAATGTTTATTCATTTTTGAGACAGAGAGACACAGGGCATGAACTGGGAGGGTCAGAGAATGAGGGAGACACAGAATCCAAAGCAGTCTCCAGGCTCCGAGTTGTCAGCACAGAGCCTGCCGAAGGGCTCAAACTCACAGACCCCGAGATCATGACCTGAACCAAAGTCAGAGGCTTAGCTGACTGAGCCACCCAGGTGCCCCTAAATAAATTTTAATTAAATCACATCACATTGATGCTTAAAACATTTCAATGACTTCTAGTGACATCTAGAAGGGAATACAATCTTCATAAAATAATTATTAGAGCCATATATGATCTGACTTCAACCTAACTTTCCAATGTCATATCAAGCCATTCTTCCATTTTGCTCTTTATGTTTGAGATTACCTTCTTAATCTTTCATTATGGCATGCTTCATATCCTCCTCCTTGCCTCTTCTTCCTGGATGCCTGCTCAGTTATGTTGGTATTTTTCTGATTTCCCAGACAGGGCTCCCCTGATCACACAATTTGAATTAGTTTCTCATTTTATATTCTTGTTAGTATACTGAAAATTAATGTACTTTGTAGACATATTTTAATATTTGATATTACTTTTAAATGTCTATCCTATTAATTGATATAAGCAGCCTATTTACTTTTTTTTTATTTTTTTTTCAACGTTTATTTATTTTTGGGACAGAGAGAGACAGAGCATGAACGGGGGAGGGGCAGAGAGAGAGGGAGACACAGAATCGGTAACAGGCTCCAGGCTCTGAGCAATCAGCCCAGAGCCTGACGCGGGGCTCGAACTCACGGACTGCGAGATCGTGACCTGGCTGAAGTCGGACGCTTAACCGACTGCGCCACCCAGGCGCCCCATAAGCAGCCTATTTAGAAGGCACTTCCATATCCTCAAAAGCAGGGTGGGGGGGGGGGGCAGGATTGAAGGAAGGGAAAGAAAAAGAAGAGAAAAAAAGAAGAGAAGGAAAAGAAGAAAACACTGGACAAAATACTAATTCTAGACCTAGGTAAAGGAGGTAAGTAAATACATGCAAGCACACCGAACCATGCTTTCAATTTTTTAGTACATATAAATTATTTTAAAATAAGGGATGGGAGAACTGAATTCCTACTTCCATAACCCCAAGACTGTAAACTTCAATGGAAAGGAACAAAGTTACTAGAATAATGTCTGGCTTTTAATAGGCGTCTAAAATGTTTGCTTAATAAGTGTATGCACATTATTAAAATTCTATTATTTATGGATTGATGTAAAGTCAATTTCCCTCAGAATATAGAACCAGGAGATTTTTGTCCCTATTGAATTAAAGGTATGTTCCCGTAAATCAAGCAATATAAACTAAATTTGACATCATGACATCATTTTTTCTTATCAACCAAGGGGTTTAAAATGAAATGTAATCATGAAATTCAAGGTATGTATTAACTTAAGTTCATGATCAAATATTTCCTCATTATTTACCTTGTTTTATATGTATATATCATTATTATTTTGATTTTATGCTCATATAAGCAGATGAACTATGGAAAATACTATTCCAATGGTTCATGTTGTAAAATAAATTACCTAAAAACTCAGTGCCTTATAACCACTTTATTTAGCTCAAAATTGTATAGATCAGAACTTAAGGAAAGTGGGCAAGACTGCATAGGATTGTTATCTGTTGTAAATGGTTCTGCAATGTGAAGGTTTGCTTTGGCTGGACTTTCAAGATGATTTATTCTGAACTGGCAGTTCAACCAGGCTATCAAGCAGAGTGCCTATATGTGATCTCTCCAAGATCTTAAAATATTCCTTCTTCTTACACCATAGCTTAATTCCTCCAGATGAAGCTTTTTAAGAGGCTCCTAAAAGTTATTTCCCTTTTATAGCTGGATTCATGGAGAAGAGTCATTTAAGACTCTATTCCTCCAACTTGAGTCTTAAACTTAGCAGTAAACTATCTACTTTCTTTTTTAAGTCAGTTGGAAGAGGGTGCGTGGTGGTCAATGCTTCTCTCAGCTTCAGCACCTTAGACTTTTTGCCAGAGACCATTAGGCTCAGAACGAAGCACTGCCTTCCCTTTCAAGTCCAGAGTCTCTTTGCCATCATTATCACATCTTGCAAGAGACATCCACCAGGATCCTCAGTCTCCCTCCAACCTCCGCAGTAATCTTTACTACAGTGTCTTGAATGGCGTTCATGGATCTAACATCAATATGAACTGAAGTGTATTTTCTTTCATAGAAATATGGAAAAAGTCTTGGGGGCTGGGGACATTGAGGAAGTTTTAAAATCAGAGTTAACTCTCATTGGTATCGGTAGAGTCTCAGGGGTTCCCAAGTATGTTCCATTGGTGTTTGAAGAGAAAAGTACCTGGGCACGGGAAAGAGCCAGTGGGTCTTTTGAAATTCTACCTCAACCATGTATCCGGGTATTGCATAGGTCTTTTCAAGAAAGGCTTCTGCTACTAATTTTCTAAAACTGCTAACATACATAATATTCCAATAAATCAATTCAGTTTTCAATGTAACATTGATGTTACTTGTCCAGAAGTAAATAACCCTGAGGAAAGAGTTCATATTTCATTACTCTTTTGATCCTGTTTAGAGATTTTAATGCTTAGCTGTGCATCTGGTGTTGCAAAGGGAAATGCTGTTGAGATACACTGTTTGGCTAAGTCATTTAACCCAACACTTCAGGTTGGCATTTTGCACAGCTAATACTTTAAAGCTGATATTTCACAAAAATATCTTTTAAAAAAGATGTCCTCTCCATTATATACTTTTTGTAAAGGTTAAGTGCACCGTGTTTCACTTTTAAGGTGATTCTTGAATTGATAACAAAGTTACTCCCTTGTTTTAGAGATGTCAACCATAATACATGGTTCGTTAAAAAATGACCCCCTGGTCTTTCTTGCTCTTAATGTCTTCCTTTTGGTATTTGAAATAAAAACCTGTGCTTGACTCCCTCACCTGAAAAATTTATTGTCATTGACTTTTCTATGTAAGAATTAAGCAGTATAATTCATCTCTTTGTACACCACCTAAAATGATTTATTTTTCTGTATAAGTTAAACCAATTGCTGGTTGAGGTTAGATATGCATGCTTCTTCTAGTTGTTGTAGTTGTTTTTATATATGCATGCTTCTAAATATCTGCCTTTGACCAACCACAGAAGATAACTCAGTGCAGAACATAATGTACTGTTCACCTCCGATAATGTGAAAATATGTATGTTAGCTAATTGTTGGTAGTTCAGATGACATTAGATTATAAGTAATGGTTTATTTATTTTGTAAGGTGCAATCAAATGAAATGTTATACAATTATGTGAATAGTATATAGATTTACTGTGACGTTCCCTGTTCTTAAATCATTGAGTAGATGTCTCCAATTACACAGAAAAATTCAAACACACATACACACACAGAGACACATACACATGGACACACACACACTGGTTTAAATAAATGACTTTGAGAACTTTAGAATTCAATCTTAATATGCATACAACACATTGACTTCGGAGTTTTTCAATAATTCCAGCTGAGTGAAAGATTATGTCTCCTTCAGGTCCTGAAAATGAATGCAAATTAATGCATTCACTAAAGCAAATTGGTATTGAAGTTTTATTTTATTTTCCTCTTCTGCACCTGACAATACAAAAAACAAAACAAAACAAAAAAAAACCAAACCAAAACTCTCTTTTGAACCCTGCATCGGTGTGTTTATGGTATGTGATTTTAATATTGCTGTTTTTTCTCTTTTGATCACTGATTGATCCGATTATGATCGGTTGGATTTATGTACCTTTGAACAAGTATAGATGACAGAAATGATTCCTTACAGACTTTGTCACTATGTACATAGTGAATGTGAACTTTGGTTAGTGTCACATTCTTTTTTTTTTTTTAATTTTTTTTCAACGTTTTTTATTTATTTTTGGGACAGAGAGAGACAGAGCATGAACGGGGGAGGGGCAGAGAGAGAGGGAGACACAGAATCGGAAACAGGCTCCAGGCTCTGAGCCATCAGCCCAGAGCCTGACGCGGGGCTCGAACTCACGGACCGCGAGATCGTGACCTGGCTGAAGTCGGACGCTTAACCGACTGCGCCACCCAGGCGCCCCTAGTGTCACATTCTTAAAGGGTACTTCCTAATCAGTGAAAACATCAGTGCGAACTGCATCGCCTTCCGTGAGAGCCTAAGAAACCAAGACTCCTACCCAATAACTCCTTTATCAAGTGTTTCTCCTTCCTAATCCTTGCTTAGTCTTCCTCTGTTCAAAATACTTGATACTGCAAGAAATCTCCCATTTCTCCACATCAAAGAATATAGGGAGTTTCTGAGCAAAAATTGATAAAATTTCTTCTCTAAAGTATTTTATTCTCTAAAGTGTTTATTAACAATAAATATGTGTCTCTTTTTTCTTTTGAAACCAGAACAACAGCAGTTTTTAAAAATCTGTGTTTTCTACCGTGTAGACAGGTCTGCCATCACTCTTTTGGCTTTTGTTATACCCAGCCATGTTCTCCCCCACTCAAAACTGCAACTTTCTCTCCAATTCCAAGTGCAGGGTGCAAAATAATGGACTCTATACTTTGTACTCTCTTAAGCAGCATTTGCATGGTTAAATGCAATTCTGAAAAAGTGAGGATAAAAAATACAGTATGTTTAATATTTAAGAATATTGGAAGTCTTTATGTTTTATATACCATCACACGGAGGAAGGGGAATATTAATGTTGGCTTCACATATACTTTTCAAATGGACAATATACATCGGAAATAACCTTTCAATTATCAGCCACAGTCAGCTTCATGAAGAACCCTGACTATTTGGCTGGGTTTGAAGCAGTTCTGAAAAAAACCCTTCCTAACCAAACAGCTGGAAATTTATTGCTTTTTCACTTTTCTTAAATGACTTTCACACCAAGTCTCATCTCATCCTAGTAACCACAGTGGGATTTTATATTTTATTTTATTTTTTTTGCTTCAAGTAAGCTTAGATATCTTAAAATTGTAAACAGTTATTTAATTACTCAATTTTATCCTGTCTTTCGACAAATTTCTTGATAGTAATAAGCAATAACATATGATAAATAATTTTACAAGAAATAAAATCCAGTATAATGACTCCAAAACAACATTGACCAGCCAACATTATTCCTCAGAACAAAAGCTCATATTTGAAATAAATGCACTTATGAAAAAATGATAATTAAAAAAAATATGCCTAGAGAAATCTCCACATGAAAACCAGTTCTGCATCAAATCGGTCATGGAATCTTCCCTGCTAAGTTGTTGTGGCTCTTGCAACAGAACGAAACTCAGAGACAATCTTTTGGATAAGAAAAATTAGATTAATGGATGGTTTTCATAAAAACAACATATCCTTAAAAACTGAGGCAAATCCCCAGATACTCTGAATTATTAGATGTTGATCAAACATCGGCACATGTAACCAAAATTTTGATATCCTAACGGTGGTATAATGACAAAAATTCTAGACCGGGAGCTAGGAAAGCTGATTCTGCCACTAATGGGACAGCAGGGCTCAATTTCTTCTGCCTATCAGATATCTGTCATTTCTAACTTTCTGTGAAATTCTGCATTTACATGTACATAAGTATAGCCAGAGAAATGAACAGGGATTCTAAATGCACATTTGTTTTTGTGAGCTATTGCTTTTGCGTGTGGATGCTTGTCAACATAGAAACAATTCCTGCCACTTACTATTCTTCCTACACAAATGAATAAGAGCCGGGGCGCCTGGGTGGCGCAGTCGGTTAAGCGTCCGACTTCAGCCAGGTCACGATCTCGCGGTCCGGGAGTTCGAGCCCCGCGTCAGGCTCTGGGCTGATGGCTCAGAGCCTGGAGCCAGTTTCCGATTCTGTGTCTCCCTCTCTCTCTGCCCCTCCCCCGTTCATGCTCTGTCTCTCTCTGTCCCAAAAATAAATAAACGTTGAAAAAAAAAATTAAAAAAAAAAAAAACAAATGAATAAGAGCCGGTACACCAATTAGGCTCTAAAAAAAAAAAAAAAAAAAAAAAAAAAATTCACGCTTATCTTGACTTCTAATTTTAGTTACTTTTAGGATCGAAACTGGTGATCTCAAATGTAGTAAATGAAATATTTTACCATAGCCGACCAAAACACGTTTCCCACCATGTATCGTTTATCTAATCTCTACCCCAAGTAGATTTTCTGAAATCATCAGAGGTGAAACAATAAATGGCTAAAGTGTGCAATACACATCTCAGTGTTGGTTATAATAACAAAAAGGAATTAGTCTTCCTATTAGAAAATGGTTAAAGGGGCGCCTGAGTTGGCTCAGTCGGTTGGACGTCGGACTTCGGCTCAGGGCATGATCTCGTGGTCTGTGAGTTCGAGCCCCGCGTCAGGCTCTGTGCTGACAGCTCAGAGCCTGGAGCCTGTTTTCGGATTCTGTGTCTCCCTCTCTCTCTCTCTGACCTTCCCCCGTTCATGCTCTGGCTCTCTCTGTCTCAAAAATGAATAAATGTTAAAAAAAAAAATTAAAAAAAAGAAAATGGTTAAAAAGATTATGATTTTTCCATATCATGAAATAATTCATAGGCATTAAATCACGGTTTTGAATCATATTTACTGGTTGGGAAGTGTTGACAGTTTGTTGTTAAAGAGATAAAGAATTCAAATTTTAGAGATAATGCCAATGGTGCAGGTGTGTGTGCATGTAAATACTCTGGACTTTGTAACAGTAGTGTATGTTTTTTACAATTTTCCTAAACTCTTCTGCATGCTTCTTTCTGCATGATGCTTCAGTGTGGAGTTAGCTGAGCATTAGGGGGTGAGGTTGGAGGAAAATACAGCAAAGAACCTAGTTATTAGAAGGCAGAGGTGAAGTGAGAAATGTGAAGCAGGGGTCCCTAGCAGGATGTGACAAAGGAGAAACCGTGATACCTTTCTGCAACTTGTGAACAATCTCTTAGGGATATCAGCTATGCTAAAGAAGGATATGACAAAAACTGAAATTCTGCATTTACTCAAGTTTGGGGACTCAGATAACATCAGTTACATATGATTGAAATGAGAGCTGGAGAACCTGGACTCGTGTGCATTGCATGAAAATCATGGAGCAGTTTTGACACCTTACTAGCTCAAAAGCAAAATGCTTGAAACATAATATAGCATTTTATCTATTGTCTCATTATAGCAATCTAATTTATGAAAGCTAGAATGTCCTCTTGTTTTCATTTCATGGCTTCCATTTATTTTCTACTGACTAAATGACAAGGTTTTGTCCCTAAATCATGATAAGTAACTATAAAACTTCAGTTTTTCCCTGATTTTACTGGTCATTTCTATTAAAAAAAAAAGTTAACAGTAATTATTCAAGTAGACCTGGTCTAATCCTGGACTATATTTAATATGTTTAAAGCAAGTTAATATAAAAATACATTATGATATTTTTGATGTTCAGTTTTTGTTTTTAAAGTTTTTTAAAAAGTTTATTTAATTTTTGAGAGAGAGACAGTGTGAGCAGAGAAGGGGCAAAGAGAGAGAAAAAGAGAGGGAATCCCAAGCAGGCTCCACACTGTCAGCATGGAGCCAGATGTGGGGCTTGAACCCATGAAACTGTGAGATCATGACCTGAGCTAAAACCAAGAGTCGTATGCTTAACCGACTGAGGATTCAGGCACCCCTTGTGATGCCCAGTTTTGAAGGCTGACACATCTCAGTAAGGTCACCATAGAGTAGGACATAGGCTTTCAACCAGGAAATCCAGAATCTTAAAGTTTCCTTCATCTAGTGATGGTCAGGTTCTAGAGAATGTGTTTCTGCTACTGAAAATCACATGAACTTGAACTGTTTCATAGCAAATTTATTCATAAGCCTGGGTCAAGAATCACTTTGTTACGTACTTACACACCCCTCTGTTAGCTCTATTCAGGAAGTAAATTCATACGTCAGCTGATTGCTTTAAACATGAAGCAAACACAACTGCAGATTTTCAATCATGATTTTAAAACACGAAACAAAAGAAAAACACTGCAATAGTCATTTGCCATTAGAAAAAACTTAGCATTTGAATTTTGCTGCATAAAGAATAAACCATTTTCTTTCTTCACTCTTTTCATAGAATCTATGAGCTTGCAACCTTCAGAAAGCCATGATTAAATATTACGGCACCTCATTTATTTTATTTTATTTTATTTCCTAATTTCTTTTATTCCCGAATTTTTGCATATACTCTCTGTCCCAATTTTAATCAACAGTTCTTAGAGTTTCTTGAATAAACTTTAAGCCTCTTGTGTTACTTTCAGTTAGATTCAATTTTCTCCTGACTGACCTACTGCATTCACCTTTAACTCTTTTTAGATGCCATGCAGATGCCCTCTTGCCTTTCAACATCTGTAACATTTTTTCTCCAACCTCTCTATCTGTTTCTTGGCATCATGATATATTTGGACTTAGAATGAGGTACATGAGTAATTTTTCAGCAAGTTAGAGATCTTGAATATGTTTTTTATTTATTTTGCAAAACACACTTATTGCCTTATTGGCAGACACAGGAAAGTTCCTACAAAATAACGGTTGTCTACCTCCTATGCCTTTATGAGGCATATTTATCCTAAAATATTAATATCTATGACATAGTCTGACTTCATTTTTTACTATTTGACAGCTGATGGCCTCCCGGCCCCACCTCGCCTCTCTCCTTGCTGTGGTCTGAATGTTTGTGTTCCCTGAAATTCATTATGATGAAATTTTTAACCCCAAAGATGATGGCTTTAGGATGTGCTGCCATTAAGACATGCTAAAGTCATGAGAGTGGAGCCCTCAGGGATGGGATTAGTGCCATATAAAAGAAACCCCACTCAGCAACCTAGCTACTTCCATAATACAGGCAGACCCAGTGAGAAGCCACCACCTAAGAACCAGTAAGCAGGCACTCACCTGACCATGTGAGCACCTTATCTGGAACTTCCAGCCTCTGGAACTGTGGGAAGTAAGTTCCTGTTGTTTATAACCCACCCTGTCTGTGGCGCTTTGTCACAGCAGCTCAAATGAACCAAGACACCCTTCTACCTCAGGTCTGGGTGAGCTGATAAGAAAGCCCATGAGCTCCCTGTTTTGCCTCTGAAAAGAAATTCAAACCTGACAACGCCTGGCTGACTAATGGGAACTTCTCCCAGGTGTACTCTCTCGCCAAACTCACTCTCTGGCTCACTCAGCTGGGACCATCTTGAACCTGCCATGCTCTCCCCAGGTTTCCCTTGTAGGAGTAACAAATTATCCTGCCGCATGGAGTCTCATCAGACTCAACATTCAACTTGTTAATTGGGAAGGAGCCTACCTCCGTGGGTGACTACAAAATACTTAAAAAGCTGTGCCATTTCCCTGTGTTTAAATGGCAATGCTAAATCACAAAAGTAGAAAGTCCCAAGTACCTGGAAAAATAGAAGTCGTTCTTCTAGCAAGGTTACCCAAGAAGTGCTATGAATTCACCTAAAACAGATCTTATTGTCCAGATTTCCTGTCATTTTAGCACTTGAGATATAAATTTAAAAGAATGGCCATGTACACATGTTTGGTGTGAACTTTTGAAGTGAGCCAAGAAAAGTATGTAGATATATTCTTCTACGTGAAACAAATCCACATTTAGATTTGTAATAGTAACCACATGAATGAACTACACATTCTATCACCTACTCCCTGTTTTACAGAAAAAGAAGACTCATAAATGGATTTAAATAAATTTGGGGCGCCTGGGTGGCGCAATCGGTTAAGCGTCCGACTTCAACCAGGTCACGATCTCGCGGTCTGTGAGTTCGAGCCCCGCGTCGGGCTCTGGGCTGATGGCTCGGAGCCTGGAGCCTGTTTCCGATTCTGTGTCTCCCTCTCTCTCTGCCCCTCCCCCGTTCATGCTCTGTCTCTCTCTGTCCCAAAAATAAATAAACGTTGAAAAAAAAACATTTTAAAAAAAAATAAATAAATTATAACTGAATTACCAAAAGAGTTCAAATAATTGACTAGGTAGGTTACTGTCAGAAATTATTGAGGTTTTCAAAAAGTTATTGAGAAAGATAAAATTTAATTTATCAGATATACAAAAGCCTAGAAATTTCTAAATTTTGTGTTTTTTTTTTTAATTTCTAAATCTTGGATGTGAAATTATACATCTGCATAGTTTTATATGAGAATTCATTAAAATAGGATCCATAGTGAAATATTTTTCTTATTTTTGTTGTGATTAGATGTATAAATTTGTATAATTGATATAAATCTTTCATGTGTTAGTTTCTTCATTTAAAAGGTATTAAAATCTATAGGACAGTTTTATGTTGAAAATAAATTAAAATAATATAGTCATTTTTTATGACTTGTCATGTGAAGATCTACATAATTAATACTTCTTCTAACCGATTTCCCCCCTTCCATATTGACTAAAACTATTCTGTTCTGTTTTAAATAAACTTGTAAATGGATTTTGATCTACTTTTTATTTTCCATTTAAAATTACATCTGGGGTGGGGGACACCTTGGTGGCTCAGTTGGTTAAGTGTCCGACTCTTGCTTTGGGCTCAGGTCATGATCTCATGGTTTGTGAGTTCGAGCCCACATCAGGCTCCATGCTGACAGTGAGAAGCCTGCTTGAGATTCTCTCTTCTTCTCTCTCTGCCCCTTCCCTGCTTTTGCTCTCTGTCTCTCCCTCTCCTTCAAAATAAATAAATAAAAACTTTAAAAATTTAAAATTACATCTGGGAAATATGTTAACCAATTAGAATTTAAATAAAAACTTGAAAAAATTAAATAGGTAAAATTACATCTGGGACATTGACTTTTATATCAAAATTTGTTTCACAGATTCTACCTTTACAATAATTCATACAGTTTTAAAATTTGATAGTCAAATTGGTGCCTGGTGTAATTCTGTGATGGAATTGCAATTTACTCATTGGCTGTACAGGGAACAGGTTTGTGTATTGATTCTAGATCCGTATTTACACAGGTTAAAAAAAATCACATTACACACTTGTTTAAAGTCCTAAAATAAAACTCACACCAAGCAAAGAATGAATACTATTTTTAACAAAAAGAGAAAGAAAAATATAGAATCAATAAGATAAATGCTATACTTCCCTATCATTACTTTTTGTTGTACTTTGGAAGATGACTCTCCATCCAATAGAATTCTTTGTTGTGTCACCAATTAGTTTATTTTCCGAAACCTTCAATGACTTTGACTCCGTTCTAGGGCCTCCAGCCAACAGTAACAAACAAACAAACAAAAAATGTTTAACCTGTTACTTTTTCACTGTTGAGTTAGGGAATTGTTTCTTTAGCTCCTTTATTTTATCTTTATCAGATTAAAAAAAAAATGTTAAGACCAAGCTGTCTGGGTAGTTGAATTTTAGACCTGCACCTGGTACTCACTAGCTTTATTGCTCAGAAGCTTCAGATTGTTGTCACTTGCATAAAGAATGCCAAACCAGATTTTTATCTAGAGACTCCCTCATCTTTAAAATTCTATGTATAGAGTCTTCATTATTTCTCCTCTACTCATGCATGTCAGATTATAATCTTTCTCTAAGGGGTAGAAAGAAGGAAGTAGAAACTATATGCAGCATTTTTTTTTCTGTTAAATCTTGCACTTTCTCTAAAGAAAGACATTGGGAAATGTTATCTTTTCTCTCATTTATGAATTGACCATGTTAGCTAAAACTTGTTGTATTCTAAATCCTCATATACAATGTGTCTTTGCTTTTTTTAATGATTAGCAACAACTTTAAACAGAAATCTTATTCAGGTTCAAAGATGTTAATGATTTACCAGAGAAGGGAGTATTTTGTTAAGAAATTTTCAAAGAGCATATTTTTAGAATCAGTTGGTGTCGCCACACCATCTCACTGCGTTTCTTCTTGTTGATTATATGTGAGACAATGTAACATAATTCATAAAAGTGATTAAGATATTCTCATACTCTTATGGATAAGGTAAATATGTTTTGTCTGGTTGCTTGTTTTTTGTTTGGTTGGTTGGTTGGTTGTTTTTCAGCTCTAGAGCAGATAATCTATGAGTTAAAACACTGGTTTTGTTGCATAGAACATCCAGGCCTTCAGAAGAGCCACCGGTTTACCCAGAGGGGTTAAAAAAAAATAAACCTTTATGTTTAGAGAATTGAAAACAGTCAGTATTAATGGTCAAGTTTGGATCTTTGAAAATTGAGAAAGGTTGGAGATCCTGAAAGTGATGAGGACCCGAAAGTGAGTGCCAGTGGGAGGTGACACCTCAAAGGGGAAAAGGAGGCACTTGGTGTAGTGATTGTACAGTTTTCATGAGGTTCCATGTGTCTGAGCTTTGCAGAGCCAGTGTGGCGATGATCATCTCGAAATGGATCATCCAGATCAGGGCAAGAAGGCACCACACTTCTAATACTACATATGTAAAAGTAGATTCTCCACCGTTTTCCTAGGGCTACATAAGCCTCTGGTTCTGGTATTTCACAATGGATAGAGACAGAGATCCTGTCAATGACAAATACTAGATTATTGCCAATATTGGTAAGGATTTCAAATAATTTAGAGGGCGTCAGGGTGCCTCAGTCATTAAGCATCTGACTTCACTCAGCTCATGATCTCATGGTTTGTGAGTTTGAGTCCCACATTGGCTAAGCACAAGTTTTGCTTTGGGTGAGCTGGAGCCCAGCTTCGGGTGGGTCCTACTTCTCTGATGCCCTCCATCTCTCTCTCTCTCAAAACTTAATTAATTAAGAAACAATTAGAATGATTTAAAATATTTTTTACCATGTGGCATTTACTGACATCCAATTGCCCTGTAGTAATTTATAGATTTTACACACACACACACACATACAGCATCACTTCCTCTGTTCCAGGAAGTGTAATAAACATGAAGGATACAACATTCAAGAGGACAGAATTCATGAATCTCTATTCCATTGACAGAGATGGGGAAGGGGGATAAATTCAAATATAAAATAACCTCAGAAAGTGATAAATGTCATGAGAAAAATAAAACAAAGTCCTTTGACAAGTTATTCACTAGAGAAGATGAACAGGCCCTCAGAGGAGGTGCATGTAACCTGTGACCTGAATGATAAAAAGGGGTCAGCTTTAGGGATATCTAGTAATAATCAAGGAAGAAAAACAAGTGAATAAGGTCTGAGTGGGATCCTGTTCACATTTTAAGAATTGAATATATACTAAAATGCCCCCAGGAATATTACCTCCCATCAGATTTCTCTTTCATTATAAGCTGCCTTAGGTTTCCTGGTTGGGTACAACTGATTTTAGACTTTTCACATGGGATTATAGTACCTCTCATTCCCTTTTTGCCTCAGGAGAGAGGGGCATATATCTTCAGGATTCCCTAGTAGCTTAAATCTGCAGGAGTTCATAAGGCATCAGGAAAAACGTCCACATTCTAGAAAATATCAGTAAAAAAACATTTACAAGAATGATATATTTAGTTAAAGAAGGGACAAATCTTTTCAAGATACATTTATGGTTAGCCACATACCAAATGTAATAGTACCATTAAACTTAAGTAAAATTCTTAAAACAACAACAAAATAAAAAAAAGAAAACTTTCATCCATTAAGCACCTTCCTTTCCATTACCTAAAATCTAAGCCACAGGAAAGAAGGGTAAAAATCACCATGAAACATAGCTTATTTGAATAGAGCCAGTGGAACAAGAGGCACCAAATTTTTCATTAATTATCAAAGTGTGTTACCAAGTAATGCTGAATTAATTGCTCCGCTCTTATTTTGGATATTTAATCACCTTTCTAAGGAAAACAACTGGCAAAACATTTATCAATGTACCTTGAACATCCCTGTTTATGCATTTTTCTCATTTAGCTTCTCTAGATTATAAACATACCTATTTGCATTAAAATATCCCAAGAATTAGCTTTCCGTGCAAATAAGAACACGCTAGGAAATACACCATGATTCCCATGTGTGAGCACTATTCTCTGATTTACTTACCCATGTTTTCTCTAGTGCTGACTCCTTGGAATTACTAGATCATCAGGGTAGAGATTTCTCTCACATTAGTAAATGTAAAACTGATGTTTCTCTTAAGTAAAAGAATTTGTGAAATTTGCCAGCAGTCTCATCTCAAGTGTGCAACCCAGTGAAATATTTTTTTTATTTTTAATTGTGGTAAAATAAATATAGCAAAAAAGTGACCATCTTAACCATTTTTAAGCATATGATTCAGTAATGTTAAAGACGTTTAAATTGTTGCACAGCCAGTCTCCAGAATATTTTCAACTTGCAAATCAAAACTTTATATTCATTAAACAACTCCTTCCTCTGGCCCCTGGCAACCATTGTTCTTTCTGTCTCTATGAATCTGACAGTTCTAGGTACTTCATATAAGTGAAATCATACAGGGCGTGTCTTTCTGTGACTGGTATATTTCAGTTAGCATTTTTTCTGATGGTTCAT
Organism: Prionailurus viverrinus; assembly: GCF_022837055.1. Classification (NCBI taxonomy): domain Eukaryota; kingdom Metazoa; phylum Chordata; class Mammalia; order Carnivora; family Felidae; genus Prionailurus; species Prionailurus viverrinus. Next base: position 116,271,016 of record NC_062569.1, read on the forward strand.
ACATGCTGTAGCATGTGTCAGATTTTGTTTTTTTTTAAGCTGAATAATATTCCGTTGTATGTATATACTACATTTTACTTATCCATTTGTGCACTGATGGACACCTGGGTGTCCACCACCTTTTGTCTATTGTGAATAATGCTGCTGTAAACATATAAACTCACGTCTCTTCAAGACCCTGCTTTCAATTCTTTTGGGTATATACCCGAAAGTGAAATTGCTAGGTTACATGATACTACTATATTTAATTTTTTGAGGAACTACCATGCTGTTCTCCATTTTTATCCCTACCAAAAGTGCACAAGATTCCTTTTTCTACACATTTTTGACAACATTCGTTATTTCTATTGTTATCTGTAATCATCCTAATGGATGCGATGTGATATCTCATTGTGATTTTGATTTGTATTTCACTAATTATTAGTGATGTTGAGTATTTTTTCATGTACTTATTGGTCATTTGTATGTCTTGTTAGGAGAAATGTTTATTCAGAAATGTTTATTCAAATCTTTTGCTCATTATTTAATTGGGTTGTTTTGTGTTGCTGACTTTTATATACTATGGACACCAACCCCTTATCATGTTATTAGATTTATAACCTTAACAGGTAAATGATTCACAAATACTCTCTTTCAATGGGTTGCCTATTCAACCTGTTAGTTGTATTCTTAATGCACAGAAGTTTTAAATTTTGATGTAGTCTACTTTATCAATTTTTTCTTGCCTGTGCTTTTGCTGTCATAGCCAAGAAATCATTATAAAGCCTTTCCCTGTTCTTTGTTTCCTATGAGTTTTATAGTTTTAGATCTTATGTTTAGTTTTTTTTTAATTTTAATTCCAATATAGTTAGCGTACAATATTATATTAGTTTCTGGTGTGTAATATAGTGATTCAACAATTCCATACATCACCCAGGGCTCATTATAAGTGCACTCCTTAATCCCCATCACCCATTTCACTCATCATCCCACCCATCTCCCCTCTGATCTTCTCTATACTTACAAGTCTGTTGCTTGGTTTCTCTCTCTCTCTCTCTCTCGATATATATATATATATATATATATATATATATCTTTTTTTAAATGTTTATTTATTTACTTATTTTGAGAGAAAGAGAGCATGAGCAGGGAAAGGGCAGAGACAGAGAGAGAATCTCGAGCAGGCTCTGTGCTGACAGCACAGGGATTGACATGCGGCTCAATCTCCCGAACAGTGAGATCATGACCTGAGCCAAAATCAAGAGTTGGACACTCAGCCAACTGAGCAACCCAGGCACTCCTATCTCTTCTTTATCTACTCATCTGTTGGACACTTGGGCTGCTTTCATAATTTCACTATTATGAATAATGCTACTATAAACATAGGGGAGCAAGTATCCCTTTGAATTAGTGTTTTGTATTTTTGGGGTAAATACCCAGAAGTGCAATTACTGCATAGAATAATACTATTTTTAACTTTCTGAGAAACCTCCATAATGTTTTCCAGAGTGGCTGCACCAGTTTGCATTCAGACCAATAGTGTATAAGTGTTCCTATTTCTCCACATCCTCATCAATACTTGTTGTTTCTTATGTTTTTTTTTTTATTTTAGCCATTGTAATAGGTGTGAAGTGATATATAATCAGTTTCAACAAAACTGATAAACTTCTAGCTAGACTCATCAAAAAGAGACAGAGAAAGAGAGAGGGAGAGAGAGAGAGAGAGAGGACTCAAATAAAATCACAAATGAAAGAGGAGAAATAACAACCAACACCACAGAAATACAAACAATTGTAAGAGAATACTCTGACAAACTATATGTCAACAAATTAGACAACCTGGAAGAAATAGATAAATTCCTAAAAACATATAACCTATAAAAACTGAAGCAGGAAGAAATAGAAAATTCAAACAGACATGATGAGCAAGGAGACTAAATAAATAATTTAAAAACTTCCAACAAACAAAAGTGCAGGACCAGCTGGATTCTCAGGTGAATTCTACCAAACATTTAAAGAAGAGTTAATACCTATTCTCCTCAAACTATTCCAAAAAATAGAAGAGAGAAAACTTCCAAATTCATTCTATGAAGCATGCATTAGCCTGATACTAAAATCATATAAAGACACCACAAAAAAGAGAAATACAGGCCAATGTAGCTGATAAACATAGGTGTAAAACTGCTTGAAAAATACTAGCAAACTAAATCCAACAATACATTTAAAGAAATTATTCACTATGATCAAGTGGGATTTATTCCTGAATTGCAAAGGTGGTTTGATATTCACTAAGCAAACCATATTATATATAACATCAATAAGAGAAAGGATAAAAGACGTATGATGATTTCAATAAATGCAGAGAAAGCATTTGACAAATTAAAGCATCCATTTGTTATAAAATCCCTCAACAAATTAGTTTTACAGGGAACATACCTCAACCTAATAAAGGGCATGTATGAAAAACGCACAGCAAACATCATACTCAACTTTCCCCTAAGGTCAGAAACTAAAAAAGGATGTCCACTGTCCTACTTTTATTCAACATAATACTGGCAGTCCTAGCTATGACCATCAAACAACAAAAAAGAATAAAAGGCGTCCAAATTGGTTAGGAAGAAGTAAAACTTTCACTATTTGCACATGATATGACACTATCATGTGCAAACCTGATAGACTCCACCAAAAAGAAATTACCAGAAATGTTGAGATTTTTGATACACTTTTGATTTATTTTGTATATAATGTAAGGTAAGGGTCCAACTTCATTTTTTTTTTTTTTGCATGTGAAGATCCAGTTTACCCAACGCTATTTGTTGAAGTTTTTTTCTCCATTGAGTAGTCTCAGCACTCTCGTTCAAAATCACTTGACCATATATGCAGGCGAAATACTTTAAACTACATATAAATTATATTTTGGTCTCAGGTAACGTGTATTACCCTGATTAATGTGTTCAAATAATGCCAAAATCTAAATAATGAAAAGTGAGGCTTACAACTTTAAAAAAAATATTAGGCAAATCTGAACATCTTAAAGTGATACTTTTTTTTCCCCACAATACATTTTTTCTAGTGTTTCTGAAGTCAATGTCATGTCTTAAAGAGTAATTGAAAGACTGAATCCATTGAAAATGGGAATCATGTACCTGAATGACCGAAGAAATATTACCTCTGTAAAATATTTGTTGGGGGTAACCAAATAAAAATAAAACGAAATATTACTTTCCATGTCTCCATCACAAGTGGTTCTGACACACTACTAGGGTATCCTGAGGATACCGAAGGCTGCTGTCTCAGCTGCCTGCTGTGTAGAGGCACGTGTCTTCACTACCAGTAACCGAGTACAGGCTCAACCCGCACATCTTTCAGAAAAGCACTATCCTTGCCCCACTCCATTTCAGCATATTAGCCAATTATCTGACACCCCCTCATCTAACGTACAAACACACGATAAACTAAAAATACACAGGTGGGATTCAGGGTGGAGCTGGTAGAATCTGAGTCATCTGCAAGCGTGCAAGAGGCGGTGTTTTGAGAGGAAACCACAGTGAACGGCAGAGAGGCAGGCTCCATGTGGCATCCATCTGAAGGGAATGTTGAAACTACCAAATTCAGGAAATATATAAAGCCCTGTGTTGGGGGAGGCCATCAGGAAGACAAGGTCACCAGTTGTCCCTCAGGTTGGACCCAGGAAATTGAAGGTTCCTCACTCCTTCCCTGGTTCTTGGAATGAGCATTCCACTTGCCTTCTGGGCTCCAAAGATACAGCCTTGAGATAGTAATGCGATGATGAGACTATCTGGACAATGTCTGTGACTGAACCTAGTTAAAGGCCTCTATGTAAACTTTTAAGATTATGGCAGGTAGATTTGGAGAGCTACTTGTCTTGTGGTCACCCAAGTAAGGTCCCTTCCTTATTAAAACTGCCCCCTATCAATCTAAAGTGGTCTGCCTCTTTCTTCAGTCTCCCCTGCTGGTTTCAGATTACATCCAGAAAGCTCCCAAGGTTGTGAAGCAACACACTGGCATCCCACACTAGAACAGGGAAATGAAAAAAACTAAAATTTATCCAGTGTATCAGACAGTGTTAAAGGATGCCTAGGACCTTGCTATACTTGTGAAGTAAACCAGGAATGATTAATGGACTGGAACATAGTTTTAGGAAAGTGAAAATTAGGGAGAGAGAGGAAGAGAGAGAGAGAGAGAGAGAGAGAAGGGAGAGAGAGAATGAGAATAAGAAATGGAAGGTATACATTCCTTTACTTGTAGTAACACACACACACACACACACACACACATAGCACACACTGTTAGATAATAAGTGATAAGAAAAACTTAAAGCAACAAAGACCTAAATAACAGCGTGAGAAGAAAAGTTACCTTTTTAGGTAGGATGGTGGACAGGAAAGGGCTCACTGAGGAGATAATATTTGACATAAGATCTGAAAAGAGGAGATGCATCCAGCCATGTGCTTAGCTGTGTACTGGAGACAAGCGTTCCAGGTAAAGAAAATGACAAAGGGCAAAAACTCTGAAGCGGGGCATGTCTTGTTTAACCCAGGAAGAGTATGAAGGCCAATGTGGCCGGAACTAAAGGAGCAAGGTGGGGAATAGGAGACGAGTTTGGAGAGGTAACGAACACTCAGTCATAGAGAGCCTCTTTGAATATTTATGCTTGAGTGATGTAGGACACCGTTGTTGTTTCTGAGGGGAAAAGTAGGATAACAATCTATTTGAAATGTGTTACTCAGGCTGCATTGTTGAGAACAGGCTTAGTGGATCTGGCCAGTCATTTAACTATGGCTCCATAGTCCACGGTTGCATGCAGTTTGCTGTGGAGTTATAATGTCACAGACATTTTCAGAGATAGAGTCAACTTTCACTAATTTATTATGTGAGGCAAACAGAGAGAATAGGAACGAGAGTATGTCTGCAACTGTCTTCACAGATGACAAAAGAAGTCAGTCCAATATAAAATTCGGTTCAAAGGAAACATGATCACCTCACAAGTCATATTTTTACCTAAAGCTTAGCATAATCTACACGTTAAAATGAGATTGAAAATGGTTGAATTCTAATTCACTTTCAGGGGAGATTTTCTATCATTAAGCACTTTGCCGGCAATAAGATTTTGAATAAAAAGAGAAAAATTCAATTCATTTAAAAAAAAAAAAACATCAGAGGGTATAAAAATTCATAAACATGTGCAAAAAGACTTCTCTATCCTACCATCTGGGAAATTATAAAGATCATTTTACACAAATTCTATTGCAGGTGGTTGAGCTGAAAACTCTTGACATTCTGATAGTTATAAGAGCAATAAATGGTATATTCACAGGGCTTAGAAAATATGCAGAAATATAAGCATGCCGTTTATTTATAGTCATACTGTAATTTGCTTTAGTGTACAATTATATGAAAACAGATGTTAGAGATTAGTATGTGCTGAAAGAACAAACTTCATCGCATGACAATAATATACCCTTTATTAAAAATAAGAGTTCTGAAATAATAATATATACAATTGCTATGAATTAATATGGTCCTTTTAATATTAAGCTGTTAATATTCATTGGTTTATAGTTGTTTTCACATTTCTTATTGATTTCCTTTCTGCTTGCACTAAGCCATCTGTTATAAACTTAGATTTATTTAGAAAAACACCTTCTGCTTGGTTAGAGACAATCAGAATTTAGGCTGTAATGGCGTTTCATACCTCTTTTTGATCCCTGTAGAGAAGGAAGTCTCAAGTTGACCTTCATGTACCTATTTAAGGAAGGCTATTATTGAACTGCTGTACTTGATAAGGTGATCTAACTCCACAGGAATAGTAAAAATGAAGAAGAGGGTAATCATATTTGAAAAAGGGTAGGCTTATTCAACCAACAGAAAATAGAGAGGAGCAAAGCAATATTAGGGATGATGTTCTTTCTCATTTAGGATAAGACGAAAAGAGGTTTAAAAATTGACACTGGTTCAAATTACCCCAGAATAAATTTTTTATATTAATTTACTTGTAAATAAAGACAAAACTCCACAATTTCTACCTTACGTTCTTTGTGGTAACTGGTCACATATTGAGCAAGTGACTAATTTACATCACGTTTGAGATTTCTATTAGAATACACAGGCATATATTGTTCATTTATAATATTTAAACTACGACTATAAAATATACATCAGTTGGTATTAGTATGAGTTACAATGACAAATTTTGATTAAGAAGCAAAAGTTAGGGGCATCTGGCTGGGTCAGTTGGTGGAGCAGGCATCTGTCGATTTCAGGGGTTGTGAATTCAAGCCCCATGTTGCATGTTGAGATTACTTAAAAATAAAATCTTAAAAAAAAAAGAAATAAAGGGAAGTGTAATGTTTTTCCTTCCACAATCTCCATTTAATTATATGCATTTGATTTCCAAATAGAGTGCCAAGACCATAGAAAAACTTATAATTGAAATGATAGACTTAACAGAGAACACTAGAGAGCTTCCAGAAGTTTAAAAAATCTTCAATTAGAATGCTAAAGCTAGTTAGTTCAAATGCAGAGTGTTCCAATCTTCTCAAGAAACCATTTCCTTCATACCTGTGGCCAATAATAACCCACAAGATATAAGCTTTCATCCTTAACTAACCTATCTCTTAAAATTACCTATATTCATTGAATAAATGCCAACAAAGGTAACAGTTTTGTGTTAGATTGAGATAACGACAAAAAGTAATGAATATTTCCTTCCTTCCAAGAAATATTCTCCAGGAAACCTGCAAGTGTTTTTGCATCCTCTTGGAGGTAAGTACAACATAGTATGATAGTAAAAAGGAAAAGTAGGTTAAGAAGTGTTTTGTTTTGTTTCTTTTCTCTTTTGGTGGGGTTTAGCAATTGATTGTTGGCAACTTGACCAGAGAATTGTCGCTGAATTGCTGGACTTAACCTTAGATTATATTAAGTGGAGCAGGTTGAGATAACCAAGACATTGAAAGAAATGAGATAAAAATGAGACTGTCCCAGTTAGGAATAATGAGTTAATTGGCAGAAATCTTAAAATCCTAAAGGGACCAAAAGTTCTCATTGCAATGCTAAGGCAAATAGTTTGGGGGAAAAAAAAACCTTTTGCATAAATTCTCATTCAACTAGTTAAGAGTTTAAAGAGAAATGTTCATCGGAGCTCCTGGGTGGCTCAGCTGGTTAAGCATTGGACTTCCACTCAGGTCATGATCTCAAGGTTCCTGGGCCACATCGGGCTCTGTCCTGACAGCTCAGAACCTGGAGCCTGCTTAGGATTCTGTGTCTCCCTCTCTCTCCCTCTGCCCCTCCCCTGCAAGTGCTCTGTCTCTCTCTCAAAAATAAATAAACAAGCATTAAAAAAAAAAAAAAAGAGGGGCGCCTGGGTGGCGCAGTTGGTTGAGCGTCCGACTTCAGCCAGGTCACGATCTCGCGGTCTGGGAGTTCGAGCCCCGTGTCAGGCTCTGGGCTGATGGCTCAGAGCCTGGAGCCTGTTTCCGATTCTGTGTCTCCCTCTCTCTCTGCCCCTCCCCGGTTCATGCTCTGTCTCTCTCTGTCCCAAAAATAAAATAAAATGTTGAAAAAAAATTAAAAAAAAAAAAGAAATTGTTCCTTGTTATTTTTCTAATACATACGCATATAATATAAACAGATAAACTAATTTCAGAAGAATTTTTATTTTAGTGACATTTATATTTAAGTATTACAAATGCATTTGTTTAATATGGTGGCTTTTATTGATTATTGCAGGTCTGAATACTCCTAGACTTCATCCAGCCTGCACTATTCTGAAATCATTTTAATGGTCAGATCCGTAAGTTGTTAATAAGTAGGCCCTCAGTCATCACCTTATCCCACATTCAATAATACCTATTAATTAAAAAAAAATGCAAAACTTGGGAATAAAGGGGGAAAATGATTGCACTTCCCTTCAAAATCATGCTAGAACATCACCTAACAAAATCACCTCAGAGTTAATTGTCTAGAAGAACCTAATTTTGTTTGACTTGTATTTGCTATTGATTGGAAACCAAACTCTAGTGGTTAATTTGTAGACAATCAATCATGTGAAAATGATTCCTCATCTGGCGAAGTTATTTCCAAAGGTTACGATTTAATTCTCTTTGAGGATACAGACCAGTTTTGTATGTCAGTGAGCAATCTTATTCTGTCATCCTTTGCTCTTTATTTATATCTTTTTTGAACCAAGGTTTTTGCCATTCTGATTCCATGCTTAACAGGTTTAGTAGAATTTAGCCATATAGTAAGTATTCATATAAAAATCATATTTTGAACATTTTGAGAATTTAGTTTTTTTATACCTGGGACAGTCCAAGGGGACACTTAGCATGTGATATTACCTTCTGATGGGCCCTATGATCACAAGTTATAACTATTTTACTTTACCCATCATTCATATATAGATATATATAGATATATATAGATATATATTAGTTTTCTATTGCTACATAAAAATTACCACAATCTTAACAGTTCAAAATAATACAAATTTATTATCCCACAGTTTCCATGGGTCAGGAGTCTGGCATGTCATGGCTGAGTTCTGTGCTTAGGGTCTCATATGGTTGAAACTGAGGTATCATCTGGGCTTCTGTTTCATCTGAAGTTCAAGATCCTCTTCCACGCTCTTTTAGAGGGTTGGTATAATTCAGTTCCTTACAGATGTAGAACTGAGGCCCCTGTTTTCTGTTTGTATATAAACAAGGATTGGTTTGGGGTCCCAGTGGGTACCCACTATTCTTGCCATGTGACCTTCTCTATAATATAGCATCTGTTCCTTCAAGGTCAGCAAGAGAGTATTTCTGTTGCTTTCAAACTTAGACTTGCTCTTTCTCCTACCTGTAGACCATGTGATTAGGTAAAAACTACCCTAATAATCTACCTTTGATTAACCTAAAGCCAATTGATTAGTAACCTTAATTATATTGGCAAAAATTCCTTTCAAACTATAATTTATCACAGGAGTGATATATCACATTTGTGCTCACATTCAAGATAAATATGTGAATTGATGGATGGGTTAAATCAATGTGGGAAATCCTCTCACAATTTATCTGCATATAAAATAATCACATTAAATAAATCACTTTAAATATCTTACGATTTTATTTGTCAAAATATCTCAGTAAATGTTAAAAAAAAAAGACGGTGTAGTTTAAAGATAGACAAATAGATCAGTGTAACAGAACAGAGTCCAGAAATATACTCCATACGTATGGACAACAGATTTTGACAAAGATAAAAAAGAAATTCAGTAGACAAAGTGTAATCTTTTACCAAATGGTACTAGAACAGTTGATATTCATATGTGAGACAAACTTCAATCTATACCTTCCACCACACACAATTACTTAATTTAAAATGGATTATAGACTTAATTGCAAAATTTAAAACTAGTTAATTTCCTTAAGAAAACATAGGAGAAATCTTTGTGACCTCAGTTAGGCAAAGATTTCTTCAATAAGGCACCAAAAAATGATCTACAGGAGAATACACTGGAGTTCTCTAGCAATGTATCTCTCGCCTATTTTGTATTCTATCCTGTAAATTCTAGTTGTCTTTGTCTTCCTAGACCATCACTTCCTCAAATCGGGGAGTCCATTGTGCTCCGCCTGAGTTTCCCCTCCCTGTACTGTAACCTATTTTCTCTCGAGGCAGTTATTAGCCAGGACAATCACAGGATTCACCTCATTTGTTTCCCATCTTCAGGGGTCATTCTCTGATGCCCATTGTCTTGTAAACTGTTGTTCCATATATTTCCATTTGTTGCTTCTCTGTTACTCAATTTCCTACTTTAGACTCTTGAGTCTCTCTGCCTCCCTTTCTCTTGTTCTTTCCATCTTCCATTCATCGTCATGCCCTGCAGTAGCCTTTGCTATGATTTTGAATTCTGGTACCATTGATCTTTAGGTGCCTCAGTCTCATGAGCTACAAAATAGTGATAATAATAGTATTTAATAGGATTGAGTGTGGCGAGGACTGAGATAAAAAGTTTAAAGCTCTTGTTCTCATAATGGCTTTTCTCATCTTGAATTTTTACCCTCTTTATCTATTACCTTCACCTAAGATTAATGATGCCACTTCAATCGCAGAGATATGGTGGCTGCTATTTCAGGTCAGCCATAGTTACCAAATTGTTAAACACCTTTTACATTTTCCAATGATGTTTATTACAATGTATAGACATAGGGACAAATGAAAACTCAGAAAAGCCCAACTTGGTGATCTGTGATCATCTATGTGAGAGAAACTCATATTTGCACTTATGGTATAGGAAACGGAGATATTAAAAAAATAGACATGATAAAAATAATTTAATAGAGATTCTATGGGATTTTATGTTCTCTGGGTAATGGCAAGGGAAAAATAAATGAGAGGGTGAATCATCATAAAATGGGAAGAAAGAGAAACTATCTGATTTGACATGGATTGGGGAGATACCAATCAAATGATACAATTTTGAGATAAGGGAGAGATTTAAGTGGATATATCAATTAAACAAATTTATGAGCCTGCAGCTCAGAACATAGGTCTCCACTGGGAAAAAAAGTGAGATTATTCAATATATAAAGATATTTAAATTCATGATGTGATAACACAGAAGACTGATTATCAAAGACTCATAAAAATCATCATTTTTAGCCATCAGCAAAGACAAAGATTCTATTGATTGGATTAAATACATTCCATGTGAAATAACCCAGATCTTTCAGACATGGATTCAGAAAAGGAAAAATCATCACTCCCACTTTACTATATGCATTGTGGTTGAGGATTAATGAACAAGATATAAACAATGTGTGTGGAAACATTCCCAAAGAAGTCATTTGCTTTTGGGGCTCCTCAGCTTTGCATATAAAAGATGTTTACATTCCTACCTCCTATTCTCCAGGCAGCTATTCTCCAAAAGAATCCATAAAGTCTCAAGTGTATACAAGTAGCAACCTAGGCATACAGGCAGATCCTAACAAAAAGCCATTTCTTTCTCAGTAGAGAATACCACCCTTGTCCTTCCACTAGTAAACATCGCAGTGTATTTATAAGGAAGTAGAACCCTAGATCGATCTTTCACACCTTAGCACTGAGAAAGATAGTAGTGATATTATCAATTTCTTGAGGCCAATTTCACTTTTTATTTTTTTTTCCTGGCCAATAATTTGTATATCATTGGTGGATTTCAAATCAGTCTGTCTAATATTTTCTCATTTGGTGGGGGGGGGGGGGTATAGAGGGTACCATATAAATAGGTTTCGTTCTATTTAATTCTATTAATGGATATGCAAATTCTTCATTACATCATACTGCCATGACATTAGAGATTTAAAATTACACTATCATATTTTGTTCATTCCCAGTAGAAATTACCTGTTCCCATGCTTTCAGTGACTAGGATAGCTATCCGAAGCCACTAGTCAGTAAAATTGCAGATTCTATCTGGTTTATGGGTATGTGCATGTCCAGGATATCATAATATAAGCTTTTACAGATATAGTTTCCCAGATATTATATGACATTACCCATTTCTCCCCACATAAGAACAAAATGGCGTTGATCCTTTATGTGCCCAGTCCCAGTTGAATCATAGGAGAAGGAGTTTCTTTTTTCATCTTTGGAATCTGAGATATTAGGGAGTGACAATCATGCCTTACTCCTCTGGGGCATCATCATAGTTGATGTTATCCATAGCGTCCCCTAATACATACCACCTTATCCTAGGTCATTAACCTTACTGACTATAGATCTTTAAATATACCAGAACCCGTACTGTCCTTTTAATGAGTTTGGTGTTTCATCAGTTTAATAACATGACTAGCCAACTCACAAATTATTCATCATTCCCAAATGACTGCTGATGCCATTCTCCTCAAATAGAGGGTCCATTAAATCCCAGAATCATAAGTCAACTAAAATTCCCATATCGCATCCTGCCTAACGTGTCCAGTTGTCACGAAGTCACCACATGTTGTTACCAGGGGGTGTTTTGGCATGAGACGGAAGAACTGTGTAGCCCATTAAACTCTCCACTGGGCAGAGTCTAACTCTGAAAACAGCTCAGGATGGGTTGTCATAAATGCCACATCTGCACCTCAAAATAGAGTTATTTGTGATGTGTGACTGCCATATAAACCTGCATCCCCTTCTCCTGAGGTTACCCTGTTTCCATGCCAGTTTTCTTAAAGGTACTTAATCTCCATTCACATTTTAGTATATTCAATGAGGCAAGTCAAGTGCTGACCTTCTGGAAGGGTGGTAGCAATTGGCTTCCTATCACATTGAGGCAGCTGCCTTTATTTGTCATCTCATTTCAAATTAATACCATGTGCAGAAGCTAAACAGCATAATTCAAGTGTAATAATCATCTCAAGATGTATTTTAATGTTTATTTATTTTTGAGAGAGAAAGAGAGACAGAGCGTGAGCAGGTGAGGGGCAGAGAGAGAGGGAGACACAGAATCCGAAGCAGGCTCCAGGCTCTGACCTGTCAGCCCAGAGCCCGACACGGGGCTCGAACCCACAATCCGTGAGCTCATGACCAGAGCCAAAGTCGGACGCTCAACCAACTGAGCCACCCAGGTGCCTCTCAAGATATATTTTAAAATAAACAATGGAGTAAATATATAGTCCACAAATCATGCACCCGATGTTACTTCTAACTGGTTGAATCTCAGGTGTGCATTGTTATCTTTTCTCCCCAGATAACCCAGATCAAGTTTTTAGGCAGAACCCATAAATCAGCATAAGTCAGTTTTCATTCTTTGTATGAAACAGGTCAGATGACTTTTCCCATATTTGCCATTAGTTAATACTGGATCTTAGATAGCTGAGTATTATTCTCTTGCTCTGAGATACCCTTATGGGAATAAAATTACTGCATCTTTCCCTGGAATTACAAAACAAATATTAGGTGCCCTTCCCATTTGCTATAAACTTCATTTGTCTTGTATTACCTGTTTTAACATATCCTTCCTTCCTTGATTGGGTGCTCTGTTCATAACTCTTACGTATAGACAGACAAAGCATCAATATCTGTCTCATAGGCCCTGTCTTTATCCTGTTTCCAGGAAGAAGTCTTAGGACCTGATCGGTCAAAAGTTATAAGACTGTCCTTGCCACTTGGTAATGAGGGCATAATCATAATTATGTCGAAATTAGCTACCAGGGCCAAAATGTTACCCACTCTAGAGTTCATTTAGAAATTTTCGCTGAAAAATTTATCTAATAGATATTGTATCTTATGTATCAATATCATTCTCTGTCTGGCCATAGGCAAATGCAGCTGTTGTCTTAGGGTCACCAAGTCAAGTAGATGAAAAGAAAAATTTTGCAAGGTTGGAGAGATAAAAAGTTGCATAATTGTGTTATGTATTCAGTGAAACCTCTACTCAGAGGGTATTAAGGAACATGACATATCTTGCTTAAAATATTTTCCTGCTTACAGCCATACAGTTGTAAAGTGTGTATGTTGATCAGAAGAAACTGGCAGTCCAAATTGATAGCCTGTTTGCTATGGCAAACTTCAATTGTATTTTCTACGGTTGCTTCTGAAACTGAAGAAACACATGAAAAGCAAAAACAAAAACAACTCTAAATTCTAAACAATACCCATGTTTAGCTCCCTGTGGCTACTGGCAGTAGTCCAGAAATTCCAGCAAAGTGCAGGCCTCTGAGTAATAAGAATATTATCTAGAGCCATCTTAAGGAGATTTCTTTCCTGTTGGTACCAGCAAAAAAGCGGAGTCTCTTACCACATTAGTGGTTTTACTTGATTTGAGGTTTTACTTCGCACAGCCTGATCATACCTATGCATGCTCATTTCATGAACTCAGGATACTAATTCTAGGGATCTGATTAAGGTATCTCTGATGATTTCCAATCTGTTCTCAGCATCTCTTCTAGGCAGGCAAAAAAAAAAATTTTTTTTCAAGGATTTCTACATGAATTACCTTGAATCTTTCTGTAAATTCCCAAGGAGACATCCATAACTGAGTAACTTAAACAGCAGTGGAGTTTGTCCTCTAGTTAGCTAGAATTTCTCTGTCTCATTATACTCTAAGGCCATTGGCTATAGCACAAGGTCTGCAAATGTCCAAGTGGTATTCTCTGTGTGGGAGCGTAATTCCACCTGTGTCTGTTAAATGACTTGCTCCCAGCTTCACCTAGTGTGAACTGTTTCTTCTCCTTCCCCACTAGGGTTTTATACTGTCTCTCAAGTATATTGCAACCAATTTCCAAAACCGCCATTCAACCCTAAGTTCTAGAACACTAATTGTGGACCAAACAGCATAATGGGCTTCGCTGAAAGGGAAACATAGGGTTTAGACCGTACTGAGATGGGGAAAGGGAGATCCCTCAAGGGCTCTATCATAGGACTCTGCAGGCAGTGAAGAAACCAGGTCTGCATGAACTCATAATGAGACTTTCCTGATCATGGTTCTGGATCTATCAACTCCACTTGATCTGTGAACATTGCTACACTGCTCTCTCTATGGAATGTCTCCAACATTACCTGAGACATGATAGCTAAAAGTTCTCAAAATTATCTGATATATTTCTGTGGCAGTGAACAGTTGTTACTTTTTCAACACCCAGTAACAAATTGGAAATTGTCTCTCAAATAAGCTATAGAATTGGCTGTGAATGGCAATTTTAGAGCTCCAAATGCAAGAAATTTTGGATGGATAGTGGTATTTAATTTCTACCAAAGGGTTCAGTCTGTATGAGTTCTGGTTGCAAGCACATTTAAAACCTTGTGAACCATTTAGAATGTACCAGTGAGAATTCGTAAATAACTGACTTTTGTTAATCTTTTTATATGTCTACTTAGAGCCAATTCCAATTTGGAGTTCATTTTGGTGACTTTAAGTATAGAAGCCATCAAAGCTCCTAAGTGGGAAGTGGGGTTCATTAGAACCCCACTAGTCTAGCTGGACACTGGAATATTATGGTTAGAAAACTATGAATGTGCCTAATGGTTTCAAGGATACCCATGATTGAATTGGCAAACATACTAAAAATTTCACAAATTGGGCTGAACCTTGCTTGATATTTAGCTGGATTCTTCATGCAGGCTCTTTTTTGCTAAATGTATAACTCCAGTCCTTAACTTGTCTTACCCTTCTTTCCATAAGTCAGCAATCTTGGTATTACCAATGCAGGGCACTAACTTATAATTAATGATTTTCAAATCCAAATATCTACAACACTAGATTAAGACTGTACTAGTGAATTCAAATATCTTTGAGTCTAGACCATGAAAGTATAATGCATATCATTCACATATTTATAGCCATGACACCTTTTGCTGGTTCTAGGCTCCATTGAAGCCTTCCTCGTTTCTTCCAACAAAATTTTATTCAGATATTTCTGGATGGAAAATGGTGTCAAGATATAAAATTAACTGATTAGTATCTTTTTCAACTTTTTTAAAAAAATTGAAGAGGTGAAAGACATTGTCATCTTGTTTAGTCAAGAATTAAAACCATGAAGTTCAATAACTAATGCAGTCTGGTGTAAAGAAAAAATAAGATTTTTAGAATCTGACACAGGTGGGTTTCTATCTTCTCTTTACCATTTAGAAACTGTGATATGCAATATTGAGAAACTTAATTGAACTATTTTTACTTGCAAACTATTTTCATCACATTTTTCTTTTAAATTTTTTTAATGTTTATTTTTGAGACAGAGAGAGACAGAGCATGAACGGGGGAGGGTCAGAGAGAGGGAGACACAGAATCTGAAACAGGCTCCAGGCTCTGAGCTGTCAGCACAGAGCCTGACACGGGGCTTGAACTCACGGACCGCGAGATCACGACCTGAGCCAAAGTCGGACGCTCAACCGACTGAGCCACCCAGGCAACCCTCATCACATTTTTTCAACTGAAAAATGCGAATGCTAATATATCTTACATTGCAAGACTACTCTAAGAATTAGAGAACATTTCTGGAAAGTGTGTTTCCCAATACAGTAGTCACCCCCAAAAGATTAGTGTTATTAGTGTCATAGTGTCATAGTGTCATAGTGTCATCTATTGATATAGATGAAGGTAATACTTATATGAGATAAAATAGCATAGAATATTAAGAAAGAATTATTTGGTGGATTGGGTTAACCAGTCAGTTCTGTTGATACACAAATCATAAAAAGACAAGATCAATTGGATGTCTTAATCGAATAGATAGTGATTATGTTAGTATCTAAAATAATAGAGTTAGGGGTATCTGGTAGCCCAGTCAGTTAAGAGTCTGACTTCAGATCAGGTCATGATCTCACAATTTGTGGGTTCGAGCCCCGTGTCAGGTTCTGTGCTGACAGCTCAGAGCCTGGAGCCTGTTTCAGATTCTGTGTCTTCCTCTCTTTCTGCCCCTCCCTCACCCATGCTCTGTCCCTCTGTCTCAAAAGTAAACATTTAAAAAAAAAATAAAAATAAAATAACAGAGTTAAATACCAATATTTCGTGCCTTATATTTTAAGCCAAACAGAAGTATTTTCCTCAGTGATTTTCTTTGGTACCTAACTTGATTATAAATTCATAGCATTTTAATATTTTATTATGACCCTGTATAAAGGAGTATTTTGAAATATATATATTTCTCCAAACTCACAGCTTCTAGTCTTCTTCCTAGAATGAAGTCTCATTGTATCTGTATAATAGTATTTTAAATTACTGATTTGAGAAAGAATCACAAGGATTGTGCAAGGGAGAATCTTTGTAAGAAAAATAATTAGATTTCCACCTGTTTTTAATTTACATGCAAAATGTAAGTTTCACAATTAGTTCCAAATGGGGAGATTCACTCTGGAGAGTCTGTCTCTTGACCTCCTTCCTCCCACACAAACCCATCTTCTTACCTCTATCCAGGCAGGTGTAAGAGGCAACAACAATGTAGACAAGAATGTTGGTACCAGAGATTCAAGTCGGTCCCCTATGAAATATGAAATACGTTACAACATAGACATCCTCTTATTAGCAAGAGTAATTAACCATAATCTTTTGCTCATACCCCATTTCCTCTGGCAACTGTGGCATGCTTTGCTGACACTGCAGTAAACTTCCCGCTCACTAGTAGCAAATTTTGATCTCTATGTTTCTGTAGATAACAAGACTCTGCACATAAGGATCAGCGATTACAACATTTTACATTCCTTTTGTGCCAGGGGCTTTATTGTGCTCTTGCTTCTTTTTATTCCTCTCGATCACCTGTAGCAGCTTCTGCCCATTTAGATTAATTCTTTAGGCCAGGGAATCTGTTCTGCACTACTGACTTAGTGTGCTTTAATAAAAACATGCCGATGGCAAACTGATATTTCTGAGATTACCTTGATCACAGAATTAAGATTTATTTTCAATAATATGTTTTTATTTCACAATTATTAGCAGGGGATTTATACTTGAATTTATATCATAATTTTAAAAAATTTTTTTTAATGTTTTTATTTACTTTTGAGACAGAGAGAGGCAGAGCATGAGCAAGGGAGGGGCAGAGAGAGAGGGAGACACAGACTCCGAAGCAGGCTCCAGGCTCTGAGCTGTCATCACAGAGCCTGATGCGGGGCTCGAACTCACAGACCCTGAGATCATGACCTGAGCCAAACAAAGTCGGACGCTTAAACGACTGAGCCACCCGGGCGCCCCTATCATAATTTTTAACAGTTAAAGGTTATGTTTTAAAATGATAGCAAATGTATTATGAACACAAAACCCTGATGAAGTATCTAATGTCACGGAAAGTTATCTTAAATGAAAATATAACAGGGGGCACCTGGGTGGCGCAGTCGGTTAAGCGTCCGACTTCAGCCAGGTCACGATCTTGCGGTCCGTGAGTTCGAGCCCCGCGTCAGGCTCTGGGCTGATGGCTCAGAGCCTGGAGCCTGTTTCCGATTCTGTGTCTCCCTCTCTCTCTGCCCCTCCCCCGTTCATGCTCTGTCTCTCTCTGTCCCAAAAATAAATAAACGTTGAAGAAAAAAAAAGAAAATATAACAGGATTTTGTCTAAACATACTAATATTTTGTAAAGGGAACTTTTGTGTTTGTATCACATTTTTGAATCCGTCTTCAGTAGAGAATTAAATATGAATACATGAAAATATGAAAGATCGCACACATTTAAAACTATAATTCTCTTTTTTCACAAAGCTAATAATTTTGCAGGTGTATAAAACTAAAAGCAAAGGGGTAAAGGAAGAAAACAGATTTGGGAGACATACAATTTATCATTTAAAAAATCAAATTGAAGAAGAAAAGTACTGGGTAACACAAAACAGAAAACGTGAATTTATATCACTAGACCTGATTTCTTCCAAATACCTTTCTATCTCTTTCACTAAGGAAATAATCTGTCACTCGACTTAGAATGTGGAAAGACTGATGTAGAATTTTATGTAAATAAGGAGTCAGACTTCTACACGTTTAGAGAAGAGCGGTTTAAATTCAAGTTGTGGAAAATTCCACAGGCTGTGTAAGCTCTCCAATTGGAGGACTCCGGAGAAGCATGTCTGAGTCTGAGAGCCAAAAGTAAGTACCGTTTCAGTCTCTGCCTCCCCACGGAATAGTGGAACACCATCAGGCGGAAGGAAAGGCAGCTGCCACATGGTCACGTGGCGGTCCCAAGTGCCTGGAGAAGGGGATCAGGGCCCCTTCTGTTATCAGACCAAAGGACAAAAAAAAAAAAAAAAAAAAAATTACAGTCCTTTTTCGGGTGGAAAAAAATATCCTCAGAAAACTGAGGATTTAGGGTAGGGACAGAGAGACAGATTCAGATTATCTGAAGAAACGGTTATGAGCCTGGTCCATTACACTAACTTCTTTTACAAATACGCTAAAAACACACAGTGTAGTCTCTGCCTTTATGAACCTTGTATTTGAGAGAGAAGGTAAATCCACATGAAACAGGTCTTCAATTTCTAAAATGGACAATAGGAGAAAATTATACATACATACATTCATATATATAATATATGAAATATAAATGTAATCCGCCTTTAGCTTAAATGCTTCTTGGTGTTCAGATTTCACCTACTTGAAGCTCAGATTTCACCTGCTTGAAGCATATGGACAATGCTTTAGAAAAAGAAAACTTTATGTCCCGATTTTTTTGGAGAAAATTACTAATCAGAAAGTGCAAAATGTGTAATGACATACTTTGCTTTTATTACTGAGCAATTAAACCAAACACATTCCTGTTAATCAATCAGGTGAGCACGAAGGAGGTGCTCTCAGCAAGATCCTCTTTTCAGTCCTTCATCAGTTACGTAAATGGGAGGCTACTAGGATTGCAGCACTCTGTGTGTGCAGAAAAGGGCTCTCCCACTGTGCTTTTGTGTGGCTTCCCTTCCAAAGGATGAAAAAAAGAAATATTACCCTCTATGCTATAATATTGCTCTCGGTGTTTGGCGCTGTGCAGGCTTTCAGATTCCTGAACTAGAAAGGGATGTTTTATTAAGAACAGAAAATACAAACTGGCTTTCAATGTTGTCTAAAGTGAAATGTGGGATTATTGACTTAAGGAGAAAAAGAATGATTCAATGTTAATGGCCAAACTATGACTCAGAAATTAGATCAAATACTATTTTCAAATACTAACGACATCAAACAAAACTTGCACTGTGATATAAAACAATATAACTATTGTTATAACAAATGAAAAAGAACAATTTCTCCTTGTTAAGCTTTTGTTCTACATTAGTATTTCCCAAAATAACAGTATTAGAGGTACTGATTTCAGAGCATCGCAAAAGTCCTCACAGAAAGAAAGAGTGGAAGGTAGAGGTAGGAAGGGAGAAAGGCAAAAAGAGAAAAAAAGAAAAAGAGAGAGAAAAGGAAAGAAGTAACTAATTGAGAAACAGAAATATTAATATTGTAGAGTCACACAATGTAGGCTATGAAATTAGAGTTTTCTATCAAATACGACAAAATTTACATTACCTTCGATACTAATGTAAAGGAGTATGCTTGAGGCTCAAATATTTTTGTATACATATATATTTCATTTTTGCTTTGGTTACTGCCTAGTAAACTTTTAGGAGGCCCGTGATTTCATCTCTCTAGATTCATCATACTCTGCTCTGGAGTTTCGACACTGGTAAATATGCACAGAACACTCATTGCCATTTTACTGCTAAGAATCTCACTCCAGACAAAGCAAAACTATTCTCCCTTAATGTGTTTTGCAACATATTGTCTGTGCCCAAACCCCCTCCATGTTATAGCCTTTTAACACGGAGGGCCTAAACTTTTGGAAAAAAATTATCAAGTGTTCACATGCCTCTTTTTTAAATTCTGTATCTCATACTTTTACCTGTACCCTGTTTAAATGGAAAAAGAAAAATACGAGAACAAAAAGTTTACCATATGTCTTAGTCTGTCAAGGCCGCTATAACAAGATAGCCCAAGTTGGGTAGCTTGTAAATGATAGACATTTATTTCTCACAGTTTGGAGGCTATAAGTCCAAGATCAGGGTATCAGTATGGTTCCGTGAGAGCCCTAGATTGCAGACTCCTGTACCCTCACATGGAGTAAGGGGAGCAGGAGCTCTCTGGGCCCTCTTTTTTTTTTTTTTTTTGAATTTTTTTTCAACGTTTATTTATTTTTGGGACAGAGAGAGAGAGAGAGAGAGAGAGCATGAACGGGGGAGGGGCAGAGAGAGAGGGAGACACAGAATTGGAAATAGGCTCCAGGCTCTGAGCCATCAGCCCAGAGCCCGACGCGGGGCTCAAACTCCTGGACCGCGAGATCCTGACCTGGCTGAAGTTGAACGCTTAACCGACTGCGCCACCCAGGCGCCCCAAGGGCCCTCTTTTATAAGAGTACTAATTCCCTTTTTGAGGGCTCTGCCCTCATAACCTCTCAAAGACCCCACCTTCTAATTTTTAGAATGCTGTCATCATATCTACATCATCTATCTTAGAGCATCTTTGTCCTGTAGAGTAGATGCCTGCGAACTAGTTTGACAATTGGTTCCAAAATTTCTTGCTTTATCAAATCTGAAATTGACCCCTAAGATTCTTTACCAATTACTTCTACCATCTCACACCACCCTACATTCTCTCATATGTCTAATCCTAAAAAGTTTGTTCCAGCCCCTCAAAAACAAATACAACATCTCTCCCTTTCTTTCTTTTTCTTTTTCTTTCTTTCTTTTCTTTCTTTCTTTCTTTCTTTCTTTCTTTCTTTCTTTCTTTCCTCTTTCTCTCTTTCTTTGTATTTTCCCTTTCTTTCTTTCTCTCTCTCTCTCTCTCTCTCTCTCCCTCTCTCTCTCCTCTCTCCTCTCTCTTGCATGCATTATTATATGCCAGTAACTCAGACTGCTCTTACATTCTAATACTTAGAACAATACCTAGTATGGAGTAGGCTTTCAATAAATCTTTATGAAAGGAATGAATGACTGTATGAGTGAACAAATGAATGTCAAACATGAAATTGGGGCCTGTTATAACACAGGCTATCCACTGTGGCAACTTTTGGATCAGAATAGGAAGAGAAAAATATAGTCAGTAGTCTTAGGAAAATTGGAGATGTGAATAGGATGAATCTGCTGATCATGAAGGCACTTTCATATTTTGAAATCTGGAAATGTAACTAGATGGTCTTATCTGAGAACCCTACACTTAATTTGAAAAGACTGGAGGCAGGTGTACTATAAGGTATAGTGTCTGGGAGGAATCATACTAGGATGATAGGATTAGATAGGAAGGGAGGATGAGAGGTAAGTTGGTGTTTGCTTGTCCATTTGTGTATTTTTCAATCTCTGATGCTACAACATTAAAAGTCAGATGCTACAGAATATGGGCCATTTATCTCATAATAAAGACTTTACTCCTGGGTTTTCAATGGCTGGTCTTAAAACATCACTGGTCCTGAATACAGGGTAAGCCATGATTCTTACATTAATTGCCATCTCCTATCCTTGACCATTAAACATGCCAAACATTCAGACTCCAGAAATTTTTTACCTGATGATCAAAAGTGATGATTACTTTGGATGATACTTTTGCTGTTATCACAGTGTGTGAACTAAAGTAGACGCTCAAAACATATGAATACCCTTTTCCTAGTGGATATAAATTAATCTTCACTTGCCTCAAAATTTACCACTATTTGTATAGTCTCTACAATAGGATAAAATAAAGTAGAACAAAAAGAAATTTAAATATTGTACAGTAACATTTTTGACTTAATCTTATAGCCTCCCTATGGCTTCTGAATACACAAGATTGAAAGAAGTCTAAAATATGAATTTTTAAAATATTCTTTGAGATAACCTGAAAGAAACAACAAATAGCGATAGCTGACTTTACCAATGCAGGGCTATAAAGATCACCTTCTTTTATCCTATCCATTGTATGCAGAATAAAGAACACATTTATTATGTAAAGGTCTGGCTTCGTGAATGGATGGACTAGGTGATATGAGTTGAGGGATTCTGCGCCAGGTCAATGCCTACCAAATATTGTGTTCAAGTCCTGATGCCATCCATGGGATCCTGTAAGTTCCCTTCCATGAGAGTCTCCCATAAAACATAAATACTCATAGGAATTTTTATAATAATAATAATACTTATTGCTTGTAGTGCAAACAATGATGAATGACGACATGGCTAACACCTTTATAATGTTTACTATGTGCTAGGCACTGTCGTAAGCACTTTGCATATATGAATTCACTTAATCATGGCAATAAATAGGAGGAGATACTATTAAATTCCCAATTTTACAGACACAAAAGCTGGAATACCGAGATGTTAAGTTGTCCAAGGTCACACACCTAATATTAAAAAAGCCAGCAGGGGCGCCTGGGTGGTGCAGTCGGTTAAGCGTCCGACTTCAGCCAGGTCACGATCTTGCGGTCTGTAAGTTCGAGCCCCGCGTCAGGCTCTGGGCTGATGGCTCGGAGCCTGGAGCATGTTTCCGATTCTGTGTCTCCCTCTCTCTCTGCCCCTCCCCCGTTCATGCTCTGTCTCTCTCTGTCCCCAAAATAAATAAACGTTGAAAAAAAAAAAAAGCCAGCACATACTATATAAAATCTCTCTGTGGTGTCAGGGACCACTCAGAATTACATTTCCCCCAAGGAAAGGAACACAATGGACTACACTATAAATATATAAGGTGTCTAGGTGATGAAGTATATATACATGAAGATGGGAGATAGGAAGTAAAAATAAAAATGGTGTATCACTGATGAGAAGAACTAAAATAACTCAAGAAAGGAAGAAAGTTTTAATGACGTTTCAGCTACTCTAGGGTTTTTAACTACAGCTTTAATTTTAAATGTTTTTTTTTTCTTTTTTTGGATTGCATTTATAGAAAATGCTGTTTGTTGAAAATCTCCTTCTACTCATCAACCAAAAATGAAATGTCAGTGACTTTATTCTTCCTTATTTATATTTAAAACTCAAATCTCCAATTTCCAATAAGGTGTTTATTATGTATGTTGATCAAAATGCCTGCTAATGAGTAAATACACTTCTTACTTAACAAGTAAGCAAATATTGTTGCTGTCCTTTCTGAGGATTTTGCTAATTTGTGTCAGGAATCCCCCTGACAAGCTTTCTTTCTCTGCCCTGCTAAAGTATATTCAACTACAAAATCTCTCCAAAACACCAGTCAATATTTCCTGGATGGTTCTTCCCAGCAGCACCCATTGAGAAGTGATTCTAAGAGGAAATTCAGGCCAAGGTCAAACTGGCTGTTCTTCTAAAATCAGTTTTTACCTTGGGCTCCTCATTTGGAAGAGATTTACAATGACTTACCCCTCATAAATTCATTCATTTTCTTTCCATTTTTATGGTCAAATCAGATGGCAATATAAAAAGGGTCAAAGACATTATAGAAATTGACTGATGAGTTTCAAATAATAATAGCTAATACACATAGAGCAGTTAACCACATTTCAGGTATTAACTTTATTATAAAAGGTAGGTACTATTATTATTGCCTCTTTTGTGAATGAAGAGCCTGGACTAAAAAAGTTAAGACACTCAGGCACATTGCCTGGTTGGTCAGTAGCAGAGCTTGAGTTCTAACCCAGATAGTCTGAGGCCGAATCCACATCCCTCACTTCTTCTACACTATGGAGATGAATAATTGTGTACAATTATTTAAAAGGGATCAAAAGAACTATGTCAAGGTCTTTGGAAATTAAAGAATTTAGTAATGCTTTGCAATAAGTCACCATTTCAACCCTCTTGGTATTGGTAAATATGTCATATCAGGATAAAATAATAATGCAAAGTGTGGAAAACAACTGGATAAAAAACTGAACACACATCAAGTTTTGTTGTTGTTCCTAGTAACATAACCAGTATTTATAACCACCACTGCAACCAAATATAGACTATATCCACAATGCCACAGTTTCTTTATGACCCCTTCCAGTCAATATCCGCGTCTCATACGAAACCATTGCTTTATTTTCTAGTACTAACAGATTAGTTTTACCTGTTCTTGAATTTCGTATAAAAATATACCATATAGTACTTATTGTCTTGTGTCTGGCTTCTTTTACCTAATATAATATTTTTGAGTTTCATCTATGTTTCTTGTATGTTAGTATTTCTTCCTTTTTTTCCCCTATTTTTTTCTTCTCTTTTTTCTTTTTCCTTTCTTTTCATTGCTGAGTAGTATCCCATTACATGAATATACTACATTCTGTTTTCCTAGTTCTTGAGTATGGGCATGCAAGCTTGGCCAATCATACCTTCCCTCCTATGACATAAAATTCTCTTGAGCTAACACAAAGATACTGTCAAAATAGAGCAATTATTCACAGAGGCAGCACTGAGAGAGTCCAGGGGTAGCAAGAATCCAGTGATAGTGACAGTGGTTGGAGTGGATCCTGAACACAAAATTTCAGTTGTGTGATCTTAACTACAATTCTTGCTAACAAGTTTTCATTAGTCCTGGTCCATTTTTCTAGACCACTCCAGTTATCCGTGACTTCTCAGAGCTTCTTGCTATCCTTCCAGTTAAAATTAAGTTTCTGCTTAATTATCAGTACTGCTTTCTATTGCTTGCCACCAAGAACCTTTATTGGCCAACTCATTTCCTTCAGGACCTCAAGATTACCATCTGAGGTAACAAAAGTTTAAAAGCTCTGATCATAGCAATAGAAGTAGTTATTGACAGAGTGGCTAAATTGCCTTGTCCCTGTATCAATGATTGCTCTTAATTCTGAAAGGTATCAAAGTCCAGGATCATGAATTTTCTTATGTATTTATTTACGCATTCATTCATTCATTGAAAAAATAAATAAGAACAAAACTGATACAGAAAAATGTTCACTGCATGTTTTAGGATAAATGCTAATGTACATAGGCTCATAGTATGTAAAAGACACGTGTGAACATTTTTGTACATATACCGAGGTGCTGCATTACAAAATTGAAACAGTATTTGTATAGAATATATATTTTTTAAGTTTATTTATTTATTTTGAGAGAGAGGAGGAGGAGAGTGGGGAAGGAGCAGAGAGAGAGGGGGAGAGAGAGAATCTCAAAAGGTTCTGCCCTGACAGCGTGGACATGAGACAGAATCTCAAGCAAGATCTGCACTGTTAGTGCAGAGCCTGATGTGGGGCTTGAACCCACGAATGGCGAGATCATGACCTGAACCAAATACTAGACTCAGATGCTTAACAACTGAGTCACCCAAACACACTGAGATAATTTTTTAAAAAATCATATTATTAGCGATTTTTTTTCATATTAAATATAAATTGCTTTAAACTAAGGAAAAAATAAATTTTATAAAACTAAGTCAATGCCACAATCCAATTGCAATTTTGTTCTCTGTCTGGAGTAAAGAAGAAGCTTCAGGGGCACCTGAGTGTCTCAGTTGGTTAAGCATCCGATTTTGGCTCAGGTCATGATCTCGCAGTTCGTGAGTTTGAGCCCTGCATCAGGCTCTGTGCTGACAGCTCAGGGCCTGGAGCCTGCTTTGAATTCTGACTCCCTCTCTGTTTGCCCTTCCTCTGCTTGTGCTCTGTCTCTATCTCCCAAAAATAAATGAATGTTGAAAGAAGAAGAAGAAGAAGAAGAAGAAAAGAAGAAAAAGAAGCAGCTTCAGAGAGAAGGAAATGTTGTCATTCTTCCTGGAACCTGGAAGAAGGTACAGTGAAGATACATGTTTTCAGGGAACAGCGTGTGGCTGGAGTACTAGAGGAGTTGAAAAAAGTGGAAAAACTGAAGATTGGGAAAGAAAATCAGCACATTATACCTTAGAAAGATCACTGTCTAATCTTCTATTCCAATCATCCAAAATGAAATTTCAGCTTGGTTCAAAGCTACTTTAAAAAATCTTGAATGATGACTATATTGATCTTGCTTTTAACAAAGCAAGGGCAGCTTTTGACAGATAATAGTTTCTAGAGAGAATTTTCTTGATTTCAATGAGTTTTATTTTGACAGTTAACTTCTATTAATGACAATTGGTATTGAATACATGTTTCTTTTGAAATAAATTTATTGAACTGTAAAAAGTCATTGATGTAAGTTATTAATGTAATAACAATGTTGAATAACAGACTAGGTGGGTCTGATACAGAGATTGGGTAAAGTAACAAAGGCATTGTGATATTAGTTGAGGTTTGGGAAGTTTAACATAAAGTAATCGAACAGTTTGAGGTTTTGAATTGAAGACTTACTTTCCCAAACGTATCTATGCAATTCAGTTCCTTTAAGTGAGCTCATATATTTTAAATAAGTTTTTAGTTTTTTCCTTCATAATCATAATTATGATTGAAGGTGTGTGGCGTAGTGGAAAGAGAAGCAGCCATGGACTCAAGGTTTCTATTCTCTCCGAGTATTTCTGGATATTTATCAAGCTTACTTCTGCCATCTGCCATAAGTACGCCAGTAAGTCCCTCAACAGCTTAGAATTTCTTCCTCCCTTCAGACGTTCCTTTTTCTTCAAAAGGATCCCCTTACAAGCATATTGATAAATGAAGTCACCGGATCTATCATTAATTTCAAGCCCATGCTCTGATTTTAACACAGATCCTGTGATGGAGGAGATGGAGGGGTCAGAAACAAGAATAAAGGGCTTTTCTTCTCCATTTCCTCCATTCCTTCTCACCTGAAAAGTTTGCTATTTATACATTTCAAAGATTCTATTCGATGGAAGCACCCTGGAATTAAATTTGAAAGCTTCGAATTGGATTTTTCCAAAAATCTTAGCCAATTAAAAAAAAAAAAAAGAAAGAAAATGATATATTCAATTGATTCCATGTCCTTGTTCATAATATTTCCAACTATTCAAAGAAAATATATCTGATTTATGGGTAAAATTAAAATAATGTATTATAAAATTTGAATGATCGCAACCCATGTACTGTTAAAATGTGTGGTTTACTTCTTTAGACAAGAAGGTGCTACAGATCGTCATATAGCTGTTTCTCTTGTGGATATCACAATTTATTCCTGGGAAAGCATTCCAGAGCTGCTGCCTAATTAAATAAACTTTTCAGTACAATCAGAGACAGATGCGTATAGTTCTTACCAAAAGGTTATTTGTTTTTCTCGATATTTCATATAACACACACACACACACACACACACACAATCACATTCAAAAGTCTCACCATCAGAAAGATGGAGCAATTGAAACACATTCAGATTCATTTTACAGTTTTTTTTAATAAAATGTAGTTTGCCATATCTGCAGAATAAATCTATTTAAACTCAATAGGGCACTTATCTCTTTCTTTCCCTGAGGCGATACTGTAGGATACTGAGTAGAGTAGCATACAGCAATTACAGTCACATTAGAACGACAAAATTTAGCTTCTAAAAGGGTTAGAGGACGCGGGTATGAAAGAGAAAAGGATTTTAAAACTCAGAGACACACAATGCAAAGCCATTAACCATTCATTCCCGCACACAGGAGAATTTAAAGATGCATTAAAGAATCTGGGTGTAGATTTTGCTATCATTTACGGCAGGTGTTTAGGGAAAGGGTAAGATTTTGATTTTGATGTAACAATCACACGAATAATAAGACTTTTCAGATATGGAAATGCATCTTTTATGTAATGTAACTGTTTAATAAAGGCTTCAAATGTTTTTTAATAGACTTTGTTTAAAAACATTTTTTTAATGTTTATTTATTTCTGAAAGACAGATAGACAGAGTGCAAGCGGGTGGGGGCAGAGAGACAGGAACACACCGAATTTGAAGCAGGCTCCAGTCTCTGAGCTGTCAGCACAGAGCCTGATGTGGGGCTTGAACTCACAAACCGTGAAATCATGACCTGAATGGAAGTTGTACACGTAACCCGCTGAGCTACCCAGGCTCCCCTAGACTTTATTTTTAAGTCGTTTCAAAATTACAGACAAAATCAGAAAATGGTACAAAGAACTCACATATATTCCTTCACTGAGTTTCCCTGTAATCACTATCTTACATTAGGATGGAATGTTTGTTGCATTTAGTAACCAATATTGATACAGTACTGCTACAGACTTTACTCAGATTTCCTTAGTT
This sequence comes from Prionailurus viverrinus, assembly GCF_022837055.1. Classification (NCBI taxonomy): domain Eukaryota; kingdom Metazoa; phylum Chordata; class Mammalia; order Carnivora; family Felidae; genus Prionailurus; species Prionailurus viverrinus. The sequence continues at coordinate 116,299,487 of NC_062569.1, forward strand.
TTTATCTAAAGTCTTTTTTCTGTTCCGGACTACAACATTACATTTACTTGTTATGTTTCCGTGAGTTTTTCATGCCTGTGAGTTTCTCAGAATTTATTTCTGCCTGTGATTTTATAGGACTTTGCAGGATTCCCTCTATTGAAATTTCTTTGATGTTTTTCTCATAATCAAACTGAGGTTATGATTTATTGGGGAGAAGACTATAGCTGTTAACGTGTCATTTTTTCACATCGTATCAAGGGTACATTACATACTATCAGTATGAGTTATCATTGTTGATGTTGACCTTGATTACTTGGTTGGGATAGTGTTTGCCAGGTTTCTCCACTCTACTGCAAAGTCACCTTTTCCTCCCATGTCTCCATATTGTACTCTTTGAAAAAAGAGTCACCACACACAGCTCACACTTAAGGAGGGTGAAGTAGTCACATAAATTACACGGAATTATCCTATAAGAGAGGATCATGTTTTCCAGTTATTTGTTTACAAAAAGTATTTACTTATATGAAATTCTTACACTTTGGGTTATAACCCAAGAGTACTTTATTGTGTAAATTGTTCCAGTTTTGGCAATTGGGAGTTCCAATTGGCTCCTGGATATAATCCCATGCATGTAGGTATTTTATTATTATTATTATTTTTGAACGTTTCTGTTATTTCTGGCAACACAAGATGCTCCAAGTTCATTTTGTATAGTTTTATGCTCCATATGTCCATTCTATATTTCTAAAATCAGACGTTTCTCCAAGAAGCTCTGACTCCTTTTTTGCTTTGTTTTGTTTTTTAGATAATTGTACTCAAAACCGAGATATGTGCATTGGTGTCCACACTGCGACGGGAGTGTTGGTATTTCCAAGCTCTTTTAGCTTAAGTAGCAAGAAAATATACACTACTCCATATGTATATACACAGAACTATAATTTATATTCAAATATGTATATATGTATCTATTAAGCTGTAAGTTTATACTGTCTCCACCTATAATTCATTACCTATGAATCGTTCTAGCCTCCTCCCCTTCCTTATCTGCAAACTGTGAGAAACCTGGCTCACAACCTACCATCCATTACTCAGTTGCTCATTTCCAGTATGTACACACAGCAGTATCAGAATTAACCTGCGGATCCAATAAACCGTGTTTTCAACCATAGTACAATGCTTATCTGCCATCCTTTGCCTTTAATCTCACCGTGTGCACTCATTTCCAAAGTTTCTCTAAGGCTGCATCTTTCCGTCCATCCCCTTTAGTGAAAGTGTTTCATGCATTTGTGATACAGTTGGCTTGTTTTGTCACATTCTGCACTCCATCCGGTGATCTCCCACCTCTTAAATGATTTTTAACAAATTTACACATAGTAGGGCATATCTTGTAAAGTTCTATGGGTTTTGATATATGCATATCATGTATCCACCATCCCAGTATCGTATAATAAAGTTCCATCACCTAGAAATCCCCTGTGCTTCACGTCGTCACCCTCCTTCCCTTCTCCAGAGCCTCCAGCGACCATAATTTTTTAGTGTCTCGATAGTTTTGCCTTTTCAGAATGTGATATGATGGGAATCATACAGTACATAGACTTTTAAGACTGGCTTTTAAATTTTGAAATATGTATTTAGGTACATCTGTGTCTTCATGGCTTGGTAGTTCATATTTTTCATCATTGAATAATATGCTGTAGAATAGATATATCACACTGTATTTCTTCATTCTCCTGTTGATGAATATTCTTGTTGCTTTTAATTATGGTGTTTAAGAGTAACGATTCTGTACACATTCTTGTACAGGTGTTGTGTGAATATAAGTTTTCAAATTATTTAAGTGAATACCTGGGAATATAATTACAAGACTTACGATAAGACTTTCTTTACTTTTGTAAAAAATTACACACTGTATTCCAAAGTGGCTGGGCCATTTTGCATTCCCGCCAACACTGAGCTAATTTTCTCCAGCAACTGGTATTGTTAGTATGATAGGCAGAATAATTGTTCTCAGTCTATGTGAGAGAAGGCTCTTATAAAATCTTTTACAGTAAAGAGTAGGCCTTTGTTAAGGAAAACATTCTGACTGTATTTCACAAAGGTTACTGTTTCCATCCTTGTGCCTCTGATTTTTCTTGGTTCTTTACCTTGAAAACCTGGTGGGGTTCCTGTAAGTAAACTCATGAGAGTGTGAGGGCTCCCTAAGACAGACTGGGGACTCTAGAAATTTCTCACTTTCTTGTTAGTCCACAATCTTCATCACTGAAGTATTCCTGTCAGTATATGACTTCAGTGGCTGTTGGTCCACAGCAGCTGATCTCAGCTCTGATTTTTTCTTTTTTTTCTTTTTTTTTTTTGTCTGTGTCTGTCTCTCCAGAGTCCTAGGCAGTGGTTTGCATCGACTTCAGTTCTCTAATGGGTGGAGAAAGATTGTTAAAGCCCGAGTTTGTTCAGCTTTTATTTAGTAAAGATGGAGATGACTGCTTCCAATCTCCTTAACATGTAGAAGCTAGAACTGAAGTTGGTTTCCAGTGATATTTTTTGTGTGAATTTAGGATGCATTTGCTAATCGTCTGTGGTCACTCTGGTACGTTGAATTATTTTTTTTTTTCTCACAGAATCTCATATCTTCTACTAAATCTTGCCGCTGTTACAAACACGTGAAGTCATGAATCTTCCCGCACATCTTCAATTCATTTTCAGTGTAAAGTGCCAGGAGTTATGCAGTCAGTGAATCACTTGACACTCTTGTGCCTCAGTTCCCTAATCTCTAAAAGGTAATCACTACAGGGTACATCTAGAATGCTGTGCTAGATTGTCCACAAATTCCCATTGTTAATATTCTAGGTAAAGTTGTGTATAAAAATAAAGTTTTGAAGATGGAATCACAATTTGAAGCAATGGCTCTCAAAGGAGTTAATAAAAGCAGCATCAGCTTTATCTGGGAACTTTCTAGAAATGCAAGTACTTAAGGCCCACCCAAGACATAAGAAATTAGAGAGTGCAGGTAGGACCCAGGATCTGTGTTTTAACAAGCCGTTCAGGTGATTTGGACACAATCTACATTTGAGAACCATTGCTTTAGGATAGTGTGTGCTTTTACACAATCCCATTCTGAATATTTGCTAAGTTAAATAATCATAATTAATTTATATGTATTGTTTCTATCTGTTTAAGCTTTTATGTATTGGTTTTCAAAACAACATTTTTAAGTGTACTTATAAATATGACCTCTTGTATACAAGTACCTCCTAATAGTGTAATTTAGTTTTTTGACAAGTCTGGGATTATAAATATGTGATCACTTAGTATGTCTACAGATTCAGCTGGGAGCAATGTCATTATAAACGGAAGTGAAGCTGTAATGTTACAGGGTTTCATGAGCAGTATTTTTAAAATAAATTTGCAATAAATGCTTAGAATTTGAACTTCCACATTGACACAAGTGAATGCAAATGAGAATAAATTACCAGCTATGACTACTTTATGCTATGAGATTTTATAATGTGAACAAAACTGAAACTTTGTCCCTAATAGGCTTAAGGGCTTTGCTCACTCTTTCTTTCTTTCTTTCTTTCTTTCTTTCATTCTTTTTCTTTCTTTCTTTCTTTCTTTCTTTCTTTCATTCTTTCTTTTTCTTTCTTTCTTTCTTTCATTCATTCTTTCTTTTTTTCTTTCTTTCTTTCGTTCTTTCTTTCATTCTGTAAGGTAAACATTTGGATGATATTTTCTTTGACCACAAATCATCCCATATTTTCCCTTTCTGTACCTACTTGCTTTGAATATGCATAATACGTGATATACATCAACATTTATGGCAAGACTACATTATTTTCTCAGGTGATCAAGCTTTAAAAGCATACCACAAATGCTTTCTATAGAGCTAAACCGGGTGAGGCTCAGTATAAGATAAATGGTTTGTAACCTGTGAACAAATAGTTTTTTTGATGAGATTAGAAGTGTTCTCTACAAATTTAGGTAGATGTTGAAAAAGATGAAGAAGACGGGATTTTCCACAAAACTTACCACTATATCTCCCTCAGAACACAACCATTTGTAGGGGCACCTGGATGTCTCAATAGGTTAAACATCTGACTTCAACTCAGGTCATGATGTCACAGTTCATGGGTTTGAGCCCTGTGTCAAGGGCTCTGTGCTGACAGCTCGGAACTTGGAGCTTGCTTCAGATTCTGTGTCTCTCTCTCTGCCTTTCCCTGCTTGTGCTCTCTCTCTCTGTCTCTCTCTCAAAAGAAAACAACTGTTTGTAAAATATATTTTATTTTTTTTTATATATGAAATTTATTGACAAATTGGTTTCCATACAACACCCAGTGCTCATCCCAAAAGGTGCCCTCCTCAATACCCATCACCCACCCTCCCCTCCCTCCCACCCCCCATCAACCCTCAGTTTGTTCTCAGTTTTTAACAGTCTCTTATGCTTTGGCTCTCTCCCACTCTAACCTCTTTTTTTTTTTTTTCCTTCCCCTCCCCCATGGGTTCCTGTTCAGTTTCTCAGGATCCACATAAGAGTGAAACCATATGGTATCTGTCTTTCTCTGTATAGCTTATTTCACTTAGCATCACACTCTCCAGTTCCATCCACGTTGCTACAAAAGGCCATATTTCATTTTTTCTCATTGCCACGTAGTATTCCATTGTGTATATAAACCACAATTTCTTTATCCATTCATCAGTTGATGGACATTTAGGCTCTTTCTGTAATTTGGCTATTGTTGAGAGTGCTGCTATGAACATTGGGGTGCAAGTGCCCCTATACATCAGTACTCCTGTATCCCTTGGATAAATTCCTAGCAGTGCTATTGCTGGGTCATAGGGTAGGTCTATTTTTAATTTTCTGAGGAACCTCCACACTGCTTTCCAGAGCGGCTGCACCAATTTGCATTCCCACCAACAGTGCAAGAGGGTTCCCGTTTCTCCACATCCTCTCCAGCATCTATAGTCTCCTGATTTGTTCATTTTGGCCACTCTGACTGGCGTGAGGTGATACCTGAGTGTGGTTTTGATTTGTATTTCCCTGATAAGGAGCGACGCTGAACATCTTTTCATGTGCCTGTTGGCCATCCGGATGTCTTCTTTAGAGAAGTGTCTATTCATGTTTTCTGCCCATTTCTTCACTGGGTTATTTGTTTTTCAGGTGTGGAGTTTGGTGAGCTCTTTATAGATTTTGGATACTAGCCCTTTGTCCGATATGTCATTTGCGAATATCTTTTCCCATTCCATTGGTTGCCTTTTAGTTTTGTTGGTTGTTTCCTTTGCTGTGCAGAAGCTTTTTATCTTCATAAGGTCCCAGTAATTCACTTTTGCTTTTAATTCCCTTGCCTTTGGGGATGTGTCGAGTAAGAGATTGCTACGGCTGAGGTCAGAGAGGTCTTTTCCTGCTTTCTCCTCTAAGGTTTTGATGGTTTCCTGTCTCACATTTAGGTCCTTTATCCATTTTGAGTTTATTTTTGTGAATGGTGTGAGAAAGTGGTCTAGTTTCAACCTTCTGCATGTTGCTGTCCAGTTCTCCCAGCACCATTTATTAAAGAGGCTGTCTTTTCTCCATTGGATGTTCTTTCCTGCTTTGTCAAAGATGAGTTGGCCATACGTTTGTGGGTCTAGTTCTGGGGTTTCTATTCTATTCCATTGGTCTATGTGTCTGTTTTGGTGCCAATACCATGCTGTCTTGATGATGACAGCTTTGTAGTAGAGGCTAAAGTCTGGGATTGTGATGCCTCCTGCTTTGGTCTTCTTCAAAATTCCTTTGGCTATTCGGGGCCTTTTGTGGTTCCATATGAATTTTGGGATTACTTGTTCTAGTTTCAAGAAGAATGCTGGTGCAATTTTGATTGGGATTGCATTGAATGTGTAGATAGCTTTGGGTAGTATTGACATTTTGACAATATTTATTTTTCCAATGCATGAGCAGGGAATGTCTTTCCATTTCTTTAAATCTTCTTCAATTACCTTCATAAGCTTTCTATAGTTTTCAGCATACAGATCCTTTACATCTTTGGTTAGATTTATTCCTAGGTATTTTATGCTTCTTGGTGCAATTGTGAATAGGATCAGTTTATTTGTCTTTCTGTTGCTTCATTGTTAGTGCATAGGAATGCAACTGATTTCTGTACATTAATTTTGTATCCTGCAACTTTGCTGAATTCATGTATCAGTTCTAGCAGACTTTTGGTGGAGTCTATTGGATTTTCCATGTATAATATCATGTCATCTGCAAAAAGCGAGAGCTTGACTTCATCTTTGCCAATTTTGATGCTTTTGATTTCCTTTTGTTGTCTGATTGCTGATGCTAGAACTTCCAGCACTATGTTAAACAACAGCGGTGAGAGTGGGCATCCCTGTCATGTTCCTGATCTCAGGGAAAAAGCTCTCAGTTTTTCCCCGTTGAGGATGATGTTATCTGTGGGCTTTTCATAAAGGGCTTTTATGATCTTTAAGTATGTTCCTTCTATCCCGACTTTCTCAAGGGTTTTTATTAAGAAAGGGTGCTGGATTTTGTCACAGGCCTTTTCTGCATCGATTGACAGGATCATATGGTTCTTCTCTTTTTTTTTGTTAATGTGATGTATCACGTTGATTGATTTGCGAATGTTGAACCAGCCCTGCATCCCAGGAATGAATCCCACTTGATCATGGTGAATAATTCTTTTTATATGCCGTTGAATTCGATTTGCTAGTATCTTATTGAGAATTTTTGCATCCATATTCATCAGGGATATTGGCCTGTAGTTCTCTTTTTTTACTGGGTCTCTGTCTGGTTTAGGAATCAAAGTAATACTGGCTTCATAGAATGAGTCTGGCAGTTTTCCTTCCCTTTCTATTTCTTGGAATAGCTTGAGAAGGATAGGTTTATCTCTGCTTTAAACGTCTGGTAGAACTCCCCTGGGAAGCCATCTGGTCCTGGACTCTTATTTGTTGGGAGATTTTTGATAACTGATTCAATTTCTTCGCTGGTTATGGGTCTGTTCAAGCTTTCTATTTCCTCCTGATTGAGTTTTGGAAGAGTGTGGGTGTTCAGGAATTTGTCCATTTCTTCCAGGTTGTCCAATTTGTTGGCATATAATTTTTCATAGTATTCCCTGATAATTGTTTGTATCTCTGAGGGATTGGTTGTAATAATTCCATTTTCATTCATGATTTTATCTATTTGGGTCATCTCCCTTTTCTTTTTGAGAAGCCTGGCTAGAGATCTGTCAATTTTGTTTATTTTTTCAAAAAACCAACTCTTGGTTTCGTTGATCTGCTCTACAGTTTTTTTAGATTCTATATTGTTTATTTCTGCTCTGATCTTTATTATTTCTCTTCTTCTGCTGGGTTTAGGCTGCCTTTGCTGTTCTGCTTCTAGTTCCTTTAGGTGTGCTGTTAGATTTTGTATTTGGGATTTTTCTTGTTTCTTGAGATAGGCCTGCATTGCAATGTATTTTCCTCTCAGGACTGCCTTCGCTGCGTCCCAAAGCGTTTGGATTGTTGTATTTTCATTTTTGTTTGTTTCCATATATTTTTTAATTTCTTCTCTAATTGCCTGGTTGACCCACTCATTCGTTAGTAGGGTGTTCTTTAACCTCCATGCTTTTGGAGGTTTTCCGGACTTTTTTCTGTGGTTGATTTCAAGCTTCATAGCATTGTGGTCTGAAAGTATGCATGGTATAATTTTAATTCTTGTAAAATTATGAAGGGCTGTTTTGTGACCCACTATATGGTCTATCTTGGAGAATGTTCCATGTGCACTCGAGAAGAAAGTATATTCTGTTGCTTTGGGATGCAGAGTTCTAAATATATCTGTCAAGGCCATCTGATCCAATGTATCATTCAGGGCCCTTGTTTCTTTATTGACCGTGTGTCTAGATGATCTATCCATTTCTGTAAGTGGGGTGTTAAAGTCCCCTGCAATTACCACATTCTTATCAATAAGGTTGCTTATGTTTATGAGTAATTGTTTTATATATTTGGGGGCTCCGGTATTCAGTGCATAGACATTTATAATTGTTAGCTCTTCCTGATGGATAGACCCTGTAACTATTATATAATGTCCTTCTCCATCTCTTGTTACAGTGTTTAATTTAAAGTCTAGTTTGTCTGATATAAGTATGGCTACTCCAGCTTTCTTTTGGCTTCCAGTTGCATGATAAATAGTTCTCCATCCCCTCACTCTCAATCTAAAGGTGTCCTCAGGTCTAAAATGAGTCTCTTGCAGACAGCAAATAGATGGGTCTTGTTTTTTTATCCATTCTGATACCCTATGTCTTTTGGTTGGCGCATTTAATCCATTTACATTCAGTGTTATTATAGAAAGATACGGGTTTAGAGTCATTGTGATGTCTGTATGTTTTATGCTTGTAGTGATGTCTCTGGTACTTTGTCTCACAGGGTCCCCCTTAGGATCTCTTGTAGGGCTGGTTTAGTGGTGACAAATTCCTTCAGTTTTTGTTTGTTTGGGAAGACCTTTATCTTTCCTTCTATTCTAAATGACAGACTTGCTGGATAAAGGATTCTCAGCTGCATATTTTTTTCTCTCTAGCACCCTGAAAATCTCGTGCCAATTCTTTCTGGCCTGCCAAGTTTCAAAAGAGAGATCAGTCACGAGTCTTATAGGTCTCCCTTTATATGTGAGGGCATGTTTACTCCTTGCTGCTTTCAGAATTTTCTCTTTATCCTTGTATTTTGCCAGTTTCACTATGATATGTCGTGCAGAAGATTGATTCAAGTTACATCTGAAGGGAGTACTCTGTGCCTCTTGGATTTCAATGCCTTTTTCCTTCCCCAGTTCAGGGAAGTTCTCAGCTATTATTTCTTCAAGTACCCCTTCAGCACCTTTCCCTCTCTCTTCCTCCTCTGGGATACCAATTATGCATAGATTATTTCTTTTTAGTGTATCACTTAGTTCTCTAATTTTCCCCACATACTCCTGGATTTTTTTATCTCTCTTTTTCTCAGCTTCCTCTTTTTCCATAACTTTATTTTCTAGTTCACCTAATCTCTCCTCTGCCTCTTCAATCCGAGCCGTGGTGGTTTCCATTTTGTTTTGCATTTCATTTAAAGCGTTTTTCAGCTCCTCGTGACTGTTCCTTAGTCCCTTGATCTCTGTAGCAAGAGATTCTCTGCTGTCCTGTATACTGTTTTCAAGCCCAGCAATTAATCTTATGACTATTATTCTAAATTCACTTTCTGTTATATTATTTAAATCCTTTTTGATCATCTCATTAGCTGTTGTTATTTCCTGGAGATTCTTCTGAGGGGAATTCTTCCGCTTGGTCATTTTGGATAGTCCCTGGAGTGGTGAGGACCTGCAGGGCACTTCCCCTGTGCTGTGGTGTATAACTGGAGTTGGTGGGCGGGGCCGCAGTCCGACCTGATGTCTGCCCCCAGCCCACCGCTGGGGCCACAGTCAGACTGGTGTGTGCCTTCTCTTCCCCTCTCCTAGGGGCGGGATTCACTGTGGGGTGGCGTGGCCCGTCTGGGCTACTTGCACACTGCCAGGCTTGTGATGCTGGGGATCTGGCATATTAACTGGGGTGGGTAGGCAAGGTACACGGGGGCAGGAGGGGCAGGCTTAGCTCCCTTCTCCTTAGGTGATCCACTTCAGGAGGGGCCCTTTGGCAGCAGGAGGGAGTCAGATCCACTGCCGGAGGTTTGTCTCTGCAGAAGCACAGAGTTGGGTGTTTGCGTGGAGCGAGCAAGTTCCCTGGCAGGAACTGGTTCTCTTTGGGATTTTGGCTGGGGGATGGGCGGGGGAGATGGCGCTGGCGAGTGCCTTTGTTCCCCACCAAACTGAGCTCTGTTGTCAGGGGGCTCAGCAGCTCTCCCTCCCTTTGTCCTCCAGCCTTCCCGCTTTCCGAGCAGAGCTGTTCACTTATGACCTCCCAGACGCTAAGTTGCGCTTGTTGTGGGAACACAGCCCGTCAGGCCCCTCCGCTTTTGCAAGCCAGACTCGGGGGCTCTGCTTGGCCGGCGAGCCGCCCCTCCGCCCCGGCTCCCTCCCGCCAGTCCGTGGAGCGCGCACCGCCTCGCCGCCCTTCCTACCCTCTTCCGTGGGCCTCTCGTCTGCGCTTGGCTCCGGCGACTCAGTTCTGCTAATCCTCTGGCGGTTTTCTGGGTTATTTAGGCAGGTGTAGGTGGAATCTAAGTGATCAGCAGGACGGCGGTGAACCCTGCATCCTCCTACACCGCCATCTTCCGCATAATCTATATCTGTAAAATATATTTTATTCAAATCCATCTTCTCCTCTATGTGTAGACCAATGATTTCCTATATAAAATCTTTGTATAGGAAGGAAATAATGATTAAGACTGTGTGTTCTGTTTCATCCAAAGAACACCTGAAACAGAATTGATGGTGATGTTTATTAAATATACAGATTTCAGAATTAGACCAATGAAATAAAAATGAGAGAATCTGGAACCCAAACATTGACTCAGAAACCTAGAGGAGCTCTGGTTTCTGTTAAGAAGTAAGGTCACTTTTAAAATCTCTTCAAAACACTCACAATTGTTATTGGTCCTTGGTAGTTAATACTACTTGTTTACTGTAGTAAAGGTAACATCTCCTTAATGGACCAATTTATTAAAGTTCTATTAGTACAAATGAGATGTGTTGTTAGATTCACTGTAATGATGTCCAAATATAGAATTTAAATATTAAAATTCTGAAAATGTTAATCTGCTACATGGTTAGCAGGTAAAGCATTAAATAGAGTGTACCAGTAGTTATTTTTTCACAATACTGGTTCTCCTTTCCAAAAACATACAATATACTGGGGAATATTTCTTTTAAAATACAATTTGAAATAACTATGATTATTTCATTTTAGACTATCAGAAAACAATACATCTAAATTGGGAAGCAGTGACATAAAAAGTAATCATGGGTTTTCAAGCCTTCTGTTTCTTTTCTTTGTGTTCTAAGGGAAACCAAAGTATATTTAAGACTGACTTCCTTCGTGATCTTTTCATCTTGTGCTATAGGGATGGTTTCAGGTAGCTATGGTAGCTAAATTGAGAGGCACTGTTTGCTTTTAGGACCCCATTGATTTTTCCACATCTGTTTTATGTGTCACAATGACTAAAGTAATACTTTGTTAGCAAAAGAGTGAATTAAGAACCACAGTAAAATTTACAGTAAAAAAAGGGTGACCTGAAAAGAAAAGGCTGGTTATATTCATACCAATACTCAGAACAATTCCTGGACTATATTGGGAGTTCAACAAATACTGTTGACTGAAAATATATAACAAAATTAATTAATCAAAATTACTAATTATGTACTTAGGTTTTTCACACTTGGGTTAATTTAATAATAATATAAATATTTGAAAATACATTGTGTTTGAATAAACTTATATAAAATTTTAATGGTAAATATTCAACTGTATCAACCCCAAATTCATTTTTATGTGTATATTTAAAAAATTATTTTCCTGCTTACATATTTGCAAGTATAAAAACAAAGAATTTTAGTTGAGCTAGATCACAATTCTAAAATGAAAATTATGTAAATCAAAATGACATCTTAAGCTTATGAAAATTTAATGAAATCTTTTTGGATGATTTTATACAAATAAAAGTGTAACTGTTGGCAATATAAAGAGTTACTACTTTTCAGGAAAGTAACACTCAAGCTTTATATAGACAAATATAAGAGTAACGTGAGGTAACACTGCCGTACATCCTACAGTTGTTAGGTACAGTTTTGGTGTACTACATTAATGCATATTCCAGAACCACTCGAAACATAAAGAAAGCAAGAAAGTGGGTACCTCACATGACTGAGAAATTGTGCCAGCTATATAGCTATCTGAGAGGAAAACTTTGACAAATTAATATATTTTTAATTCTCTAACTTAAAAGATTCTACTAAGTATACACATTTTTTATTTGTCAATCATACCTCAATAAGGCTGAAAAAATAAAATATAATGTAATACCTCAAACTTATTTTCGGGGAATAAAAAAAAGATTCCCTGTCCAAATCCTCCCTGCAGCTTGAAGCATTTTCTGTTTCATTGGAAGCACTACCCACAATATCCCAAGACTTTTAGATACAGTCAACTTCCCTTTCAAAGATATAAGGAAAGTGACGTAGAGATTTTTCTTGGATCTGAAGTGTTGTCAGTCACCATGAAGCTGATTAAGATAGAAGTGGTATGGTGATTAGGTTAAGTATTACTGTGCTCAAATATAAATTTGTGTATTAACATACATTTTAGCCAATTTCACATGAAATCTTTCTTGTCATTAATGTTTTCTTTTGGTTTTGGTGAAAATAGAATGTAACATTGTTTAGAATTGTTCACAAATAATATCACTTCCTCTGATGTAAGAGGATTGCTTATCCACACCTTGGAGTTAGTCAAGACCAGGTGACTTGCTGTGGCCAATAGAATAAGAACAGAATTCACATGTAACTTTCAAGTGCAAGTATACAATTCTTCAACACCCTCTATATTACCATGGGGACTGGTATTCCAGATGGTGGAAGCCACATCCCCTAAATTTTTGCTCCAGATGGAATGAGGGTAAAAGGCCTCAGCCAAGTCACAATGGACATGTAGTGTAAATGATCAATCAGTCCTACTGTTTTCAGCCCCTTCATCTTAACCGAGCCTATTTTGTTTAAAATACAGGAAGTTTTCTAATAGTCTAGTCATTTGAGTTTTGCTTCAATGAAAAGTTTCTATGAATACTTAAGATGTGATCATGTACTTACTGTCATTGTATTATGATCCTGCCAAATAAAACAGGATTTAAATCATGTCATATTTGTAAATATACCTATCAATTGTTTTCAACAAAGATTTTGTTTTATTAAATTTAGGAAAGCATATAACAAGTGTTCATACCTATAGGGTTCCAGGTTACCTTAGTTTTTATGTGTGTTTGTATGTGCATATTTGTTTTCCTAAACAGCCAAATTTTCTGTTTGGTAAATTCCAATAAGTTAACATACAATGGAATATCAGTTTCAGGTGTAGAATTTAGAGATTCATCACTTGCAAACACCATCCAGTCTAAAGAGCAAATTTTTAAAAGCAGAATTTATTTGTATTTCCATGGGACACATTAAGTTATGATCATTTTCTCACATGTCAAAATGCTTCTGGAAGCAATTTTAACTCATCAAATTATGACCTCTTAAAGTGATAGTAATAACCATAATGAAGAATGAAATGAAACACGGAAATAACTGTATGCTGCAATCTAAATCGATATCAGGATCCTGTATGCATTCTAGACCACAGATAATCAATCTAATGAGAATCCCCACGAATTCCTGTCATTCGGGAAGTTTACGGATGGACAATCTTTAGTAGCAATAAAAAAATGTGTCTTAGAAATCCATTTACTACTTTTACTGATAAGATATAACAAGAATAATTGTGTTAATGCTTAACAGCTCTGCCTTTAGAATAGTCTGTTTCCATAGTTGGGGAAGGCATGCACCACACAGACCCAGATTTGAATCCAAGTTCTGCCAATGTACTTGCCCAGTAGTCTGAGACCCATTAAGAAACTTCTTGAGTCATAGTATCTTATTTGAAAATGGAAATTTAATTGTAGTGTGTCCTATAACCGATTCATATACCTAGCATGAATATCAATGAGACAACGCACATAAAATATTTAGTACTTAAACCAATTACACAATACATAATAGCTAATATTAGTTTTGGTAATTGTAGTAATAACAGTAACTATTGATGATGATGCAACCACAAAGATAACATGTTTTCGTTATTTAAAAAGATAAATAAAAATGATATATAATCAAAAAAACACTTAAAATAAATATTTAAATAACTTACAGGAGTGTATCTCTAACCACTTATCTGAGGTACTTTATGTGTATATGGACATTTATAAAACTATCTAGGTTAAAATTTGTTGAAAATGATATGACAAGAAATAAAATTATGAAAGTGCTGACAAAAAATCTTAGAAGTTATTCCAAAAATCGCATTGTATTCTCTGTGATCAAAAGTTAATATGTAAAAAAAACAAAACAAAGTTAATGTGTATATTTTACTTCTAGATGTTGCTTTCCTTCCACATTGGCCAAATAGAAACATAAAACAAGTCTTAAGCTACAGAATGAGTTTTCTAATTTCCAAGTTGGTATTAAGACAGGCTTTTAGAAACTTATGATGAAATTTTGTCATGGTGGTACTGTTCCATAAGATCAATTTTCCTTTTTGCAAGGAATGCAATCTAATTCATAATCAAATATTTATTGAGAAACTACTTTTTTCCCCCAAGTTTTTCAGCATGAATGTTTCTTAGCCATCAAGTTGAATTTTGTTTTTATTTTTCTTCTTCAGCTTAAAAGAAATAATCACCAATATACAAAAGACTACACTACAAATGCTCTTGAACACACACACAGATACACACACACACACAACTTTTGTAGTTAACTACATTACACTTTTCATAATACCAAAATAGGTACTTTCTCCAAATATCTTTTCTTTGCATTGACATATTAATTCTTCTATATCAAAAAATTTACATGAAATGTCAGTTTACAGATCTGGTGATCTTTCAGGGTTCCTATTTTGAGAAAAAAACAAAATGATTCCAAAGCATCTTCCAAAGATATTGCAAATATAAAATCAAATGGATGGTAGTTGACTCCTTAATACTTTACAGTTTTTCAGAACTTTCCATGTGATCTTTGTTTATGTACCTACACGAATGTGTATGTGTGTGTGTGTTTTAATTTATGGCACAGCAGGCAAAAGAGACAGGACAAAGATTTAAAAAAACATTTACAATCTAAAAAAATAACAAGTAATTTGTCGGTTTAAAATGTGTTCCCTGGAGCCACAAAAGTTTGAGTTTAGCATCTTAATCTATTTGACAATATCTAGTAGCACTTTACTGACACCTTTCTTTATAATTTTTATTCTCTCGAATAATATAAGATACTTGACAATACATAAATATTTGACAATAAAAACTGAGTACATTTTAATGAGAACTATTTTAAAATTCAAGGAGGTTTTAGCAGCAATTATTTAAATGAATTATTCTACTTCATATGTTCTTAAAAGTCACTTTATTCAACGATTCACCACCTCTGTAGGCTGATCTCACTTAATTGATGTAATTCAGGATTTTTTTCTTGAGTTTGAGATATTAGAGATAGTTGTATACCATTCTCCGATGATTTAAAAATTCCATGTTTTCATAAAGATTATCTTTCACATTTTCTAGATACTTGGTTATTAGAGGAGTGGATATTGACAGACATAAAGAAACTGGAAAGTTCATTACTTCTGCTGGGCACCATGTATAGCCACAAACGGTATAAAGGTCAGACAGATTTTACCACATAATTGGAATCGACCTTAGAGATACATAGAGATCTATACCATTCCTTCTGGCCTCCTTTGCTCACCTGGTCTCTGGACTCTTTATGTATAGCCTTACATTGAATGGTTCTCAATTTTTCTTTATTACTGAATAACTCCTTAGGAATCAACTTTCTACCTTTTATGTGTACACAGATACGATGAAAATTTAACTCCTCCACAGCTTTGAGGTCAAGTAACGTGCTCTAGTTTGTTAGGAAACCAAATATCAGAATTTGTAACACTGTCATCCCCCTTTCTTTAGACTTGTCCCACTAGCAAAACTAGAAGATTTATTTGTTACAATTGTAGTGCTTCCCTACCCCGTACCCAATGTAAGGGAATCCATTAGAAAAGATAAGAAACATTTGAGGTCTTGGATATTTAAGGAAACAAATTAATAACCACTAGCATGATTAGATTTTCCCCCACTTTTGTTAAAAATTGTTTTTTCCACTTAAGTTAGTTCATAGCCTCATCATAACAGCAATCCAAAAAGTTTAGATGGGTGGCTTTGTCGGTTAAGCATCCGACTCTTGATTTCGGCCTAGATCATGATCTCATAGCTTCATGAGTTTGAGCCCCACGTCAGGCTCTGCGAGCTGGAAGCTAGGAGCCTGCTTGGGATTCTCTCTCTCTGTCCCTCTGTCTATGCCCCTCCCTCACTTGCTCTGTCTCTTCTCTCTCAAATAAATAAACAATTTTAAAAAAACAACTATGGGGCGCCTGGGTGGCGCAGTTGGTTGAGCGTCCGACTTCAGCCAGGTCACGATCTCGCGGTCCGTGAGTTCGAGCCCCGCGTCAGGCTCTGGGCTGATGGCTCAGAGCCTGGAGCCTGTTTCTGATTCTGTGTCTCCCTCTCTCTCTGCCCCTCCCCCGTTCATGCTCTGTCTCTCTCTGTTCCAAAAAAATAAATAAATAAACGTTGAAAAAAAATTAAAAAAAAAAACAACTAAAATTTAGGAATCATATTGAACAATTTATTCTTTCCACTCATATTCAATCAGTTAACATTTATTCTATCTCAGAATTTCTTGCAATTGTCCTACCCCTGTTCAATCCCGCTCCCAGTTCCTTAGTTCAGATCTTTTACTATTTCTCATCTATAGTCTTTAATGACTCTTACTCTGTTCCCCACTACCCATAGGAAATCAATACTCTCATACATATTTTAGTCTGATGCCAGAGTTATTTGTCTCAAAGGAAAATTAAAAACGTATCAACTCTCTGCAAAAACATGTTGATCCTCAGATTTCTATGTACTAAATAAAATATAAAATTTAAATCCTGACATACAATATTATTTACTAGTCAACCTAACACATGCTTTGAGTTACACCTTCTTCCATGTCTGGATGTCCCTATGTTCTATTCCTTTTAATCTTGCTGTGCCTGACACATTTTTTAAGGCCTTTGAGCAATTCCCTGGGAATAACATGCTTAGCCTGGTTAAATCTTAGTCATTCTTCAAAAACCAGCTTAAATATGAATCCCCTCATCTCTGCCTCTTCTTTTGTAGCTCCATAGTAATTTTATACTTATATCTCATATTTTAATAGTTTATTTTCACAACTGTATCTTCCACCAGGTCATAGTCTCATCAAGGACAGAGACTGTGTTATGTTATTCCATATCTTTGGCCCCAAATAAATTATTGTGAAAAAAAAAGTATGTACCATTTGCGTAATTATGGGTCCAGTTTATAGCAAGAAATTATATTAAACATTCTGCCCCACTCTTCCCACTATATGCATTTACCATAAATTCATATTCTAGTTTTGAGTCTAAAAGTCAGCATAATTAAATTAATTTTAGAGCTAATATTTAAATGTTGAGATTTCTAATTCAGGAGGTAAGTGTAAGCTTATGAAATCTGAAAGGGTTCAGTGCCTATTCTCGTGTGTTTTCCCATCACAACTAATTTAAATGTAATAAAAACGTCTGCATGGTTGTTTACAAGCAACTGGGGGCTTGAATTCCTTCATCCAGTGCCACTAGAGACTCTAGATAAAGTACTAGAATAAACAATTTAATGAATAAATAATTAACACACAATTAAAAAGTTATTAAAACAGACTGGCATTAGCTATCTGTGTATTGAAGGTCTCATAGGTCTCCTGTAGGTTAGCACTTAATACGTCTACCTCAATTATTAATCGTGCTTAATGGCATTTTTAGTCTTAAGTAAGAGAATTTTTATATTATTATTTCCCCTAAGATCAAAAGGTATATAAAGCCATACAATCTAAAGTGCCCAATTTTTGTGTATGGATTTTTAGGACAATATAGCTGAATTATATTTGTGTTTGATTTTAAAAACAACTTCTAGATGAAACATGACCAATCATCACAAGTGCAATATTCTCATAAAGCAATTTGCAGTTGGCCCTTGAGTAACGAGCTTACTGCCCCAGAAATTCTGGAATGTAGTGAGCAAATTAAATGATTTATAATGCTAGCCACTTAATTTTTTTAAGTAACTTCTTAATAAAATAGTTTATAGAGTCTTCTCTCATAACTGTGCTATTTCTATGCTACGGTCACAAGCATAGGGATATCCCAAGTACTTGTCCAGATTCCAACACTTGTTTCTTTAATCACTGCGATACTCTCCTTAAAGTTAGTTTTAGACTTTCCAAGACCCTAAAAGAAATGATGCAGGCATAACTATTTAGATGTTCCATACTTTCATTCGCTTAAAGGACTATTATGATTCAGAGAATTCTGAAATGCTCCATGAATCGCCTGATATATCCCAAGGAATATAACATTTTTTTTTCTTAAATAATTAATGCAAATTTCAATCCCTTGGGGTCAATTGCTAGGGAAATTTGCTATTTAATTTTTTTAATAAAATGTATATACTTCTAAAAACAAAAAAATATATATTTATACTCCCATAAACCCATTTATACACACACATGCACATGCTCACTTGTGAAGTGAAATGTTACAACACGGTTGAAAAACACTCGCAGTTGTGAAATAAAACATTCCTCCATTTTATCATTGTCATTAAGCACAAAATAAGACACTGTGAATATTATCAAAACTTTGACTTGGCACTTTGATATCATTCCTTCAATTTTTTCATTGTCATAAGTATAAATGTAAAACACTCACGAGCCTACGAAAATCCTTCAGGAAATTAACAAATAATTTTTAACCAATATTTTATTATGTGTAGCAATAATGCCAAAGTATGTCTCTTTTAACATTCAATTATATTGTAGCAAATGATTCATTGTACATGTATTTATAATAGTCACTAAAAATCAGTAATATTACTGATAATCTATGACAACATACAAGCATTAAAAACTGGTTGTCTGGGCCTTATTTTCTCTAGAATAAATGTTTCATTGTTATCAACTATTTTTACCATATTAGCACCTACCTAAATAGCAGAGAGAAGTAAGAAAAGAAAAACATATATGAAGTGCAAATTTTCAGGTATGTTTTAAAAAGAATCATTTCGTGACAGTACCATGGAAGCATTAGCGTTTGTATTTCTTTGTTCTTGCTTATGTTAATTTATATTGACAGTGAAATTTGAAATGAAAAAAATATGTATATAGAATTACATAGAGCAGTATGTATTCTCTTGACAGTTTCTGTGACCTTTTTTACTTGAGTTAATGGGGATATTGTTCTTGATAAAGTACTTACGACACGTGCCTACAATAAAAAGGAATAAATGTGGCTAGTGAAGGGAACAGGAAGTGGAAAATGCTTAGTGAGGCTGAACACAGAGGAACAGGGTGTAGGGATGGAGGGGGAAAGGCAACAAGAAATCGGAGGTAAGGACTTGAGAGGAGAGAAAATAAGGGAGAGAAAAAGCTAAAGACCTTGTGAGAAAACAGTTTGGAAAACAGTTTTAGAGAACAGAAAGATCACAATTTGGGTTTTTGTTTTGCTTTGTTTGCTTTTTCGTCTTTTCGTTTTTATGATTTTGCTGTCATTCTGGGCTCTATAACCTCTCTTTCTTGCTTTATTTCACCTCCAGAGAATTCTGTATCTTCCACTAACACACATGTGTGAGTGGGAATTTAGAAGAGAGGAAGAGGGGCATCTGGGCGGCTCAGTTGGTTAAGACTCTGACTCTTGATTTCAGCTCAGGTCATGATCTCACGGAGCCCTGGGTTACTTCTGTGCTCACAGCTCCAAGCCTGTTTGAGGTTCTCCCTCTCCCCTCTCTCTGCACCCCCCCCCAGTCCCCACACTCTCTCTCTCTCTCTTTCTCTCTCTCAAAAATAAGTAAACAAACTTTAAAAAATAAAAAAAAAAGAGGAAAGGAGAACAACTAACACCTGCTGCCACAGGTCTCTGCTTGTACAGATGATGGATGTATGATTACAACATGTGCTATGCAGTTACAACAGAGCAATAGGTAACAATAACAAAGCATCATATTTAGGAAAAGACAATGGGTTCCAGACTATAATAATTAGGTTGAAACTCCAGTACCGCAACTTGATAGTTGTTGTATCTTGGTAAATAAACTCCCTTCTTAAGTTTAATCGTGTGGAAAATGGGACAATAATGTATAACTCACAGTGTTACAGTGTTGTTGTGAGGACTAAATGAAAGTATATGAGGCCACCAGAACACTGCCTAGTGCATTATGTGTGTTTGGTCAATATTCCTTTCTTAAGTCTCAAAAGAAAAAAAAAAGAGAGAGAGAGAAAGAAAAGAAAAGAAACAAAGAAAGAGAGAGAAAGGGAAGAAAATCAAATCAATATTTGTTAATTTTTTCAAATGATTGCTAGATAACTCTTTTGTAAAATTCTTCAAAAACTCACATGGGTTTATCAAACCATGCATGAAGGCAGATGCTTCCAACTGTTAGGCACAAATGTGTAGATGCTTCGATGAATATCCTATAGAAACTTATGTTCATAAAATGTAATAACTAACTTCTGAAAGGTATTACCTCTTTCAGAAAAGTTCATTTTTGGGAGTTTTCATTTTCAAATTTTCATTTTGAAAAAGGTTTTGGTTTTGTATTTTCTATTCAGCACTTACATGCGCTCATTTGGAGGGAGCTGAATAGCTGAACAGTTTGGAAGGAGCAGATCTGCCCCTTCGTATGCTAATAGATTAGGTCTGCGGATACCCAAGGTATCAAAGTGAATGTGAGCAAGTGGGCAATTTTATTCAGCTCCACTGAGTTACCTAAGCAGATAAAGTAAAAGTATGAACTTATTTTTACATTAATATTACTGCTGCTATTGTTTTTCTTAAAATAGGAATATTGTTAGGTATTGTTTTAATTTACTTCAGGAAACTAATTGAAGGAATCCTTTGCTAATACCAGCTTTCTGCCCTGAAACAAAGGCCTGCGTGGGGAAGATGAAGCAGAGTGACTTTGCTGAGGTTGAGAGGGATTAAAACTCAGAAAGTCTGATGCAACAGGAATTTTTAAGACAGAATAATAGAGAGTAGGGAGTTATACAGAAGAAAGACACCTACAAATCTGTTTAGGTGTTCCATGGATTTTGGCTGAGTAATAAGGTACATATAGGGTAAAACTCAATTAGACCAAAAAGAATAAATATCAAAGAGCTAAACACTGAAAACCTCCCGAGACTTGCGTAGGTTTGGGAGATGTTCAAGTTTGACAGAATCAGAAATCAAATTGTCCATACTGAGGACCCAGCTTTCAGTGAAGCCCCATGTCATGTCTTTTAACCTATCTGGCCCTGAAGTTTAATCTAGATAATAAAATGTATTAATAACACCTGAAAATATCAAGTTGAGCCACAAACATTTTTGCTGCTGACCAGAACAAAACTAAACATTCTTAAAGAAAAACAACAAATCCAGATACACAACAACAAAATTCTCATTGTTTACCATTGAAGAAAAATTTATAGGCAGGGAAATGTCTTCTTTGGTCCAAAACAAAATCAGTAAATAACAGAGAACAGAAATAATGGATATAATGTAGTTATCAAACATGGTTTTAAAAACAGCTGCCATAAATATGTACAGAACTTTTTAAATGAACATAATAAAGGAATTAAATTACAAGAAGGAAACAAATGGTATTCTATATTATAAAAATCTGATATGAAAAACATTACTGACAAAATAACAGATCAGACCCTATAAACAAAAAATATCAAGAACCAAAGCTTAATGACAGATCAACAGAAACTATCAAAATGAAACATACTTAATATGAAGTCTAAAAATAAATAGAAATTCAGTGACCTAAAGGAAAATAAGTATCTTAATATATGTGCAATTGGATTCTATGGCAATGTGAGGGGAAAAAATATTTGAAAAAATAATAATGAAATATTTTGTAATTTTAAGAGCAATATAACTCCACAGATCCCAGAACCTGAGTAAAATCAGAGTAGAATAAAAATAAAGAAAATAACCTCAAGAAATCCTGATAAAAATTCTGGAAACCAATGATCGACAGAAAATCTTGACAGTAGCCAACAAAGAAAAATACATATGTACAGGGAAATAAATATAAAAACAATGGCTGATTTTGCATTGGAAACAATGCAAGCCAGAAAACAAAAGAATAAATTATTAATAGAGCTAAAAACAAACAAAAACAAAAAACCTCTCAAGATGGAATGGAATGTTACATTCAGAAAAAAAAAATAGAAAATATTTTTATTTTACCTTTATTTTTAATTTATTTTTCTAAAAAAATTTGAGAAAGTTCACAATATGAGAAATATTAAAAGATATTCTATAATGTAGAGGAACACGATTCCAGTTAGAAACTCAAATCATTAGAAAGACATTAACAATGTTGCCATTGATAAGAATGTGAATAAATATAAAAGATTATTTTTCCTTTAAAAATACAAGTTGATTCAAAACATACTTGATCCTTTAAAGCAAAACCATACCATTCTACAGTGAGAGTTATAACATAAGTGAAATAAACCATATGACCTTAATAACACAGACAACAGGGGAGAAACAGAAATATATTTTGTGATGTTTTTATTTTTTATTTAAATGTTTTATTTTTTAATTTTACTGATTTGATCAGTAGAACAGAATAAAGAACCCAGATATAAACCCCTTTGTATATGGTCAATTAATTACAACCAAGAAGCCAAGAATATGCTATGGGAAAAAAAAATAGTCTCTTTAATAAATTGTGTTGGTAAAAATGGATAGCTACCTGCAAAATAATGAAACTGGACCCCTATCTAACACCAGTTACAAAAATCAGGTCAAAATAGAATAGAGAGTTAAAAGAAATTAAGACCTGAAGCCATAAAACTCCTAGAATAAAACCTAGACAGTAAGATCCTTGACAATGGTTTATGCTATGATTCTTTTTTATATGTATATGGTTTTTTTTGAGAGAGAGAGAAAGAGACAGATAGAGAGCAGGTAAGGGACAGAGGGCGAGGGAGAGAATCTTAAGAAGGCTCCACACTGAGTGTGGGGGTCTATCTCACTACTGTCAGATCATAACCTGAGCTGAAATCAAGAGTTGGTAGTTCAACTGACTGAACCACCCAGGTGGACCTCAAAATGATTTTTTTGAATTTAGCACCAAAAGCAAAGGCAACAGAACCAAAAGTAAACAAGTAGGACTACATCAAACTCAAAAGCTTCTGCACAGCAAAACAAACCGTCAACAAACTGAAAAGGCAGATTAGGGAATCAGAGAAAATATTTGCAAATCATTTATCTGATAAGGAGTAATATACAAAAAATATATAAAAATCAATAGCCAAAAAACCCAAACAATCTAAGGGTGATGTTTTTAGATTATAGGTAAAGTAATACAATGGTATTATAGTGTTTTTTGAAGGTGCATGTGAGAGGTTAAAAATACATATTGTGAACCTTGGATAAAACCTCAAAAGTAAAAGGAAGAGAAGGGAAGGGAAGGGAAAGAAAGGGAAGGGAAGGGAAGGGAAAAAAGAAAAGAAAAAAAGGAAAGGAAATAAAAGGAAAGGAAAAGAAAAGAAAAGAAAAAAGAAAAGAAAAGAAAAGAAAAGAAAAAGGAAGGAAGGAATGATGGGAGGAGGAAGGAAGGAAGAAAGATGGAAAGAAGGAAAGAAAGAAAGAAAGAAAGAAAGAAAGAAAGAAGAAAGGAAGAAGGAAAGGAAGAAAGAAAAAGAAAAGGAAAGAAGATAGGCATGCAAGCAAGAAGGCAGGCAAGAAAGCTAACAAACAAATGGAGGTGTAAAATTAAATGCTAAACCATAATTCAAAAGAATTCAGGGGGAAAAAGCAAAGAAAATGGAAATTTGCAATTGAAATAAAAATCCCTCCAGTTTTTTTTTAATGTTTATTTATTTTTGAGAGAGAGAGAGAGAGCCAGAGCACAAGCAGGGGAGGGGCAGAGAGAGAGGGAGACCAGAATCTGAAGCAGGCTCCAGGCTCTGAGCTGTCAGCACAGAGCCCTGTGTGGGGCTCAAACTCATGAACCGTGAGATCATGACCTGAGCTGAAGCCAGAGGCTTAACCAACTGAGCCACCCAGGCACCTCAAAATTCCTCCAGTTTTGATGTGTGATATGTGTGTGTGTGTGTGTGTGTGTGTGTGTGTTTGTGTTTGTAAGATATTAAGAAGATAATTTCAAAATATTTCTGGAAAAGAAAAAGGAAACAAATCCAAGAAAAGACACAATAAAAAAAGAACAAAGTTGGAAGAATTATCGTGCTGTTATTTCAAGATATACCATACAGCTATGTGAGTTTGGTAGGCAGAAGAACGGCCCCTCAAATATGCCCAAATACTAATCCCTGGAACCAATGGATATGTTACCTTACATGGCAAAGTTGAGTTAAGGCTGAAGAAAGAATCAAGCTTGCTTATCAGCTGACCTTGCAATGGAGGACTATACTGGATTATCTGTCTGGGCCTAGAATGGATCCTCACCAGTTGAAAAGAAAGGCAGGAAAGAGAGGAGCAGAAAGATGATAACATGAAAAGCATTCTGCCTGATCTTGTTGGCTTTGAAGATGGAGGAAGGAATCCATGAGTGAAGAAAGTGAGTGACCTATAGGAGTTGGCAAAGGCGAAGAAAACAGTTCTGGCAAAGGCGAGGAATGCAGTTCTGCTGACTTCTTGATTTTAGCCCAATGAGACCCATTTGGTACTTTTGACATCCAGAACTATAAGATAATAAATGTGTGTAGAAAAAAAAGAAACATGAAACATATTTCATCAAAATTAAATATTATGGTCTTCAAAAGATAACAGCAAGGAAATGCTTAGGTAAGTCACAGACATGTAAAACATGTTTGTAAACATATCTATCTAATAAAGGACTTACATCCAAAATATATACAGACATTTTTTTTAATTCAAAAGGAAAATGGCCCACAAAGGGACTACTACACAAATGATCAAAACCATTTGATTTAAAATCACCAAAAATGGAAACAAACCTAATGCCAGTTAATTAGTGAATGGATAAATAAAGGCACGTATATATAATGGAACATTATTTGTAATAAAATTTATGAAATTCTGATATATATACAACAACAAGGATGAGTCTCAAAAAAATATAATGAGGAAAATAAACCAGGCACAACTAGGTGCAAACAAGGAAGTACTGTGTAACCATTTCTTTAAAATCTAGATCATGTCAAACTAGTCTGTATCTCTGGTAGAGATTGGATAAGGGTTGTACGGGGTGAGAGGTCAGAGTGGATTGACTGAATCAAGGAATGAGAGAATTTTTTTAAGTTACAAAAACACTCCAGGTTTTGATTCGGGTAGTACTTGCCCAAGTGCCTATGTTTATTAAAACTTACTGAACTATAATCTTAAAATGATTCTATTTTATTGTATGACAATTATAACTCTTATCATTTATTTCAAAAATGAATCAAACTCAACCATTTGTCATATTTCACCTATATAATATGTGATCTATCATAAAATATAAAATCTCTTGGTTGCAAACTCTCACTCACGTGTTGAATATTTAGTGTACATAAGTCACAGATAGGCTTCTTCTATGTATCTCTTCTGTTAGGAAACATTATAATGCAAAAGTCTATTATCTTGAGATTTAAAGAGAACTGGGTTCCATTTTTGTCACTCTTTTTGTTGAATAACACTAAAATTGTATGAGTCTCAGTTTTTTCATCAATAAAATTTGAATAATAATGCTTACCCTGTATGGTCGTTTTGAGTATGATTTTCTCTTACCCTTATCTGTTTCGCTTCAAATTTCTGAGATAGGCAAGTCCAGACTGAATTAAGTCACATCACAGGACACTGAGTGCACCAAATTAGAACAAAACTCTACCCATGCTCTTTTCAATAACCTGTGATGGGGAATAATGTCAGATCTTTTTAAATTATTTTTTTAAATGAAAAAGAGATTAAGTGATCATATATCTAAAAGACATAAAGAAATCAAGCCTCTTTCATTTGTACCTTTGAAAGAAACAGAAAAGTGATGCTCTGAGTTCTTTTATCTACCTATTTCTGTTTCTCAGAACTAGAAGAAGAAGAAGAAGAAGAAGAAGAAGAAGAAACAAGAAAAGAAAGAAAAGAGAAAAGAAAAAAGAAAAGAAAAAAAAACAAAAGGAAAGGAAAGGAAAGGAAAGGAAAGGAAAGGAAAGGAAAGGAAAGAAAGGAGAGAAAAGGAGAGAAAAGGAACGAAAAGAAAAACAAATAATATGGTCTCTTGGTTGAGAGGTACCTTCCACTTTGGAAGGAAAGTGGGGCCAAGATACAATCCAGGAAATGGTCTCTCATCCGTAGCTGAAGTTTTAGACTTTCAGGAAGATGAATAAAAACAACAAAACAAAATTAAGCATAGGGCCTTTTTTTGCCAGTATAATAAAGCAATTAGGGACTGTAGGGAAAAGACCAACCAGGAATCAAGACTGCACATTTCTCTGGAAGGTCTCATCAAGAAATTGAATTCATTGGTAGAGAGATGTAAAGAGTCATTAAAGCAGAAAGGAAGTTGAATAATAATATATATGAAGAGCTAGCATAGTGCCTAGTTGGAAAGCTACCTGTGTAATAAATATGACTTCTTTCTCTCTCCATCCCACTTGTGCTTAATCATCACTCTGCAACTACCAGGAACCTAAATCAGAGGGAGAGCTGGTTGGGACAGACAGGAGCAACATTATTGCTTCTAATACGTGAGCCAGGAGGTCTGACATCAGATGTTGAGTAGCAATTGCATTTTTGGCGGCTCCCCCCCCCCCCCACCCGTGCTTTGGGGCAATGCCGTCAAACCAGGAAGCTGGAAGCCAAAGCACATTGGTTACAAAGATGGGAAAAATAAAAACATTTCAGTATATTGTGATTTAAGTAGAAGAACTCAGAGAGGAAGGCTTTCTTTTTCTTTCATGGAAGATCCCCGAAGGTTCTCAGTTAATAATAAATCACTGACAGAGCTCAGGAATCCCTGCTCAATTTCCAACCCCACCATTATTCCACTTCAACTCAGTTTTGGGTAGAAATGATTTTGAGGTCACACTCGTCTTTAAAATGTCTGAGAACACTGATCAAATAGGCTGCACCTTGAACCCTCTTCACTGTATTTACCTGTTACTAAAATGCAAATGAATTATGGAAATAAAGCTTCAAACATGCTAGGTACATTTTTTTCCCTTATTTTAAAAGAAATTTCTATTACTATCAGAAAAGTAGGAAGAAATCTGCATTTGTGTTGCTAAATTAAGTTTTAGAAAGACTATGGTGTCACTCTCAAAGCCACAGTGCAACATAAACAATATTCTGCTGTTTTTACCTCATTCGTGTAAATAGCTTACAAAGTGAATCGAACAGATGATGCAATCTTTCTGTAAATATGCTGACATTACCTAAGTACACAGCTGCTCTGTTTCAAGGGAAAACATTCACTCATTATCCAAAATTTTATTGAAACCTAAATATACACGCGCTCGTGTAGAAAATTATTTTGTTGTGACACTTCACAGTTATGGACAGGTACCAAAAGTCAACTTAAGCAACACTCCCTATGAAGATTATTGCTAAATACTGTACATATGTTACGGGCTGCTTATCACAAGGAAGCAATTATGTTATTTTAGCTTGGCAATTTTTTTTTTGCTCTATGTTTTATTAAGAAGCCCTAATTACAGATTCAAATTAGTGAAAATAGCATAAATGAATTGTTATGACTACAAGGTGATATAATCATGAAATTTTAGCCATATTATTCATTTGATTTTATATTAGATTTCTTAGATTTAAGTCCACTTAACTGTAAGCAATTCATATACAAATAATCAATGTTTTTCTTGTGGTTGTACATCAATTAATCCATGATTTTGGCTGATTTTATTTTGAAATATTAATTCTAATCATATTATTCAGAAAAAAATGATAGTGTCTTGAAGAGTAGAGCATACATAAACTATCAGAGGAATTAGTAAATATTTTGGATGAGTTGAGAACTTAATTTTTTACAGTTATTCAGTTGGTAGCATTCATACTATCTTTAGCTATAAGCAATATCTACATAAGCAAAATGAGTTATTTAAACTTTTTCAGTGTTTCATCTTCTCAGAGTCTATTTCACTGAGAAAATCAAAAATTGGAGCATGATTCTTATTAAATGCAGGTCAGCTATCCTAACAGCAAAATTGGAACCAAGCTGCATCAAGGTGTAAACCTCAGACCCATTTGTGAAATCTGAATAACTGCCACAAGTTCTAATGGAATGGAATTCAAGCAAAATAGCTAATACTAGAATACAACGAACAAAAAATAATATTCTCAAGACACTGCTGCTTAGGAAAAGAATGTAGGCAGAGTGTGGCGTGCAGAAGTAATCCTGGAAAAAAGTTGCTGTTTCCATAGTTTTGACCGACTCCTGTTCCTTTTTTCTTTTGTGCCTGACAGAGTAAATGTTCGATTCTCAATAAACATATTATGTTGACTTGAACCCAGATTAAGACTAACTCAGCAGGTATTCAGCCCATAATGTAGCAGTTACAGCAGAGGTAAGTCAGGGAGACAACATAAACTAGATGAAGGGGAATAAGCAATGTGAGTGAGCTCCCCATAGTGAAGGGATGGAACTCTGGAGAAACCATTCAGAAAAGAAGTGCTCTTAAGCCAGAGCATGGATGCACCATGTTGTATATGTATGTTCTGTTATTAAATTTAGTGGTCAATATACAGTCAGTGTTTGTGTTTTGTTGACATATCTGTTAACATATTCGCTTTTTCTTTTCTCTGTTTCATATGTAGATGGAAAATAAAATAAAGTTCGGGCACTAGTAAAAACTTCACTCAAAATTCAGTTTTATTTTCAACATCAAGTTTAAGTTCACAATTTGCGATTGGGAATGCTGCATGAGCAATGTCATTTATATACAAATGAAATTTTTTTTTCTGAAATTCCTACAAATAGTCTGCTTCTACCATGAACTCTGAAGCAGAATCAGGATATCAATGTACAATTTTGAATACTTCTTTGATTTTGACACTTCTGTATAGTCTAGTTTGATTTTTAACTTGAATTTTGACATAAAATTAGAAGACAATAGCACTCACTGCTGCTGAAAACAGGGAACAGAATAAATCTGTGCCGTATGGTTATGATGGGATATACACCACATCTAAATTGCGTGTGCTTTGCTAAAAATCTCGCATTAGTGAATGTCCAAGAGTTAACAAAAGAATATAAAGTTAAATTTATTGTTCTGGAGAACAGAACTAGGACCAAGTTTTGGAAAATGGAGTTAATAAATTTCCACTCAACATAAGGAAGAACTTTTTAGCAATGAAAGCTATCCAAGCATAGAAAAGGCTGCATCTCAAGTAGTCAGTTCCTTGTCATTGGAATTATTCGAGCAGAAGTCAGATATATGACTATCATTTGGGGATGGTATGCATGTGGTAAGAAGTGAGATTATGTGACCTTTAAGGTTCCTTCAAACCCTGCTACTATTATAAGTAGATGCCTTGTTGAAAATAGGTTAGCACACACACGGTGATGTTCAAATATCAACATCATCAAATTCAGCCACAGAAATAATAAATTGAAGATATCATCGTGATTGGGGAAAACAAGCATATTTTCTGAAATCTAGTAGCAATGAGTTCCAGGGTAAGACACTGCAATGAATCAGTGCTTGGCATGAAGGAGACACAATGATTTAGTGCTTCAGCCTCAGTCCATATGGAGTTACTTATCAAATGGCAGCAATTTCTGTAAAGCATGCTAGACTGAATCTGCTGCCCGCTACACAAACACCGCGTGATGTCCCTGTCAATTGCACAGTGCTTGCTGCTACATGTAACAAAAAGCCAGTGACCCTACCTGCTATCACTGGTTTGATTGCAGGGTCTAGCTAAACTCTCAGTTTTTCAGCCTGACATTAGGACTAAATCATATTAAAAATGAACATTTAAAAAGGAGCATATTTAACCTTTATCAGACAGTGTAAACAATTTTCTAGGATGGGTAGAGAATGATACTGACACGGACTTTCAGATCTGAACTACATCCTTGTCCACCCAGGTCTGTGCTCTGAGAGGCTAACCTGTATATGGATATAGATCAAGGAGCTTTCTTGCTTCTGACTTCTGGCTAGAATCTGACAATGGAGTTGGGGGGTGGGGGGTGGGCATATAGAGGGAAGAAATAGAGAGAAGCCAAATTAATTATTACCTCAGCTTCTTTCGTGCAAGGTTCGCTTCACTGGATTGAACACATCACTAAGGGTCCCAGCTTTCGTAAGGTGACCTTCTTCTTAGCCTCTCTGTTTCTGGTTTCAGGTAACTTCTTTCCCCTCTCCCTTTCTGGCCATAGAGAAAGAAGAGCAGCCTTACCATTACCGCCACTAGCTCTAGGACACTCCCCTATAACTTAATGCTGCCCTATACCCTGTGTACATCTTTATAAATAATTTCTTTATTAAAGACTTTACAAACACCCACGTGTAGCTTGCTCTCTGTTTCCCTCTCCAGGCCAAAGCTCTAGGTGACTTGTTCCCTGTACTAAGAGTCTTTTTTGGCCAATTATGCTTTCACATACGTGTTAGGTAAATTCTTAACTTCCCACACAGCTTAATGAGAATGAATTGAAGAACTTAAAAAACATGTGCTACGTCATATTATTTGTGATCAGTGTATTGTAGCTGAACATATTTGAATTTTGGGCAATTTTAAAAACCCTAAATATTAGATTGGCTCTTATGAAAAGTGATACAGTCTGGGATACTTTCCTACAACACTGGAGCACTAAGTTGATCGATCACTCCGTATTCATTGTACAAACTCATAGTGGGTGTCCGTGTGTATTATTTTCAGTTATGGCCAACATGATCAATTTTGTTGTTTTTCTTTAGACTATCTAACAATTTTCTCCTAGAGTATTTGATAAACTATCTAAACACTTTGAACTTAGCATAAAAAATAGATGTTAATGTTACATATTGGTTACATCCTTTATCTAGTTAGATAGTGTCCCTCAAATTCAAGTTCTTCCTGGAACCTCAGAAAGTGATCTTGTTTGAAAATAGATCCTTTGTAATTAGTTAGGTTAAGATGAAGTCATGCTGGAGTAGCATGAGCTCTAAATCTGTTACCACTGGTATCCCTATAATAGAAGAGAATAAACACAGAGACATAGACACAGGAGAAGGTGATAACAAGACAGAGGAGAAAAAAATCATGTGAAGATAGGACACATATTGGAGTCATACATGCACAATCTAATGAATGCCAAGGATGGCCAGAATGTATCAGAAGCAGAATCAGACCAAAAAAAAAAAAAAAAAAAAAGATACTCCCCTAGAGCCTTCAGGAAGATTATGATCTTGCTGACACTTTCAAATTTCTATCCTCCAAAACTGTGAAAGAATAAATTTCTATTATTTGAGTCACCCAGTACATGGTACTTTGTGATGGCAGCTCTAAGAAACTAATGTACATGCCTATTAATATAAATATTACCTCACA
Source organism: Prionailurus viverrinus (assembly GCF_022837055.1). Lineage (NCBI taxonomy): Eukaryota > Metazoa > Chordata > Mammalia > Carnivora > Felidae > Prionailurus > Prionailurus viverrinus. The sequence continues at coordinate 116,330,746 of NC_062569.1, forward strand.
TGCTTCTTTTAAAAATCTCATTTAAAAGAAACCTGGAATTTTGAATTTACTCAAGATTAAATTTTGCTTTCAAAATTAGGTATATAATCCACAAAAGGAAAATAATTCTTTTATGTAAATTATTTTTCACTTTTAAATTCAGATTGATAATCATTTGTCACTGCTAAAATATCTCATATTTACACATGTGCAAAAATCTCACGTTTAGGAATATATGTATTTAAAATATAATATACATAAATATATATTCATACATATATTTGGATTTAAAATCCAAATTGCATTTCTTTTTTTTTTTAATGTTTAATTTTTGAGACAGAGAGACAGAGCACAAGCAGGGGAGGGGCAGAGAGAGAGCATAACCTGAACTGAAGTCGGACGTTTAACCGACTGAGCCACCCAGGCACCCCCAAATTACATTTTTATGTACATTTCAAAAGCCTGAATATAGCTCAAGTTATTAAGAAAAATAGCGTTTTAGAAGATACTTTGTATAAAAAAACATGCAATTGTTCTATTTCAAAATTAAGGACAATACTTACATTACTGAGTGGAAATAAATTACATTTTTTCTTTAGTAAAATTTAATTCACATTAGCATTTTAAGCTTGTTCCATCATTTCACTGAGCAATAATATTTAAAACCCAGAGCCTGCATTATTTAAAGTAAAGGGCTTTAGTTCAATTGGAAAAATTCTTTGAAAATGAAATTTTTTTGGTTGCTTTAAATATTGATTCCTACTGAAGCAATAGGTGTTTGACATTAATGTTATGGCAACAGTGTCATTTTGCGGTTAATTTTTCTGCTCTATAAGATGTGTAGAAACGAATAACAACAAAACAGATGTCATTATTTGACACGAGATAGCAGAGAGTAACCACACATTCTTAATTAAGTCTATGTAAGGAATAAAAGGGGAAGCAATAGATCTGTGGCATACTAAAATATATTTACTGATTATTTGGATATAAATACCAATTACATAATTTATCTGGCTAGTAATCTTAATTGATGAATATGTAATCCTAAAGAAATCAAGGACATTGTAAGAGTCAGTTAAATTCTCCTTACTATTCATATTTCAAAATATGCATTTGTTTAAAAAAGCACAAGCAAAGAAAATCTATTTTTAAAAAAGGGCAAGCAAAGACGCCCACTAAAACTTCTAGAAAACTTTGTTCATTAAGTCATCCATTCAATTCACCCATTCATTAAAACATTTATTGTACATCGGTTTTATTCCAAGGAGCATTCAAAATACAACAGGTGGCAGCCAAGGAGGTATGCCGTATACATCATCCCTTGTGAAATAAAATATATGTGTATGTGTATGTGTATGTGTATGTGCATGTGACAGCATTCACTCCAAAACCACTGGGAACTTTCTGAAAATGGCATTGAAGACTGAAGCTACTCTTTCCTAAACCTGTTTTTCCCCACTCTCCCTTCACAGGTGTCAGATATGTATTATGGTCTTAGGCACCCCCACATTCTCGTGCCTCCACCTTCTTTATCCTTCACAGGTGTCCCCCCAATAAGTTTTTAAGTGACTAATCCCATTTTTCCATCTTATTCTGTCCTCTCTTTAGAACCAGGACACTGAAGAATTTCTAGTCTAAGAGAAGCATGTAGCTTGCAAACAGGTGAATATAAAGCAGTGCTTTAAACATTATTTAAAAAAATCATGCGGACAGATTGCTCAGGCAACAAAAAAGATGTAACCCTGGTAAGACAGGAAACAGTTAATATTTGAACGCGCTATTCATAAAATACCTACGATGAATAAGAGTAAGTAGGGAACGTACTCAGCTCTTTTCTGCCCTGCATCAGATATCTCCGTTCCTCCTACTTTCAGATTCCTTGTGCCTAACTTTCATCTCAGGTGCATTTGGTTAATGCTGGTGAGGAGCATGTCAGAGAGCGAGACAGAAGTACCAGGTATTCTAGGTAGAGGAATAACATCCTTAAAAGTGAGGAGATATGGAAGAGTGTAAGTGTTAATGGAGATTTGTAAGAAGTTCAAAATGTGAAGCATGTAGATTTTATCCTGGTGCATTTTTAACCCACTTGATTGTTCATTTACAGCTCTGAGATTTGTCTTTATGATCAACCTGGCACTCCTGACTTCGATGACCAGGCATATGGTGATGATTTGCAAACCTACACTGTCAGTCCAAATCTCTCCCCTGAGCTCCAGCTGCCTTTGTATCTCTCCTCCTGTGCATATTATAAGCACATGCAATTCTTCATGTCCCAAACAATTCTCTATCCCAATCTCTGCCTCCCTCATCTCCCCAATATAGTAAACATTTGTGTTCATAAATCTCAACGAGCTTTTCTACACAAAAGCACAGGCCAGAAGCTGAGGCATCATTCTGACTCTTTCCCAAATGTTCCCATCATTACACTCCCCAGCCCAATTTAGTAATTTACCTAGTGGTGTTTTACCAAGTGGTATTCTCTCTCTAAATTCTTTCAAATTTATCTGTTCTCCTTACCCTCCTAGTTACTGCCCCAGTACAGACCCACTTATCTTTCATCTCAGCTAACACAAAAATAGCACAATTGGTCCTCCGTCTGTCTCTGTTATTTCCCACCTCAATGCTTTCTCTCTACAACTACGAAGTTTAAAACAGAAATCTGATTACATTAATGTCCTGCTTAAAATTCTTTGGTGCATGTGGTATAAAAAGTAAACTCCTTTTTCCTTATAGAAAATATTTCATCATTTTTTAATCTTTGTATATTTGTTTGTTTCTATTATTTTTATACCCCTCCATTTTATTCCCAAAATACGAATGTGAACTTACACACATACACACATGATACCACACACACGCATGAGCACAACGTGCAGTTCCAATCCTGATTATTTATCGACTCCTAGATCTTTTTCTCTTTGTTTTTTCCTCTATGACTCAAATAGTAGTTCCCACTGCCTGGAGGGTCCTTTACACCCTCTTCCCAGGCCAATCCATTGTCATTGTTGAAAGAGCATATCTTTCCCATCTAAATTCAAAAGGATCCTTCAGAAATTATGGACCAAAATTATGTCTTCTCATGGATATTTGTGAACATGTGTTGCTCCTTGGCTGTGGATATGCAAGCCTACACAAATACCAAATTGCCCAGAGTTAACTCTCAGAGCACCACTGCCAGCAGCCATCATGAAATGTCATCAACTGAGCCGGGTGGTAACTGGCATAAAGAAAGAAATAAAGGAGGGGCGCCTGGGTGGCTCAGTCGGTTAAGCGTCTGACTTCAGCTCAGGTCACGATCTCACGGTCTGTGAGTTCGAGCCCCGCGTCGGGCTCTGGGCTGATGGCTCAGAGCCTGGAGCCTGCTTCGGGTTCTGTGTCTCCCTCTCTCTCTGCCCCTCCCCCGTTCATGCTCTGTCTCTCTCTGTCTCAAAAATAAATAAATGTTAAAAAAAAATTTAAAAAAAAAGATGGTGTTTGTCAGATTTAAAAAAAAAAAGAAATAAAGGAAAGAAAAATGTTACATCAATAAGTCCGCCATGACTTCTAAAAAAGTTTCCAGTCACAGTGAGATTTCCACAAATAGACCTGTTTCTAAATGTGTGCCACAATAAACAACCAAAAATCTAGAAAATTTTTAGACTCAAGCTTAGGACTGAAAACTAATGCATTTTGGATATCAGTAAACAGTTAAATGGGTGGCCAAAAACATACCGGATTATTTTATAGTTGGGCACCAGCTGTAAAAAAAATCACAATTTGAATCACTGTTGAGGTAGCAAATATAATGTAACAGCAGAGACAAGATGACAGTTTGATGTGAAAAAATCCATCAACCCACATGGTTTGTATGACATTGAGTCTATGGAGTGGTTCTAACCTATCTATCCGGTGGAAATTTTATGAAGTCAGACAACCAGTGCTTTGAACTTTATGGATAGAATGGCAGAAGAGAAAAATATATATATACATATATATATTATTTGGATTCATTCAATGATACATTCATTTTCAGCCTCTACGATTTATTAACGTTACAAGACTGCTCAACCAACTACCACATAATGTTGACACCACTCTGAGATGAAAAATAAGCTTCTGTGGACCTTCAAAACAACAAAGAACCTAGAATATGAAAAATACAGCATTTCCTCTACTTTTCACTAGACGTACTGACTTTAAAAAGATGTCTGATACAGTTAGCCCTCTACATTTCGAATGGCCATAAGGTATTTGAAACCTTACTCATTTATTAAAAATCAGTGTGGTGAATATTATATAACACACATGGGTGCTCTCTAATAAGGATAGAAAGATGAAAAAGACAGTTGTAATAGAAGAAACAAATCACTCATTGTGAGCCCCAACAAGTAAAATATTATGTTTTGTGATTGAGAGGCAGTAAGTGCAAACTCTAAAAACATGACCTCTGAAGCCAGAGTGCTGAAGCTTGAATCCTGAAAGTTTTACCTATTAACTATGTTAGTTTATACAAATTACCTAAACTCTGTATGATTCTTTCACATTTATAAAATAACATAGGGAGGAAAATAGTAGTACCTACCTCATAGGGTGTTAAGAGGATTAAATAAGTTAATACATGCAAATTGCTGTACACAAGTCCTAGTATATAATAATAAGGTGCTCAATAATTTAAGCTCAATAAATAATTAATTATGATGAATGTTGGTGTAAAAAGATCGACAACAGTGATTTAGAAGGGAAGGTCTTTGAGCCCAGAAGAAAGGCTGCCTGACAGTCTTTAGCAAGAAATAATTTGAAAATAATTTCCAGGGAAATTGCTGTTTTTCCTGGAGTCTTTAAAAATGAGTAGTAATTTCCCAGGATGACAGGTGAGCAGGCCTTTGAGCAGAGGGGGCAACGCATGCAAAGGTAAATAAATGAGAGCTCGGAAAATAACGATAATGATAGTAGAAACCCTTACAAGGAAATTCATCTAATCCATTTATCCAAATTAACTGATAATCTTCTCTCTGTGAGAACATGCTGAGGAGTGGGGCGCCTGGGTGGCTCAGTCGGTTAAGCGGCTGACTTCGGCTCAGGTCATGACCTCACAGTTTGTGAGTTCGAGCCCCGCGTCAGGCTCTGTGCTGAAGGCTCAGAGCCTGGAGCCTGCTTCAGATTCTGTGTCTCCCTCTCTCTCTATCCCTCCCCCGCTCACACTATGTTTCTCTCTCTCTCAAAAATAAACATTAAAACAATTTTTTTTAAAAGAAAGCAATGGGGCGCCTGGGTGGCGCAGTCGGTTAAGCGTCCGACTTCAGCCAGGTCACGATCTCGCGGTCAGTGAGTTCGAGCCCCGCGTCAGGCTCTGGGCTGATGGCTCAGAGCCTGGAGCCTGTTTCCGATTCTGTGTCTCCCTCTCTCTCTGCCCCTCCCCCGTTCATGCTCTGTCTCTCTCTGTCCCAAAAATAAATAAACGTTGAAAAAAAAAATAAATTAAAAAATAAATAAATAAATAAAAGAAAGCACTGAGGAGTACTCTCAGCATATGCTAAATGCTCGTGAGTAGGTAAACCACACTCTAGCAGATACACACTCTTCCAGTACTCCCAGTTGTGCCGTCAAAAGCAGTTGGTTTTCTTTCTACTTCTGTTGAAGCCACTTGCAATTATTACGGTAGCTATGTAATAAATTTAAATCACATGTAAATCAACTAAATGAGTTCAAGGTAGTCATTATGATAAACAAACTAAGTGATTTGCAAATACCTGGCAAAGGTGTGCAATTTAAAAATGTATTGTTAAATTGGGTGTGAAAAGGTAACAGTGACATACTAGAATAAATCTGGAAATATCTAGAATATCTAGAATATCTAGACTAAATATCTAGAATACATCTGGAAAACTGTCTTCAAAATTTTTGTTCTTCTCTAGCGAATGTAAAACTGGAAAATCTAGACCATACTGAAAATGTAGACGTAAGGCAGTTGCAAACTTCAATCAGTAATTCCATTCACCAAGGAAAAGACAATAGACCGGCGGCAAATGTTTGGGAACTGAGTATCTATGTATATGTTTCATGTTAAAATGCAGCATTTACAAGGCCTGTGTATAGTTTTAAAATTGTTTCTAGCTACCAGATATTTTTAATCAAATACTACTGTTCTAGGTTCATTAAGATGGGATAGTTTGCACTGTTTTTGACTATAACCTGGCTTGGTCAAAATGATATACAACTATGGAAAATTGGTGGAAAAATAAGCTGGAGATGTAAACGAGGTATTTTATGAGGCATCATTTATACTTTTCTGAAAGTGTCGCCCAAAGCTTTGTAAGTACAGAGATTCATTGTTAACAATAAGACATTTTGTGTGTGTGTGTGTGGATTTACAAACACTTTGATTGGTTGTCAAGGCAACCCTTCGATTTATATAGTTTTCCAGGACAAACGAAATTATTCCTATTTTCTGAAAGATAAAATAAAGTTTGGAGAATGTCTGAAGTAAAATAGAGGCTTTGAGTCTGTGGGATATTTTCACAATTATTCGCCCCTCTTCCTGTGCTCCTACACATGTTTAAAATTCAGCTTGTGAATCACCCACTGTGAGAGACCTTCTCCATTTGTCTCCTGGGTTGGTCAATTATACCCCTATTTCCCCAGAATATTGTTAAAGCGTCTCTGTTAAGTCACACTGTAGGATAACTTCTTACCCTTTGTTGAAATACATATCACCCTTTTAGATCATGAGTTATGCTAACATACTCCAGTATTTTGAGTAATACATTCCAAGAGCGTATTAACAATAAATGTTTGGTGAGGCTGGACAGAAAGCTGGATAAGACACTTCTGAAACCACTTCTAAAATACAAGTTTTATTATGTTATTTTTCTGCTTCAACACATCATGACTTTCTCATTATCTGTACGGGATAAAAACACACTGCATTTTCTTGAATTCTAGTTCAACTATAAAATGCCCCCACCTGGATTATCAGACTACATTTCTTGCCATAACTCCAACTGAAAGCCTTCATTTGAACCGGATTCTTATTCTCCCTCTCTTCCTAATGCCTCATAATCTCGGTTTTAGTTCACAACATTTATTCATGACCTACATATAATTATCCTTAATCCTCCACTTTCCTTTCTACATACTGCAATTTCCCTTACTCTTCTAGTCTGCACTGAGATACTTTTTTTAAATGTTTTTATTTATTTTTGAGAGATAGAGATTGAGCATGAGCTGGGGAGGGGCAGAGAGAGAGGAAGACACAGAATCTGAAGCAAGTTCCAGGCTCTGAGCTATCAGCACAGAGCCTGACGTGGGGCTCAAACTCATGAACCATGAGATCATGACCTGGGCCAAAGTCAGATGCTCCACCGACTGAGCCACCCGGGCACGCCATGCACTGAGATATTTTTTATGCACATTCTTTCCTGTGTTAGGAGCTCAACAGAGCTAAGCTGTCAGTTGTCAGAGTAGTTGATTAAGACAAGTCAAAATAAAAGTAACCGTCAAGCCTTTAAACATGGGCCAATAGGCTAAACCAGAGAAAGTACTAACTCCCCCAATCCACTCTTCCCTATGGAATGGCACCAGTTAAGATGTTTCACAGAAAAGGGACCCCAAAACAAATGGATCCTCCAGTTTTATGAACCTGGAGGGCTTAGGGGAGGGAGAGGAGAAAAGACTAGGCGTGGAAAGTACTGAGTACCGACTCCGAGTGAAGAGAATGTGTCCTCAAGTTTCTTTGCCTTCACCTCCAGTTGGCAAGAGGTTTTGACATAAATGCCTTTGGAAGGCCTCCATAAAGACACTGGCAAATGAAGGCACCTGGGCTATGAATGCAGCTATGTATGAGAGGGTGACCAATCAGAGATCCTGAGTTCTAGGCTGCAAGTCTCTTCAAAGACGGCAATGCATTGTCTATGTACCAACTCTGGTGTGAGGAGGGCAGCTCTCTCCCATGAGGTCTGCCAGGTAAAGGCTTTTTAGGTGCCTATTTATGTTAAGGCCTGAAGTATCACACATTGTATTTTTTTAAATAGGCTCCATTGTGGAGCTCGAACTCACCACCTGAAGACCAAGACCTGAGCTGAGATCAAGAGTCAGAAGCTTAGGGGTGCCTTGGTGGCTCAGTCGGTTGAGCATCCGACTTCGGCCCAGGTCGTGATCTTGCTGTCTGGGAGTTCAAGCCCCACCTTGGGCTCTGTGCTGACAGCTCAGAGCCTGGAGCCTGTTTTGGATTCTGTGTCTCCCTCTCTCTCTGCCCTTCCCCCACTCATGCTCTGTCTCTCTCTGTCTCAGAAATAAATAAACATTAAAAAAAATTAAGAAGAAAAGAGTCAGAAGCTTAGCTGACAAACACCCAGACATTCCCCAGCCCCACAGAGCATTTTGCACTGATGCTGGACTCCTCATCCTACAGTATGTAACCCAACATTGCCTAACCTCACTATTGAACCCTTAGCTTCTTGGATGAAGGGACATCTATTCTTCTGTTTCCCACTCTATTAATCCAAGTAATATTTCTTGATTGATTTTAGGGAGCTCACACTTATTTTCCTATTATTAAATTATACAGTCAGAAGGGCCAGAAAATCCTTTTGTGATGGTGATGAGTTTTACATGAACAAATTTTGTAAATATCTCGAATAGAATAAGTTCCCAATAAATGTTGATACTCATAACAATCACCCAGGAAATACATTTGTTTTAAATACTGGAGGAAAATATAATTAGTAGATTTGGCAAGATAATAGGAAAAGAAGAGAAATCACAGTAATCTATTTCACCTAAGTAACCAGAATTCTTAGTGCCTATTGAAATGTGCAGCTCAATATCCTGAGCCTAGGAATGATTAGAAATTGCTCCCTTTTCACTGCATAACTGGTAAGTCTGAAAAAATACTGAACATCAAACATCATTATATCAAAATTTTGAAAAAAGGTTATACTTTTTCACACATAAAGAATTCAAAATGCCGTGCGAGAAAAAGTATGTCTTATTCTGGCAAACTAAAGTATATTTAATGCTCTCAAGTAAACTGTCACTGATGAAATGCCTGCCCCAAAACAATGAAAGTTACTGTAATGGAATCTATGCCAGCTTCCAATTTCCAGATGTGAATTTCCAAAGTGCTATTCAAGAGAAGAAAGGTCTTTTGCTGTAATCAGTAAAAATAATGGTGCTTTTCCTTATATACAGCTTTTATATCGTTTTGCTTCAATTCCATAAGGAATTAACCTGTATGTCTATTGTCTACTTTTGTCCCATCAGGTCGACCACAAAGAGGTATTCAGGGATGGAAAAAACAAACTTTATATGCACTTATGAGATACCACATTAATCAGATAAAACAGGAAAAACTGCCCAAATTAATTTTTTTTGGTAACATTTATTTATTTTTGAGACAGAGGGAGATAGAGCATGAATGGGGGAGGGGCAGAGAGAGAGGGAGACACAGAACCCGGAGCAGACTCCAGGCTCTGAGCCATCAGCCCAGAGCCCGACACGGGCTCAAACTCACAGACCGTGAGATCATGACCTGAGCTGAAGTCAGACGCTTAACCGACTGAGCCACCCAGGCACCCCTTGATTTTGTTTTTGAAGCAGAGAAACCAGGGAGAGTTCACATGACAACAAATAACCAGACAGATTCTTTAGTTCTTTGAACTATAAAATTATTGCACTAAAATGACTGAATTGACATATTTGGGGATTTGACTACACAATGAATTTTATTTATTTAATATGTTTGTGGATATTTTTGTTGGATTTATAGTCTTTATTTTATTTTATTTATTCTTTTATTTTATTCTGTTTTATTTTATTCTTAATTCAGTGGCATAAATGATGTTTGTTAGATTTACTTTGAGGTTTTAATAGGCAAATAAGAAGTTGTATATGTAAACTAAAGAACTCCATTATAAGAAGGCAATCTCTAGCCATTTTCTGTTCAACTTGTATCTCAAGAAAAAGGTTTTTTTTTCTCCACATAGTCATTTTTCAACAGTGTCTGAAATATTTAAATAAAGACTTTCCTGTTGGTTCACTTTCTGTCATTCCCTTCTATTTAAATATATTATGCAGCATCTCAAGATATCTAATGAAAATGGCAAAGCTACTGAAACTTACAGATACGTTTTCTTTTTCTTTTTCTTTTTTTGGTTTAGATGTTCTTAACTTAGTTTTGCTTGTAAATAAAAGGTACCAAAACTTCACAATTTACTTTTCACGTTACATAAAGTGACTTATTTATTGCAAGCAAAATTTTCATATCTTGGATTTGGTTGTGATTATGAGATTTCTGCGGGCATTCTTTATTTTGTTATAGTCTCCATGGCATCTATCACATCTACCACAATTGTTTGCATATTGCAAATGCTTAATAAATTCTGATGTGTTTATTTAATGGAGTTATTTTTCTAATCTGACTAAAAATGTCCCCTTACTGATGCCAAACTATCCCTGAAATACAGTATCAGAAGTTTAGATTTATAGTTCGCATCAGCTAAAATTTTAACAGCTCAAAGCCTAGTTTTATCTACTGGAGATTAGGGTATTATTCATCCCCATACAAGCTGAATTTATTATTATGTATTTTGCTCTTTTCAAATTGCCTGAGCATTTTTGAGAAAAACTAACAAATCAGCGTAATTCTTAAAGAAACAAAACTGTAAAAATAGTCTTGTCAACTTACCAAGATTCTTTTAAAAGGCCATTTTAAGAGCTGAATTACTGCAAGCTAATTTTATGATGGATGAAACAGTCACATCAAATAAAGTAAATCATCTTTTTTTCTTTTGACAGAAATTCCTTTTAAGTTCTTATCTAGTGAAAAGAAACTCAGTGAGCACAAAATACATCCATCAGTTCCGCCTTTTGAAAAAACTTAAGGAACTTAGAAAAATCATTTTAAAGATCAAGGATATGTAAGATCAGATTTCAAGAGAATCTCTATTTGGTTTGGTATTGAAAGGCAATTGAGTTACTGGTAACATCACTTTGAATAGTTGAAAGGGAATTAGAATTTTCCACTCTCACAATTTGTGTCAAAAGAGAGTTAGGCCTGATGTACAGCAAGTCTGAATCACTAGAGGAAGTTTAGGTATTTAGATGTGCTTTGGTTTGATCAGTGTCTATGCTGGGCTGGTTTTTGTGTTTTGTTTGTTTTGCTTTTTAAGATTTTATTTTTAATCTCTACACCCAATTTGGGGCTTGAACTCAGAATTTCGAGATCAAGAGTCACATGCTGCACCCACTGAGCCGGCCAGGTGCCACTATGCTGGGCTGGTTTTTAAACATACTTTTGATATTATCCCTGAGGGAAAACCCGAATAAGGTGTATTTGTTAGGTTTATTTTTTGTACCTGTGTGAGGAATATTCTCTTGTTATTAGATGAGAATGTATAGGATTTTTTTTTCCCTTTAAAGTTTGCATTTCTGGTTTCGTAAGTTCCTTTTTCTTTTGTTTACTCTTATGCAAAAAAAGAACCTGGACATATAACCTACACTTTTCATAAAAAATAATTCAAAATAGATTATACACTCAAACATAAAATGCAAAACTGCAGATTTCTAGAAGGAAACAGCAAAAAATCTAGATGGTTTAAGTTTAGCAATGAGTTTTTGAATATAAATAAGTTTTTAAAGAAGTTGGACATTATTAAAATTAAAAACTGCCATGAGAAATGCAGTGGTCACAAAGGTAACAAGTCATACTCTCATAGAAAATATATGCAATAAAATACATTTCACATGAAGTAGTTTAAAGTAAATATACAAAGAATTACTGAAACTTAAAAAAACTCAATAATAAATTCAACTAAAAAATAGGCAAAAAATCTGAACAACTACTTCACCAAATAAGATACATAAATGGCAAATAAACAGATGCAGAGACGTTCAATGGCATTTATCATTAAGAAATTGCAAATAAAAGAATTAAATATCACAACACACTTATTAGAATGGTTAAAGTGCAAAAATAAAAATAAACATGAAGATATCAATAGCTGGGGAGAATGCAGTGCAGGAAGTCTCTGTCATCACTGGTGGAAATGCAAAGTGATAAGCCACTTTTTTTTTTCTTACATCCGAGTTAGTTAACATACAGTGTAGTATTGGTTTCAGGAGCAGAACTCAGTGATTCATCACTTACGTATAATACATTAATATTGCTCATCCCAGCGCAGCACCCAGTGCTCATCCCAACAAGTGCCCTCCTTAATGCCCATCACCCATTTAGCCCATTCCCCCCCACCTCCCCTTCAGCAACCCTGTTTGTTCTCTGTAGTTAAGAGTTTTTCATGGTTTGCCTCCCTCTCTGTTTTTATCTTATTTTTCCTCCCTTTTCCTATGTTCATCTGGTTTGTTTCTTAAATTCCACAGAGGAATGAAATCATACATTTGTCTTTCTCTGACTGAATTATTTCAGTTAGCACAATACATTCTAGTTCCATTCACGTTGCCACTTTTCATAAGATTTTGACAGTTTCTTGCAAAGCTAAACATAGTCTTACCATACAATCCCAAGTACTTGTTCAACTAATCTGAAACATGTCCACACAAAAACCTGTGCACAAATGTTTATAATATCCTTATTTTTAATCATCATAAACTGCAAGCAACTAAGATGTCCTTCAATAGGTGACTGAGGTATGTCTCAATAAAAATAGTATCTCATGAAAATAAAAATGAAGTATCAAGTCATGAAAATACATGAATGATTCTTTAATGGCTATTACCATGTGAAAGAAGCCAATCTGAAAAAGTTACACATAAATAATCCCAATTATACTATATTCTGGAAAGGGCAAATTTATAGAGACAGCAAAAAAATAATAATAATAATCAGTGGAACCCAGGGTTTAGGCATAGGGAAGTGATAGTTTTATAGGTGAAACACAGGAAAACTTTTAGGACACTAAAATTATCTTCTATGACACTAATGGTGAATACATGACACTGTGTTTATCAAAACCCATTAACATTATAGCACAAAAAGTAGACTTTATTGTGTAAGACTTTCTAAATTCTTTTTTAATGTTCATTTATCTCTGAGACAGAAAGAGACAGAGCACAAACGGGAGGGGGCAGAGAGAAAGGGAGACGCAGAATCCCAAGCAGGCTCCAGGCTCCGAGCTGTCAGCACAGAGCCGGACTCGATGCTCGCGGGGCTCTAACTCACCGACTGTGAGATCATGAGATAAGCTTAAGTCAGATGCTTAACCGACTGAGCCACCCAGGGGCCCCATGTAAGATTTTCAATAGAAATAATTTAAAAGTTAGGGAAATCCCCAGATGGAATGCAGAACATGATGATAAAATTTAACTGTATTCCCAATGTATGAAACCACTTCACTAAAGGTGGTGGGTGGAGAGAGAGGTGCTGACTTAAGTAACTCTGGAAATGAAGAGAGTCTGTAAAAGTAAAAGAAGCAATACATAAGCACCATGGCCTAGATGTTGAAGTGATTTCCCTTGTGAGTACAAGTTAATATTTCTGATATTACTGTACATGAATATTAGAACTGGATAATTAAGTAAATGCATGATAGATTCTTACTGTTGGACTGGAAGTTTACAGATAAGCAATAATGAACAGTGTGGTAATGGATTATAGTTGGAGACATCAGTATGAACTCCTATTTAGCTTAATATAGAAACAGATAGTTATATAGAGAAATATTTATATAGGTATATATATATAAAGTTTAGTATTTCTTAATTATGTAATTTTTCTGAGAGGGCCTAGAAACAATTACATCCATTACAATGTACATGCCTAGTACACAAAACTTAGTTTCTATTATCATTCTCTGACAAAAGGAACCTAGGATCCTTGAAGAAATGATTGTTTTTAGAACTGGGACAGGAAAAATATAATATGAACCTGAACATCTCATAATGCCAGAAAGAACAGAAGTGAAAACACTTCCCTCCACACACACACTGATGGAGCTACATCAAAGGGACACAGAAATCAAATGAAAAAGCCCTCAGAGATCGAAGGTGAAATAATTTGAATACATAAAGAAGTACTGAGTTATAATCCAAATAATAAAAATATCCACAGGTTCATACTATTTTAAATAAATGATTGAATAAATAATGTGGGGCAAAAGACAAATCACCCTTGCAGAATGTAGCTCTGCACTCCTTAACCATGAGCTGCTGAGAGTGATTTCCTTCTCAGAGTACTGGAAAGGGGAAGATATCAAAAGATATCAAAAGATATCTTTACAGTAGAGAGACCTAACAGCCGCTACTATAGCATTACAATCAATGTCAACATCAACAATGATAGGTCATGTTGAAAGTATACGCCACTGATATGATGTGATAAAAAGGTACTTTATCTCTGTGGTCTACCTTTCAAAAACCCACAACCTCAATCTAATCATGACAGGCATTTTATAAAATACCTGGTCAGTACTCCTCAAAACTGTCAGGGTCATCAATAACATAAGCATATTCTGAGAAATTGTCAGAACCAAGTTAAACCTAAGAGACATGGTGACTACATATGATGTGGTATCCTGAAACAGAAAAATATTATTGAGTAAAAATGAAGGAAATTTGAATAAAGCATACAATTTAGCTAATAATAATAATTTATCACTATTAGTTCATTAATTGTAACTAATATACTGTACTAATGTTAGATGTTAAGAAAAAGGAAAACTGAGTTTGGGTTTAATGGAAGGTCTCTACTTTTCTGCAATTTTTCCGTAATTCTGAAAGTATTTAAAAAATAAAATTTATTTTCAAAACCTAAATATATTGGAAAAATCCAGTATTTACCCTGATTCCTCATTACCTGTACTTTAGAGTAACAAAGTGTTGATAAAGATATTTTCCCCATTTTGACTTTTTTTGTTAATTGAGGTAAAATTAGGATATAACATTATATGTTTCAGGTGTACAACATTATAATTTAACATCTGTAAACAACACAAAGTGATCATGACCAAAAGTCTAATAATCATTCATCACCATGCAATTGACCACATTGAGCCATTTCATCACTCCCCTCTTCACCTCTGGTGACCATCAATTATGTTTGGTTTTTATGATTTTGTTTTTGTGTTTTTTGTTTGTTCATTTGTTTTGTATTTTAGATTCTACATATGAGTAAAATCAGACAGTATTTGACTTATTTCACTTAGCTTAATACCATCAAGGTCTATTCATGTTGTCACAAATGGCAAGATTTATTCTTTGTAGCTTAGTAGTATTCTTGTGTGTGTGTGTGTGTGTGTGTGTGTGTGTGTGTGTGTGTGTCTATAAAACCCTTCTCTATCCATTCATCCACTGATGGACACTTAGGTTGTTTCCATTTCTTGTCTATTGTGAATAGTCTGCAATGAACATAGGGGTGCATATAACTTTTTGAATTAGTGTTTTCTTATCCTTTGGATAAATATCCAGAATAGTAGAACAGATGGAAATATGGTAGATCTATTCTTTATTTTTTGAGGAATCTCCTACTATTTTTTACAGTGGCCACATCAATTTACATTTACACCAACAGTGCATGAGAGTTCACTTTTCTCCATTTCCTCTCCAACACTTATTTCTTGTCTTTTTGATAATTGTCATCCTAACAGATATGAGATGATATCTCATTGTGATTATGATTTGCATTACCCTAATAATTAGTGATCATAATCATAATAATAATCATCTTTTCATGTTCCTGTTGGATATCTGTATGTCTTCTTTGGGAAAAAAATGTCTATTGAGATCTTCTGTCTGTTTTTTAATAGAGTTGTTGTTGCTTTGTTTTGTTTTGTTTTATTTTTATTTGTATGAGTTCTTTATATATTTTAGATATTAACCCTTTATCAGATATATAATTTGCAAATATCTTTTCCCAGTCAGTAGGTTGCCTTTCATTTTGACAAAGGCTTCCTTTGCCACACAGAAGTTTTTCAGTTTGATGTAGGCCCATTTGTTTATTTTTGCTTTGATTACATTTACCTTTGCAGTCAGAGCCAGAAACACATCACAAAAACTGATGTCAAAGGAGTTACTGCCTATGTTTTCTTCTGAAAATTTTATAGTTTTGAGTCTCACGGTCAACTCTTTAATCCATTTTGAGTTAATTTTTGTATAAGGTGAAAGACTGTGATCTAGTTTCATTCTTTGGCATGTGTCTGTCCAGTTTTCCCAGCACCAATTATTGAACAGACTGTCCTTTCTCCATTGTACGTTCTTGACTCCTTTATTATATATTAATTGTCCATATTATATGTGGATTTATTTATGGTATCTCAAATTCTGTTCCATTAATCTGTATGTGTGTTTATGCCAATACCATACATGTTGATTGCTATAGCTTTGTAATATAGTTTGAAATCAGGGAATGTCATAATTACAGATTTGTTTTTCTTTCTCAACATTACTTTGGTTTTCCAGATCATTTGTGGTTTCATACAAATTTTAGAATGATTTATTCTAGTTCTGTGAGAAATGCCATTGGGGTTTTGATAAGGATGGCATTGAATTTGTACATTGTTTTAGGTATTATAAACATGTTAACAATATTAATTCTTCTAATCCATAATCACAGAATATCTTTATCAGTGTCTTGCAATTTTCAGTGCACAGATGTTTCTTTTTATAGAATTATTCCAGTTTTTCAATTAAGTGGGAGATACAAAATTAGAAGGTCCCCATTTTGTAACACTTAATTAAAATAATAGGTTAATGATAATCAGTATCTGTTAACATCTCAAAGAGAGACCAAGCCAATTACTATGTTCCTGATGAAATGACCACAATCAAGAGCTATTCTTGACCAAAAATTGAAAAATAGTCCAATATCTAAGTAATAATATATAGGCAATATAGTAGATCTAAGTAACAATTTATAGAGGAAAGGTATGAAATGCGTACTTATAGGAAATATTTATGAAAATGTATAAAAGATATATCAAATACAGAGATACAAAAATGAGTTCAAGTATAGCATGAGGATGCCATAAAAAAATTCAGATTGTGAAAACTCTATGGAAAATATGGCTCAACTTCTTCACAAAATGTTCAAGGAGAACAAATGTTATCAAGGGGGAATCTGTAGAATATATGTGTGTGTGTGTGTGTGTGTATATATATATAAAAAATATATATATATATACACACATACATATATATATACACACACACACATATATATATCTATATATCTATATATACATATATATATGTATTTCATAGATATAATAGCCAATTGCCATGTTTAAAACGTATGAGATCCTGGTTCAAACAAACAATTCTTAACCATAAATAAATAAGTAAATAAACATACATAGCAAATAACAAGCACATATGTACATGTTTATGAAACAATTGAGTAAATTTGAGCACTGACTAGACATTTGATGATATTAAGCTAAACTATAGGTGAGAAATGTTGTAATATTTGAGATTTTATGTCAAATATTCAATTTGTGTTGCACTGCTTTAAAAACCTCAGCTTTTTAACAGCAATAATGGTATGGCAGCTCATTTTTTTAAATAGCGTCTTTATATGTTAAATCTATGTTCTAAAATATTGCTGATAAAATTAGATGACTTAATAATTGTTGAAATTGTATGATGCCCTCATGTAGATTCATATTATTCTCTGTATTTTACAAACATATAAACTTTCTCAAAATTGTAAGTTTAAAAAATTAATGAATAAAGTGTAAGTCCCTGGGAGCCCTTTTAATATTTTATAAACACATTCTTTGCTACAGCTAACTACCACAGCATAATAATTGATTCTGATTATAATAGAATCCGACTTCTGTATAAATTGATTGGTAAAAATAATTCAATGCATTCACAGGATATTTTATACAGTCAGACACACGCATATACACAAACGTGGTGTAGAGAAAACATATGCTACGTAACTTCAATTTTAGCTTATAAATTAATAAAGGTTTTAGTAAAATTATAAATGTAAGTGTGCAACACTTATAATACACAGACTTCCCTGTGTCAATATATATCAAGTTGTTACTAGAATACAGTATTATTATTTATTATTAGAAATGATCTTTTCCTAATATTTATTCTTTTCCTCTACCAGTCTGACTCATGCCTTTTCATTTCCCTTTTGACATCTCTTTTCACATGGTTCTTAAACATTGATGTTCTCCAGCATTGTAGACTCAGGTCTTTCTTCTTTTTTTTATAGTTTTGTCCCCCACATCCAATATCTCCTGATTTTCCATGTATTTAACAATTACCAATAAACTGATGAATCCCAAATTCATAAAACAGTACAAATGCTATTCTTTATTTTTAAACTCCACTAAACAGCATTTCTCCTTAAGATCCTTGGAAACTACTAACCTTTTTGAAATATCTTGTCACCTTACTCATGGATAAACCCAGGATAAATAATTTCCAAAAAACAATAGTATCTCTACTAGTCCTGAAATAAAACCTGTTACCTAAAACAATCGTTTAGTTAAAGTGCTGGGAGCAGGGAGAGACTAATTAGCAATATTCATTAAAAATCATACTGTGCTCAACTTATTTTAGTAGGCATTACATGATAAACTATCTTTTTGCTATTCACTCATTCATTCATTCATTCTGATGTCTGATCTTATTCATTTGTTCCTCTTACAACACTCTCTTCTCTCACTGGACTCAGACTTCGCAGTAGAAGCTCTCGGCGAACACAGCCTCTGTCTCTTGGCAATCTGTTCCTGGTGTTTTTCTTTGGCATCCTTCATTCTCCTGGCCAAAAGCTTAGCATATTCTGAGCCTCTTCCTTTTTTTTCTTCTGGTGCTGCTTCTTCAAAGCAATGTGCCAACGTTTGTGGTGGAGGACACATGGAGTAACAAGATGCTGAATCTTGGATGCTTTGGGTTGAGGTTTCTTACCTTCTTGGTTTAGGGGCTTTCTCACGCACACTGACAGACGTTATCTTCCTTCAAGAGATTGAAAACTTGCAGATTCTGCTAGCTCTTTTGGGCCCCAGACGACAAGGTACAGTAGTATCAGTGAGTCCAGGAATATCCTTCTCCCCTTTATTCACAATGACCCAGTTGACAACAGAGATTGGCATCCACAATGCAACCCCGAATGGATTTGTGATTTCTTTCTCCAGTCCTCATTGGTCGGTAGCAGGAATGCCCCTTACTCAGCAGTAGGCGGACACGGCCAGTGTCAAGACCCCCTGCTTCACGGGGGAGCCTCGTTTGTTATTGCCACCAGTGATTCAGGCCACGTAACCCTTCCATTATTCCCCTAAAGCATCAGCAGAAACTTCTGTGACCATTTGCTTCTCATAAAACATACGAAGGTAGTGTTCATCGTCTACTTCAATGAGTTTCTGGCAGCCAGGAGCTGGGAAAGAGATGTTCAGCTTCATCCTGAAGCAGCCCACTACCTCTGAGGTGCCAAGAAAAAGAGCTCTCTTTGCTCTTTATAATGGCATCAAAATGGCAGTCTCAGAAAGATCTTGCAGTAAAGAGAATAGGTTAGTATTACTTACCTCAGTGCTTTCCAATTTGAACCTCATAATATTTTCCAATAATGCAACACATTTTAAAGTCTAAGAAATTAGGATTTTGTGTTATACACTCTAGGAAACCTTTGTGGGGACTTAAACCCTCCTTTGGAAAGACCTCCACAAAGTGGTAAGTCTGTGCCATGTGTGTGATACTTCAATCGGTGGTGGCAGACACAGGTAACCTCTCCTTTGATACTTCAACTGGAAAATGTCTGGGGCTGAACTGGAAAGCAATTCAGTTCTGCTTTTTAACTGAAGATTCAAATGAACTCTGCTTTGGCCAATTCTTATGAGGCACATGCTTGTTTTATGAAACAAAAAAAGAAACAACAAATATTTCAATGTATTCTCAATTGTCAAAAAATGAAGTAGAAACTACATACAAGTAAAACTGTGGAAAAATAGATGGTCTGCCTTAATTGTGTCCAATAAATATTTTAAAATTTCTCTGAGGTATTTAATTAAATGATGATTTTTTTTTTATATCTGCCTTTGTCTTACTGCTTTATTTATTTATTTATTTATTTATTTATTTATTTATTGGTTTTTAATGGGAGCTGAGACTTATGGAACATGGTTTTACATGCTTTTCATCTTAAGGATAATAGCTAGTTTTTCCTCTTGTAAAGTATGTAGAAAGGAAATAAATGGAATCAATAATTTTTTTAAAGGAACTATCAAATCATGCACTCAGTGCAATCTTATTTTTGTTCTGATTTCTAAAGTAGTTTCACTTTGTAGATATGAATACTCACATATTAGAAGTGTAAGAAGAGACTATATTTTTTTCTAAAACTAGTTGTTTTTGCCTGTTACTACCGACTACTACTACTTTGTCACAAGAAAATCAGTTCCTAAGATGTTCCTCAATTGTTTTCTTTGCACTTAATCAAAATTTTACACATTCCTAACATTAGAGGAATAAATGGAAACAAACCATCAAAATTACTGAGCTCCATAATGATAAACATCACACTTCAAAAAAGCACAAATGAATTCAAGACAGAACCCTTTTAAATAGATGCCTCAGGAATCAAAATCTTAATGTCAGGCACTTATATTATAATAAAAAAATGCCAATTGTCAGGTACTTAGACCATAGAAGTCTCCTTTCATCCCATGAACACAACTAACTAGATAACTATCAAATCATCTTACATGCCCCAGAAAGTGACCCGAAGACTGACAGAACAAGCTCCAGAACTAAAGGGAGAGAAGAGGCCACAATGAAGAAGGTAGTAAGTACAGAGATGGGGTTTTGGGGGAGAAACAAAGTGCTGTGGAGAGGAGGGAGCTGTGGTCACAGGAAAGGGTGAGAGAGGGGCACACAGGGGAGCACACAGGAGAATGCTTCCTCAAAGCCACTGGCTTGGTAAACAAAAGGGGTGGAATTTCATGAGTTCTTGCAATCAGTGGAGCTTAAAGCCTGGAGTTTTAAAGGCCCATGAGCTTGGCTGAGAGGACACAGTGCTGCTCCTGGAGAAAAGACAGGTAAACAACCCAGGGGCAGACAGCATAGAAACAGCAGTCTGAAAAACGTCTGGGGCTCCCTGGGTCTTCTCAGAGTGTATCCATCCCTAAGAGGCAGCATTCTAAGAGGCATGCCTCTCTGGGAACAAAGGAGCTGACCAGTACTATTTCCCTCACAAGTTCCTCAACGTAAACACAGCGCCACCTGTGGGAAGTAACACAGCGCTGCCATAGGCTGCCTAACTTACATCAACCCCACTTCCTTAGCTCCCA
This sequence comes from Prionailurus viverrinus, assembly GCF_022837055.1. NCBI lineage: Eukaryota > Metazoa > Chordata > Mammalia > Carnivora > Felidae > Prionailurus > Prionailurus viverrinus. The sequence goes on from NC_062569.1 coordinate 116,351,958, forward strand.
TGGATCTGCCATAATCAATCAAGCTTGCCCCAGTCCCTCCCCAAGAAGACCAACACAAACCCTGCTCACACCACATCTCTGACCAAAGAGTTCTGCAGGGCTTCAGTTCTGGTGGAGTTGGTGTCAGGTCTCATTTAACAAGCAGAGCAGAGCATACGTAATTAAAACTCAACCATATTCAGGGCAGGAACCAAATGCTGCCCACTACAGGCAAGGGTAGCCCTTGCAGATGACTGGCCTGAAGGATAGAGCAGTGAAAACACAACATAGAACACATGCACCACACACCAGATACACTCCCTGCTGTGCCAGGTCCTGGGCACTACAGGAACTCTTCTTCATAAGGCCATTACATTGAGAAACAGTATAACTAGATTTTGTAACACGGGGGGGGGGGGGGGGGGGAAGGTAGAGACTTGCACAAAATGCCAAGACACAAAAATTTATTCCAAGTGAAAGAACAAGATAAGTCCACAGCCAGAGATCTAAGTGAAACAGATACAAGTAACATGCCTGATGGAGAATTGAAAGCAATAATCATAAGGATTCTCACTGGGCTGGAGAACAGAATAGAAGACATCAGGGAGACCCTTATCACAGAGATAACAGTTGAAAAAGAATCAATCAGAAATGAAGAAAACAATAACTGAGATTGTAAGCAGGATTGATGGAATGAACAACAGACTTGAAGAAGCAGAGAAATAAATTAGTGACATAGAAAACAAAATAATGGAAAATAATGAAGCTGAACAAAAGAAAGAATTATGAAACATGAGAATAGACTTGGGGAACTCAGTGACCCCATCAAACATGATAAAATTTACACTATAGGAGTCTCAGAAGAAGAAGAAGAAGAGAGACAAGGGGGCAGACATTTTATCCCAAGTAATAATAGCAGAAAACTTCCTTAACCTGGGGAAGGAAAAGGAGGCACAAAGAACTCCCATCAAAATTGAAACAACAGGCCAACAAGACATATTGTAATTAAATTTGTAAAATATAGTGATAAAGAAAAAAATCTTAAAAGCACCAAGACAAAAGAAGCCCCTGACTTACAAGGGAAGACCCATGACGCAAGCTGAAGATCTTTCAACAGAAACTTGGCAACTCAGAAGGGAGTAGAATGGTATATTCAATGTGCTGAATGGAAAAAATCTGCAGCCAAGAAAACTATACAGCAAGGTTATCATTCAGAATAGAAGGAGAGATAGTTTCCCAGACAAACAAAAACTAAAGGAGTTTGTGACCACTAAACCAGTCCTGCAAGAAATATTAAAGGAAGTGGAAAGACAAAAAGTGACAAAGACTAGAAAATAACAGAGAAAATCTCCAGAAACAATGGCAAAACTAGTAATGAAATAGTTATTAATACATATCTATCAATAATTACTCTAGGGGTTCCTGTGTGGGTCAGTCGGTTAGGTGTCTGATTTTGGCTCAGGTCATGATCTCATGGTCCATGGGTTCGAGCCCCTCATCAGGCTCTGTGCTGACAGCTCAGAGCCTGAAGCCTGCTTCAGATTCTGTGACTCCCTCTCTCTTTATCTGCCCTTCTCCCACTTGCACTCTGTCTCTCTCTTTCTCTCTCTCAAAAATAAATAAACATTACAAAAATTTATATAAAAATAATTACTCTGAATGTAAGTGGACTAAATGCTCCAATAAAAAAAAACATAGGATATATGGATAAATAAACAAGACTGATTTGTATGCTGCCTACAAAAGACTCATTTTAGATCTAAAGTCACCTGCAGATTGAAAGTGAGAAAATGCCAAATATTTATCATGCAAATGGATGTCAAAAGAAAGCTGGAGTAGCAATACTTACATGAAACGAACTAGACTTAAAAACACAGACTGTAAAAAGAGATGAAGAAGGGCATTATATAATCATAAAGGGACAATCAAACAAGAAGATGTCACAATTATAAACATTTATGCTTCCAAAATGAGGCACCCAAATATATAAAACAATTAATGACAAACCTAAAGTAACTCACTGAAAACAATAAAATAGTAAGGGACTTTAACACCCCACTTACATCAGTGGACAGATCATCCTAACAGAAAATAAACAGGGAAACAATGGCTTTGAATGACACACTAGATCAGATGGACTTATTTAGAACGTTCCATCCTAAAATAGCAGAATGCACACTCTTTTCAAGTACACATGGAACACTCTCTAGAATATATAATGCATGCTAGGTGTCAAAACAGGCCTCAAAAAATTTTAAAAAAAGATTGAAATCATACTATGCACCCTTTCTGACTACAACACTATGAAACTTGAAGTCAACAACAAGAAAAAATTTGTAAAGACCACAAATATATGAAGGTTAAACAACATGGTACTAAACAATGAATTGGTCAACTAGGAGATAAAAGAAGAAATAAAAAAATACATGGAAACAAATGAAAATGAAAACAACAGTCCAAGATGTTTGGGATGCAGCAAAAGCAGTCTTAAGAGGGAAATATATAGCAATACAGGTCGACCTCAAGAACCAAGAAAAATCTCAACTATACAACCTAATCTTACACCTAAAGGAACTAGAAAAAAGATAATAAATGAAGCCTAAAGCTAGCAGAAGGAAATAAATCATACACATTAGAGCAGAAATAAATAATATAGAAGTAAACAAAAAACCCAGAACAGATCAATGAGACCAAGGGACCAAGAACTGGTTCTTTGAAAAAATTAGTAGAATTGATAAACTTCTAGCCAGATTTATCAAAAAGAAAAGAGAAAGGACCAAAATAAATAAAATCACAAGTGAGAAAGCAGAAATAGTAACCAAAACCATAGAAATACAACCAATTATATGAAAATATTATAAAAAACTATATGCCAACAAATGGGACAACATGGAAGATATGGATAAATTCCTAGAAATGGTAGAAACTACCAAAACTGAAACAGGGAGAACAGGCAGATAACTAGCAAAGAAATTAAATCAGTATTCAAAACACTCCTAACAGGGGCACCTGGGTGGCTTAGTCAGTTAAGTGTCTGACATCAGCTCCAGTCATGATATTGGAGTTTGTGAATTTGAGCCCCATATCAGGCTCTCTGTGTCAGTGCAGAGCCTGCTTTGGATCCTTCCTCCTCTCTCTCTGCTCTATGCCCCTCCCCTGCTTGTGCTCTCTCTCTCTCTCACCAATGGGTTAACAAAGCTTAGGGGGGAAAGCTGCCACAGGGCAATAGTGCTCAGTGTTAAAGCATAGAGCAGAAAGACACTTCAAAAGGATGAAAGCTTGGGAGAACAAGCAGAGGCGGAAAGGTGCCACAGCAGGGTGAAAACGCCCAGAATTCATCATTAAGTAAAACAAAGCAGAAAGCAGAAAGCCACTACAGGGCAAAAATGCCCAGAGCTAATTAGCAAGAAAAATGCCTTGTTAACCCTGAGGTAACATGCTCTATCTGGCTTAGCCCCTAGAAAAGCTAAGATAAACAGACACAGTGCCTGGTACCTGAAGTAAATGGCTGTCTGCTTGGCACCAGGGCTTTGATTTGTATTGACTCTAACCCCTACCAAAGCATACCTTTGAAGCCCCCTTTCTCTCACATGCATGAGTTAATGATCATTGTTTTATTGTCTCTTTCTGCATGTCCATGATGTATGAAAGCCTTCAGATCCTAATAAATACTGAGCAAAGACCCTTACACAGGGCTCTTGTCTCCTCCTGGACATTTGCCTCTCTCATATTCAATTCTGTGCCTGCTCTCTTGCTGGACAAGAGAGAACTCCAGACTCAAAGTCTGTGAACAGAAAAATAAAGCTGGAAGCATCACAATTACAGACTTCAAGTTGTATTACATAACTGTACTGATAAAAAAACAGTAGGGCACTGTCACAAAAATAGAGACATAGATCAGAATAGATAGAGCAGAGCAGAAAACCCAGAAATGAACCCACAGTTACATGGTCAACTAATCTTTGACAAAGCAGAAAAGAAGATACAATGGGAAAAATACAGTATCTTCAACAAAAGGTGTTGGGAAAGCTGGACAGCAACATGCAGAAGAATGAAACCAGGCCACTTTTTTACTCCACACACAAAAATAAGTTCAAAATAGATTAAAGACCTAAATGTGAGACTTGAATCAATAAAAGTCTTAGAGGAGAACACAGGCAGTAACCTCTTTGGCATCAGCCATAGCAACTTCTTTCTAGATATATCTCCTGAGGTAAGGGAAACAAAATAAAAAACTAACTACTGGGACTTCATCAAAATTAAAAGCTCCTGCACAGTAAAGGAAACAATCAACAAAACTAAAAGGCAACCTACAGAATGGGAGAAGACATTTGCAAATGTTTCCTTTGCTGTGCAACAATGGAATATTACTCAGCCATAAAAACGAATGAAATCTTGCCATTTTCAATGACATAGATGGAGCTAGAAAGTATTATGCAAAATGAAATAAGTCAGTCAGAAAAAGACACATACCATATGATTTCACTTATGTGTGGGATTTAAGAAACAAAATAAATGAGCAAGAGGGGAAAAAAGAGAAAGGAAGGCAAACCAAGAAATTGATTCTTAACTATAGAGAACAAACTGATTGTTACCAGAAGGGAGGTTCACAGGGGAATGGGGAAAATAGGTGACGGGGATTAAGGTGTATACTTGCTGTGATGACCACGGGGTATTGTATGGAAGAAGCTAATATGGAATTTAAGTAAAAACTTAATATATATATATATATATACACACACACACACACACACACACACACACATATATATACATATATATATATATATATATATATATATATGCATGTTCACGTTCAAATAGTTTCACATAGGAGCCAGATCACATAATTCTGTTGCATTAAAAAGGAAAAACTAATTTGAAAATCTAATTTGAAAAATGTTATCACATTCCTATTAAAGGCGATATATTCATGTCTGTGATGAGATAAAAATTTCCCACCATTAAAACCCAAGGTAAAAATATTGTTTAAACTGGTATATCTAGGATACTTAACATTATTTTTTTTCCTTCCAGGTTCCCATGGAAACTTAAAGGCAAAGTGATAAAAAGGAACAAGATAAGAGTAAAAATAGAAAATAAACTTTTATATTATATGGTATATGCTTTAGGCAAATGTGGCTGCAGTATTTAAATATGCTATGATGATGCCATTTTAAGTGACACCTTAAAACTGAGGAAAATCAGAACCACCAGGTGGATGTTATTTAACAAGTAACACTTTATGTTTTCTAGTCTAAATAATTTTAATAATGTGAAGGTAGGTGGTTAAATAAAAATGGAGCAATGGAATTGAGTTTCCTGTCACTGAAAAAGGCATTTTTTTGAGTAACAATATTTACTTAAATGTAGTGAAATAATTTCAACTTGTTAATAACAAAGAACTGTTTATATGCATCTCTAAGATTTGGATTACACTATATTATACATAATTAGAAAACAAGTAAATTAGTATCAAACAAATGGGTTTTAAAATTTTTCAAAGTTCCTTTATTCTTACTAGACTTTCATTATCTAACACTTAAATCTTTTTTTTTCAGGTTTATTTATTTTAAGAGAGAGACAGAGACAGAGACAGAGAAAGTGATCAGGAGAGGGGCAGAGAGAAGAAAAGAGAGAATCCCAAGCACAGAGCCTGACATGGGGCTCGATCCCACAGACCATGAGATCATGACCTGAGCCAAAATCAAGAGCTGGATGCTTAACCAACAGAGCCACCCAGGTGCCCCTAACAGTTAAATCTTATCACATATTACCTTCTAGTTCCAATTTTTCTATGCTAGGGTAGAATAGCATCCGTTCCTGTCTGTACCTGTTTTTCTCTACTTAAACTTGTCCTCAGGAAGATCATAAGCCTCATGCTGAGCCCCCAACATGAAAATGACTATTTAAATGCAATAATGCGAGAGGAGAAAGGCAGCTCTGTTGGCCATCAAAACCCTTAAATTTACAGTTGACCTAGAGATTCTGTGTATACTAATTTTTGGTGAATTCAAAAAAATGTTTGTGGCATGCCAACCACATGACAGTCACTGGTTACTTACCGAAGATAGTTTTGAAAGAAACGCGTTTGCCTCCTGACTCCCAAAAGGAACTTACAATATAGTGGCAAAGGTGGACAATGAACAAAATAGTAATTGCACAAATATTTAATGAGTAGGCTATATGAAAGAAACGTTCAAGTTACAGTGGAAGCTTTTATCAGGGCAATTTAACTTACCCTGACAGTAAGGAAGACTTGTTTGAAGAAGTAATATTTGAGCTCTTTCCTGAAGGGTAAAAGGAAGTTAGCTAGGAAAAGAGGGGGAGTGAAATTTTCTTGCCTGTCTGCTTTGGGAAGCGTGGCATTCTTTTAATGGAGACCAGTCCTACTCCCAATTGAAGATAAGGTATACACTTCAAATATTCTTGAGAGAGATAACAACAGTGACTTGAAATGCAATTAAAGAATAGATATGTGATCGATATTTGATCTTTTATGAAGAGAAAAAAAAATATTTTGATGGCCAAGTTTGCAGTGAAAGACAGAACCTTAGGACAACATTTGAAATAAATATGGGATTCCTGGGTGGCTCAGTCAGTTGAGCGTCCAATTCTTGATTTCAGCTCAGGTTATGATCCCAGGGTCCTGAGATTGAGCCCCACATCAGGCTTTGCATTGAGTGTGGAGCCTGCTTAAGATTCTCTCTCTCCCTCTGCCCCTCTTACCTGCTTGCACTCTCTCATTCTCTAAAATAAATATAAAGAAAGAAAGAAAGAAAGAAAGAAAGAAAGAAAGAAAGAAAGAAATTAAAAGGAACATAATAAAAGGGAAAGATGTAGAAATTCATTGAGTTTTCTTCAATAAACACTAACCTAGGCATTGTGTTGAGGATATTAACACATCATATGTGAGTTTTTAGCTCTCAAGTATCTTACAATCTATTAGGGAGGTTGTTCAATAAATAGAGCCCATTCATGTAATATGGTAAGTGCTAACGAAGAGGACTGAACAGGATAATGAGAGAACCAAGAAGGAGGCACACAGAGCTGTGCCCCTGTTCTACTGCTCTAAAGTAGGTTCCTAGACCAGAGATCTTCTGAGCACCACTCTGTTAGTCCCCAAACTTTATGAGGACAAAAACTCCTTTGCTCAGGACCTCAGGCTATGTATCCCTTCATCTGGGTATTGACTTGTCTCCTTTAAAATCCTTTGTAAAGAAACTGATAATCTAGTGAGTACATGGTTTTCCAGAATTCTGTGACACCCCTCCCCCACAGTAAGTTAATCAAAGCAGAGGAGGGAGTTGTGGGAACCGCCAAAACGTAGTCAGTAGGTCAGAAGCACAGATTAACAACTTGGGCTTGCAATTGGCATCTGGAGTAGAAGACAGTAACAAAACTGAGTCCCTGAGCTGTGGAATCTAATGCTTTCTCTGGGTAGATAGTGCCCGAATTAAGTTGAATGATAGGACAGCCAGCTGATGTCAGGGCATTGCTTAGTAGTACAAGGAGCTGCACCACTCTCCACCCCCACATTGAAAGTAGTGAAAGAACAATTAAGCACAACCAATCTATGCTACCTGGACTTAAAGAAGTAATTCTATATGGGGGATAGAGATGAACAAATATTAACTACAGGGGAGAGTGTGATATTTATAATAGTGTTATTGTAGTACTTAGAAAGGCTCATGGCCTAAGGGATGGATTCATAAATGAAGTGATATTTAGGCTAGGATTTGAGACACAATAAAAAAAAACCATGAGTTAGACCAAGATTGCTGTGGGATCCGGGAAAAACGATGCTCTAAATTAAGGAAATAATATGTGCCAAGGCCAGCAGTGAAAGAGCATAAAATGATAGAACAAAAGTCTGGTGGAAATGGAGCTGTAGAGTTCAAGAGGTAGGTACGAAGGAGAGGAGGGGATGAGAGCTAAATAGGATAAAATATCCTCAAGGCCTTGGAAGCCACATGAATAAACTGGAATCCATACTGCAGTAATGTGGAGTCGCTCAAGTGTTTAAAGCTATCAGATGCTACAATCATATTTAAGTTTTACAATCATAACTCTGGCTACAGTGTGGATGTTTGGTGGGAAGGACTGGCCAGGAGTCCAAACGACATTTGCTGATGGCCTGGACTATGGGAAAGTGTTGCAATGGAGAGGAAAAATTGATTTATATGCCTTAAATGCTTTAGGTTTAATTTACCCTTACATGAATTTACATATTTGGGAAAAATACTTATGATGTTTCAGAAATAGTAAACGTTCTTAATAGCCTTATAAAAGCAAACTGTTTAAGACTCCTTTCCTCAGTTGTAAATTGGAATAGTACTACAACTAATGTAAATAGTACTTGTTTTGTTCTTAAGATATCATAGAAGAGCTCATATTTAAATATCTTCTCAAAAACGCTTTTAAAAAAATTAAAAAGAAAAGGGGTGCCTGGGTGGCTTAGCCAGTTAAGTGTCTGACTCTTGGTTTTTGCTCAGGTCTTGACCTCATGGTTCCTAAGTTCGAGCCCTTCATTGGGCTCTGCACTAACACACAGAGCCTGCTTGGGATTCTCTCTCCCCTTCTCTCTCTGCTCCTCCCTGGCTTGTGCTCTCTCTTTCTCTCTCCTCTATAAACAAACAAACACATTTTAAAAAAGACTTTTAAATATCTTCTCAGAGTATAGTTAGGATATGGATATACCAAGATTATGGGTAAGAGCTTTTCTGGTAAAAGACAAAGTATCAGCTCAAATAATATGCAAGTGCTGAGTATGAAAGAGACACTACAATTCAGGGAATATAAATTCAATTAGTGAGACACAGATTAGAAAACTAAATTGAAACCAGTTGTTAGATAATCTTGATATGAGTCAGAAAATTTCCACTTAATCCTGTAGACAGTAACTAATGGATTTTTTTTTTTGCACCAAAGTACATAGTGTGCTGATTGCAGAAGAAATGGCTTTTCAGCTTTCTAAGGTGAAAGACGGGTTCAGATTATTTTAGATATTAGAAGTAGAATAGTTCTGCCTGAAATATTTTGTGTTGACTCCATCTGAGAATTTCTGAAAAGAAGTAGAAAAAATTTCATAAGTGGTGATGATGTCGATGTTTGTTGAAAATAATTGAAAAGTCATTGACGCCTCTTTTACTGTGAACAAAGGGAAGGCAGAGATATGAGAGAAGATTGAATCTCATGCTAAAGTTTTTGTAGAAAGCTGAGCTACTGTCTAATAGTGATAGATGATAGTGTTGATGGTCTGGATTAAATAGAAAGGGTGCGTGAACATTGAAAAAGGACAGGTTGTTGAGATGTGGTGACTTAATAATAGTGTGTAAAACCCTTAGGAAGCAAGGATTTTATGGCAGCTTCCTCAGTATTCCATGAGAAAAGGGAAGTAGGATAATCATGATCTTTAGAACTAAAGACATGAATTGTACTTTTCACCAGGAAATTTCTGAGTCCATGTCACAGATTTAGTACTTCAAATGGAAAATATTTGAAAAACCCTGGTCTGAGTGCTGTCAATGTGGTATGGAAACTCAGGTTACAAAAAATACAATTGGTTAAGTTCTAGGCATGTCTGAAAATGGGAACAAATTACAAGTAATTCCATTACCACCTACTTATTTCAAATGAAGAGAAAGGAAATAATACAAGTTATAACTATTAGAGCAAACCCAGGTAATTAATTTCAACTTGGTAATATAGAATTTTTTTTATTGGGATTTAGGGTTGTTTCAATGACTGAATTACATAAAACTAATTTCAGTTATGATAAATTTTATTTAAATTGAATGAAACATGAAATTCAACCAGTTTATTAATTTTATGCTTTTAGATGAACTGATACATCTGTGCCCTTTATGAGTCAATCGTGCCATTACTATGTTCAATTTTTCCCACAATGAAATAATCTTTATTCGTGGCCCTCTAAAGCAGTAATAGAGATAACACTGAATATGATTTAGCAGAAAATGTTTGCAACTTCAGATTAAAGATACTATTTTATACTCAAAATATACCATTCTAGTAATATTTTAGCTCATTTGTAATAAAAAGCAAAACCTAATTTTTAACAATACGATTTTAAAGTGAGGCTTAATTAAGGGAACTTCTATGATGTAAAAAATGAAATATAAAAAAGAAAAAAAAACAACAAAAGAAAAACTGTATACCTACAAAGAAGAAAAAAATAGCATGAATTCAGCAGGCATGTGTGTTTGATTCTGAGTATTTCTGGCAAGATTTTGTTGAATCCATAATATTTAAGTTTTCCTGTAAAGTATGTTGTATGCTTTCTCTCTTTAAAGGAGTGTTCTTTTAAAAACAATTGCAGCAAAACCTATCAAGATATTGTGAGGTCGGCATGGCCAACTTTATCCCTCTCTTGGATATTAATAAAAGCACAAATATAGTATTGCTGTTTTTATTGCTTTCAGTAAGTGTGGAAAGAGCCAAAGGGGAGAAAAAATTTATAAGAGGCACCAAAGTTAAGACATAAACCTGTTCCAAATTGTGACAACTTGGTAGTGAAATCTCTTACCTTGATCCCAGTAGAAATGCCCATGTAATCACTTACCAATCTGAATACCTACAGTTCATTCAGTAGTTGGGAGATAAGGAAAGAGGGAGTTGTTTACTCAGGAGCCCTCTGGCAGTGTTTCTCAAATATTTTTTGCACAAAATTACCAGAAAAGCTTGTTAAATGTAACTTTTTGTTCCCATCTCCTATACATTGTGGTATGCTTGCACTGAAGTTGTCCAAGATATGCAATTTAACAAGCTCCCTAGTTGATTCTGATATGATACCAGACCAGAGTTAAGAGGCATAGCTAAAAACCATATAAATAACCAGTGCTTTAACTTTCCTGGAATCCAAACTTTTCTCCCTATAAACTGCGTCCACTGTCAGGCTTATCTTAATGTTTATAGGGTAATAATAATAGTGATAGCTAAAATGTATTAAAAGTGTCTTTGTTCCCAGCACGGTTCCGGGTATTTGATGTCTGTTGGCATTTTTAAATTTCTGATACAATTCTCAAATGCAGGTCGTATTATTATTGTACTCAGAAGATAAGTAAATGGAAGCTGAAAGATATTGAATAATTTGCTGGAAGCCACACCAGTAAGTGGCAGAGCAAGAATGCTAGTCCTGCTGGACTGGAACCTAAATTCTCTTATAATCATGACACTGTTCTGAGACAGCAAGTAATGGTTCTTGCTCCCATGTCAATTCTCTGCCTCTACATTTCGTAGATTCCCTTGCCCTTTATCTTCCTGTTACCTTCAGCCAAGGGAGATGCCCCGGGGAGACTGTAGGGCAAGACAAAGGCAAAGCTGAGCGTTCTTCTCCCACTTAGGCAGCATCTCTAAAATAACTGTGTCACTTCACGGTCCTGCTCTGATCTGGATCAGAACATGCTCCTGACATGAATCAAGCCTCATACCCACTGGTATCCCTCCTGGCCTGCGATGATACCACCCAGTTCTTTTATTCTCCCTGTCCCAGGTTTCAGGGGCCTATAGTTTACTAATCACTCTGTTGCCTCAACATTCCCATTTGATCTCTCTGTTTTTCTACCTGTTCCCAGCTCCCTGTATTGGCTCTCTTAAACTATTTGGTGTGACCTTTGTTTTCCTGATAGGAAACAGGTTGACTGCAGAAGGCAATGTGCTGTAGTAAAAATAAAAATTAAGTGGATGAAATAAAACTTAAAGTAAAATACACTGATCTAGATGACAGCAAGTCTCCCTGTATATTTTGTATTTCAGATAGGAAAGTTTATCCTCCTATAATACTATCCATGAGCCCACTAAAATATCTGCCATTAAAATAGGAATTAATGGATGCATAAATTAAGAATCATCAATAGCTTAGAAAAATAAGAAATGAGTCTGCCTCCATCAGACTTCACCGAGCTCTTCTGCTCAGATGTCAGTTAATGACTGCTAATATGTTCTTGTTTATCTGTTTGGGTTTTTTGTTTGTTTAATGAATTTGCAGGGTTCTGGTAAAACATAGCAGACAAACTACAAGCATGTAAAAATGCCTCTCTCCCTTTCAGAACTGCACTAACATTACGTAAAGAATATAAAAGGGTATTTCTATAACAGGAGAGATGTTATCAAAAATGTATAATTTTTGAAGGTTGGAAAGTGATTGTTGGAAATCTGTTTTTATTTAACCAAATAAGACAGACAAAAATTAAATGACAACAGAGAGGGAATCTAAGAGGAAGTTCCTTAATTTGCCTCTGACATCTCCAAGTCTGGTGGCACCAGCAGATGAGGGGCTGAAATATGATGGGAACTCTGTCTGGACCAGTTGGAACCCCCAATTTACCATCCTATGAAGACAATGGACCCTACTAGCACTAATTTGTGCAGGAAGCAATAGTTGTAGTGATGGATAATTGCACTGGAATGGTCTGGACAAAGATTTGACCAGACAGAGCCAGGTGTAAGGCTAATGCTCAAAACAAGAGTCTAAGTGAAAGTCTGGAAAGCGAATCGTGAAATTACTAGCCATATTTCTCTCTCCCTGTCCCACAAAATCAGCAGCAAGAACTGGACATCCTAGGTAGGAGCCTAGAGGACTTTAGGCTACTGATGTTTGGAGAATCCTTTTGTGAAAATGCTGGTTTATAACTTTCATTGAAGCCAGCACAAATAGCAGGAGATAAGACCAGAGCGCATGCTAGGGTAAGGTTACATAGAAACATTTTGCTACATATCTTCATTTTGACCCTCCAAATTCACTCACAACCCTGGTCCACCTGCCTTGTAATCTAGGGGTCAAACCTGCAAGTACTATATCAACAGGTTCCCTTGTAGCTAGTTTGACAAGTGGGGGATAGGGACACGTTGGAGGCCAGAAGACAAAAGGAAAGGGAGGCAACCATATTTCTTTTCCTGACTCAATCTCATTAATTGGTTTTGGATGTCAGCATCTCTTTACCAAAACTCAGCTTTTATGAAGTAGGCCTTTATAAACAGCTACCCATTCTGGCACCAATAAATAACTCCTTTTTTGCTTTGGCAGGCCTGGTATTGTCATCTATGTTTTTTGGTGGCACTGTGTGGAGACTACAATGCTTGAGCCAAATCCCCTTCAACAAACAATATGTTGCCCCTGCTGCTGGGGCACTGTAACTCAGCACAAACAACTCTGAGGGCCGTCCTAGCTGCTGAGTTACTCATTTAGTCAGCTGAGGTTATCCTGAGCCTGCACTACAGTTAGACTTAGACCTCCAATCTACGTTGCTTTCTTCCTCTTTTTTTTCCCCCCACAGGTGTTGATCTGAGTCCTGAGGGCATTTCTTAATAAAATCATGCATGCTAACCTCAGCCTCAGAATCTGCTTCCCGGAAAATCCTACCTATAAAACCGAGAGAAGGCACCATCCATTGTTGATTTCCATAAACCTTAACCACTCTGGAAAGAGTCAATGGTCAAGTCTGAAGGGGCCATCTGTTGCCACTAGGGAAATGTCTGGTACAGCCTTATAAGACATTTTATTCTAAGTGAGATCTACAGCCACTGAAGAGTTTTTGGAGAGAAGGGTGATACAAAGATATTTAAAACACATCGGCCGCCTGCTATATGAGGAATATACGAGACGAAGGCAAAGGCTGAAGGAGTGAAACAGATTAGGAGACTATCGCAAATATCCAGATGTGAGATGATGGGACCTTGGCCAGGGCTGAAGTGGCAGTAAGAATAGTCCTGATTTGGAATACAATTTGCAAGAAGAGCAAATTATCTAAGAGGTAATATGAGGGAAAGAGACCAATCAAGTATAGTTCCATATTTGGTGTGTGGGGCGGGGGGGAAGGTCAGGGAACTGGAATATTAAAGTTCAATTTACTGACATGAAGGTGGTTGCTAGAAGAGCAAATAAAACATGGAAATGAGACACTCACTTTTGAACATGCTAAGTCTTAGACGCTTTTGGATACCAGCTGGAAAATCACTAGACAGTTTTATACAGAAGTCTGTAGGTCGGGGGAAATATCTAGGCTAGCTATATATACATTTGGAAGTTGTAGGAATATAGATAATACTTAAAGTCTTGTAAATCGATAACAGTGTATATAGATGGAAAAGAAATGTGACTTAAGGGCTGAACCCTAGGGGACTACAATGTAGTTAGGGAGGTGAGAAAGGATCAGTTAAGAAGATGGAGAAACAGAAGCCAATAGTGTAGGAGGTGAACCAAGAAAGAGGTGTTAAAGTGGCTGAAGGAGAAGGAAGTGAGTAACTGTGTCAAATTCTGCTTCTGGATGAAGTCGTAAGAGATTGAGAATTAAACATTTGGTGCAGTGAAATGAAGATCATCGGAGGGTTGGCAAACACCATGTTGGTGTGTTGGTCGAGAAAAAATCCTGACTGGAGTGGATTAAAGAAGGAATGGAAGGAGAAAGTGGAAATAAAAAAAAAATAAAAATAATAATACATAGGCAACTACTGTAACACATTTTTCCATAAAGAGTCAAGGAAATGTATCAATATACTATTTAGATATATATATAGAGAGAGAAACACCACAAGGGACAACTCACACATTTTAAAGTGTTTGCATCTGAAGGTACTTATAAACAAGTCTTGCTTGGCTCTTTATAGGTAACATTTGAAATTGTAAAGATGCTCATGCATTTCACTGACAAAAAATTGATTTTAAAGTATACCCATATATGTGTTATATAGTATTCCAGTTTATAATCTTGATTTTCACAAATAAACTAGACTGCAAACTTTATGAAATCAAGATTTTTTTCTATTATAGTCACCATGTTATCCCCAGTGCCTAGAATAGTAAAGTGCCACACTGTAACTATTTTATAAATATTTCTTAGTATGAATGATATTGAACTAACTTTTCTGTACCTTTTTAAAAATTTGTTAATATTCTTATATATTTTTTCATATTAAAATGCCTAGAGATAACCTTACTTCACATGTCTCTTTCTATTTTCAAATATCTTTTTAAATTGGAATGTTATTAATTTGTATTATATTAACTACATTGCTTGGAACTTTATTATATAGTCTTTCACTTTAAAATAAATTTAGGGGGGCGCCTGGGTGGCTCAGTCGGTTGAGCGTCCGACTTCGGCTCAGGTCATGATCTCGCGGTCCGTGAGTTCAAGCCCTGCGTCGGGCTCTAGGCTGATGGCTCAGAGCCTGGAGCCTGCTTCCGATTCTGTGTCTCCCTCTCTCTCTGCCCCTCCCCCGTTCATGCTCTGTCTCTCTCTGTCTCAAAAATAAATAAATGTTAAAAAAAAAATTTTTTTAAATAAAATAAATTTAGGAATGAGTAATAAACATTCTTTAGTAACAAATAATTATGAGCCTGAGTGTTTATGTAAAGAATATTTAGTCCTTGATTAATCTATGAAAACAAAATCTGACAATATGTGCAATACATTATTGCATTGCAATTGGAAAAAAAAACTATTAAAGTTTCATACAAACAAGAGTCTTTTATAAGCCATTGCATACATATAAAACCTCAGAGTAATATATTGTCCTGCATGTGCGAATGGACCTAAGTGGCTAAATGCAACTGCAATGGTGTCAGCAATAAAACTATTTCAAAATTTGGAGACAGTTGACTTTTGTTTGTTTTACTCAGAAGATGCTTGCAGAAAAAGGTAGGCACATATCTTTTATTCAAGGGAACTTCACAAACGATAGCATTTGGCATTATTTTATTTTCCTTTGCTAGGGTAACTAATAAATAAGTAACAGTCTAATAGTTTATGTAAATATTATATTTTGCAAGCTGATTATTTTGTATGACATATTGGCCTTTCTCTTTGTCCTCCCCCATGCTCTTTAACCTCACCCCCATCCGTGAGAAAAATGTGTTCCAGTGATCTGTAAAGTAAAATGCAGCAATCATATTAACAATAATATGTCATATTATCATCACTTAGTGATGAGCCCGATGACTCTTAAAATATTCACATGAAGAAAAAGCAGAATTGCAGCATGAAATTGCTATCTCTGTACGAATTCAAGCTCTCTTTCTCTAGGGATCTATATTCAGAATTTATTAACTACACTGAGAGATTACAGGAGGTAAAAGTAGGGTATAAATGATTAATGCAAAAAACTGAAAACAATTCTGTCATGTTTCTCTCCAATGCATCAGCCCCCTAAATATAGGATACAATTATTTTAAAATTATGTCCTTTCCGTTTATTTTCCACTATCCAAATTGTTATTCAAAATGTGAATAAAAAATCTTAAAACTATCTATTTACTACATATCTAAATAACACCACAGATGAGTTCTGTGTATTTTTTTCCAGCCAAGAAATTCAAAGTAGTTGTGTTATAATTAGTAGGGCTTTTTTTATGGTTGTAAGGGACAAATATTCAAAAAATGTTCAGTATTGCAGAGAGTTATAAGGTATAATGATGTTAAAAATATTTTGAAGGTATTTTGTTTGGGGACAAAACCTTAAGAAAACTCTACACCATGAAAAGATAGTAAATCAGCCTAACATATACATTCTTAAAAGCTAAGTATTTATTTATTATATACATCATTACTTAGTATTCTATTAGAGAAGTATCAAAATAAATGGCACATAAAACTAAGTGTATTTTTCTAATATTATTTGATTGCATTGTAATCAGGAAGTTCATTGTTATGGCTTCCTTTTACAATCAAAACACTTTGTTCTCCACATGACCACATAACACTTAAGTTCTTTTTTCAGAAAGCACTTATACAATATCTGAAGATCATAAATGAATTGTGGTCAAGCAATAAAAGATACGCTTTTAATGCACATATGAAAAAATTACCAACATTTTTCTGAATTTCTCCTTATAAATGGAAACAAAATTGGCTCACTCAAAGGAATTTATCTGTTTTAAAACCTCTATGGTCTCAAAGCATGTGTTAAATCTAGTTTTGATTTAGTACTCTAATTGGCATTGATTCAGATGTAGTCCAGGGCTCACAACTCTTCTATTAAGGTGGAATTGTCTATTGCTGTCCACTGATTTGTAAAATGACAATAATTATTGGAAGATGTCTGTGTCCTTGTCGTAGATTACCTCAAAAATGGCTGCAATCATTCCCCTCCTTTTATTACCCTTTGCAATTGAACTTTGCAGTTCTTCTCCAGTGGGGATTTCTATTGTTCCATGTCTTTCATGAAGTGTAGGCTTGTAACTTGCTTTGGGCAATGGAATGTGCCACAAGCGGTGAGGTACCAGTTCGGAGCTTAGACCGCAAGAAGTGGCGCACAGATGTGTCCTCTTTCTTGGAATCCTATGGCAACCACGTGAACAAGCTTGAGGGAAACTGCTTGACGAAGACACGGGCTATGCCATCCTTATCACTCCAGCTGATTACCAGCTAACGATTAACATGAGGGAGGCCGTTTTAGACCAGTATTCTGCCAAATGGCCACAAGCGCCTTGAATGAGTCCAGCAGTAATTAGCTGAGGCTCATTTACAACTGAAGAACTGACTGACTAATGGACTCACGAGTACTCTAAGGGGTTGCCGTTTAAAACCATTATTGTGGGGTGCTGAATTAAACAGTGAGGAAAACTGATACAGCCCCATATGAAGTCCATGAAATATTTTTTCTTAGTACTTCTGCCGTCTAAACCAAAGGGGCTGCTGTGAAATCTACACTGTGATGAATTTAGTATAGAGCTGAGAAAGCATACATAAACTGGAGAAATGTAAAAAAGCCTTCACCTATTTGGAAGCTCCTGCCACATTTTGGTACCCTGAACTGTGAAACTGAAAACTGAAGGATGTGTGATAATTATAATACTGTCCAAGGAATACGGATAGATAGTGCTATGCATGCTCAGTAAATCATAGAAAACTAGACCCAAGAGTACTGTAGGAAGTTTGAAGGAGTTAACTTGAAGATAAGTTCAAAATAAATAAAAAATAAACTGGTGTCTGAAAAGTGGCTCATTATCTTGAAAAGGGATACAAATAGAAAAGTAGACTTGCCATTTTATTATTTGTTTGTTTACATCATATGAAACTCAAGTGAAAATTTGGATCCGTTCCTTTAACATAATTTAGACTCTTCAAAGGTGATTTTCAAATATTTTCAAGTATGGGGTTCTTAAGAGTGAAAGAAAGACGTGCTCTCATTAGGCCCTCTCATTAAAAAAAAAGTGTTTACTTATTTTGAGAGAGAGAGAGAGAGAGAGAGAGAGAGAGAGAGAACGTGCATTGAGAGTGGGGGAAGGGCAGATAGAAGGGAGAGAGAGAATCCCAGGCAGGCTCTGCACTGTCAGCACAGAGCCCGACGCTGGGCTCGAACCCACAAATTGTGAGATCATAACCTGAGCCCAAATCAAGAGTCAGACACTTAAGTAACTAAGCCACTCAGGGGCCCCAGGTCCTCTCATTTTAACTCAATAATCTGTATTAAGTCAAATTCATCATGCTGTAGAAGTTCTCCTGCTTTATTCTAATACTGCTCCTTGGAATTACTGATTGTATTCACACTCATAGGGAATCCTAGTATTAACATCTTTTAAATCTCCATCAGTTTTTATAATGTGTTTTCTGCAGAAGCCCATCTAGTTTCACATAGATGTCTCAGAATAGTGGAAGTTAGAATGAGTGTGGGGGGGAATTGTATGAAGTTCAACCTATTTCCTTCTCCTTTCAATCAGGCACTTGTTTCTTTAATTTGTTTGATAATGAGGAAATCACATGACCTATCTTGGAAACATGCCAGGTCACTACAAAAATATATAAAATTACTTGAAAACTTTGCAAGGAATACGAGAATACCCCTGTCTGGGGTTTGCTACAGGTCCACATTACCATGATGACTGACTTGCAATTCCTAAACAGAGTTCAAGGAGAGAAGCTGAGTGAGAGAAAATCTACTGGCATCTAGACCTTGTTGTGACCTTAGAGAATTACTGCTGAGAAACAAGTTTAAACTAATGAGTTGAAAATACGTACATATGCACATACATACATAAATGTGTACTTAGTAATTAAAAACTTTTTGAGTGAAATTATGTGAAATGAAAGATATGAAAGATCAAGAGGAAAGATTCTCTGATGAAACAGAGGCAAACGCAATTAGTGAGAAATAGAGGCCACACCAAAATAAAAGCCCTTCTCATAGCAAAGGAAACATCAACAAAATGAAAAGGCAATCTACCAAATGGGAGAAAATATTCACAAATGAGGGGCACCTTGGGTGACTGAGTAGGTTAAGCGTCTGACTCCTGATTTTGGCTCAGGTCATGATCTCACGGTGCATGAGTTCAAGCTCTATGTCCCTGCATTGGGCTCTGTGCTGACAGCTCAGAGCCTGAAGTCTGCCGTGGATTCTGTGTCTCTGCACCTACCCAACTCGAGCTCTGTCTCTCTTGCAAAAGATTAAACATTAAAAAAATTTCAAGATTAAGAAAATATCATGAATGAGAGAAGATATTTACAAATTCCAAAATATATAAAGAACTTATGTAATTTAACACACACATGCATGCACACACACACACACACACACACAAAGACCCCAAATAATACAATTTAAAAATGGCAGAGGACCTGAACAGACATTTATCCAAAGAAGACATACAGATGGACATATGGCCAAGAGTCACATGAAAAGATGCTCAAAGTCACTAATCATCAGGGAACTGCAAATCAAAACTACAATGAGATATCACCTCACACCTGTCAGAATGGCTATTATCAAAAAGAAAAGAAAATAACAAGTGGTGGCAAGGATGTGGAGAAAAAGGAACCCTTGTGCACTGTTGGTGGGAATATAAACTGGTGCAACCACTGTGGAAAACAGTATGGAGGCTCCTCAAACAATTAAAAATAGAATTACCATATGATCCAGTAATTCCACTACCGGGTATTTATCATCCAATCCTCTCCCCCCCCCCAAAAAAAACCCTGAAAACATTGATTTAAAAAGATATATGCACCCCTGCTTTTATTGCAACATTATTTACAATAGCTAAGATGTGGAAGCAGCCCAAGTGTCGATAGATTAATGGATAAAGATGTTGTGTATATCCACAATGGAATACTACTCAGCCATAAAAAAAAAAATCTTGCCATTTACAACAACATGGATAGGCCTAGAGGGTATTATGCTAAGTGAAATAAGTCAGACAGGGAAAGACAAATACCATATTATTTCACTTACATGTGGAATCTAAAAAAACAAAACAGAAGAATAAACAAAATGCAGAAACAGACCCATAAATACAAAAAACAAACTGATGGTTATGAAAAGGGTGGGGGTGCAGGGATGGGCAAAATGGGTGAAGAAAAGTAGGAGGTACAGTCTTCCACTTATTGAATGAATAAGTCACAGGGATAAAAGGGACAACATAGGGAAAATCGTCAGTGGCATTTTCATAGTGTTGTATGGGGTGACTGGTGTATAGATGTATAGCATAATGTATAGAGTTGTTGAATCACTATGTAGTACACCTGAAACCAGCGTATCATTGTGTATCAATTATACTTCAATTAAAAAAAAAAGATATATGGGAGCACCTCGGTGGCTTAGTCCGTTAAACTTCTGACTTGATTTCTGCTCATGATCTCATGGTCTGTGAGTTCTAGACTCATGCGAGCTCTGCGTGGACAGTTAAGAGCATGCTTGGGGTTCTCTCTGCCTCTCTCTCTCTCCCTTTCTCTCAAAATAAATCAACTTAAAAAAATAAAATTCAAATTGTTAAATAAATAATAAATAAATAAATAAATAAATAAATAAATAAATAAATGAAATTAAAAAAGAGATAGGGGCTCAAGAGTCATGCATTTATTATTTTGATTATAAGTGGATGACAGTGTGTTTCGAATATAGTTACTAATGGAATTATACGGGCTCATTAGTGATCGTCATTGTGAAAGTGGATTAATCCATTGACAGAGCAAAAAAAGAGTACAATTTTTTTTTAAATTGTACCAACTTAACACAACATATTTCTACTTCTATGGCTAAATTAACTATTTTATTTTTCAAAAAGTCCAAAGTAAAGCAAGAGACAGACTGTTTAAAACATGGCATTATATGTAATTCTTAAGAAACACATTGTTATTTTGAGTGTTTATGTTTAACTAATATCTCATCAAATGTTTTTGCTAATGAGTTTCATATCAGGATTACCTATTTTAGTCTTGTGGCACAACAGTTTGCATTCATGTATATGATATAGTTTATGTGTATTTCTCTTAAGTGCTAAGGATATTGTATTATAAGTTTTCTATGGCTCTTGATTCAGATTTCTGTCCCACAGATGAATACTGCAAGCATCAGGAACTGTAATCACAGAAGAAAACAAGCTCTGAATAGAAGGTAATTACCAAGTCCCATAACTCTTGCGTCAAAGATAATTTCAAGATAGATAAGTATTCAATGAGAATATTTTGAAAAAATATCTAAAAATGTTTAACTGCACCTTGTTTACTAAAATGCATTCTACGAAATCAATGAACCCAGAAATGCGATAGACTGTTCATCTAAAAAAGACTTCCATTTTAATAATTGATAGCCCTAGAGGGCAGCCATTATTCAGAAAGTTACTCTACAGCACCTAGGGGTTTAACATGAACTGTGATTAATGTGACTCTGATCAAATACTGTGTAATACTGAGATTTTGATTTGAATTTTTAAATGAGCATGCTCTCTCACCATGCCTAAAATCAAACATCAACTGATTAAAATAGAAATACAAAATAAGGCAAAGGGTAAATTTTGTATCAGAAATTATATTTCATCAAGTTTGTTTTAACTTATTTAATATAATTTTTTTCTCTGCATTGCAAAACAAACAAGAGGGACCTTTTTAAAAAACAAAAACACAGTATGACAATTCAGAAGAAACTCTTTTTTTAATGTTTATTTGTTATTTTGAGAGACAGAGAGAGACAGAGTACAAGCCGGAAGTGGGGGGGCAGGGGGGGCAGAGAGAGAGGGAGACACAGAATCTGAAGCAGGCTCCAGGCTCTGAACTGTCAGCACAGAGCCCAACGTGGGGTTCAAACCCTTAACCCACAAGTGGCTCAGCCACTAAACCAACCGAGCCACTCAGGAGCCCCAAACCTTTTTACTTTTTAAAAGAAATAATGACAAATCATAATTTGAAAATATTCTTAAAATTAAAATACATCATGTTCTATTTTAAGGAAAAATGCAAATTAAAACTATGAGGCTTAATTCTCTTTGTTGAAAATAAGGGAAGAGATTTCCCTCCACTCTCTCCTTTTTCTTTGAACATTTACTTTAGAAAACTTATAAATACTTTCTCCTCTGTTTGAAATATATATAAATCCTTTTGAAGATTAGATTAGCCTTTGTCACCTTTATGACCCAGAAATGTCTTTGCCAATGACTTTTGAATATCTCTGTGAAATACAAATTTCAAGAGGGATAGCTCCCTATCTCCCAGTTTCTGAGGAAAGGTAGGAACCTAACTTCACTGGGCCCCTTTTCCAAGTTGCAAAACTACCTCCTATCATAAAGACAAGAGAAGTTTATTTTTCCTCCAGATACAGCCAATTAATTAACACACATAGTCATCTCAATTAGCAGGTGAAGTTAGGATGCACTGTGTGTAAAAACTCGTTCTGCAAGTCCTCTTACTTAAGGACTAGTTATTGTTTATCTTGAAACCACACATATAATGAGTTGTATCTGCTTGGGTATATTAGGGGGTGAACTTCTATCCTGTCTTTGCAATTTCTTAGCAGGTTGCCTGTTACTGGCATCACATTTTGGTTTAATGCTTATTCAACACTGAAGGTATTCCCTGCCTCTGCTACCAATGTGGAAAAGATTTCTGGAAAGGGAGAAATGATTTTGTGCTTGTTTGTTTTTTTGTTTTTTTGGTTTTGTTTTTGTTTTTTATTAGTTAATTTATTTTGAAACAGAGAGATAGGCAAAGAGAGTGGGAGAGAGAGAATCCCAAGCAGGCTCCATGCTGTCAGCCAATGTGGGGCTTGATCTCATGAACTGTAGATCATGACCTGAGCTGAAATCAAGAGTTGGACACTTAACTGACCGAGGCACCCAGGCATCCCTGAGAAGATCTTGTTTTTATTATAATTTCCCAATACTATCTTATACTAAGTTCCATTCTTGAGCAACACTAGAGACTATTTGATGACTCAAGATAAGGAGGGAGTTAAAGCGTGGAAGAGGAGATCTAGAAGAAGTGATAGGCTCATAGAAACTGTTTGGGATCCTTGGGAGAAAAATTCTCTGTAAGGGAAACACCAGAAAATGAAAACAGAGACACCTAACACATAAAATACGTAAAAAATTAAGTTATAATACAGATGTTAAAATCTTTTATGTTTAACATAGTATTACATTTTTATCATACACAGTCTTATTGGAGAAAAAAATTCCAAAAAGTGCACTTAACAATGGCATTTGCTAAAACACCAGAATTTTGCAAGTTAAAAATCTATTGACTTTTCATTTCTTTTCTCTCTCCTGATTTATTTCAAGTCCTACACCCTAAAAATAGACTTCAATTTATGAATATGTGCAAAGCATAAGCTTTTATCCTATGTTTAAATTCATTTCAAATATTTTATCATAGATTAGTGTAGATTACTCAAAATACAATGCATGTATCTTAATGCTTGTATTTGAATATTAATTGTAGATAGATGATTAAAGAGTATAACAGGTAAATATAAAGTGTAAGTAGGTTCAGCCTATGAAAATAAATCTTGGTGCTTTCTAACTGTGTTTGCCTTCTTATATTAGGTCCTTCTACAGCTGGATGGTTAAGACATTTGCATTTTCTTCTTGAATTCACCATTTCTTTACCAATAAGTTTTTGTGATATTTCTAAATGATCACTGCCAGGAAGAAGCTGGTCTTGTCCATAAATCATATCGTGTGCATAATTTTCTTATAATTTTGAGAATTTCCAGATTTCTATTTTAAATGGTTCTGTCTTATCTTAATTGATGGCTCACCCTGTTCACTGCAGCCCATGAAAAAGATATCCTCAAGCTATAGGCTTTTTACCACCCATGGCTCCTTGAGAGTACCGAAAGTTCACTAAGCTAACTACCTTCTAAGATGACACAATTATTTTAAGGGATTAAACCTTGTTGTTATTGTAATTAGATTTCAGACAAACTGAGTTAGCTACATATTTGTTTTGAGTTCTGCTTTGGGCTATTGCAAATGGAGGAGATATAAGGATCATTATCTCACGTCGGTCAGAAAGATAAAAGGCCATATTAAGCAAATCAATAAAAAGTCATTTTTTACTGAAAACATTCGACTGTCATGATGGCCATTGTAACCCCAAACAAACCAGCTACAGACAACAGAAAGGATCGATGTACTGCGGGGACAAAATGTAGAGGGAAGAAAATAGATGAATTCTGTATTGTTATTGGATTATATCCAGGGAAGTTTCTTACTGCTTCCCCAACTTTGTAACTATCAATCAGGTGTATAAGATTTACATAGAATATTCCAGTCCTAGCATTTGTCTTCACTTCAAGATCACATTTGAGTTTTTCAAAAACCTTAACTTAGAAATCACCATAAAACCTCTTAAGTGATTTCTTTTATGAATAGTTACTCAGATACAACAGCCAAACTATTCAAACTCGAGCCGTAACTCTTGAACACCAATGGGAAATATTTTGAATGTACCGTGTCCTTTAGATTATATGGCCTAGTTAGTGTTAAAAGAGGAACTTATTCTGTAACTTTTACATAAGAAAAATTATAATAACAAGGGACCACCTTATATTTTGGCAAACTAAATTAACGTCTAAGAATGTTGGAATGATCTACTCATTGGAGCAAGCACTTTCTACAAGCCCTGATCTTCTCCCCATTTTGTCATATACTTATCATAATGCAAGAGCTCCATCTGTGGAGGATAAATCAGGAATGGGAGAGAAGGTTTTGTCCAGACTCACAACTTCAAGACCAGTCTCCCTGGACTTGAATTCTAAAGAACTAATATCTAAATCTCAAACCAATGCAATTACACACACACACACACACATACACACACACGCCCCACATACATATACATATTTTTTAAAAAGAGAATGAATCAAATGATTTTATAGTGAAGATATATAAAATCATGGGATTCACTTCTGGCTTGTTTTAAATAGGAAGTTATTGAAGCTGAAACAGTTAAAAACAAGCCCATTTATCTTATGCATTCACCTCCAGAATCTCTATTTCATAGAGCAGCTCGTTTCTTGACTTCTCACATTTTGGAGACTCTATTATATTGAACACAAGAATATTGGTTGCTTTTGGTGAATTAAAATATATAGGATTAGAACTTAAGTGGGCAGTGAAAGTTTTAGAAGACTGAAATGGAGCTGAAGAACTAAAGCTTGCATTCATCCAAACAAAATAAAAATGATGAAATTACCTTACAAAGTAAATGGCTATTGATATATTGAAATAGTAAAAGCACTCTCATTTCTGCTTTCACTAAAATTTAGTTTGTGCGATGCAAGGAAGGTCATTGGTCAAGCTACAGAAAACTGTATGTTAAACTATTAGAGAAACATACTACAATAAAAAAAAAAGGATTTTCATTTGGGCAGTAACATCCTATGGAAGCTCTTATTTTGGAATTGACTACATGTGTGGTAACTTAAAAAAAATATGTATCTTCAATGTATTTTAAGATTTGTTTTCTTATTTAGTAAGTACATTATATCAAGGTGTCCCCCCAAACAAACCCCTTGAGTAGTCAATACTATATTAATACTTTCAATTGAAACACCTAAGAAAAGGGGAGGAGAGCAAAACTCAACAAGATAAAACTATGAATAACATTATATTTGGGCTAAAATGAGATGTGACTATGAAGAAAAAGGCTCACTTTTTCCCCTATAGATCATTATCTGCTTCTGAAAACTATATGAAAAGGGAAATCCTATCCTTCAAAATAAATAATTAATAACCTTTCCAGTTCTCTAAAATAATCAGTTATGCTCATCTCTGTCATTTCTTCACTGTGCTAACATCAAACATGTTATTTTATATGTTAGAATCTTATTTTCTTGGAAACAAAGTAAATATTATTGGACTAAATATTGACATTTCATAATAATAACAATTGATGGTAATGTTTTAAGAAAGGAAGAGGGGGGGCGCCTGGGTGGCTCAGTTGGTTAAGCGGCCGACTTCGGCTCATGATCTCACGGTCAGTGAGTTCAAGCCCCGCGTCGGGCTCTGTGCTGACAGCTCAGAGCCTGGAGCCTGTTTCAGATTCTGTGTCTCCCTCTCTCTCTGCCCCTCTCCTGTTCATGCTCTGTCTCTCTCTGTCTCAAAAATAAATAAACGTTAAAAAAAAATTAAAAAAAAAAAAGAAAGAGGGGGAGAGGAGAGAGGGAGCAAGAGGAAGGAAGGAAGGAAGGAAGGAAGGAAGGAAGGAAGGAAGGAATCATGTTACCTTAAGGTGTAAGAAAAAAAGAATGCCTAGAAAAAAAATATTTTTAATAATTAACTTCTGAAAATAATGCCAGTACACTCAGTTATTTCTAAAATGCAAATTTACAGTATTGGCCATTTGTTTATATTAAGATCAATGAATAAAGATTCATTTTTTTTTTACAATCTAGGTTTATTAGTTGATATTACAACAACAAGAAGAAATTTTGTCTCCTTGGAGCAATAAATTCTTCCTCAAATACATAAAATGAGAACAGTTTTTAAATCGAAATGTTTCCCAGGCTGTATGTAATATCTCAAAGCTCTCTGCTTGATTCCTTTTTTTTTTTTTTCATAAATAGACGTGTCAGTGTAGAAGTAAGTATAACAAAAAATGTCAGTGCAGACATTGATATATTTTGTACAAATGGAGTTTCACTAACTGCCTTTTCTGGCACAAAGTATCAGTGGTTAACTTTAAAAGGTCTTGCCTTTAACTTAATTGCATCCTATCTTTAGGCTTTATGTTATACTTTTGCTATCATGTGTTGTAGGAAGAGCCTGAAATTAGTTTTGTTCTTTGGCCCTTGCTGATTCATAGCTTTCCGTTTTCTGTGATCTATTTGTATTCAGAGCAGAATTGACTACCTTTCATCCTGCTATGAATGGGCACTTTCTATCACATTGCCTCTGTATTTAAAGAATTCCACCAGATCTCAATAAAGCAGAGAATTGATTTTTAAGATCTTGATGTTAACTCTCCAGCTTTACACAACATCAATCTACCAGTTCTTTTTCAACTTATCTTCCCCCCGTTTTCTTCCTTGCCAGAACAATGTCATGACTCACCCTCTGAAAAGCTTGTGTGTACATTATGCTCTATTTCAGGGGCATTATTAAGACCTCAGGCCACAAGCATTCATAGCATTACTTCTTCTACTTTAACTGTTTTTTTAAATGATACCAAATAATCTATATTCTATTTACCCACTTCGGACATATTCTTATCCCCTTTGGACACAGCAAAGGTCAATGAGGTAGGCTGCCATAACCACCAGTTTACAGAGGTCACTTTACCAGCAGAACGGGCTCAATTTTATCCCAATTCTCAGATCCTTCCAATGAAACAATGGCCATCACATTGAAGAATTGAAGTGACAGGGATGATAGTTTATTTCTAATGCTGACCACTTTTATAGGACATGGGACATGGCACAAGTGTGCAGGAATTAAAACTGAGTATTTTAAATTCTATTTGTAATTCTGAGAAAACTGCTTCCTACTGCAGAAATGATTTTATTCTTTTTTATTCCACTCTTTATTTCAACCATCCCCAAGTTCTTCCCTAGGATTTCTTTGCGGGTAAAGTTAGCTATAAATCCTATTTAATGTGTACTTTTTTATATGGCTTTTCCAGCTATTATTTAATTATAAGATGAAATTTATAATCAGCAATCAGGAATAGAAGATATACAGGTTTGTCTTTGCTTCTTTGTCCCACCCCCAAAGTGTTCCTAGTTTATCTTGTTTTTATAACAAAAAGTAAATATCACTCAGCCCCTCTTCCTTTCTTGATGACCAGGGAAATTTCAGAATGGCACATAAAAGTATTTATTTTTCTAAGTATGTGTACTTGTTTTTCTTTAAAAAAAAATCAACTGTATTATTCCACATTAATTTTGCTACCTAGCACTTGAGACACACCAATAATTGGCAAACCAGACTAATACAGACCAAACATCTTGCCTAGTATCAAGCTTTACTAATAAGTTACTATGTACAGTTAATCAATAGGTTTAGATGAAGTAGAGGGAAGTCTGGAAATCAGGAATAGCTCCCCAGATCCTGTTTTCTCACTATGGAAATGTGTCTTCTATCCCAGAATAAGGGATGAGGTCTCCAAGTGAGGTGATAGCAGGTGGAGTGTATGGATTTTCACACATCTCCAGTTTGTATCCCACAGAGTTACACAGTTGCATAAGCTTCTCCAGGGAGCCTTGTCTTATGAATACATCAATACTGGATTCCCCTTATTACAGGAAATGCTTAGCTAGACACATCCTGCTAATGGCATTTCGGAGATAAAATCTTCCACCTTAGACAAATATCATTTGTCTTTTAACCTAGACTTCGGGTGATAGAGATTTAGCCATCTGCCATCTTTTCTTTCCTCCCAAGGTGCCCCACATAAAGAAAATGAAGGCCCATCAAGCCAATTACTGTATGTACCTCCTTCACCAGAACTACACTTTTGTTTCAAACACTCTAGATTTCCCAGGGCAATTTGGGTGACCCTGTGATGTACAAAGTAAACATCTAGCTTGAGTTTGTCAATTGTCCAGCCATGTGGTGGTCTGGCCTCTGCCTCCCTCTCTGGTTGTATTCCCTGATACATTTCTCCTCACTCTGCCTCCTCCTTCTTACCAGACCACCTTGCTTGGGCCCACTTGCCTTCTTCCACAGCAACAATGTTACATGCGGTTCTTCCACAGCAACAATGTTACATGTCTGCATGCGTTTGTCCTTGCTTGCTTCTCTGATATGAACACCTTCAGCCAGTTTTTCTTGATGCACTGATTCCAGTTTCTCCTTCAAGCTTGACCACAGGCACCCCTTGCTCCAGAAAGTCTTCTATCCAACCCCAGTATGACAAATGATGACCCTTTCCATGCCCCCTCCACCCTACGCCTATCTTTATTTATACATTCACCACACTATACAAACGTTTTCTCGTGACATGCTTTCTTCTCTTACTTGTTGCTGCATTTCTAAGATCTCATCCATGCTGTCACAACAAACATCACAATTTCATACATAAGCAATGGCAAGTTCAAAATTCTTAAATGAACACCTGCTTAATGAATGAAGCTGCTCTCTAACACAATCCCATTTTTTCTCATTAAGAGCAAAACAAGACAAAAAACTGTGCAAAGTACTGGAGATGCCAAATAAGATAGCCAGAACTATGCTTTCACCTGACAGAATAATGTAGTGTTCTTAGGAAGAGCTCTACTAGTCACCTATATCAGAGTGCACGGGTGGGCAGGTAGCTAATTAAAATGCAGATTTCTAGGCCAACCCAAGGCCCAAAATTTAGAATCTCTGAGGATAGACCCTAAGAATCTATACTTTTCTAAGAATTTCCCAGACCAGTTATCAATACAGAGAAGTTTGAGAATGTCCGGTCTACTAGAGATCATATTCCAAGTATGATTCAGTGAACTAGAGACAAATCTTAGGTTAAATTTTACGGTATCAAAGGAACTAGGCCATAATAGATGTGATTCATCATTTTAGCAATTACAGGATTTCATCAGAGTTACAATAAAAATAATCTGTGCTATAAAAGGAAACACACACATGCACACACTTTCCTGCATGCAGCACAAATGTTCAAAATTTGTCATATTTCTCCCTGCTTGGTAAACCCTGACTACATATAAAACAAAAAGTTTCTCAGTAGTACTGAACTTTTTCTTTTCTTTTTGTTTTATATTTATTAACAATATCACTCATTATAATCATTACAATATACACTAACTTGCATTGCTATTAATTACTACACATATTTTCTTCCAAAGATTGGCTATTCCTTGGAATCAGAGATTGAACATCTTTTATAATTCCCATTGACCATAACAAAGTGAGTAAAACAGAGAACATCATAGCCAGCACAAAAATAATTCAAGAGTAAAGTTATTTCTACTTAAATAGCAAAATACAATACACAGTTGATGAAACGTCCAGTTAGGCTTTGTTCATTTAATTAGCTTACAATAGTGTGTTTAGAAATAAACCAATTTATATGGGCACTCTTTCTACGTTCTTATCATATTTTCTTATACCATTATTTGAAAATTGGAAAAGTACATTTACAGTGGCTTGAGGACATTGTAGTTATATTTAGACAGAACTGAACATGAACTCTAGGATTATAGGAAAGATGGACCCTAGCTATCAGAAAGAGTATAAGAGAGTGTTAATTTGAGTTTTTCCCTGAGGTGCAGTTTTATTTTTCAATAGGACAGAAGAAATATGTATCACCCAACTCAGTACTGCTTGTTTTTCAAAAAGCCCTTAAAATTTTTATTCTTCAAATAGTTTTTATGGCAACTACAATATCGTAATCACAGGATTACACTGCAAGCTTTTCTCAAGTTTCTTCAAAGAGCCCAGCTTTAACTGACCTTTCAGTTGGATGTATAAAAAACCCTTGGTACTTCAAGGTCTTTGCTCAGTCTTATATAATAATGAGTGTTTTGGTTTTTTCTAGCTGATGCTAAAATTCAGAAAAGTTAATTTACACATCACTAAATGAGAACAATATGTATATTAATAAAATAATATATATTAACATGATGCATATGAAATATTTTAACATGTCTTTGCAATGACAAAGTCATGCAGACTTTTAAAAAAACTAATATTTATACAAATATGTTATGTTCTTCTGTTTATATTCACTATATATGTTAAATACTTACTAAATTTCAGGCTCTACATAAGGCAAGACACTGGTATAAATATGAATACGGCATATTTTATAATATTCAAGGGAGCTCAGAGCTTATTAAGTAAATTAGAACACGTAATCAAATAGCATTCTAGAAGCTAGAAGGGGTTAACACCAGAAGAGAAAGTTACATAAATTATGATATATGAATTTTGTTAAGATATTTAATTGCTTTAGGCCTTAATTTTCTCATTTGGAAAATAGAAATAATAACGCCAAATGGAAGAATTATTTATAAGATTGCAAACAATGTAACACAGTGCTGTTTGCATTCTATTAATAGGTCCTCAAGAGGCAGGAACTATCAGTCCTATTACTAATATGCTAAATCTTTATCAAAGCAGAGGAATTTTACCCGGATTTAAAGAAAAGAAAAGAAAAAAGAAAAGAAAAGACAAAACTAAAACAAAAAAAGATGTTCCCAGTGGGAGTTGAGAGGCAGAGAAAGTAACACAGGGAATCATAGGGACAATATAGAGGGAAAGACTTAAAATATTTTTCCATTTCAACAGAAGGCTGAGGATAAATCCTCTTTTTACAAAGCTTATTTTTATTTATTTTGAGAGAGACAGAGACAGCATGAATGGGGGAGGGGCAGAGAGTGAGGGAGACAAAGAATCCCAAGCAGGATCCATGCCAGCACAGAGCCCCATATGGAGTTCGAACTCACAAAATCCTGAGATCGTGACCTGAACCAAAACCAAGAATTGAATGCTTAACCAACTGAGTCAGCCAGGTGCTCCAAGGACAAATTCTTAGTATGCAATAACTCTACTGTGATTTAATAAATGAACATTAAGTTTTTTTGGTACAGTTCACAAATATTTTATTTATTTATTATTATTTTTTTAATATGAAATTTATTGTCAAATTGGTTTCTATACAACACCCAGTGCTCACCCCAAAAGGTGCCCTCCTCAATGTCCATCATCCTCCCCTCCCTCCCACCCCCCACCAACCCTCAGCTCATTCTCAGTTTTTAAGAGTCTCTTATGGTTTGGCTCCCTCCCTCTCTAACCTCTTTTTTTTTCTTCCCCTCCCCCATAGACTTCTGTTAAGTTTCTCAGGATCCACATAAGAGTGAAAACGTATGGTATCTGTCTTTCTCTGTATGACTTATTTCACTTAACACTCTCCAGTTCACAAATGTTTTAGAAAGGTAGGCACCTGGACCACTTCATTTTTCTTGCGTACATTGTTTTTTCCTTCAGAAGACAATGTGGGGTAGGCTAGATGACTTCATATGATTTGGTCAGAAATGCAGGAACTATATAAGTGAACAAACCATTAAAATCCTTAGTAACAACCCACACATGGAAACCATTGTCCATGACTGATGACGTGAACTGATGATATAATGTGTGGTTTAAAAAAATGTGATTGTCACTGGGACTTAACCACGTCTTTATGAGTGGTATCTGTGTTGGTTCTGAGGGTAGCTGTGAGCATCGGAATAGAACAATCCTGTTCTGGGAAAGAAGGAAGTGGCATACACTTGGTTTGCTCCAATCTGTGCATGCAGATCAAATACATTTTTTTCACTCACACGGGGAATACTGAGACACTTTGGACAGCTCTTATACTAAAACTCCTCCTCTAAAAAAAAGAAAAGCATAGTTCTTTGATGAATGTTTATCATCATAAAATAATAATATTTGTTACCAATTTGCTTAAACGAAACGAAGCAAAAAGTATACTAGAATGAATTTTGGTAAAATTCTACTGTTTAAAGATTCTGCCAAGCTTATATTGACTTTACTATTTACTGTGTCCAGAGAAACAGGAGGTATTTCTTTTGCTGACTTTTTTTTCTCTTGCTGACTTTTTGGGGTAGAACTAAGTTCCCTATTTATTTTATATTTTATGACAACTGCTGATGTTACCATAAGGAATCCAAAAAATAATATTTTACATTACTATTTAACACAATCTTAAGGAATAAGTTTTCAAACACAGAACTCAAACATATTTCTGGCTTTCAAGGTACAGATTTTTTCCCTAGGAATTAACTTTCATTACTGGATTTTTTCTATTTTGTTTTATTGTAAGGCAACATTAATACTTTTTACTGCCAGTTCTAGGCAATTGAGAAATCTCTCCATCCCTCTTAATCAGGTAAAATGTGCAATGTTGCTGAAGAATGCCAAGTTTTATTCTATGAGATTTTGGTTTAAAATACGGCCTGATTTCACAGTAAGACAATATGCAACCAAAGAGATGTAAATTTTCACTAGCACTGAAAGTTAGGTGTGTTGATCAAAGATATACAGGTTCCAGAAAAAAAAAAAATTATTAACTACAGCAGGGAAGGGGTTTTGAGGACTATTAGTGGAAGCTGAGAACAATAGGAGTGACTATAACCCTTTATCACTGTATCTACAGATTTACTTTAGGGGCACAAGTTCTTAATTGATTAAAGAGAAAGAAACCATCTCTTACTAAAGAAGCATTAATATGTGAGGCATATTCCTACTATCAGCATTCCCATTTGGACTTCTCTTTCCATATCTATTTTAAGATTACATTTCATAATAATGTTATACAAATATTATTATACAATATGATTGGTGTTACATTTTGAGATAGTACAGAGGAGAGAAAATTAAGAAGGGCCACAGGAACAATAAACTATTGATATGGTTTTGTTTTACGGATTTATGCAGATGACAGAGAATGTCTAGTTCTCCCAAAATAATCTTCCACACAGCCTGAGCTAAGCATGTGATGAAAGAACTCGTTTGAGTACAATGGAGCCAGTTTGAATAAATAATTGTCAAACAAGAGGACCTAGCTACAGACTGCGAATGACACAGATGTAAGAAACAAAAATCTAACATTTACCTTGTGTAGAGCGAGAGGTGCCAGGATGATTCCAGCATGCAAGCTGAGTAAAAGGTAGGGGCGTCTGGGTGGCTGCAGTAATTTAAACGTCCAACTCTTGATTTGGGCTCAGGTTATCATCTCATGGTTTGTGGGATAGAGCCCTGTGTGGGGATTCTCTCAGCCTTCTTGGGATTCTCTCTCTCTGGCCCTCCCCTGCTTGCTTGCACTCTTTCTCTCTCTCTCTCTCTCTCTCAAAATAAATAAACCTAAGAAAAAAAGACTGAGTAAAATGCAAAAAAAAAATAATAATTAATTTTTAATTAAGCAAACTAACATGGAAATACAAAAAATTCAAAAGCATAAGTTAACTGTTACTTTTGAAAAGCAGAAGAAAGTCCTATCTTCAAATAACTTTTAAGAACTTATTCTGAATACTTTTAAATAACTTTCTTGGGCTAATAACTGATAAAAGCAATACCTTTAAATTTTTAAAAGAAAAAAATTGAAAGTAATGAACTCACAGATCCGAGATAATCAACGACCAGCACAGAAATGTGGAAAAAATCATAATAAAATTGTTTAAGACCAATGATAATGGATACGTCAGATGAGTAGCCAAGAAAAAAGACATATTGTCTATAGATAAAGATGACAGCAGATTGCTCATCAGAAACAATTCAAGTGGGAAGATAATTAAGCAAATTCCTTAAAGTACTGAAAGAAACAAAAGAGATATCTTTCAAATACAAAGGGAAATTTAAGATATTTTTAGACATGCAAAGAGAGAACAATTCATATGCATTCAGACATAGAAAAGCTGAAACAATTCTATACCAGATAGAAAAATGGATCCCCACAAAAGACTGAAGAGTAGTAGAAATGGTAACTGCCTGAGTACATATATGGTTGTTTTTCTTATTACTTAAATCTTTTTAAAAGATAATTGGTTTTTGGGGCGCCTGGGTGGCGCAGTCAGTTAAGCGTCCGACTTCAGCCAGGTCATGATCTCGCGGTCCGTGAGTTCGAGCCCCACGTCAGGCTCTGGGCTGATGGCTCAGAGCCTGGAGCCTGTTTCTGATTCTGTGTCTCCCTCTCTCTGTGCCCCTCCCCTGTTCATGCTCTGTCTCTCTCTGTCCCAAAAAAATAAATACAAACGTTGAGAAAAAAAAAAAGATAATTGGTTTTTGAAACAACAATAATAATGTAATATGACATTTATAACATGTGTACAAGTAAAATATCCAAACGCTAACAGAACACAGGTCAGAAGGGAAAAGTAGAAATATCCCAGTATTTAAAATTTTTTTTTTCAACGTTTTTTTATTTATTTTTGGGACAGAGAGAAACAGAGCATGAACGGGGGAGGGGCAGAGAGAGAGAGAGACACAGCATCGGAAACAGGCTCCAGGCTCCAAGCCATCAGCCCAGAGCCCGATGCGGGGCTCGAACTCACGGACCGCGAGATCGTGACCTGGCTGAAGTCGGACGCTTAACCGACTGTGCCACCCAGGCGCCCCTGTCCCAGTATTTAAAATAAAATCTCCTTTTGTTCTTAACCAGTAACTTCTCTAAAAACTCACACCAATGGATTTCAAACCGACTGATGTGATAGAATTTGTCATGTATCAGTTCTATATGATAATTACAATAATGTTGCAAGTTCCCCAAATTTAAAAAAGTTGTTCAGAGGCTCCTGGGTGGCTCAGTTGGTTAACTGTCGGACTTCAGCTCAGATCATGATCTCACAGTTTGTGAGTTCGAGCTCTGAGTTGGGCTCTGTGATGACAGCTGAGAGCCTAGAGTCTGCTTCAGAGTCTGTGTCTCCCCCCCCCCCCCAAAAAAAAATAAATAAATATTTATTTGTTTTTTACATTTATTTATTTTTGAGAGACAGAGAGAGACAGAGCACAAGTGGGGGAGGGGCACAGAGAGAGAGGGAGACACAGAATTGGAAGCAGGCTCCAGGCTCTGAGCTGTCAGCACAGAGCTGGATGCGGGGCTCCAACCCACAAACCATGAGATCACGATCTGAGCTGAAGTTGGACGCCCAACTGATTGAGCCACATAGGCGCCCCTATATTAAAAAAAAAAAAGGCTGTTCAGATATTGGTGCCCAAAGAGAAGCACTAATGTAAATTATAGCATTAGAAACAAACCATGTAGCAATTCTGGTTTTATTTTTGTTTAGTTCATTTGTTTCTGTTTTGTAATCATCTAGAATTTCTGAATTCTGGCCTGTATCACAGTATGGTTTATTTTTTAACAGTGTCTTTACTTTTTCCCAATTACATACCCTGCATATTAAAATGTAGAAACATTCTCCACCTTTACTAAGAGCAGAGATTGAAAAGAAACACATGGACCCCTGGTCTTTTGATTTCTCCACCTTCGATAGAGGAATGAGTTAAAACTTCCTCTTAAATTTATAAGCGAGTAATACAAACTCTGTCACAAATGGTAGCTGACATTCCCACATTTGGGAAATTTTCAAAGAAGTAAGAACTGCGACAGAGAACGCACACTCTGTCTAAAGAGAGCTGTTTCAGCAAATTATTTTCACATTAGATTGCTAGCCTGGCATTTTCACATATTTTTTCTTCCTAAAGCAGCTGAAAATAT
Source organism: Prionailurus viverrinus (assembly GCF_022837055.1). Classification (NCBI taxonomy): domain Eukaryota; kingdom Metazoa; phylum Chordata; class Mammalia; order Carnivora; family Felidae; genus Prionailurus; species Prionailurus viverrinus. Next base: position 116,388,322 of record NC_062569.1, read on the forward strand.
GGATTTTTAAAATGTTAATTCTTGGGGTGCCTGGGTGGCTCAGTCAGTTCAGTGTCTGACTTCACCTTAGGTCATGATCTCAGAGCTTGTGAGTTCTAGCATATCGGGCTCTGTGCCGACAGCAGGGAGCCTGAAGACTGCTGCAGATTCTGTGTGTGTGTGTGTGTGTGTGTCTGCCTCTCCCCCATTCACGCTCTTCCTCTCTCTCTCTATCAAAAACAAAAAGAATAAATTAAACATTAAAAAATAAAATAAAATATGAATTTTATAGGTTGATAATTAATGTTAAAATTAATATGTCATGGGCCAAGATACCGTAGGCCAAACATATATGTGTGCACCTATACTACAGTGTATATATAATGTGTCTGATGTGTACAAACGTAATAAAACACACAAAAAGCATGCACATATATGCACACTTATACATGCATGCAGACACACACACATAGACACAAAAATTCACAAAACTGTGGGATACACTGGGACCATAAGTCTCTAGTTGTTTTTGTTTTTGTTTTTGCTTTTGTTTTTGCTTTTGTTTTAAGGTGCTTTTGTCTAAGTTCAGCTTTAGGTTTTTATGCTTTGGAATATAACTATTTGGAGAAATACACATTTGGGAAAAAAAACAGTTTGGCAGATACTATCACTACAAAAGAGTGTCTATTTAACAAAACTAATGTAGCACAGCAATTTTTTTCAGATCTCCATATTCTTTAGTTTTCATGGCTGTAAACCTTGATTTGACCTGGCCCTTCAGTGTTATTGGTTTTGTTTTGTTTTGTTCTTTAACCTACTTTTTTTTGAAAAGACCTTTGAAATTCATTTCTCTTTGTTGCCTGTTAACAGGACTTGTACCACAGACTTGCAATGAAGCTTTCTGCCTCACTGAACCACTTTCACAGAATCTGTATTAAAAGGAATGGGTTCTTTCTTCCCTTCTTCTTTTCCCTAACCTCTTCCACGTGAGGACAAAGAATACCTTTGAAGGAAGCCTACAGATCTCAACATATCAGGAAAGAGGATTGATTGTGCTTTTCTTTATTTCCACAAGCCCCATAAAGCATGAATTTGTTGCTACCAATATCATTATTTTGGGTCAGTTGTGTACAACTTTGAAACAGATTGGACAGAGCACGGCTCCAAATATAGAAACCACCTAGATTCCTGTGCTTTAAAGAAAGGTGAGATCTTAAATTTTAAATCCGCAGTAATACACTTTCATTGCTTTTTTCTTCTCTTAATTTTAAATTGTTTTTGGGTAGCAAACAAATATATATATAGTAAGCTCAACAAAATATCAATAAATGCTGTGGTTTGACGTAATGTGCATCATATTGACAGATGTGGATGTCCATGTGGAAGGACATGATACAAATATATACAATTATATCATGCATAACTGCAGTAAACAAGTGTCAGGTAAAACCTAACAAAAAACTAAATGAGCAAGAGAATAAAAGCTAACAATGGTTTAGCATGTATCATGAAGTAGTGGACTTCTAGAAGATCCTGCCAAGATTATTTCTTACTTTTTTATCTTTTATTAAATACATAAATTGCCAAACCATAAACTGGGGTACTCTTGCATTAAAGATACATAGAGAGAAATTGATCTATTTACCTAATTATATCTCATGATAGAAATAGAAATAAATCTTCAGCACTCATCATCAGTCTGAGCTTAACTTATGTATGGAAGGAAAACTTCTGAAGGCAGATGAAATTTGAAAAAAAAATCACTTGAGAAGTTTAGTGGCAAGTTAGAAACAGGTTTATACACATTCAGTGAAAAGGGAGGAAATGGATACTTTTGCAGAAGAAAAAAATTGAGGACCCAAAGAGTGTATCATGCCTTGATTTTTAAAACCATCAATAGAAAATTAAATCCTAAAACTGGAAGCTCACCAAGTTAAGGACAATGGTGCTGTACTTTGAGACTGACGAATAGATTGAGGTATAAGAGGAAAGAGAGAGCTGAATAAATATGAGACTAAAATTCTGTTTCAGATTTGCTCAGAAAAGCATTATTAGTTTGCTAAATCTGTCATAAAAATACCACACCGGGTAGCTTGACCAACAGAAATTTATTTTCTCACAGTTCTGGAAGCTGGAAGTCCAAGATCAAAGTGCCAGCATGGTTGGATTCCTGTGAGACCTCTCACTTTAGCTTTTGGAAGTCTGTCTTTTTGCAGTCTCTTCACAGGGTCATCCCTCTGGCTTGCACATCCCTGGTGTCAATCTCTCTCATAAGTATACCAGTCATATTGCATTAGGGCCCCACTCCAAGGACCTCAGTTTAACTTGATCACCTCTTTAAAGAACCTTATCTACAAATAGGGGTCCATTCTGAGGTACTGGGGATTGGGATTTCAACAGATGAATTTGGGAAACGCAATTCAGCCCATAGTAAGGTATTTGCAGTCACTGAAATGGCATATTCAGGAGATGAGCCACACAAAGAAGAAAGCAGTGGCTGTCTGACAAAAACACTCCACAAAAATTTTAGCAGTCTTGCAATGCTGATGAGACTGAGGTTGGAATTCAGGTCCCACCAAGATGAAGTTTCTTTAGTTAAGAGTAAAAAGGAAAAGAAAAGAGAGAGAGAGAGAGAGACTTTAAGTTGAAATCACAGAGTGGCTAAAACTGAGAATTATTCTTTAGGAAGAAGAACAGCTGAAAATAACCAGCACTAACACAGCTTGACATACGCCCTTACTTGGAGCAAGGTGATCTAAAATTCCTCTAACTGCTTTCCAGAAAACATTAAATCCTTCAGAGAGGAAGATAGCATAAGGTAGAAACTTGTCAACTTTTTTTTAAAGTATCTGGCATTCAATAGATCATAGGCATTCCAAGGAAGAGGAACAGATAAACCAAAACAAACCAATCAAAAGCAACAAAACAATTAAAAAGACTCACAAGCCCACATACTGCTCCTACCAAAAGAGATTGAGAAATTCCAGCTTCAGCACCAAAATAAAAACAGTTTAGAAGTCATCACTGCCATATTTACATGAGGCAAAGCTGAAGCAAAACTGAAAGTAATAGTTTTTTGACCTATTAGAAAACTGAGGGGGCAGAGCAAACTACCACTCCCAAATCTGAAACCACAGGTGAATCCAGAGTCACCGTTTAGATCTGTTGGTCTGGAGCAGAAGCCACTGGAGTCAAAACCACTGGCAGGAATACTTAGGGGGTAATTTTGACTAATTGCTGAAGACTAGTATAGGTTAGTTTGAGGATGAGAAATCCCCCTGGTGCCTGGGTGGCTCAGTTGGTTGAGCGTCTGACCTGGGCTCAGGTCACAATCTCACAGTTTGTACACTTGAGCCCCACATCGGGCTCTGTGCCCAGTGCCTGGATCCTACTTCATATTCTGTGTCTCCCTCTCTCTCTGCCCCTCCCCCACTCATGCTCTGTCTCTCTCTCTCTCTAAAATAAAGAAACATTTAAAAAATTAAAAAAAAAAGAATGAGAAATTCCTCTGGGGACACTCATACTTTAACAAGTTTTCTCAAGGAAACACACCAAGATCTCAATGTCAAGATCCAGGAAACATTCCTTCGTGTCCTTCCTTCAGGAGGACAAGAATAGTCCTTACAGAATGCACATGGAGAATTCTCTATAATAAAGGCCTATTCTGAAGAGAGAAGATTTTATCCCACCTGGACGAAGGGCATTCTTCACATTCAAGCCCTCTCTAGTCTGTTCTCGCTTTTGATACAAGGGGGGAAATACTATATGTAGCACTGGAAAAATAATTGTAAAAGGTACAGTCTAGGACAAAGACTCAATAAAAGATTTATTAATAACATTATAGAATGCTTCCCCTCCCCCACATTTCACCACAACACCAACAGGGCTAGAGCATAATTATAGTGTAACGTGAAAAGGACATTATGTAAAAACTAAGGAAATCAATAAAATATAGACTTCAGTTATTACTATTATAATGTATTAATATGGTTCATTAAGTTTAACAAATACATCATATTCATGTAAGATAATAATAGAAACTAACTGCAGGGTATACAAGAACTCTCTATACTATATAATTTTCCTATAAATTTGAAAGTGTTCTAAAACACAAAATTTCTATTACAAATTTTAAAATACAGAAAAATTTTTAGAGAAATATTTTTAACTTTATTAGTGCAAGCAGGGAAGCAGCAGAGAGAGAAAGAAAAAAAGAATCTCTGTACTGTCAGCACAGAGCCCGATGTGTGGCTCAAACTCACAAACCATGAGATCATGACCTGAGCTGACATCAAGAGTCAGATGCTTAACTAACTGAACCACCCAGCTCCCCCGAAAATATAGAAAACAAACAAACAAACAAATAAACAAACAAAAAACTCATGGGTGATATAGATACTAGAAATATTAGACAGAGAATTTATATAATCATAATTAGTTCAAGAATAAAGACTAATACCACAGGCAACTACAATTTATAAAAGAGTTATATAGAAATTCTAGAATTGAAAAAAATGCCAGAAATATAAGTAAACTCTAACTTTCCATAAGGGAACAAATGTTCACCTAGAATTCTAGAATTAATGAAAATATCCTTTAAGAATTAGGCAAAAAAATAAATTTTAAAATTAACAAATTCAAATCAATCACTAATAGACTTGCACTACAAAATAAAGCAAGTATTGAGGTTAAAGAGAATGGGTGTAAAAGGGAAAATTGCACCTTGAGAAATGAACGGTTAGCATCAAAAAAAGAAAATGACAGGAAAAACTAAAGCTATTACTTCTCTTTATTTAAGTCAGTTAAAATATGTATGACATTAGAGCAAAACTTAAAATACTAATATACGTTTAAAAAATGTTTGTTGTTAAAACACATATAACAAAAGGTGGGGAGGAAAGAGCCTACACAATTTTAGGTTTTTAACTTTAATTTGAAGTTGAATGAAAATTAACTTATTACTTCTAAGTTGAATGAAAATTTAAGGATGAATACTGTAATACCAGTAAGGATAGCTAAAATGCCAATAAATACATTAAAATGGAATTTTGGTAAACAACAAATTATATAGGAGGATTTGAAAGACAGAAGAGAGATATCAGAAATAGGAAAGAAAAATGGTAAAAAACAATAAAATGGCACATAGATCTAAATGCAAGAATATCAATAGTTAACATTACATACTAATAGTCTAAATACTCTAATTAAATGGTAGATACTATCAATATAAATCAATAAGCAATGTTCCTAGTGGAAAACAAACTTTAACAAAGAATGATAAATTGAAAATAAATAAATAAAGCTGTTGGGAGGCAATTCAACATGGTGGAGAAGTAGGGGGACCCGAAGTTCCCTCATCCCACAAACACAACAATTGAAGCCAGAGGACTGGAAATTCCAAAGGTCTGGGCTGCAGAGTGATAGAGAGGTCTCCAGGGGCCCACGGGAACAAATTGGCAGGTCATAGGTGTGTGATTGTGAACTGGGAAAGATAAAACGGGCAGTGTAGGCATGGAGAGGAGGGATCCCTTTCAGCAGAGAGACAAAGGGGAGAGAAAGACAGGCTGTGGGAGTGTACGATTGTATTTGGACAAGAGAAAAACCACAGACCAGGGATCAGAAAAAAAATGGAGAAAGATCCAATCTGTAACTGTGGGGCTTCTCCCAGACTGGGGCCAGCTGCCCAGTTCTCCCACTTGGGGAGCAGAGGAGCCAGCCCGGGGTGGGTAACTAGTTCAGAGACGCAGTTCACAGTGGAAGAAAGCAGTCCTCTCCCTGGAGTGCTGTGGGAAGACGGTATATAGCCTTTCAAAGGACAAAGGACCCTGCCAGCGCCCATCAGCCAGAGGCCCTTAATTGGAGGGGCAACACTTCTTCAGAACCAGGGAGCACTGAGCGGGATCCCTTAAGACATCAGGGTTTGAATCCCAGATGAGCACCAGGAAGGCACAGGAGACTGTGTAGTGAAGGAAAAAATAAAAAATAAAAACTACAACAACAAAAATGACCCGTCTGCGCCCATGCAGCACTGTGAGGATGGCCTAAACCGAGTGTTTTGGGACACCTGGTCTGGAGAGGAGAGACTGGCATATTACCATTTATCTCCCCATCACCAACAAGGTGGGGCTTCAGGGAAAGTACAAGGGGACACTGTGTAGGAGGGACCAGGCTACACCAAACCATGTCTCTCCATGCCTAGTAACCACATATCCACCACAGGGAGATTGATGCTGACCAACCAGACAGCTGCTCCTCCAGACCAGCGCTGCCACAGGTTCCAAGGTACCCAGAGGTTTGGCATTTTCTTTTTATTTTTTTTAATTTTTTAATGTTTATTTATTTCTGAGACAGAGAGAGACAGAGCATGAGTGGGGGAGGGGCAGAGAGAGAGAGGGAGACACAGAATCTGAAACAGGCTACAGGCTTTGAGCTGTCAGCACAGAGGGGGGCTCGAACTCACAAACTGTGAGATCATGACCTGAGCAGAAGTCGGTCGCTCAACTGACTAAGCCACCCAGGGACCCCAAGGTTTGGCATTTTTCTGATTTAATTCTTGGTCAATTCTTGTTATATATATATAATTTCTTCTTGCTTTTCTTCTTATTTCTTCCCTTCTCTAGTCTGGTTATTCTGGTTGTTGGTTTGTTTAAGCAGACTGGAGTAGTCATACTTGTATCACACAAACTAGATTTTAAACTAAAGGCTGTAACAAGAGATGAAGAAGGGCATTATATCATAATTATGGGGTCTATCCATCAAGAAGAGCTAACAATTATAAATGTTTGTTTACCCAATTTGAAAGCACCCAAATATACAAATCAATTAATCACAAACATAAGCAATCTTATTGATAAGACTACAGTAATTGCAGGTGACTTTCATACTCCACTTATAACAATTGACAGATCATCTAGGCAGAAAATCAATAAAGAAACAATGGCCCTGAATGATACACTGGACTTGACAGATATATTTAGAACTTTTCATCCAAAAGCAGTAGAATACAATACTTCTCGAGTGCACATGAAACATTTTCCAAGACAGATCACATACTGGGTCACAAAACAGCCCTCAATAAGTATAAAAGAATTGAGATCATACCATACACTTTCAGATCACAATGCTATGAAACTTGAAATCAACCACAGGAAAAAGTCTGGAAAACCTCCAAAAGCATGGAGGTTAAAGAACATCCTACTAAAGAATGAATGGGTACCAGGCAATTAAAGAAGAAATTTAAAAATATATGGAAACAAATGAAAATGAAAACACAACAGTCCAAACCATTTGGGATGCACCAAAGGCACTCCTAAGAGGAAAATACATTGCAATCCAGGCCTATCTCAAGAAACAAGAAAAATCCCAAATACAAAATCTAACAGCACAACTAAAGGAACTAGGAGAACAGGAAAGAAACCCCAAGGCCAGCAGAAGAAGAGAAATAATAAAGATTGGAGCAGAAATAAAGAATATAGAATCCAAAAAATACCAGTAGAACAGATCAATGAAACTAAGAGCTGTTTAAAAAAAAATAATAAACAAAATTGATAACCCCCTAGCTAGACTTCTCAAAAAGAAAAGAGATGACCCAAATAGATAAAATCATGAATGAAATTGGACTTACCACAACCAAACCCTGAAAAATTATATACCAACAAACTGAACAACCTGGAAGAAACGGAAAAATTCCTAGACACCCACACACTACCAAAACTCAAACAGGAAGAAATAGAAAATTTGAACAGACCATAATTAGTGAAGAAATTGAATAAATTATCAAAAATCTTGTAGCAACTAAGAGTCCTGGGCCAGATGGCTTCCTAGGGGAATTCTACCAGACATTTAAAGCAGAGTTAATACCCATCTTCTTCAAGCTGTCCCAAAAAATAGAAATGAAAGGAAAGCTTCTGGACTCATTCTATAAAGCCAGCATTACCTTGTTTCCCAAACCAGACAGAGACCCCACAGAAAAGGAAAATTACAGGACAATATCCCTGATGAACATGGATGCAAAAATTCTCAACAAGATACTAGCAAATCGAATTCAACAGCATATAAAAAGAATTATTCACCATGATCAAGTGGGATTCATTCCTGGTCTGCAGGGCTGGTTCAATATTCGCAAATCAATATGATACATCACATTAATAAAAGAAAGGATAAGAACCATAGGATCCTGTCAATAGATGCAGAAAAAGCATTTGATGAAATGCAGCATCCTTTCTTAATAAAAACCCTCAAGAAAGTCGGGATAGGAGGAACATACCTAAACATCACAAAAGCCATATATGAAAAGCCACAACTAATATCGTCCTTAATGGGGAAAAACTGGGAGCTCTCTCCCTGAGATCAAGAACACGACAGGGTTGTCCACTCTTACCACTGCCATTTGGCATAGTGTTGGAAGTCCTAGCCACAGTAATCAGACAACAAAATGAAATAAAAGGCATCCAAATTAGCAAAGAAGAAGTCAAACTTTCACTTTTTGCAGATGACATGATACTCTACATGGAAAACCCAAAAGATTCCACCAAAAAGCTGTTAGAACTGACACATGAATTCAGTAAAGTCGCAGGATACAAAATCAATGTACAGAAATCAGTTGCATTTCTATACACCAATAATAAAGCAACAGAAAGAGAAATTAAGAAATAGATCCCATTTGCAATGGCACCAAGAACCATAAAATACCTAGGAATAAGCCTAACCAGAGATGTAAAAGATCTGTATGCTGAAAACTATAGAAAATTTATGAAGGAATTTGAAGAAGACACAAAGAAATGGAAAAACATTCCATGCTCATGGATTGGAAGAATAAATACTAGTAAAATGCCAATACTACCCAAAGCAATCTACATATTCAATGCAATTCCAATCAAAATTGCACAGCATTCTTCTCAAAGCTGGAACAAAAAATCCTAAAATTTGCATGGAACCAGAAAAGACCCCGAATAACCAAAGTAATGTTGCAAAAGAAAACCAAAGTGGGAGGCATCACAATCTAAGACTTTAGCCTCTCTTACGAGGCTGTAATCATCAAGACAGTATGGTATTGGCACAAATATAGACACATAGACCAATGAAATAGAATAGAGAACCCAGAATTGGACCCACAAATGTATGGCCAACTAACCTTTGACAAAGCAGGAAAGTGTATCCAATGGGGGAAAAAAGTCTCTAGCAAATGGTGCTGGGAGTACTGGACAGCAATATGCAGAAGACTGAAACTGGACCACTTTCTTACACCATACACAAAAACAAACTCAAAATGGATGAAAGATCTAAATGTGAGACAGGAAACAATCAAAACCCTAGATGTGAAAACAGGCAACAACCTCTTTGACCTCAGCTGCAGCAATTTCTTGCTAGACACATATCCAAGGCAAGGGAATTAAAAGTAAAAATGAACTACTGGAACCTCAAGAAGATAAAAAAATACTTCACTGCAAAGGAAACAATCAACAAAACTAAAAGTCAACTGACAGAATGGGAAAAGATATTTGCAAATGACACATCGGATAAAGAATTAGTATCCAAACTCTATAAAGAACTTACCAAACTCAACATCCAAAAAACCAAATAATCCAATCAAGAAATGGGCAGAAGTCATGAATAGACACTTTTTTCAAAGAAGGCATCCAGATGGCCAACAGACAAATGAAAAGATGCTGAACGTTACTCATTATCAGGGAAATACAAATCAAAACTACCCTGAGATACTACCTCACACCAGTGGCTCACACCTCACACCAGTGGCTAAAATTAACAACTCAGGAAACAACAGATGCTGGCAAGGATGTGGAGAAGCGGGAACCCTCTTGCACTGCTGGTGGGAATGCAAACTGGTGCAGCCACTCTGGAAAACAGTGTAGAACTATCCTACAACCTAGCAATTGCACTAATAGGTATTTACCCAAGGGATACAGGAGTGCTGATTCATAGGAGCACAGGTACCCCAATGTTTATAGCAGCGCTGTCAACAACCGCCAAATTGTGGAAAGAGCCTAAATGTCCACCAATTGATGAATGGATAAATAAGATGTGGCTCATATATACGATGGAATACTACTTGGTAAGGAGAAAGAATGAAATCCTGCCATTTGCAGCAATATGGATGGAACTGGAAGGTATTATGCTAAGTGAAATAAGTCAGTCAGAGAAAGACAGATATTATATGTTTACACTCACATGTGGAACCTGAGAAAGAAGACCATGGAGGAAGGGACAGGGGAAAAAAATAGTTACAAACAGAGAGGGAGGGAGGCAAACCACAAGAGACCCTTAAATACAGAGAATAAACTGAGGGCTAATGGGGGTGGGGGTAAGGGGGAGAGGAAAATGGGAGATGGGCATTGAGGAGGGCACTTGTTGGAATGAGCACTGGGTGTTGTATGTAAGCTATGAATCACAGGATTCTACTCCCAAAACCAAGAGCATACTGTATACACTGTATGTTAGTCAACTTGGCAAGTTACATTAAAAAAAAAAGAAAGAAACTAAATGAATAGAAAAAGATAGTTCTTACAAGAAATGATCTTGAAAGAAATTCTTGTTAGGCTGAAAAAAGCTGAAGTTCCTAGTTTAACATCAAATCACATAGACTTAAAGACTACTCTCAGAGAAGAAGAGGAGCTTTTCAAAATGATAAGAATAATTCAACAGGAAGACATAAAATTGTGAATGTATTATAATTTCTAATTATAGAGTATCAAAAAGCATGAAATAAACTTCAACAAAATTAAAGACATATCCAAACTCACAGTAGGAAGTTTTTAAAAAAATTTTTTTAACGTTTATTTATTTTTGAGACAGAGAGAGACAGAGCATGACTGGGGAGGGACAGAGAGAGAGGGAGACACAGAATCAGAAGCAGGCTCCAGGCTCTGAGCCATCAGCCCAGAGCCCGATGCAGGGCTCGAACTCACGGACTGCGAAATCGTGACCTGAGCTGAAGTCAGACGCTTAACCGACTGAGCCACCCAGGAGCCCCCATAGTAGGAAATTTTAATATGTCTTTTGTCTTAATTTTGTCTTTTGATAATAGATAAAACATATAGCCAAGAAATTAGTAAAAATATAGAAGAATTACTATAGTATCAAAACTCTTCTAATGGACACTTATAGAACCTACATCCAACAATTCCATATCCAAATTCTTGTCAAGAATAGCTTCACCAAGAAGGCTCATATACTTGAATATAAAACACTCTCAGCAAATTTTAAGGGCTAAAATTATGCAGAATATCTTCTCTGACTACAAGGCAATTAAATTAGAAACTAGTAGCAATAGGAAAAGACAAAACATTTGAGTATTATGCAACACACACTGGGTAGTCTACAGACCAAAGTATTTGACAAAATCAAATACTTATAAGTGAATGGTACTGAAAGTATAGTACATCAAAAATTGGGAAATGCAATAAACTGGTAAATGAAAAGAACTGAAAAGGAAAATATAGAGGTATGAAGGTGAAGGAGGGAGGAAGAATGTAGAGACAGCTTTTGGGCCCTCTAGTTCTAAGGCTGTACCATTTGGTACAAGCGATGGGTATTCATGACTCCAGATGGCTCTGGATAGCTGAGTACCAGAAACAACCCATCCTTGTAAAACAATTAAAAACAAAACAAACAAAACAGAAGTATGAATAGACACTTTTAACAAATTGTGTTGGGCCAACCTGGTAGCCACGTGTAAAAATACATTATGTATTTATCATACACTGTATATCAAAAAGAACTACAAATTAATTAGAAATTTAAAAGTTTAAAACCTATGAAACCATAGGCAAAATCTTATGATTTTGAAATAGAAAAGACATTTTTAATGTTTATTTTTATTTTTGAGACAGAGACAGAACGTGAGTGAGGGAGGGGCAGGAGAGAAGGAGACACAGAATCTGAAGCCGGTTCCAGGCTCTGAGCTGTCAGCACAGAGCTCAAGGCAAGGCTTGAACTCACAAACTATGAGATCATGACCTGAGCCAAAGTTGGACGCTTAACCAACTGAGCCACCCAAGCGCCCCTAGAAAAGCCATTTTTAAATCGAAAAGCATGTGCTATGTTTGCAATTCTCATGTTTATTAATAATAATCTGAATGTACACAGTAGGTTTCTGGAACAGAGTCAGCTTAATTATTATTATTTATTTAATAGTGGTTGCACTGACTCCCTTTTGCCCAAAATTTTTCCCCAGGACAATGTGATGGGAACCAGCTGTCACCTATACGTAATGGGGTCTGTGCTGTAGGTGAGAGCACCAACAAAATGAACTGGGTACTGATGTGCATACTGTCCTTCTCCCCTCTGTGAAGGAGGGAGAAAATCTTTTGTTCCTTGGAAAGATTCTGATTTATATCATCTTTTGTAGTGTAAATAAATCTCTCCAGGGAAGGATAAGAATATTGTCTTCCCCTTTGCAACCCAGGGATATCTCCTTGTCCCAGTTCTCAGCACTGTTTGAAAAGTAAATGTACACTTCCAGAGTTGAGTAAATCTCTTCCAGGTTCTCATTGCTGTAAATTAACTTCCAAGACTTGCTCTTTTAGACTAGGCCCTAAGCTTCAGTAAGATTTTTCTTAGCCCAAATTATGCAGAAACATAAAATATATTCTCTACAACTCCATGTCATGAAATTTAATAGCATTGAGTGACTAAAAATCAAAATTTTTCCTTCACAAGAATAAGCAAGTAACATAAAATTATATAATTTTCAATACCAACTTTTTATTATTGTTTTAAATTTATTGTTTTATTATTTAATTATATTGTTTATTATTATTGTTTTATTATTGTTTATATCAAACGTATGCTAAATTTTAAGGGGAATTTATCATATAATTTCTTATATAGGATGCATTGAATGATATAATGGCCAATGCTTTGATTCATTTGAAATTAGTAGACATAACTCAAGATAGGGAGGATATTTTATATCTTTGAATTCATTTATTCCTGTACCATATGACATTTTTTTTTATTTATAAATACTCACATGTACACCTACTATTTTCAATCAGAATGGAAATGTTTCCATTTATCATTCCTGAGTTACTGGGGAGGTTTTAAAGGAAAATTTCATAAAACTACTGCTCACTACTTTGATTTTTTAAATTATAACCATGTTTAATTATTAACTACTGAAAAAGATATTGTTTTAAATCTATGATGCCTCAGTTATTTGTAAAAGTTGAGTTATAGAAAAAAATTAAAATATTTTCAAAGTAAATCTCTGATTCAGAACTGATTACTTTACATCCCTGTAGTGGATGGACCAAAGGGAATACTTGGAAGAATAGTTTCTAAAACTGAGCTGCACAAATGTCAAAACCAAAAAGTACCGGCCAACTGAATCTGTCTTCGGAATTTTTTTGGAAGGCTCAGATACCAACCTTTGCTTTCCATCTTATTGGCCAGCATTTTGTCCAAAACTGTCTTTTCCTTCAGCTGATGTCATGGATTACAGTATTTTAGCAAGATACAATGCTACTCCTGACAAATTTTAGATTCTATTTAAAAGGATGAAAGTTAAAGGCACTTGTGTGGCTCGGTGGGTTAAATATCTGACTTCAGCTCAGGTCATTATCTCACAGTTTGTGAGTTCAAGTCTCCCATGGGGTGAGCTTGAGCCCAAATTGGGTGAGCATGGGCCCTGCTTCTGGTAAACATGAGCCCAGCTTCAGGTGAGCCCCGTGCTCTCTCTCTGTCTCTCTCTCTCTGCCCCTCACTCACTTGCACCCTCCCTCTCTCTCAAAATAAATAAATAAATAAATAAATAAATAAATAAATAAATAAATAAATAAATAAAAATTAAAAAAAAAATAAAAGTGTTACCCTTTAAAAAAGTGTAAGGATGAAAGTTGATAGATTATCAGTTTACTCCTATAGTGATGTTCTATGATGTCTATCACCCCATTGTTCTGAAGTTATACTTCAAATATAAACCAAAAATGTAGTAATGAAGAAAAGAAGCAATATAAAATTGTACTCCTTTTCTTTAAAAAAAAACTGGAAGTATTTATAAAAAAGAGAACACATGTCATACATGAAAATGTACAAATTTTATACAACTTCTTCATTTCTCATGACAATGAGAATGGGAACACATTTGAAAATGTAAACAAATAGCTGAGAACAACATTTCAATGGAAGACCATTATTAAAACTACTGTTATTAAAAGAACAAAAGGACCTAGACCTGGAACCACAGTATCTTCACCCTCAAAGATCCTTTTTAATGGACTCATTAGCTCTACCAAGATAAATTTTTGAAGTGAAACATTGGTCCCAGTGCATAGGGCTGATATTTGAAATCAAAGTTTAAACTAACTGTTTATAACTCAAGACAATAGTGGCCTGATACTTGAAAGAAAGTATAGTATCTGTGTTCTATTAGTTTATACTGACCATAGTATAATTTAAAGTAGTATGCCTTATAACATTTTCTGTCTCAGCATAACTTAAAAGTTAGGAAATTTTGTAATTACCTCCCAACAGAATGGAATTAATTCAGAGCAAACTACCTAAAGCTGCTAATGGCTGCATGATCATGTAATTTTATTGTTTTAGCAAACAATGATAGCGTTCATTTAAATTTCATTTAACTTAGCTTTGATGAATGCATGTCAAATAAAAGAAATCTTAACTCTTTTGGAAGGCTATTAATTTTTATTTCCTTTGGTGAAATTTTAGTTCTTTAACTGCTACTGCACTCCATAAATAATGAATGATTTACTTTGCATAATCCAAAATGCTCTGTATAAATATGATACGATTGAATTTTATAGGCACAAACCTTTTGATATTTTAAAAGAATTGAACAGATTTCAGATTTCAGCCTTAAGTTTCCCCACTTAGTTATAAAGAAGAGCAGTTTTGCTATTCTTTGTAACTAATCTTTGCATTATTGTTGTAAAGTCCTCTAACTTAAATCTAATTGTTCAGCGACACAGTTAATGAGTAATTTCATAAAATACTAAATTAAAGCTAATAGATGAATGGATATTGTACCCACTAGGAATATATTAAGAGGTGCCTGGCTGGAGTTGTGTCCTGTAGAGTGTTTATTATGCTATTGCTTGATAGAATGGAAAACATATTCATTATTCAAAGATGTCTTCAAGTTTACAATCTGCTTATTATTTTAAGGACATAATAAAAAAGTAGCATTACTTTGAAAAGTTGAACATACCACAAACAATTAGAAAAGTAACTAGAAAGTGATAGGGAATGAATTATTATATTTCAACATGAATTTTCTGACCATAATGACTAGAAAAACTGAACTTCATTCCTCTTTATTTGAGTACACTAAAGGAAACTCATTTTTTCAAGACACGACAACAGAGACCATCCACTTTCTAATGAAAATCTATTTCAGGCATATGGTTTGAGCACATTCATGTCTTTCCTCTCCTATTATATTATAATAGAGTTACAGTAGAGGTCAAAAAAAAAGGACAACTTATAGCAATAAAAAGAAAAAAAACATTTTCTAGATGATATAAATCCAAGTGGAGGAACAGTGCCTGATGGATCAGAGGAGAGAAAATGATAAAATGAAATCAGCAATTAAGGAAGTCATGGTAACCTGCAGAACACTGAGTATTTTCTTCAGGTGCAATAGCCACATTCAAATTGCACAGCAACAAATGTTCTGTTTTTATCATATGGGTTGGCATTGTTCCATATACCATAAATAAAATCAGATACTAAAGCTTTTAGTGTGAGTTTAAGAGGTAGTACAGGTGCATATGCAAATTTCTTACAAACAAGTAACAGTCTGTCTAGCATCTTAATTCTCATCAACAAAATTCTATTGTAGAATAAAAAATAAGATCTAATTTCTGAGGACAAAAATTATTTTTAATGTAAAATTTTATTTCCAGCTAAAATAGTATTCAGGTGGAAGTGAAGAATAAAAAAATTTTAGGAATGAAGAAATTTCAAGAATTCAGAAATATTATTTCTGCTGCATACTTCCTTACAAATTATTTAAAGATCTATTTTATGAAAATAATTTAAAAGCAGATATAATATCAAGGAAAGGGGAGATCTAACCAATGAGAAAAATATTGGAAAATTTCAGGATCAGAGATCAGCAGACCTATAAAACAATTAATTATACCAAGTTAGAGCAAGATGACAGATGCTTCAGGATGAGGTTAGAGAGAATTATTTGGGACAAAAATGAATTCAAACATTCACAAAGTATGGTAGTGTCTATGAAGAAAATGGCAATTAGTTCAGAGCCAAAATGCAAAGCCATCAGAACTGGACTCTAGGATTATTGTTCAATGATGAAAAAAATTATGGTTATAGAACAAAATGTAAACTTACCCACCTTGAGAATATGAAAATAAACCTGTAAACAAAAGAGATGAGAGAGGAAAGTGGAGAGGAAAGAGAAGGATGGAAATATTTCATAATCATTTTTAAGAATAGGAAATAATGTGATATTATATATGACTGATAATAAAATGAATATATAATATCATTTTGCTTCAGGGCTAAGGTGACCGGTAGAAGATCTAAAGACACTGATATAAATATAAAAAGGTCAATATGTTTTATTCAGTCTACCTATTCAAATGTTAATGTCATCTAAGACCACTCACAGACTCATGTCGGATGTTTGACCAAATAAACCTGGGCATTCCATGACCTAGCCAAGTTGACACATAAACTATCACATTCCCATCTGATGAATTCCAAAGTTAAACATTTGTTGACACTTTTGTAAGCCTCTGTGAATGAGAAAGATATTATCAGCACTCTCATAGGATATAGGCACATTAAAAAAAATAAATCTATCATCTATCTATCCATCTATCTATCTACCTATCTACCTACCTACTTACCTACCTATCTATAGTTATGTAAAGTAGGCTAGAAGAATGTGAAATAGAAACACAGAGAAGGGGAATTTGTGCTGTGGGATACTGAGAAAATACGTATTAAATGTACACTTGATCTGGGGTGCTTGGGTGGCTCAGTCGGTTAAGTGCCTGACTTTGGCATAGGTCATGATCTTGCGGTTCGTGGGTTCTAGCCTGTGTCAGGCTCTGTGCTGACAGCTCGAAGCCTGGAGCCTGCTTTGGATTCTTTGTCTCCCCCTCTCTGCCCCTCCCCTGCTCATACTCCTTGTCTCTCTCTCTGCGTCTCTGTCTCTCTCTCTCAAAAATAAATAAAAATTTAAAAACAATAAATGTACATTTGATCTGAGTATTATTCTACTCAATCATTCAAAATGGATTCCAATATCAGTTAATGAAGTTAAAAATGACTTAGTTCAAACCTTAATAAATAAAAAGTCCCTAAAGATTTTTTGGAATTATGATTACATCTCAAAATATTTTAAAGTACTGAAAAATATATTTTAAAGTAGCAACAAAAGTGGGGAACAAATAGAAAGTAATAAAAATAATTCGGCACAGATCTAAAATCTAGTATTATAGATGAAATCAGAAGTTCATCACAAGATTTATGTATGTGAATAATACTTTTCTAACTGATATTAACTGATGAAAAACATCTTTGAGACAATCTTTCTATAACTATTACTAATATCGCTGATGATTTTGGAAAGATCTTGTATCATTTTGCTTTCACACAAAACTAGCAGATAGCAAACAACCACAAAACATCAGTAGCATACTACAGTACGTGTTTATTTCTCATAAGTCTCTGTATCACTAGGAAGTTGACTGATCTCAGCCAGGCTTATTCTGGGTCTGTGAGTCAGCTGACTCACTCTCCTCTAGGACATCTCTACTTTATACCTCTCTCAACATTCTTCTGAAAACAGCAGACAACCTGAGCATGTCGTTCTCATTGTGACAGTTGAAGAACACAAGAGATAGAACCCAATCACGCAAACCCTTTTCAACACTCTCCTTATGTCAGATCTGCTAGCATCCGATTGACCAAAACATGGTTGAGCCCAGGGACAGGGAACTATGTAAACCCACAAAAGAGATGCCAGACAAATCTTTAAGGCAAAGGTCAAGGATAGATAGGAGTTAGTGGAGATTTGGATCCAATGCTGAAATCTACTACATATCTAAAGAGAGGGTTTCATTTTGAAAAAGTCATTGTGAGATAAAGAGATTCGCAAACAATTCAAACATATATTATGCTTATGAAAAAGTACAAAGCTTTGTAAACTAGTTATGGTAGCTGGTGGTATTACTGTCATTGTGGCTGCAATTATGATATTTAGTAATGGATATGCCTCTTTTGCATATGGTGAGTGAAAGAAATACAGTGATGCATGAAAGGTAGAAATAAAGGAAAGGAAATGAGTAAAATTGATAGCTCAAGTAACATTAAGTTTAAGTGTGGCAAGAAGAGGAAAAAACGGTCAGTAAAAATAGTTTTCACTATAGAGAAAAATAAATGAGATTATTTTATTTCAAAAATGCATGAGTTTCAAGTCATAACATATATTCAGGACAATGGAATTGAATTATAGTTGAAGTAAAAATAAACTGAATTTGGCTAACTTTATTCTTTTGAAAATTTTTTTAAAGTTTAGTTTTCTATTTATTTTGAGAGAGAGATAGAGAGCAAGTGAGGGAGAGGTAGAGAAAGAGAGAGAGGGAGAATCCTAAGCAGGCTCTGTGCTGTCAACATAGAGCTTGATATGGGGCTCGAACTCATGAACTATGAGATCATGACCTGAGCCAAAACCAAGAGTCAGATGCTTAACCGTTGGCTATCTTAATTCTTAAAACATGTGACCAAAACACAATTCTCAAATTTTTACATCTTAAACATAATAAATAATGATTACCAGGAGAAACTTTTAAGAAATTACTTTAGCCACCAAATAATTGAAGTCATTAAATGAATTCTACTTGGGTGTTTATAGATGTACTGAAATTTTTTTTTCTGGATTATTTATTTAATGAATTCAAATATGTTGTCACTCATTCACAATCTCCTAAAAAATAAAGTAGTAAATATTCTTTTTACCAACTTAAAAATTTTATGGAAATCAACCAATACACCTATTTTGGGGTTAGATACATATCACTGGTTTTAAAAAGTCATGAAATGTAAACTTAAATACAAACTATATTCCAAAAAGTTCACAAATTTCCAAGAACTTATTTTATTTATAATAAGTGGACTATGTATGTGCCATAGGAAAAAGCTCTACATAAATCTTTCAGCACACTTCGCCTTAGCTAAATTAGCTGCATTGTTCTTAATTACTCAACACTACATTGAAAAAATTAGGAATCTAAAAAGCATATAGGAATATAGTTCCTAAACTTTCCTAAGTTTAGTTAATGAAGTGAGAAAATTAGTCACTATTAAGAGTATGCAGTTTATAGTCCATTGGACAGAAGTTGTTGAAACATAGGAATCAAAAATTCTTCATAAATTCAGGTTCAGATGGGTTTTTCCTAAGTGTGTGTGTGTGTGTGTGTGTGTGTGTGTGTGTGTGTGTGTTGACAGGTAGGTAACATAAAGAAATGGTACCTATATAAATCCATGTAGATATACCTATTAAATGATGGAAATTTGTTTATAAACCAATATTTATAAAAATGTTTAGTCTTTTGTGTGAGAAACTATTTCTCCTGATGATAGTTAAAATGAAACTTAGGAATCAAGAGAGAATTTGGTCCTTGTAAACGGACCAAAGTTGCTATTTAAGAGGAACAGAAATGCCCTAAGAGCTTAGTAAATTAATTCCCTTCTAAATCCAGAAGGAAGCAAAAAAAAGAAAAATCCACAGAAATTTAGATCCAAATGGAGGCTGGTGAAAATTCAGTTGAATTTTCTGACAAGAAAGTGAATTCCAATCCAGCTATACTGACAGGGTCACATATTAGAACTGTGCCAGGACTCAGGCTCCATATTTCCCAGCTTCATGCCCTTTCCTCAGCTCAGAACTAACCTCGAGAGGGGGATCCTAGGAGTGCATTATTCTGTTGCTAAATCTTTAGGCTTTAAATCTGGATGGAAGGGGGAGCAGAGATTGATGTCACAGTTGACTAGACAAATCTGACAAAATATATGCAACTTTTTTCTTCTGTAAGCCACTTCCAGAGTAATTATATTTACAGAGAATTTCTGATATGAGAAGTGTAGCTTGAATGTCAGAATGTGGCAGGCACCCAGGGTTGTCACTGCCCCGAAATAGCACAGCTGTCAACACATCTTGATTTCCTCTATAATTAGAGAGATTTAGTCTATTAACCACTTGAATGCCCAATGGACACATGATATATTCATAAGGCAGCACCTGGAGCAATAAATGAATTTTGAAAAATTACTTTTAAAAATAAACCAAACTATGCTCAATAGGCACGGTTTTCCCAAAAGCTCTTCTTAGAGAGTGCCTACTGATACCAGAACTAATTGCTGATCGATTTAAGTAAACCAACTATCAGCCCATTCTGGGGAAAGGAAGGTACCTAATTGAACTAATTACATGTTTTCTGACTCACTGTTATAAATGCACACATTCTTTATTCAATCCACGACATTTTTTCCATAATTTAAAAAATACCTTTGTTGCATTTTCCTTACTTCAAAAGTAATGTACATTTATTTCAAAATGTGCCAAAAACTACAAATAATTATAAAAGTAAAAATCACCTGTGATCTTATATTCACAGCATTTAAAAATGTTACATATTATTCTATTATATTAGCATTTTAATATACACACTTCCAAGATTTTTTCTCACATACACAGGAGTTATATATATTGTTTGGTAATCTAAAATTTTTACTGTTGTCTAAATATTTTTGTCATTAATTATCCAAAAATAAGTTTGACGTCTTCGTATTATGAATGACTAAAATGATTTAACCAATCCCCTGCTTTTGTACATGCACGTAACTAATTTCTTTTGAAATAAAAAAGTGGCTAACTTAAAAATATACATATTTGATACATGTAACTCTTCTGATAGTTAAAAGTCAGTGTAAATTCAATTGATTTTAGTAGGAATATTTTAATAGCAAGCCTTGAATAAATAACTTTATATTAATAGGATATTGGTTGAAAGGTTTTCAATTTTGAAACCAAAGCATCTTATGCTCTTAATTTTTCCATATTTTTCACGGAAGAGAGTTTAGGATTTTCATAAAAATTATAGCTAATAGTGCATGACTGGCAACAACAGAAATAGAATAATGAAAATAGTCTCACAATAAAGATTTAGGTTTCCGATATCTTGAAACAAGTGTGTTTTTGAGATGATGTAAAAATATATATAACATTTACATATTAGGAACTTTGATAAAACAATTTAATTTAACATTTGTGTTGCCCTAATGAGACAAGTATTATCAGATCATCACTACTGCTGTATAAATCCAGAAGCCACGGTTGTCTTGTTACACAGTTAAATAAACTTTTTGTTGGCATACAGCTAGTAAAAGAAAAAAACTAATATTCAAATAATTAAATCTATATTTCTGTAATTATCATTTCTATACTGAAAAAGATCCTAAGGAAATTTTACCTCCCTCTCTTCTCCTACTTTTAATGACAGGGAATAGAGTTATATGGTCTTTTTATATGGTCTCTCAAAATATGATCTCTCTTAGAGAATATTCCATGTATACTTGAAAAAGATGCGCATCTTGCCATTCGATGGAATATTCTATAAATGACAATTATGTCAAGTTGGTTAATAGTAATATTCAAGTCTTCTATCTTACTGATTTTTTTTATTTATCTCTTATATCAACTACTGAGAGAAGAGAGTTAGTCTCATCACAAGAAAAAATTGTCACTATGTGTGGTGATGGATGTTAAGATGTTAAATAAACTTATTTTGGTAATCATTTCACTATATATATATGATATATATGTATATATATCATATATATATATCATATATAGCACCACTATATTATTCATTTTAAATTAATAACATGTTATATGATAATTATATTTCAATAAAATTTGAAAAAACACAGACAAAAATAATAAATCAATTGGTATATGAAAATTCAAATGCCAAGTATGTTTCACAAAAATCCTAGCAGTAAAAAAATGAGATAAATTACATGACTACAAATTAAATAAAACAAACAAAAATTTCTAGATATAAAGGAAATACCTAACAGCGACAATTTTTTTCCAAGGGATAAGAGCATTTACTAGTTGAATATATATTGTTGAATATATATTTCTCCCCCAAATGATGCTCCAGTTAAACAGAGTATGTCTGTTTTTTCCACATTTCAATAAAAGAAAGGAAAGAAAAGAAAGAAACTGATCCAATAGTGAAAAATTGTAGGTTTGAGTTATATTTCCCAAATATGAGCCAATTTGACAAAGAACCTATAAAATAAATAAGATACATCACTAAATTTTTATTTGGAAAAATCTCTAAGATATATTTTTAAATGAAAAAAGCAAGGTGCCAAACCATCTGTGTAAGATACAAACATTTTGGTATAAATAATATATGCACTTATCAAATGATATGTAAATTGTCTGGAAGAACATTAGAAGGAATTAATAATATTTCCACCTGGAAAGTGTGACTGGGTTGGGAAGAAAGGAAAAATCTTCACTTTTTATTTTATATTCTTCTGCATCAGTTTTATAATTTTTAATCATACGTGTTCTGTTTTACAATGATCAATAATGATAACAAAAGATTATATTATAAGAATAATGATATTCTATTATTATAGACATAATAAATAATCATACATTTAATATGTGATAAGTATACATGTTAAATATGAATTAAATATATTTAATCTATATTAATGTATAATACATCATAATATTATATATTTTGAAAGGTATGTATCACTAAGATTGACACGCACTAACAATAAGAAATAAACTAACTATATTGTTTTCTTCAAAGAGTAGCTAAATGAAATCAGAAATATGAGTAGACACACTGCATTAGTACTTTAATAACGTTTTTGATAAATTATTGGTGATAATCTCATAAATAAAGTAAATAGTGTCAACTTAGATGGAAATTTCCAGAAACGCAATGCAAAATTTTGATGTTTTGTATTTTCTATTGGTTTATTCCATTAATAAGTTAGTAGATTTCAATTACTTTAAAGTTTTTTTCCCGAGATCAGAGATAGAACCAGAGTATACATTACCACTAACTCTAACATTTTACTGGTGGTCCTACTAAATGATTTAAGACAAACAAAGAAATTTTTAAAAAGGTGAATTAGAAAGGAAAATAAACAAACATCATTGTCTACAGTTGATATCATCATGTATATCACGTAGAAAATCCAAAGTAGTTCACAAGCTGGTAGAATTAATGAGTGAATTTAGCAACATGGCTGAACTCAAGGTTAGTAAAAAAATCAATTATATATATTTTTATATAGCAGCACTTTAGAATTGGCAACTTATGCTGGGCTCAGCTGGGAACATCTTCTGGTCTTGGCTGGGTTTTCTCATGTGTTAACTATTACTGATGGGTGTGTTAGGTGCCTTCGGTGATTTTTGTTTGGAATCTTTCACATTTCTAGAGCCTTGGCTGGGATAACTGAGCTAACTCCATTCTAGTTCCTATGGTTTTGTATCCTCCAGAAGTATGACTGTGACTTGTTCATGTACCAGAAGGCTTCCAAGAGACTGAGTGGAAGGTCACAAGTCTTTAAGACCTATGTTCAGGTCTTAAATAAATACTATTATTTTTGCCACATATGATTGGCAAATCAAATCATAAAGAATGCACAGATTGAAGGAAAGGGAATATAGATTTAATATTTTGATGGGATTACTTGCAAGTCACATTGCCAAGGCTCTAGATACAGCACAAAAACTTGGCAACAAATAGAGTTATCAGAGGACATTTCTTGAACAAAAGACTGGCCTTATAAATGGAAATGACCTCTGCTTTGATTAACCAGGTCATTTGCACGTGTAACATCATCAGAACATCATTTCTAGCAGAAGGTAGTTAGTTACAAGGCATCCTAAAAGAACTGAAACATAAGGGCCATTTGAGAGATTTTACCTTGGTAGATGAGAAATTCATTGCTTTCAGTTTTCTTTAACCACGAACCATACCAAATACACAGCAAGTATGACTGTAAATATAGACAGGTTTTAGAAAATACAAGACTATAAAGCCCTAAGAAGGGCAATAAGTTCAGCTAGAAGGCACAGAGAATATTCCTCTTTTCTCATGTTAGTAAAATAATATGTTGTGAGAGCAACTTTCCTAAAAATTAAAAAAAAAAATTTTTTTGCTCACATGCCCCATCCACAAGATAGAAAAAAATAAAAGATCAGAAATCTGTTTTAGTTGTCACTAAGTAAACATGAGATTTGGTCAAAGAGGCAAGAACCAGAAAACAATCAGAAGGTGTTTTCTGTGTGTGTGTGAAGGTTGTCAGTCAGAAGTTAATATGAGATGAGTTAGTTTAATGTGGCCAACAGAAAGAAACAGCATTCACTTTATACATCCCTACCTCTGCCATAAAGAGGGAATGTACTCTGGACTTGAGGCGATGTGTTAGAGAGTACATGGAAATGGCCCCAGAGAGAGGATTCTAAGAACAAAGAAGAAGAAACCCTTACCATCATAGCAGCTGACCATTGAATATATGAAGTTGGGCAAGCTCTTTGCCTTCTTCTTTAAAGTGACTTTCAGTGGGCAACTGGATATTGTTTGTTCTCATTAATTTACATGAATATTCCTAAAGCAACTCCTCTCTTAAGAGAACACCAGGTAAAAAAAAAAAATGAATTTTAATCAAGGACCACAAATCCCAAAACTCTGAAAATGATTTATTTGAGAATGAAGATGCTTTGGTAGCTGTTTGTGGCTAAGGATTCAGGTGCAAACCTGAATTAAGTGTAACAGAGGACTAGCCCTTGTGCCTTTGTCACTATCCAATCATGGCCAGGAAGGTAAGCATTCGTGAAACTAGCTGACCTGGTAATTTGGAGAATAACCCTCACTCTGGAAGAAGATAGGCATTGCTCTCCTGTAGAAAAAATGCTCTCCTAAGGAAAGTATTCAGAATAAATGTAACTATTGTAACTCTTTAAAAGAAGGTGGTCTCTACTGATTAAAAATGAAATAAAATTATGGGACTCCTTTTAATGCAAATATTGAGGAGGCTAATATAAGGTCACTAATATACTGAATAAAAGGTGGGATATACAGGAAACAAATCCATCCAATGTCCTGAGAATTTGAGAAATTAAAAGAAACTTTTAGTGCAGTCTTAGAGAATTCTAATTTAAGATACTGGAGAATGGGGGCGCCTGGATGGCTCAGTCGGTTAAGTGGCCGACTTCGGCTCAGGTCATGATCTCACAGTCGGTGAGTTTGAGCCCCGCCGTCAGGCTCTGTGCTGACAGCTCAGAGTCTGGATCCTGCTTCAGATTCTGTGTCTCCCTCTCTCTCTGACCCTCCCTCATTCATGCTCTGTCTCTCTCTGTCTCAAAAATAAATAAACATTAAAAAAAAAAGATACTGGAGAACGTGATGTGAAAAAAAAAAACAACATCACAATAGATGACAAAGATTGATTGATTGATATAGAAAATAAGATAGTATATAATGTTACTACATAGTGGGCATGGATTTCACAAAAACAAAGTGATTTATTATGATTACTGCCTGGTACAAATCCATGTTTCTTTCATGAGAGGTGTGGTTTTTCATGACACTATATAGAAAGCCTATTAGGAAAATTTAAGAACTGTTTTAGTAGAATTTAGCATTATTTTAACTGGATGGATATACTGAATAATGGACTTATTAGATGTTGAGAACAAAAATGGATGATAGAGTAGATAGCATCCCTTGTGGTTATTTGGAGAGTAGATTCTGAGGCAGTACATGAGTTAAATTAGAACCACTCAGCATTACTATTAACGAGGGAATTCTAAGTAGACTCTACTTGAGGTAAAATAGATTACATACCTAAACTTTAAAAAAATGGATAAAGAAATTGTGGTTTATATGCACAATGGAGTACTACGTGGCAATGAGAAAGAATGAAATATGGCCCTTTGTAGCAACGTGGATGGAATTGGAGAGGGTGATGCTAAGTGAAATAAGCCATACAGAGAAAGACAGATACCATATGTTTTCACTCTTATGTGGATCCTGAGAAACTTAACAGAAACCCATGGGGGAGGGGAAGGAAAAAAAAAAAAAAGAGGTTAGAGTGGGAGAGAGCCAAAGCATAAGAGACTGTTAAAAACTGAGAACAAACTGAGGGTTGATAGGGGGTGGGAGGGAGGGCAGGGTGGGTGATGGGTATTGAGGAGGGCACCTGTTGAGATGAACACTGGGTGTTGTATGGAAACCAATTTGACAATAAATTTCATATATTGAAAAAAAGTACAAAAACAAAAGAAAAAAATGGTTTAATTCTACTAATAAATATAGGAGAAGTACTTCTGTACGTGTACATCAATCTACGGTAAAATCCCTGAAAAAATGAATAAACTATAGAATATGCTAAAACCTGGATAGATTTTAAGGGATCAAAGTCTCTAGCTCTGGGATAGTGAACAATTAGCTTTAGGTTCTGCTCAAGTACCTCTAACATGTAAGTACCAATCTGCACTAGCGGCAAGAATGGAAATAATGGAGCATAAACATTATTAAAATTCCCCCAAACTGCCCTAAAAGGGAAGACATTGGTTGTGCATTTTAGATACTATTCCAATTGAGAGCTGGAGTTTGGAGAGGATTTTGAATATAGGGTTGATTGACATTTTTTTTTTTTTAATGTGGACCTTCCTTCACAGAGAATCCCCAGATCATTTCATCAGAAAGTTTTTAAAGTTTTTTCTTTCCATTTGCCTTTCTATATTTCTACTTCGATGAATACTCTGTTCACTCTCTGAAATTTCAAAGCATTTAATTTATAAAATTATGGGTTTATATTTAATAAGTTCCCTTTTCTTTTCTTGGCAATTTTTGCAAATACTGATTAGCTACTATAATAAATTCAGCTAATGGTTTGGTTGGCCAAATAATACAGGTGGATCATAATTTTCCCTAAATTTTAGCAAGTAAAACAGAACACAAGCAGCCAACACCACCTCCAGAGCAATTTCAGAGGCATTTTCTGTATCTAAGTATTTATGAAAAAATGCTTTCCATTTACTTAGCTATTTTTCCTCCTTTATTTTATTTGCAGATATAATTAGGTATTAGAGGCATTAATCCAATAAAGTCTGTTAATATTTTTCACAGTATATTCTTTATGGAGTACCTGACAAGTGGCCCCTGACCTTGTTGAGACTGAGTTTTAGTGCCAGGATCTTCAATGGGCTACTTTTTCTCTCTTTTGTGATCTTTTCTAATAACAAAGATCCTTATTGAATGCATAAATTGGTTGCTGTCTGCTCATCTAGAATTATAAAATGTTAAATAATCTCAAGTAAAATATCCTGACTGTCGTCTATGTCTTCTTGGAGAGTTATGAATATTTTGCTGAATTCCTAAGATCACAGGTATCTACACATGTGTGTATTATGACAATACCTCAACCAGGCAAGAGAGTTCTCTTGAAGATATTTTGTGATTTCACTGTTCTGGGGCTCTAGTAATAAGTTTGACTTTAGGGTCACCTGGGTGGCTCAGCTGTTTAAATGGCCAACTCTTGATTTTGGCTCAAGTCATGATCTCATGGTCATGGAATCCAGCCCTGCATCAGGCTCCATGCTGAGGCTGGAATTCTCTCTCTCCCTCTCTCTCTGCCCCTCCCCTGCTCTTACTGTCCCTCTCTCAAAATAATAAAATAAAAAATCTTAAAAATAAATAAGTAAATAAAATAAGTTTGGCTTTAAACTGGAGATGGCAATTGAAATGAACATTTTACAAATTCTGCAAGTTATACAAATTGAAAACAGCAATAAAGAAGAGACAGATTTTCTCTACATGAGGAGTAGTCAGCCCATTCAAGGGTGATTATGCTTGGCAAACAAGGCAATGAAGCAACTCCAAGTTAGCTTATACATTGCTGTCATTGTCATCAGGTGGAGGAATTGAACTTAAAATTATTTGTTAATAAATAAATGTTAAGAGGATCAGTATGATATAGTTAATAAAATTTAAATAAACATTATGCCCTAATAATATAGAACAAACATTATTTTTGAGTATCTAAATGTCCCAGGTTATGTTTTATAGTCATAGGAGCAAGTTCTTTAGTAAAAACTACTGCTAGAATCCCCCAAATGTGGGAGAGAGGAGCTACAAACAAACAAACAAACAAACAAACAAACAAACAAACAAAAAACAGTGGTTTGCTTGTATATGTTTAAAAAAAATGCTCTCCAAAACAAAACAAAATCAAGCAAAACAAACAAAAACTCAAAATATTTGTGGTGTTCTCTAATTTCCATGGTGTAGATACTCCCTTCATGGCCAATATCAACAGAATGTGACTAAAACCGAACTTGGGAAGAAATATGTACAACTTGAGTTCTAGAAAGTGCCTTCAAAACACCACTGGAAGACTTGATTAGTAGAGAACCTAAATGTGTCTATTAAGGACAGTAGGCTATGTAATGGCTGGGTCACTGGTTATTCTGACCATTGGAACCTGCATCTCACATGAAGGTACTCAATAAATAGTCATTAAATAAACAAACTCCAAATGAATTACAATTATTTCTGAGCTAGTTAAATCAGATCTAGGCTACTTTATTCACTTCTGGATTTTATACTTTAATAGAGATAAAGACACAATGGAAAATATATCAGTTGATACTGATAAAAATATTGATGCATACTAAAATTATATAATAACAGGAATATCTGAAGAAAATGAAAAGATACTGCTTATAGAAATGAAATGTAGAGGTTACATTATAATCATTTTCAAATATTTGAAGTACCATTTTATCTATTTATTTATTTATTTATTTATTTATTTAATTTATTTATTTTTAATGTTTATCTTTGAGAGAGAGAGAGACAGAGCACATGCAAGGGAGGGGAAGAGAAAGATGAAGACACAGAATCCAAAGTTGGCTCCAGGCTCTGAGCTGTAAGCACAGAGTCTGATGCACGGCTCGAACTCACGGACCGTGAGATCATGACCTGAGCTGAAGTCAGCCGCTTAACCAACTGACCCACCCAGGTGCCCCAAAGTGCCATTTTAAAGATATATTATTTTCCCATATATTGCTTTAAGAAGTAGAAACAAACGAAAATATTATAAGTAGATTGGCTTAGTGTGAAAAAGACTTTCTTCAACAATTTGAACCCTTCAAAGACATAATAAAACTCCATAACAAGGAATCCATTAGCATTTCAAGGAAAAGAACTTTGTTGAAAATTTTACTCTGGAAATTCAAATGCCCAGTAGAAGTTTAGAATAAATGATCCCAAGTCTTCTGCAGTTTACATTTTATGATTATGTGTAAATAAATTCCCATAGCAGAGAGATGTAGACATCCCCTTTGCTTCTAAAAAAATAGCTGTATGTTATTATATACTCTCCCCATAGGTGAAACTGTTCCACTTATGCAGATAGATGGCAAATTGTCTATTAGTGACTCAAAAGAAGGCTGCTTAATTTGTTTCTGAGAAACCACATTTCAACTCATAAGGACTGCATTTAGAGCAAACGAATACTTTATTTACATAATATGAATATAAAGCATGTCTCCTTTTAATACTATTATATGAAATTATTCTTTTTGTATCTCAAAGTAAAAATATTCTCTATCCATATAACAATAGAATCTATGCATGTATGAAATGCGAAATATTTTTCTAAACTACTTCGAATATTTTTGTAGAGAACAATCATATCTGAGATCAAAACTTCTATAAGGTGCGTACCTAAATCATTTTAAATGTATGCTTCCTGACTGGGGATATATGTCTTTCCCTAGATTATACATTCTAGCATTCTGTTTTATTGTGCTATTTAAAAATACTATATTGATCAATTTTTCCTTCTGAGATAAAATACAGTAATTGTACTGGTGTTCATAATTTCATACATGTATTTCCAGGTAAAAATATGATGATTAAAGCCCTTCTTTGATAAGAGCAAATTTTCTGAACAAGACATTTAATACCTTAGGCTGTCAGTATTGTCATCTAGAAAATGAAGGGATTAAACTAGAAGAATCTAAGATCACCTCTATTTCTATAATCTATATTCTCCAAGAAATTATTTCAATATTTTATCAACGTTCTTTAAGCTGTTACTATGTACCAAGCCATAAACTAGGCACCGATGACACACAGGAATAAAACCTGAGGCATAGGACCTCATTAATATGCACCGTCATCTAAAGTGTTGTTAAAATTTATATTCACTGTGCCCAAGTCACAGTGTAGGTACAAGGGCAGAGTGATTTACTCCATCAAGAGGATGGCATTGAGGAAATATTTTACAAAGGAGGTAATGTTTGAGCAGTTTAAGAAAGAGAAGTAAAATTCACAGAAGACTCATGCATCTGACCATTTGTCATCTTTTAAAAATATGAATATACTCAATAAAAGGCAGTTATCATACAATTCATATGGTTCTACTTTGCATGTTTGAATTATTTACAATATTCTCAAATGCTTTTTACCTTCAGAATGATAAATAAATATTTAAGATACTTGGAAAGTGTATACCGGTTTGTATAAATATTCTCATAGTAGTTCTTCCAAACTCTAGAAATTCATTAAATCGTTGGACCAATTTCTTCACCTCCCTTTGGGAATAATATAACTTTTGCAAGGCCATCAGGTAACAAATATACTTAAGGAAATTCTGAGTTTTCCAAATTCAAGGTCGTTGGCTGTGAGCAGAGAAATCTGAAATATACTAGGACTGTGACTGAAATATACTAGGATTAAAAAAATTAATTTTCATAACTTGTCCAGTTGAAGCTAAAAGCCGCATGCTTCTCATTTTACTTTGCCTTCCAGCTTTCATAAGCCTCACAGACCACGCCTTCCTAGAAATACACTCCCTTCCCTTCCATGTTCAGTTGATGTTTCCCCTAACCACCAGCCTCTCTATCGGTTCCCCTGGATTTGCCTTCCCAAGAAGACCACTAAATGTTGCATTTCAAATTTCCATTGTAAGACTTGTACTCTCACATATACCAACCACTGCCTCCTTAGGCCATCTTCTCTATTCTCATGACTTCAGCTATCAGGTGTAGGAGAAAATGAGTCCAGCCCATTTGAATCTCTCAGATAGTGAAAACTTTCGCTTGCCACGTTCTCCTCTATAAACAGCTTATCTTCATTTATGTCTTGTATCGGAAAATAGTGTGCCCATGTAAGAGATGCATAGGTATCTGGACAATGTTCCTGTCCTTTTTCAAATCTTCATCTCCTATATCTTTAATCCACCTCCAAATTATCTTTTTTTTTATTGCAATGTCAAACAGTATTCATTTATGTTGAAATACATATCAACATGAAATACATATGAAAGACATACAGATACATATGCATTTGTCTTTTGAACAATACAGAAGAAATGCAATTAAGAACAAGGTTACTAACACAAAATGCTACTTCAACTTGAAGCGGTTTGTTGATTTAGTAGCATCAGAAGGGCCTATGGGAGTTATAATAACTAACATTTCGTCCATCACCACATTTTACCCACACTGTCTCACTGAATTCTCACACGAAGGGGTTTTATATCTCTAAATTACTTTACTTTTCCAAGGTCTCACAGCTTCTCTCATTCTATTTGATAATATCAAGATATTCACTATTACCTATGTAACTCTACCTTTTATTGCCTTTTATAAAAGTGCCAATATACACTTACACTCAGCTTTAATTACAATTACACATTTTAAAAATTTTTTTTAATGTTTATTTTGAGAGAGAGACAGAGCATGAGCGAGGGAGGGGCAGAGAGAGAGAGAGAGAGAGAGAGAGAGAGAGACAGAATCCGAAACAAGCTCCAGGCTCTGAGCTGTCAGCACAGAGCCCAACGCGGGGCTTGAACTCATAAA
Organism: Prionailurus viverrinus; assembly: GCF_022837055.1. Classification (NCBI taxonomy): domain Eukaryota; kingdom Metazoa; phylum Chordata; class Mammalia; order Carnivora; family Felidae; genus Prionailurus; species Prionailurus viverrinus. Next base: position 116,420,234 of record NC_062569.1, read on the forward strand.
CTGTGAGATCATGACCTGAGCCGAAGTCAGACACTTAACAGAATGAGCCACCCAGGCGCCCCCCAAGTACACATTTTAAATTTAAACAGCTAACCAAAGATGAAACACCCATACTCCCATACTCAGAGTAATTTGATTATAAGACTAACTGAAAACAACGAATTTTTCATTAAAAAAAAAAAAATTTTGTTCCTTATTTTTCCTTCTCTTCCCCTGGGGAAGCTCTGTTGAGCTTCTCAAATTCCACATATGACTGAAATCGTATAATATCTGTCTTTCTCTGACTTATTTTGCTTAGCATAATACCCACTAGTTCCAGGAGGCATGCCTATTAAGAGAACAAACAATACAGAGAACAAACTGAGGGTTGCTGGAGAGGAGGTGGGGGGAAGAGTTAAATGAGTGATAGGAATTAAGGAGGGCACTTTTCAGGATGAGCACTAGGTGTCATATGTAAGAGATGAATCACCGGGTTCTACTCCTGAACTCAAGACTACACTGTATGTTCACTAACTTGAATGAAATTATAACAATAATAATAATAATAATAGTAATAATAATAATAATAATAAAGCAACTTAGTTTCATCTGTATTCCTGTATTTGAAACAATACTAGGAATTGTTACTAGGAACAATTACTAGGAAGTAATCCACTTATGAATAGGTTCTGACTCTAGGACAGTGTGTGTTATGATGATTAAATAGAAATGGCTTGAATCTCATGTTCAAATTAACCTAGATTTGATGTTGGTTCACAGTCTATTTACAGAATTAAAAATAATATAATCTGCCATGATGAAACAAAATTGTTCTCTTTCCATGTCTGAAAAATGAAGGGCTTTTTCTGATCAGTTTTTGTTTTGTTTTGTTTTGTTTTGTTTTGTTTTGTTTTGTTTTGTTTTCATACAACAGACAAGTAAAAGTCCTGGCACTAGCCAGAAATAGTTACACCTTAGGAACTTCAGCAAATTGGCCTCTTTCAATGGGCAGCTATTGACCCCTCGTTCAAGATGAAGCTGCTAGTCAGTGACATCTACAGCTTTATCAGTATTCATCAACCTCCGTGATGCTGGTAAGATTGTCACGTTTTGATCAAGTCATTTTCCAGCTAGTATTTCCCAGAAGTTTTGGGCTTTTCCTTGTATCGTAGCATCTGCACATATCAGTTCCAACGTACTGTTGAGAGATAGGGCCATTGTTCCTACAACACAAGGAACAACTCCCAAGCCCCACATAAAAGCAGAATATCTTTTTTCATGTCTACCTACTCTCTCCATCTCTACAGACATCTGGTGAGTCCAAACCACAACGCTGTCTTAATACCATAGAATTCAATGGGGATATGTCATGATCAGCTCAAACATAGTCTCTTAATGAAAGGTAGCTGGCTATGTGTATTCCTACCTCCTCATTTTATTTCCTGTGTCATTTTTGATATCGTGATTTTTTTGTATATATATATGGCCATATATATATCTAAAGTAACTCATATCCTTTATTTTTTTTTTATTTATTTTTTTATTTTTTTTTAACGTTTATTTATTTTTGAGACAGAGAGAGACAGAGCATGAACGGGGGAGGGCCAGAGAGAGAGGGAGACACAGAATCCGAAGCAGGCTCCAGGCTCTGAGCCATCAGCCCAGAGCCGGACGCGGGGCTCGAACTCACGGACTGAGAGATTGTGACCTGAGCTGAAGTCGGATGCTTAACCGACTGAGCCACCCAGGCGCCCCAGTAACTCATATCCTTTAGATGATTTTCTGTTGCCTTCAAAATAAAGACCAAATTCCTTGTTTGAATTTAAAACCCTCTCTTATTTCCTACTAACTCCCTCTCTTCAGTCTTAGTTGATGTCACTCATATGAAAGTTCTCCATACTCCAGCTACCCTGAATTTCTTTCAATTCTTTTTTTTTTTAGTTTATTTGAAAGGGAGAGATAAAGTGGGGGGAGGGGGTGGGGAGAGGGTGCAGTGCAGAGAGAGAAAGAGAGGGGAGAGAGAGAATCCCAAGCAGGCTCCGCGCTGTCAGCATAGAGCCTGACATGCAGCATGGGGCTTAAACTCATGAACCATGAGATCATGACCTTAGCTGAAATCAAGAGTCAAATGCTTAACCACCTGGGCCACACAAGTGCCCCAGTTCGTTTACTATACCATTTTCCCACACCCAAAGCTATCAAACATATGTTCTATCTACAGGCAATGTACTTTCTTGACATCTACCTCACTTCTGCTTATTAATAAACTAGTACTTTTGCTTCAGATCTCAGGTTTCCCTCACTACCTCTCTCCTCAGACTATATTTGTTTTTTGATTTTAATATTCTTTACTTTTACTGTGAGCACTTAGTACACTGGTAATTTTTTTTTAATGAAAGTCTTTCCTCTAAGTTCTGCCTTAACTTAAAATGTCCTATAAAATGTATACTGTTTTAATTAGTGTAGACAAATAAGCAACTAGTTATATATATATATATATATATATATATATATATATACACACACACACACACACACACACACACACACATACATACGTATATACATATATACATGTATATATGTATACATATATACATATATATACACATATATATATACATACACACATATGTGTATATATATGTGTGTGTGGTATGTGTATATATATACATAGGTTCTGACTCTCTAGGACAGTGGTTTGAATCTCATGTTCAAATTAACCTAGATTTGATGTTGGTTCATAATCTATTTACAGAATTCAAAGTTGGCTGTGCCAGTGAGCAGAGAAATAAAGAATGAAGAGTCATGAATTACTTGAGAGGAAAGAAATGCAAGAGGTATCCTGTAGCAATAGCAGCGGGAACATTTGGAAAAACCGTGATAAGAGGAGACTTACTTTATTATTTTATATGGTTATGGGCATTACTTATTTGGATATAATTCACCAGAGTAGAAGTCTTCAGTGGGGGAGGGGTCTTGCTCTCATCTTTTAATTCTATTAGTGCCATTCACAAGTCAACGGATCTGAATAAATAATACATGAATGAATAAAGAAATGAATTAATATGCAAACAAATGAAACAGACACAGAATACAAGTTATTACACTTGACTTGAAATAAAAAAAATGTGGAAGCTGGGTAAGCTCTGGGGCAAATCCAGAATAATGTGAATTGAACTCAGGAAACGTGGTACTGAGCTAGACTGGTCCATAGAGATCAGCACTGAGCATCCCTAGTAATTTATTTGTAAAGTTATCCATTTGTATAGTCATAAATTTGGCACTTTGTTTGATCAAGTTATCTGTGTTTGGTATCTATTGTAAGTTGGGAGTAGAAGTGACTTTTTAATCCTGGAAATGATTGTGACAAGGTTCTTCTTATCTGACCAGTTGAGAGGGACACAGAAACTAATGCCCAAGGACCAAACCTGTTCCCGCTGCTTCCTGAAGTATCACCCATGGACTAAGGGGTAGAAATACCATTAAATTATGATGCTCCATTAAATGTAAATCTCAGAGCCCTAATCATCCGACTTCTTTCTTACCAGCCACACCCAGTCAACTGTAAACTCCTGTCTTCTCATATTTCTGCCTGCTTAATTTTGTTTCCAATACTGCTTTTGATTTTGATTTTTTAAAGTATTTATTTCTTTCTTCAAAATTTTATTTAAATTCTAGTTAACATACAGTGTAATGTTAGTCTCAGGTGTAAAATATAGTGGTTCAACACTTCCATACAACAGCCAGTGCTCATCAGGACAAGTGTAATCATTAATCTCCATCACCTATTTCACCCATCCCCCACCCCTCCCCTCTGGTTCTCTACAGTTAGTTAAGAGTCTGTCTCTTGGTTTGCCTCTCTCTCTCTTATTTTGTTTCTTTGTTCCTTTGTTTTGTTTCTTAAATTCCACATATGAGGGAAATCATATGGTATTTTGTCTTTCTCTTAGCATTATACTCTCTAGCTCCATCCATGTTGTTGCAAATGTCAAGATTTCATTCTTTTTTCATGACTAAGTAGTATTTCATTGTATGTATGTATATATACATACATACATACATACATATGTATGTTTATATATATATGTGTGTGTGTGTGTGTATCTATATCTATATCTATATCTATATATATATCTATATCTACACCACATCTTCTTTATTCATTCATCAATCCATGGACACTTGGGCTGTTTCTATAATTTAGCTATTGTAGATAATGCTGTTATAACATCAGGGTTTATATGTCCCTTTGAATTAGTATTTTTGTATTCTTTGGGTAAACACCTAATAGTGCAATTGCTGAATTGTATACACACACACACACACACACACACACACACACATATATACACACATACACATATACAATTTAGCTTGTTAATCATTTCTATTAGAAGTATTGAGAATTATTCTATTAGGGCATGTACAGAAATATTTAGATCTGTGCTATATGCTGTGATAGAGGGGATGATGAGAGGTGGGGGTGGGGGAGGTGGGGGTGTAGGGAGGAAGAAAAGGCATGAGGGAGGGAAGGAAGAAAGGAGAGGGAGTACTTTGCAATTTTTAATTTTCAGGAAAATAAGAGCTGTAGAAATAAGAATTGTATATGCCAGAGAACTGCTGTGTTCATACTGAAGTATAAGAACAGTTTAATCAGGCTCACAGCAATGATGGTTAAACATAGTTGCCTACAACTGCCTCCTAGCAGAATTTCACATATAAGATAATATATTATTTTCCCTTAGAAAACTGTCTTCAACTCAACAAAACTTGGCCAGTTTAATGTATGGTATTCGATATATATTGATCTAAAATGCACATCTCCTTAGAGAAAAATGGAGTGAAGAAATAAACCAATAATAGCAGATGACTCAAACCAAGAAACACTTTTCACCTGAAATATTGAAAAATGGAGGGAAAGAATTTTTATTTGCTAAAATTAGCCAGAAGTTATTAAATTTCAAATTCCCTTTGAAAAGAAAGCCTGGGTAATCATTCCCAGGGAAATATGCTTGTGGATTTGGTACCTGTATTAACTATTTGTGATCAAATATATGATGTATTCACCATACTCTTCTTGATATTTCTTTGGTCTAAAGTAATCAAAATACCTTCCAGAAACCCCAGATATACTCTTAGAGAATAGATTAATTTTAGTTCAACGTTTGCAAAAAGAATATTAAAAACACAATCTCTAACTTCCAGAAATTTTAAATTTGAATACAGCCATATGTGTAAAATCTCACATTTTTTCTTCTTTATTTTTTATTTTTTCCTTTCAAACGGCTATGGCTAACTGAAAGCCAGGAGAGAGGAGAAATGGAAGATGGGGGATAAGGCATCTTATAATGAATGGATATTATTATTATTCAACTACCAGATTGTAGTGTACTTATGTTAGCATGATAATTTGCATGGCAATGAATTATACAGTTGAATGCATGGTACGATCTCTTCATATTTGAGACAAAGAAGTATGGAGATAGGAATAGAACAGATGATACAAGCTCTCTATAACACTATATCCTAAACTTGAAAATGTAAGAATTTTACATTACATTTTACAGGGAAATCTTACAGGGGAAAAAAGTATCTTGCAACTCTAGTGACAAATAATGTTGAATGAGAGTGTTATTGGCATACACACAGTCTCACTATAAAATCTCCATGAACATAAGAATTGTACAGCTAAATAAAAAGCTAATAAAAATTTCAAAAAAATAGCTTTTAAAAGGAAATCAGATGAATGGCTCCGATATAATGAGAAAAATGATGCTGTCTTGGTAAAACTAATGTGTATCTCACAGCATGAATAGGATAGAGACGCCCACTATGGTGCGAGTACTTATCTGTGTACGGTTAGTTCTGCTATAATGCTGGTTTTAAAAATGCAGATTTGCTTCAAGATGAATGACATATTGGGGAACAATTAAAACACAATACACATTTCTTATTTGCTCATGGGATACCTCCATGAGAAACACTATGAATGCAGAAAACTGAAATTGGGTGAATTCGGTAGGAGTAAATTAAAACCATGCTTTTCAAACATCTTCTAGCCACCTCAGTCCGCCTCATTTGTTGTGAGCCACACCAGTTCTCATGTGGAGTTACAGGTTCCCATCTGATTTCAGATAATGCATCTTTCATCACTCCATGATAACTCCCAAGCTGCGATCTTTTGGTGCTTATTTCCACAAGCAAACTTCAGGTCTTTTCCAAGGTAAAGTATACTATTTATTATAGTATTTGTGCCTTTCTTTCTTTCTTTCTTTCTTTCTTTCTTTCTTTCAACTTGAGAGAGAAAGAGAGAGAGAGAGACAGTGGGGGAGATAGGTAGAAGGAGAGACAAAGAATCCAAAGCAGTCCCAACACAGGGCTCAATCCCACAACCCTGGGATCATGACCTGAGCTGAAATCAAGAATCAGACACTCAACCGCCTGAGCCACCCAGGTGCCTCGGTATTTCTTAACCATTTTTGTGTATTTCTAATTATTTTTTTAATCATTTTCATGAGGTTCCTTTATTTTTGGAAGTCATGGACAAAGTTTTTGAGTATTATTTCCCTAGTTCCAATTTTCCCAAAAGCTTTTTGTTGTTTATTGTATGATTTTGCATACAGCAGTGATGTTTAAGAACACATATACGTTACATTACAGAGCTGACTACATCAGGAACCTGAGATGACCCAATGCTCCTACCACATTTTTATATTCCAAGGCCCCACAGAAGTTTTACAAATTTAGGGCTCTGTGACTTATGGTCTTCACTAGGAATGACGGCATGATTTATATATTTAGTAGACTTTCCTCTTCCTTTGCCTAAAGAAATTAAAGTATTATACTGGCTCCAGTAAAACTCACAAACACAATCACAACCCAATGGCAGTACTTGAATAAAAAATGGTTGTATTAGTGATTAAAATAATTTCATTTAGTGATTACTCTTTGGATCTCTTCCAAATTTAAACATGACAGGTTAAAAGTGCCCAAGTCATCAAATTTCACATGCCATTTTCTTGCAGATACTGAGGTGGTCTGGATTTCAGAAATACTCCATTAAATTTCAAAGTGCAACTTAATAACAAAAGAAACAACAGGCCATCTCTAAGATTAACTGCATTTTCAGATTAACCCCATCCAGAAAAGTATAGATAACCATTACTGTCTTAGTTCGCTCAGGCCACTGTAACAAAACACTGTATACTGGGTCCCTTAAACAACAGAAACATTTCTCACAGTTCTGGAGTCTGGGAAGACTTAAAGATCAAGGTGCTGCCTGATTCCCTTCTTGGTAAAAGCCCTCTTCCCGGCTTGAGGACTGCAGCTTACATTCTCTCTATATCCTCACATGGTGGAGAGAAGAAAACTCTGGTGTTCCTTCTTACAAAGGCATTAATCTCATCATGGGAATCCCATTCTCTTGTCCCCATCTAAACCTAAGTACCTCTCAAAGGTCCCACCTTCTAACACCATCACATTGAGGGTTAGGGCTTCAACATTACAAACTGGGGAAGGGGAGGGTAGAGCATTCAGTCTGACACTGCCTTTCCCAAGTCTTTTCCTCATTGACCCCACAATTAGAAACATCACTGATTTCCTAAGTCTTGAATAGACTCATATATTATCTGGTTCATATATGTCTTTTACTTCAGCTGTGGTCACTACATCTTTTTATTTTTTTATTTACAGGCCCTCCAGTCCTCTGTTTCTGAATCTGATAAGCAACATGCTTCCTGCTGTTGGTACTTCCATACTGTCATGTTGTATATAATCTGACTCCTGTGAATGAACAGAGTTAAAAAAATTCCTAAGCTCCTCAGAGCTTTCAGGCAAAAATTGCTGTTCCAACTTCAGTTAATTACCCTAATTTTGTTTACCTCAACTTTTCCAGAGGTACCTGGTGCTTATGAGAATAGTTTGTTTTATCAGAAGAGTTCCTGGTGAGGAAGGAGTGATGACATCAGAACAGAAAGGAATTTTCTTTGTTTTTTTTTGTTTTTTTTTTTTTACAATGGTAATTAGAATTATCTGGAAGAGAGCCCAAGGCAAAAATGTGTCATAAGAAGAGTCAAGAAATAAGATTACCGAGTTATAGTTTAGTTAGAAATATGAGGGGCGCCTGGGTGGCTCAGTCAGTTAAGCGTTCGACTTCAGCTCAGGTCATGATCTCACGGTCTGTGAGTTCAAGCCCCTCGTCGGGCTCTGTGCTGACAGCTCAGAGCCTGGAACCTGTTTCGGATTCTGTGTCTCCCTCTCTCTCTGCCCCTCCCCTGTTCATTCTCTGTCTCTGTCTCAAAAATAAACAAACGTTAAAAAAAATTAAAAAAAAAAAAAGAAATATGAGATGAAAAATGAAGGACCTCTGGTAGTGTTTAAAACTCATAGCACTATGGCTGTTTTGGAGTGCTAATGTATGGAGATGTTTCCAATAATACCACTAATCTAAATGCTGCAAGAAATTGTAAATACAGAGGAATCAAAGAAAGAAAAAAAAGGATCCCTAAAATCTATTACTAAAGTAGACGTTTTATATCTATTTTAGGTACCCTTCCAGTACTCTTTATTGAAGGAAAAAGTAGTTTATTTACAATGTAATGATGCCACATTATACTAATCATAAGAGAAAACAGAGTCTGTATTTATAATTTGTGAAATTAATTGTATTATAAATTATAAATATGTGTACTATAAATTATTGCGAAATAAATTGTACTAATAAATTGCTTACCAAAAATCTGTAACAATCCAACAACATAAAAAGCAATTTTGAAGGAAGATGTTAACTAGTGCTGATTGGTACCTAAACGCAGCATCATAAGTTCACTGCTATAGAGAATTCGTAGAAATATAATTAAGTAGGACCAAACATCGGGATCATTCAGTTTACCGTCTATCAGCCTGTGGGAGAAAGTTTCCTCTTACAACTGCCTGTGAAGTAGGCCAACAGTAGTTTTTCTTAGGCTTCAAAGTACAAGTATAGTTCCTGTCTTTTCATAAAGTCTAATATAGAGCAGGTGCAAACAATATAAAAATAAAAATATTAAGCACCTTTCACCAATCAGAAAACATATGGATATCTGCATTTTGAAAGATCATTGGAGTATTCCTAATAGGCCAAATTGTGAACTGTCTGGAAAATGATAAAAACAACAAAAAATAGAAAATAGAATATGGGCTATTTCAAAGAAACAGATAAGGGGAGAAGGTTAAGTTGTGGGACATACTTTTTTCATTTTAGCAGAAAAGATATTATGTACAAGTGTACAAAATTGAATGTCTTGCTTTATCGGCATAGCAATAACCGTAACAGAATCTGGCCTCACCTGGGTCCCTATTCACTTTCCCCGATTTCCATTCTTAAACATTTCCTTACTTCCCACTTTAAGTAGCAATGGTGTAAATATCTGTTCTAGGGGCACCTGGGCGGTTCAGTCAGTTAAATGTCCGACTCTTAATTTCGGCTCTGGCCAGGATCTCTCAGTCGTGAGATCGAGGCCCCAGTCAGGCTAAACTCTGCGCTGGGCCTGGAACCTGCTTAATATTCTTCCTCCCTCTGCCCCTCCCCCACACACTCTCTTTCTTTATAAATAAATAAATAAATAAATAAATAAGGCGCCTGGGTCGCTCAGTTGGTTGAGTATCTGAATGCTGGTTTCAGTTCAGGTCATGATCTCACAGTTTGTGGGTCCAAGCCCCACATTGGGCTCTGCATTGTCATGGCAATCCCACTGCTTGGGATTCTCTCCCCCTCCCTCTCCGTCTCTTTCTCTGCCCCTCCCCTGCTCATTCTCTCTCTCAAAATAAATCAACTTAAAAAAAAAAAAAAGAAATTAAATATCTGTTCTAAAATGTAGCCCGTTTTTTACATTCAATTTTAAAAATGTTTGGAGTTCTAAGACTAGCCTTTCAACCATGTAAAGTTAGTTTTACATTATGTTCTGCCTTTCAGAGGATCACCGTTCAGTATCCAGGGACTTGAATATTTGTCACTCAACAGGGTGGACTGTGGCACTGATAACACAGGACTGCTGTCAGGCAAATGGTGAATTTAGCTGAGGTGCGAAGAAACTCCACAAGTAATGAGACAGCTACAGAAAAGAGGAAATACAGTTCTTTATGTTGAGTGACACACTTAGGACGGCCCAGCATCGAAGGCGTGCCCTCAGCTCCAGTGGTCACTGCACGTTAAACTGGTTGCAAGTCAAGTAGAAACAACAGCACAGCTTTAGTCAAAATGCCCAGCTGGCAGGGGACCTGACAGCAGCTCTCAGCAGGGTCTCTTCTGGTGCGCTGTTGCTGCCAAATGGTTCTCAATCCATTTGCCAAATGGTTCTCAATCCACTTCTCACTCACTTGAGCTTTCCCTGCAGCAGAGCAAGGATTCGAGTAAAACCTGCCTACACCTCTTGTTCAGAATTAATGCCAAGGTGAATTCAGCTTTTCAGGGAAGTAAAAATTCTCTCTTTCTTGGGGTGCCTAGGTGGCTCAGTCAGTTGAGCAACCGACTTGATTTCAGCTCAGGTCATATCCCAGGGTCCTGGATTCAAGCCCCATGTCAGGCTCCATGCCCAGCGTGGAAACCGCTTGAGATTTTCTCTCTCTCTTTCTCTCTCTTTCTGATCTCTCTTTCTCTAAAATAGAAATAAACTGGGCGCCTGGGTGGCTTAGTTGGTTGAGCTTCCAACTTTAGCTCAGGTCATGGTCCCGCAGTTCATGATTTCCAGTCCCATGTCTGGCTCTGTGCTGACAGCTCAGAGCCTGGAGCCTATTTCAGATTCTGTGTCTCCCACTCTCTCTGCCTCTACCCTGCTCAAGTTCTCTCTCTCTCTCTCTCTCTCTTTCTCTCTCTCTCTCTCTCAAAAATAAACATTAAATTTGTTTTAATATATAAAAAAATGAGATAGAAATAAATTAAAAAATTAAAAAAACTTCTCTCTCTTTCTCTCCCTCTCTCTCTCTGTCTCTCTCTCTCCCTCTTCCCATTCCTCCTCCACCTCTTTCGCTCTCAGTTTGAGGTAGTCTGTAGTAATATTTATATGCAGATGGAGAGGAAATTCCTAAAATAGCACACTGTAAAAGAGAAATGGGACATTTCACATGGAAAGATGAGATTCAGTTTTTGAGGGTAACATATAATTCACAAAAGAAAACAGTGCCTTATAGTTAAATGGGATCTTGGACATTATTTGGTTTTGCTTTATCATTTCATACAAATGAACCTAAACCGCAGGAAGGTCAATGTGACTTGTCTAAGGTTACAGAAGGCACCAAAAGTTGTTTTATTTCTGATAATTTTCAATATGTGACTCAATGAAAGGGAGTAATGTTCAAAATACAGTTTCATCTGACCTATGTAATAATTCATACCCTGAAAGAGGTTTTACAAAATACATTTTTTGTCATTATGAAAAAGTGTGTCCATAGTAAAAATAGAAATATTTCCTCTTAAGTTTTAGTAATTTATTGGAAAAAATTTAAAAAGTATCATTTCAACTTGTGGGAGCATAGAGAATTAATTACTGAAGAAATATTTAACTTAAAGAGGAAAATTTCAAGGCTATTTGAAACACAACTTAAAAGCTGTTTCTGACTAAAAAAGGAATAATAGTAATATTTATGAGTTTATTTTCCAACACAGTCTTTTCAAATCAAGATAGATTACATAAAATACAGATATCTTTAAGAAAAGGCAAATTGCCAAGCTGCACATGAAACCCAAAGAATATAGTAGAGTTTTTATTTTGATTTCTATACTTTTTATGGAATTTCTGGTGGAAGCAATGTATCAGGAACTAAATAATGGTAAGGTTTTTATTATAATATATTGTATTATCACCAGCATTTTATCACTCAGATGTCATGTTTTTATTGGTTGCCAAGTGTGTTACCTTGGACTTATGTTGATGGAATTCTAGTTTTTTATTTATGAGCGTTCTGATTTCTTACCCTGAAGAGTATTTATTTTTATTTTAATGATGTTGGCAATTATATCCAAAATAATATCATATGCAAGAGTAATGATCATCTTGTTGACTATTGGTAATTTTATATTTGCCGCCACTTAACAGAATGCTCCTACCTGAAGCTTTGCCAGAAATCATTTTTCTCAGGTGCAATCATACAGTCAACCTGGTGCAGGACTGTTGTCCAAATTATAATTGATATAGAGTGTTGTGTCCTCGAGGACAAGAAAACATTTCACAAAAAGTCAGGTCTGCACATAACTGTAACTCATAAAAGAAAGAATAAAGATACTCAGCCCAAAGTGGCACAAATGGTCAGATGAAAACAAAAGGATCAGAAGAAAGAGAATCATGAATCCCCAGAGAAGGAACAGGGGGAAACAATCATAGGTGAAGAAACCAGCCAATCGATAAATCAGCCAGATTGAGATTGCAGTTAAAACACTCACAACGAATTTAGAGAAGATGCTTTGTAACACCCATGAGAATATTTTGCAAGGAAAGTAAAGGTGAGAATTTTGGTTTTAAAAAATGCTGAAAAGTGCAAAACTCAAACAGCAAGCAGACATGTGTGTACAAGTGAGTATTTGTATGTGTACACATTTTAAAATCTATTTCTTTATTTGTAGACATTCTCAAAATTCACCTTCTGCTCCCTCCAAATTTACTGTGACCCAATCACTTAGTGAAATTGATCAGGCAAGTGATGGTAGCAGTGACTTCACTGTTTGAGTATTTGTATTTAATGCTTCATTAAAGTTGAAAGTTGGAATATAGTTTCATATGTTTCCACAGGGAGATCTGGTTACTCATTTTCTAATGCTTTATTCCGTTTTCCATTTCCTTCTTGCTAATGGTAGCGCTTTAGGAGAAGGGAAATGTAGACGACTGTCACAGTCTCAGAGTCCCTAAGCCACACAAGGTTCTGCCAGGTAGGGTTGCAATGCCGGGTCTCAAGTCAGAGCTCCACACATATCGCCACACGCTGCCAATAACAACATCCCATCCCACATAGATGTTTGGGGGAAATGAATCTGATTAATAAGTTCATAAGATGGATAAATCAATCACTCCTATCTTTTTAAACTTTGTATAAAAGAGATTTTACAGCAAAGAACTTTTCAGACCTTGTTAATCCTCATCAAGTAGTTCTTTCTGCCCTTAAGTCTGGCTCTAAAAGGCCCTTATACGATAGATACTGCAAACAATGCACTCTATCAGAATTCTAATAACTTGGTTACAGTCTAAGACTAGCTCAGTCCAAGACTGATACACATGCTAATTTAAACCTGTAGGTTTTCCTAACATGTATAACAGGGTAAAAAAAAAAAAAAAAAAAAAAAAATCTCTGAATGTTAATTAAGGGACACTGAAAAATTGGCAACAAAGAAAAAGTTTTGAGACATTAGATCTTCAAAAGACTAGACAAAAAGAGATTGTTAAAAAAAATGACATTGTCAATGCAGTGTACCCCGATTCTCTCATCAAACTAATTCTGTTACAGACAGCACAAAGCAAGAGGGCATTTATAGGTGCTCTGAGTCAGAACTGTGTGTTTAGTTGAAGCATATGTTACCCGTCCAAATACAAACCTGTCCAATTGTGACCCAAAGCTTCACGTAGAATTTCTATCAAGGAGTCACCTAATAACACAGTCTTCATTTAAAATGGGCTTTCAGGACCTGACCTCAAACTCAGTTATGAAAATAAAGGAGCCTGCTTCTGCAGTGAGAATCAAGCCCTCGTTCCTTCTCGGCAAATCCCTTCACTGGCACCTCTGCCACCATTTTTTAAATACAGATTTCTTGGCAACTCCTTTGATCAATGAAGTAATTCAGATTGGGTAACAGAGTAAACAGTTCACAAACAGAACCAGCTCTTTATACTTCATCCACAGTTCCAAATAATTGTGTGAAAACATTTGGAATTTTTTTTGTAAGGGGGCCTACAAAATAAAGACATTTTATTTCTTATTTGGTGAGGGATCTTAACATCACCCATTTTAACTCTACGAAGGCAAAGACATCTTGAGTTCACAGTCCTGTTTAATGATTACAGTTCTCTATTTTTTCCGCAAATATATACATGTTTAGCACTGTGCTCAGAACTATTCCAAATACTTAATTCTACAAATCGATTGTGGTTCTGTTATAGCATACTTTCATTTGAATCAAATCCCTTAGGAAGATAGGGGAAATTCAACTAAGAAGGAAGCCTGATGCCACTTGAATCCTTATAGAACTAAACCAAGTGTTGTAATCAATGCTGGTTATTATGGAGCTAATGATGATAGATCGTGATGGTAGCATTTCTAAGAAAACACAAACCTTAACGAAAGTGTGTATTACGTGCAGTCACTTTTTTCACTCACTGAGGCAAAATAGTCTCTTGTGAAAGGACAGGATAAAACTCCGGGGGAATAAAGGCCAAATGCTACCCAGGTCTAGACACAAGAACTTCTAGATTAGAAAACCTCCACTTAGAAAACACTACCTGATTTAATCTGGTTTGTTGTATGGGAATTGATAACCATTATATTGAAACATGGGAAGAAAGAACCTAATCATCAAGAATTATTTTATTTAAACCTTTAAAGAGACCATAAGCTGGGTATTTTTATCACTATTATATAAATACGAGCTAAAAGGCTGAAGAGATGTAATACAATTTGTATGAGGTCATAGAATGAGCTGGGATAGGTTTGAGATTTGAAGCCAGATTTATCTGTCTCAGAAAGTAAATTCTTACCCCCCTATGACAGTGCAATCGACTTATATAATTAAACAGAATACTTGGATAACTGTTTCCTCAGTGTGTAACTGTAAATCAATACCTGTAAAGTCTCTGAACATTACTAAAAAAAAAAAAAAAAAAAAAGTTTGTATAATGCACAGGTTGTAGTAAATAGATGAAAATCACATAAATTGGATAGACATTCAGTGTTTAAACTTCTATAAAACAAGCTCATATGAAAAAGCATTAGTCAATCAATTCAATTTATAAACTCTTATATGCCCAAACTACCCTTGATCTCTAAAAGAATATAAATCTGATCCATCTCTTTTAGTAGGTAACAATCTACACCCATGAGGCACCTAGATATAAAAAGCCAAAGAGCAAATGGCTTTAATGATAATAGGTTTAATACAAAGATTAATATTTATTTGAAGAATATTTTAAACTGTCTTCCTTAATACTAAAAAAAATAATATTACGAATAACCATAACACAAAATAAACATACTACTAATGCACAAATCAAAGTGTTATAACACAAAGGTTTATTTTTACTCAAATATTGTTTGCAAAAGGGTGTGTTCCCAGTAACTTACAACTTTTAAAAAATTTGCTGTGGTCTATATACCTAGTAAGACAATTACATGCAAACTCTTTTGGTCTTCATTCTAACACCTTATCTTTCACTTTTCTGATTTTTAATATTAACAGGAAATAAATAGGCAAGTTGTTTTTTGTTTTGTTTTTGTTTTTTAAATGGGGTAAAAAAAAATGCTAACAATTCTCCTGAAAGCATGCTTTGGGTTTCTTAATAAAATATTTTTATCACAGCTTTGGCTTTCCATCTCAGCAGGCAAAGTCCATGGGTCAGTAAATGCCATCAATACCATTCATGATTGCATGAATACAGCAAAGCCAAATGCATAATAAACAGCTCCTGCCAAAATGCAAGACTCTTTTATAATGAATATAAATCTTCCATAGTAAATATTGAGAACATCCACTCCCTGCCTTCCATCCCAGGTTGCCAATCATACATGAGCTTTTCCCTTTATCTCTAAAGTTTCCAGAATATAGACTTTAAATCCTTCTCAGGCTCAAATTCTTTCAAATAGTTTTCCAGAGGCAGGGGAAAGAGTAGGAGAAGCTTTGAGAATTATGGAAGGATAGAGAAAAGCTAAAAAATATAGGGTAGAGGCTAAAAGTTATAAGCAATAGGACCTAGAGATTTTGGCAAAGGAGTAGAGTTTAACAGAACTCTACTGTTAAAATGAAACTCCAGGTCCAAAAGGGAGTTACTTTAGTTAAGCCCCACCTAGACTTAATACCTAACCTAATTAGAGTTTCAGCCTCTCCCAGGAGTAGAATTTTAAACCAACCAATCAAGTTCCTGAAGAGCACTAGAGAGATAATCCCTGTGATAAAATGCCCCTCCCTTCCCCCCCAAGGGAAGGTGACCTGGCCTGAAACAACCCTTTCTTTTTTTTTGCTAACTTCCTTGTGCACACCATTTTGCCTATAAAAGCCTTCCATTTTGTACAGCTCCTCCGATGCTAACCCGACTCATAAGTCATTGGATAAAGCCAATTAGATATTTAAATTTATTCAGTTGGATTTCGTTTTTTGAACATTACACATGCAGAAAAAAACATCAAAAAAAACCCCACCTCAAAACACTCTTTCCCTTTACTATGCAAAACTGATGTATTTTTCAATTGATATGACTTGGATTTAGCTTAAGTAATTAGTGTGAAAATGATCCAATCTTCTTGTATAATTAAGACAAAACCCAATACTGATTAATGCCTAAGAAAGAGAGAGGGACAGACATACAGCAAGGAGGAAGAGAGCTGAATTTTTGGGTCATCCTTACATTGTCACCATCATGGTCTTAAGGCTTGCTATTTTTCTTTCCTCTGGGAGAATTTGAATATTTCAAGTAAGTTATGAAACTTTTCTTGGCATTGTCAATAAATAACAGAGAGTCGCTTCAAGTCCTCCTTGGAAAAAGCAGAATATGGACATATAAATAGATAATTAGCTCAGCAGATATCTATTTAAATAGAAAAAGAAAAAAATCTACATTAGTCTAGTTTATTGATTGTAGATATAAAATCTATCATTTGTTTCAAGGCTTGTGTAATGGCTCCAGAGGGGACTTATAATTTATGCAGTAGAAAGAAGTAGGTGTTAGGGTAATTAGCTAAATAAAATTACAGACAAATGTAGTCACACAGTATTACTAGTTCCCATGGAGATTTTTATGTGGATCAATTTAACCCACCATAATGATCAGGCCTTAAAATTGGAAAGAATAAGAAAGAAAAAAAAAAAAACCCAGAAATCTTTATTTCCAATGAAAATATCTCCATATTTTAATCTCAGAATCATGCAAGACACTATGAAAATATATCCTGGTTTCCCCTGGATGTGCAAAAGGTGATTAATTCTCTCATGGTTTTTCTAGCAGTAGAGTTATCAGGGACTACACTGCTTTATTTCACAATTCCGTAAAATTAGCATTTGCTTTTAAGATCTTGATAATTGGTGCAATATTTAACAAATCTCTGTAATTCCTAAATCATTTTATCCTAAATACTCTTTGTAGCATATTCATAATAATCTTTTCATTATATTCTATAATCAGATTATCTGTGATAAGGTAGTATATTTCTCATAATTATCTTAAGTCAAAAAATAAATCAACCCTGATTACATGTAGACTAGATGATATTTCTCTCCATGTTCTATTCTTCCAGTTAATTCTATAATTGATAACTATTATGTTTCCAATCTTAAAGTATGAACAGAAAATGCAAACATTTCTTCTTTTTAAAGTTTAATGTTACTCTAATTTTTAATCAGCACTGACAGGACGTGAGGTAAAACATGTTTTCTCTAACACTAATAAAAAAATAAATCTCTAAACCTGAATCAACAGGTGCTAAATATATGCTCTTTCACTTTACAATCTGCTTTCTGGAAATGGGCGGTAAGAAATTACTCATTTACAGAAAAGGACCAATTTTAATAATGTAAATATTCAATATAGAATTATTTATAAGAGCAAAAATTGGAGATTAACGAAGTATGCAATCAGCAAAAATGGAATTATGCAATAGCCACTGGAGGGAAACTTAGACATGTAAAGCCTTTTTGGAAACATAATATGCATTATGTTTAATATCGCTAAATGTCTGTGACAACATATGCATACACTAACAAAATTATGAAAAGAGCAATTTTGTAAGGTTGGTGAAATAATGCTAACCTGCATGCAAATATATATTTACTGTTATGTGGTTTTGACAATGAGAACTGATAAAATGGCAGTACTGTTAAAAGGTGTGGAAACAATTGTTGTCATGTTTTATATAATGTAAATAACTCATAATCTATATGCCAATTAACAAATATACATTTATTGATTCATTGTGGAGTTGAGTAGCAGGCCAGAATGTAATTATTTTAATCTATGATCTTTCCTATGAAGACAGAATTCATCTTCATGAAAGTTACATGTTCAGTAAATTTTCACCTTCCATTTTTAATTTTATAAGCCCAGCTTCATAAATTCCAGCTTATATGTCACATAACTAATGCTGGAAAGGAACACGTGCTGCATGTCTCTAAATGCTCAACCATTTGTGTTTCTGCAACTTTTCTATACATGAAGGATAGTAGGTTATATAATTATAGAAGTGGCATTTATGACCGCAGGCTTTCAGTATTGTGTAATCATATCATGCAGGGTGATACATTAAATGTAAGGTTAGAAAAAGCAGTCAGGCTATACTTAAAGTCAACAAGAGGCCATCAACCTAGAAGAAAAAACAGTGACTATGGCATGAATTATGACACATCGGGCTATGCAAGGTAGGCTCTTTCAACCACAACCATTAACAGCTTGTGAAAATACCATTAAAGGACTCATTTCGAAATGGTAATATTTATCAAAGGCAGACAGGTTTATATGGTGTTCATCAGATTTGGAACAGTGCTACTGGAATTTCATTGACTTGTGAGGGAGCACTGAACCACAAAGGCTTTTTCAACACCTCTTCCCATGCCCCTTTTTATTTTATACTTATTTGATATTTTGTCAAGATGAGCACCACACGTAACTAAGAACACTGAGTTCTAAGTCTGAATTGGTTCTCTCTTTGCCACAGGAACTTGGACATGACATTTAACATGACCTGCATTTTCTCACGTAGGAAACAAAGAAATTAAAGAAAGATAGCCACCTTCAATAAATAATGTTTTAACTAGGATATCTCCTGCTTTTCATAGCTTGTAACATTCTCCTGAACTTTTTTGTTGTTGTTGCTGATATTTGAGGCCTTATACATTTAAGTTTGTTTCCATTTTGTTTAGAAACTATCCCCAAAATAAAAATCAAAAATGGAAGAAATATCAGAAATGTATGTGTATGGGTTACACGTGGGATCTTTAAGGTAAGGAAAGAAGAAATGTAGGAGGAATAAGAATTAAATAAGAAAGTAGCTAGGATTTATGAATTTTTACACTGTCAAAACCTAAATTTCTAGGGACTTCCAGTCATGTCTCAAAGCAAACAAAGTCACAGGAGATGAAGACTACTATTTTGATAATTGAACAACTGCCCACGACACACAACATTCCCCATCATTGTCTGCCTGCTTAATGGATCCAGACCATCTAGATTGGAGATAGTCATCTACCAGCATCTAATGGAAATAACCCAGCTAACCCATGTCTCTAGGAAGAGGAAAACGATTCCTAATTTGGACAACGTGAAGAATATGTCCCACCCCTGTTCCCAGCACTGTTTGGTTAGAAAGAATTAGTTCCCTGAGGAAAGCTGGAGCTCTTATATCTTCTCCAATTCCTTTAAAAATGGGAAGTGTCTATCTAGGGTTAGGGGTGGCCAAGAACCTGAGAAGAATAGGAAAAAAAAAAATGGTCCCCACAAAAAATGTCAATATCCTCAAGCCCCAGATCCTGTGCTTATGTTAGGTTACATGGCTGGAAAAATATTAGGCATGAATTCGTTTTTGGAAGGCTGCTGATCAGATGATCTGAAGATAGAATTTTCTGGATTATCCAGGTGGGTAAGATGTAATCACAAGGGTTCTTTAAATGTGAAAGAAGGAGGCCAAAGAATAAAACTCAAGAGTTGGGGATGTGAGAAAGACTCACTGGCTGTTGCTCTCCGGAAAGAAATGCAGCCCTCTGACAATTTCTGACCTCCAGAATGTAACAGAATAAATGTGTGCAGGAAACTAATACAACAGCCTTAAAGCCTCTAAGAAAAAGCCTGTTCATGTTGTACAATTTCTTGATGGGAGCAACAATTTTCCCTATTTCTTGAGAGAAAACTGAAGCTAAACTTTCCTAGCCAAATTGCTGAACTAAAGGTTCATGCAGACAGAGTCTGGGCCTGCCTTTCCCTAACTGGACACCTACGTCACATTACAGCCTGATTACAATCCTATCTGTGAAGACTCTTACCTGTAGCCAAACTAGAGTTCATGTTTTTAATTCTAATCATTTAGACTACTAGCTTTTGTTTGTAAGTAACCTTGTCCATATTATAATAATGTTGTGGGGTTTACAAACATGATTCAGAAGAGAGTTTTCCATGTTGTAGAATCAGAAAGATATAAAGCTGCCAAATATTTAATATTTTACCAAAAAAGTTTGCTCTGATAAAAGTATAAATTTTGCTTTACAGTATTACCAGATTAAATGTTCCTAGTTAGTGAAATGGAAAAGTCTTAAAGAATAATCTTCAAAAATTAGATCATAACTCACATATCTACTCTCTCTCATATGTGGACTTTTTAAAGAAAGTTCCTTGTATTCTCTCAAAAGTTTCATTTGAAATGTTCTTATGTTTTTGATAGTTCAAGTGGTTAATTTTAGACAAAGATGGGAAAAGTGCCAAATTTGAGGATTCAACCAAACAAAATCTCCAATTTGGTATTTTTTATCTTTCTTTTATAGTTCCACTTGAATTCTTCACTATGTAACACTATTTCTTTGAATAATTTTACCCTTTTTTAAAAAAGATAATTTTACCCAGAGTTTTGTTTAAAATACTACGGTTGCTATTGTAAACCTATGTTTTGCATTTATTTCTTTGAAACAAAGTCTAACTTCTTTGCATCCTCTGAACTTAATCCTGGAGGATTTATCTCTTTGTGCCTAAAGAATATAAAGAATTGCATTATTCCATTTTACTTGCCTTTAAGAGATTTCAGATCAAAATAGCAATTAGGTATGTGTCCACCCTTTCTCCAAATTGCCCCTAAAGCTATGTCTATATGAGGACAATAACTTAACCAATGGGGCAACAGGCTCATCAGTTAAGCAAAAATAATGTAGAATTCGCACCCCCCCCCCTTTTTTTGTCATAGAAGCTAAACATGAATAAGACTTTTGAAGGATAATGTGATTTGCCTCTCAATTCCAGTAAGGAGAAACTATTAGCCATCTTTTGTTAGTAAACTGCTTTTTTTTAAAAAAATATTTAAATATATTAAGTTGCTTAAAGCTCCTTTTTGTTTAAAAGAGAATATAAGGTGACTTTTTTTTTTTAATTTTTTTTTCAACGTTTATTTATTTTTGGGACAGAGAGAGACAGAGCATGAACGGGGGAGGGGCAGAGAGAGAGGGAGACACAGAATCGGAAACAGGCTCCAGGCTCTGAGCCATCAGCCCAGAGCCTGACGCGGGGCTCGAACTCACGGACCGCGAGATCGTGACCTGGCTGAAGTCGGACGCTTAACCGACTGCGCCACCCAGGCGCCCCTATAAGGTGACTTTTTATAATAACCATGTGTAAAGTGGAATAACAAAAAGATGTAAATGATTTTTGATTGATTTAAAAGCTCCTACTTATCTTGCTATAGGCTGAAATCAACTGTCCTTCCAGTTTTTAGACCTGAGCAGCTGCATTTTGCAATGAAGTGACTCTGGTAGGTATTCTAAACTGTAAAGTTGGGCTATGTCCTATATAAAGTTTCAAAGTTTCAGTTCAACAAAGAAATCTTCCAATGGAACCAGATCCAGCTCAGCATTGTGTTACAGTGGTTGCAAAAAAGGTATAGTTTATGGGAAGACTTACTGAGTTTCCTGATGTTGTCTCCTAAGGAAAAATATATCCTCACACATCTTAATGGTTCTTTATGTCAATAGTATTTCAATGTACTTACCAAGAAGATTTTAATGTTCCCCTTAGCTTGACCAAACTTTAGACAGGCTTCTTTCTGACTCTAGGCCCCTGACCTCCCTTTCCTTTGAGCAGTTAGTTCAGAAAATTTCTAATTGTAAATTCTTTCCCTGTCCTTTGAGATGTAAATACGTTTTAAAGCTTCTTGCCAGTGTCACAACCCAGGAATGTCTTTCTCAAGGATCTAGGTGCTGTCTTTCAAAAATGTAATCTTGAGGTGCCTGGGTGGCTTAGTCGGTTATGCATCTGATTCTTGATCTCAGCTCAGGTCATGATCTCATGGTTTGTGAGTTCGAGCCTCGCATGGGGCTCTACGCTAATGACCCAGAGCCTACCTGGAATTCTGTCTCTCCCTCTGTACCTGCCCTTCCTCCATTTGCGTGTGTGTGTGTATGTGTGTGTGTGTGTGTGTGTGTGTGTGTGTGTGTATGTGTATGTGCCACGCGTGTGCGTGTTCTCTCTCTTTCAAACTAAATAAACGTAAATAAATAAATAAATAAATAAGTAGTTATGAAGGAAGATCGTGCTATATCTCCCTGTTTTCATGGGAGGGTAGGAGCCTAACTTCAATTAGCAAACAGAGATGCCTAATCACAAAGAATAATATTTCAAAATCATAAATAATTCGAGGTCCTGGAACTACCCCATTGATCAACTTCCTCCCAAATATCTTCTAATACTCTTCCACCAGCTCACTCCAGTCTTAACAACTCTCCTGTCCTTTGTTTCAGCAAAGCTGAATTATGACTCAGCTATGGTATTTTTTTCCCTATTGCAGTAGTCTTTGTTTAACAAAGCACAGTTTTTGCCTTGATAGTACCTAAAACTTCTGTTCAATATGTTCAATTTCTTGCTATTATCATCATTTTTGGTAGCAAGATTTTTTTGGAGGGGGCTGCAGATAAACAAAGCTCTTCTAGTTCTGATTCTGACTATGATACACTCCAAGGGAGGCATGAAATCCAAGAAATTTCTTACATTTTAATAGTGCTTTGAATTTCTAAGAAACATTCCACTTATATTTCAGAATATTTCAATATGGCCAGAGGAAAAGAAATCTCCCCAAAACCTCCTTATGAAGCCCCGGAACTGGGTAAAGTCACAGATTTGTACCCAGACTGATTCTCATAATGGATTATGTGCTAAAAGCATGGACAGATTTACATTTGCACTGAAAGCCCAGAGTGAATCTGAAGAATTTGTTTACTTTAGGGTTAAGAGGTGAGCTACAAAATATTCTCACTGAGAAACAAACAAAGACTCAAAACATAAAAACAAACAAAACCCCAGAAAACCTAAAAAAGAACGGAGTTCTAACAGTTCTGTGGTGCAGTTTATTAATTCCTTTTTGTTACTAAATCTACCCTCATATAAAATAAACTTCCTGTGTTAGTAAATGGAACAATTTAGAAAAATTAGTAATTTTTAATCAAGGAAATGTAGATGTTTGTTCTATTTCAGTCAGACCTAATATACTCAATTAGCAGAAAGTTTGGGTAAAGAGAAAAATTCAAAACAGAGACTGAATATGAAATGATCCATAGGCAAAGACTAAGTTGAACAAAATGAGGGGTGAGGGGTGAGCAGTAAGGATAATTAGGAAAGCATCATTAAGATGGATTGTGTGTGGGGCGCCTGAGTGGCTCAGTCGGTTAAGCGGCCGACTTCAGCTCAGGTCATGATCTTGCAGTTTGTGAGTTCGAGCCCCACATCAGGCTCTGGGCTAACAGCTCAGAGCCTGCAGCCTGCTTCAGATTCTGTGTCTCCCTCTCTCTCTCTCTGTCCCTCCCTGCTCATGCTCATCTCTCAATAAATAAACGTTAAAAAAAAAAAAAAGATGGAGTGTGTGTGTGTATGTGTGTGTGTGTGTGTGTGTGCTTCTATCACAGTCTCTACAGATTTTATCCTTTCTCCATCTTTAAAAACTCTTTTCACCCAGATTCCTCAGATTTTATCGTAGTGATTTCTGGAGCTGGTTACCAAAATCTTTCTGCTGAAAACAACTTGCCTGAACTATTTAAAGAATACTACTAAAGAAGTAGACAAATAATAGCAGGTGTGAAAAAGACACACTGGTGCAAATAAAAGGGAATGTTAGTCACACTGAAATCACAACCATGGTCTCAATGACTGTTTTGTTTTACTTTAGACGTCACCTAATTCTGTTAAAATATTGGGGCTTACAGTCTGAAAAACAGTGTGAAGGTTCCTCAAAAAATTAAAAATAGACCTACCCTATGACCCAGCAATAGCACTGCTAGGAATTTACCCAACGGATACAGGAGTACTGATGCATAGGGGCACTTGTACCCCAATGTTTATAGCAGCACTCTCAACAATAGCCAAATTACAGAAAGAGCCTAAATGTCCATCAACTGATGAATGGATAAAGACATTGTGGTTTATATACACAATGGAGTACTACGTGGCAATGAGGAAGAATGAAATATGGCCTTTTGTAGCAACGTGGATGGAACTGGAGAGTGTGATGCTAAATGAAATAAGCATACAGAGAAAGACAGATACCATATGTTTTCACTCTTATGTGGATCCTGAGAAACTTAACGGAAACCCATGGGGGAGGGGAAGGAAAAAAAAAAAAGAGGTTAGAGTGGGAGAGAGCCAAAGCATAAGAGACTGTTAAAAACTGAGAACAAACTGAGGGTTGATGGGGGGAGGGAGGGAGGGGAGGGTGGGTGATGGGTATTGAGGAGGGCACCTTTTGGGATGAGCACTGGGTGTTGTATGGAAACCAATTTGACAATAAATTTCATATATTGAAAAAAAAAAGAAATCCAGATTAATAAAATTAGATACAATGAAAAAAAAATAAAATATTGGGGCTTATTATTTATTTATTTATTTATTTATTTATTTATTTATTTATATTTTTTTTTAGAGAGAGAGAGCACACAAGCAGGGGAGGGAGAGAATCTCAGGCAGGCTCCACACCCAGTGCAGAGTCCAACCAGGGGGTCCATCTCACAACTCTGAGGTCATGCCCTGAGCCCAAACCAAGATTCAGATGCTTAACTGACTAAACCACCCCGCTGCCCCAGGTGGAGAGATTTTAAGAGCTATAGTGGGGGGATCACAGGCCTTCTCAGGTCACTGTTGTTTCTAATGGTAACATTAGTAAACAGTCTCCTGTCTTTACCACAACTTAGAGCAAGGCACCAACCCTCCCCCATCCTCCAGAAAATGGGGTATCCAGGTGCTATCTTCTTTGATGACTGCATTTCAAAGAGATGGCTCTCAGGTTTTTGAGATAGAGATTCCTGGATTATAAAACTGGCACAATTTTTTTTTTTAAAGATTTACATCTCAAAAGAAAAGAGAAATAATTTACAAGTTTTCTAAAGTAAACACTGCAAGGAAAAGGAGGTCAGGGCCTTAAGTTAGGAAAAAGCCTGTCTATAATTTAGTCAAACTGTGGGGAACATTAAGGCCATCTTGGTTAGATGACATTGATTTGACGGAGAAATTAGTGCTTTGGAAACTATCAATCTAGAGCAGCAGGCTCTTACTACACATAGCTATATTTTCTGAGAAAATACGACGTGCTTCATGAGTCGTTACAAATTATTTTTAATGATCATAGCTTCATTTGTACCTCATCCTATACTTTTAATGTGGTCATTTTTACCATGTGTATACTTGCATGCTGTTTTTCTATTTTCTCATAATAGCTGAAGAGGGTTAAATAAGTTAGAAAATATTAAATGTCATTAGTTTATAGATGAGAGTGCCAGGGTCAAAAGAAGTCAACCCACTGGTTTAAGCCACACATTGTAACAGAATGAAACCATAGCCATAATGCATCTGTCAGCGGAAAGGTTTCCCAGTGTGGCCCATAGTTTTGTGTGCTGTGTATATGACTCCCTATGTGTGTGATGTGTATAAGCAAAAATGCAAACAATATCCATTTCTAATTGAATGGAAACACAATATTTTCCCAGGAAATATGACAACAGAAAACCTAAAGGCAAAATGTCTTACTTTAACTATTTTGTGGAAGCAAATATTTTTACTTTACCTTTCAAGAGTGTGTGGTCCCTCTAAGATAAAATACATTGTCTTTTAAGAGATAAAATAACAATTTCTTTTAAAATATCAACATATGTCCATCACATTACAGGAAAATATTATTACACTTTTGATTGAAAAGACCAAGGCCAGGAGCACCTAGGTGGCTAAGTTCATTGGGCATCTGACTTCAGCTCAGGTCATGGATCTCATGGTTTGTGAGGTCAAGTCCTGCATTGGGCTCACTGTTGTCAGCACGGACCCCTCTTTGGATCCTCTGTCCTCTTCTCTCTCTCTCTCTCTCTCTCTCTCTCTGCCCCTCTCACACTGGTTCTCTCTCTCTTTTTCTCAAAATAAATGAATAAACTTAAAAAAAAAAGACAAAGAGTCATATTCATCCAGCTAATCAATGACATTCTAGAAGTTGCTTCACTTTGAAGTTTTGTTTTGTTTCCTAATTGAAAACACCTATAATCACCAGCAGAGAGCTTGATTGCAACTTATTTGTTAAAAAAAAAAAATGAGTTTTCTTTTACAACATTTACTTCGACCAGTTAAATATTTTGAACCATTAAATGGCTCTGCTGCTAAACCCTTTGTTGTCCCCCCGATGTTCTCAGTATTTTGGATGGCTGAGCAAAGAAATAATGATGAAGTTATATATGACGAGAGGTAGAAGGGAGAGGCATATGGGAACACCTTCATATCCTACCTCATAACAGGATTATAAATTTTAGACTGCCCTAAAGAGACATGCTGCTTGCGTTAGAGAGGACCTGTCAGGATAATGGACGGAAGTTCTATAAACTTCCTGGTCGCTGGCAGTTTAACTTGCTCCAGGTTTGAAAATCCCCGACAGCTCCATCTCTCTTTGAAGAGAAATCAAAGGTGTGGAATGTGAACAAACAACTGACAACATAAAATTCATTTTATCTGCACTTGAAAGAATATATTTATGGGTAATATAAGTGGTATGAACTTCTGATCTCCCAATGATGGGGCTACCAGACAACAGAAAAACACAAAGCAAAGAACATTCATTGGAAGGAGCATATTTTTGCACAATTTGTTTTTCTTTTACAAGACAGTTTGAGGTGATATACCTTATCTAGACGGCTTCTAAAATGAAAGCAATACTTTTGAGGTTAAAATTATTTCATAATTATATAAGCTTTCTGACTCTCATTCAACTTAGCACAAAGGCAACTGTAAACAAACAAACAAACAAAAAAACTGTTTACTTGACATTTAAGCCTTTTCTTTTACAGGATAAATTGAGAAATCAGTTTATAATAAAGTATGGGGGATATAGTGTCATATTTGTACAAAAATGAGCAGTTTGGAGGCACTCCTGTGTATTTTTCCAGCATATGAAAAATCTCACATTTTAGATAACAAAACACAGGGTCAATTAACATTAACTTGTTTTCTGTGCAGTCTGAGCTGATTCCCTGCTGATAAACATTGTTCCAACTAACAGCAATATTTGGGAAGGGCAGGCTACGTATTTTGTTTGTATCAATTGAAACTGCATCCGATTGTTTGCCAATAGGAAAGCTAAATGAGATGTAAAGGTTCCAACAATTACATAGTTGATTCCAACAAAATGAAGAAATCACCTTTATTTCTGAAAAATAAAATAGGGTGGAGAGGTGGAGAAGGGAAGGGAATGCTTATCTGAATGATCCAGCTTGCTTTTGTATTGTTCTAAAATCACTGCTTGCTTGTTCAACATTCGCACCATTCCATATCTTTATCTGGGGTTTGATACTCTTCAAAGTTTTTGTTTAATACTATAAGAATTACTGCATTTATTTTTGGACCTAAAATCACAACATTTTTCACAGCATATCTAATGTTGAAATGTTTCCCAAGTGTTAAAACAGTTTGTACTGGACTAAACAATATTCTTCTTTACTGAATACAACCATTTCACTAGTGATATGAAATTCAAATATTAATCATCGATAGTTATAAGCAAGCTGTAATATCTGACTTTTTTTTTTAGAGAGATTGGGTGCAAATGGGGGAGAGGGACCAAGGGAAAGAGAGAGATATCATCTTAAGCAGGCTCCGCTCAGCTCAGAGCCTGACACAGGGCTAATTCCCATGACCCTGGGATCATGACCTGAGTGGAAATCAAAAGTAGGATGATCAACCAACTGAGTCACCCAGGAATCCCTTGACTAATTAACTAATTAACTAATTAACTAAATGGTGACATTTAGATTTTATAATTTTCTTTATCTCAAATATTTGTTTCCCTTAAAATTAGGCAATAGAGAAAATTCCAGTGTAACCATTACATATTTTATTATACAAAAATTCATTTTTATCTTTAGTGTACAAAAATATATTGCATATTTTCTCAGGCAAGAAAGATCACCCTCTCTTCTCACCCCCACATAAGAATAGTCCACAAAAACCTCTGATTATTGTTCATGTGAAAATTTATATAGTTTGTAAAGAAAGTTCTATGAAAAACTGTGTCCATCCGTCAGTAAGGTATAAGCCACTTTGAAAAAGCAAATATAAAACAGATTTATTGATTTTGTAAACATATCACATATTTTATTCAACTATGATAGCCATATTGTGATATAGGACTCAGAGAAACTCTAAAGAGCATCAGTGTATTTGAATAGGATCTAAAAGTTTCAGTATGTAATTGATAACCTTATATGTTATTGATAATATTTTCAAATTTGCAAAACTTTTTTTTTCACAACATTGCACAATAATCATGAAATAATCATTGGCTTTTTCTTAGAAATTTAAATACATATCCTTATTTATCCTAATTTAATTATTTAGTTAGTTTCTTTTATATTTCTGCTAATTGCTATGGATGACCAGAGGTAGATAGAATTGGGGGGATGCAGGGTCATGACTAGTATAAGCATTTATTAATAGGAAACAGGAGATAAAATAATATATACAACAAGTTCCCTGGTTGGATCATGAAGAAGTGTTACTGGAAGTAAACTATGTTGGGGAGCATTGACAGAGCTTGCTGCTAGCGAATCCCTCACAATCGACTTTATTAGCTAGTTCAGAGAGTGGACTTTATTTTAAGGACAATGGAAAACCCCGAGGCATTAAGCAGGTGAGATAAATGAGCATATTTTATCTCAAGAATAATCATCCTAGCTGCAGCATAGACAAGAGATCCATAGAAACAATAAGAAACTTGTGGAGGCTTTATTAATTCAGGAGCCAAATGATAGTGGTTTACTAGCTATGGCCTGAAAGTAGACATATGAGAAATATTTAGAAAACAGAATAAAAAGTACCTAGTGAGAAATTATATAGAGGGATTAAGAAAAGAGCGAGGCAACAGTTACATGAATATTGTACTGTTCACTAAGATTTGAGAGTACATAAAGATGATAACATTAAAAGGGGACCTATTGTATTCCCAAGAGCCCCTTAAACTGTATGCTTAGATATGAATCGGAAAAACAAGAAATCTTAAATGGGAATAAAGGTTTTGAAACAAACACCATGCACCATATGGGTGCAAAAAAAATGAATGAAATGGTGGGGAAAAATATGACGTTAGTTGTGATGTCTCTTCTTTCATTTCTGACTTTAGCTATTTGAGTATTCTCCCTCTTCTTCATTAATCTAGATAAGGACTTTTTCCTTAGCTGGATTATTTTGATATTTAAAAACAACAACAATAACAACCACAATAAAAACAAAAACAATGACAACAACGTCTTAGTTTTACTGACTTTTTTTTCCTATTGCTTTTGTATTCACTGTTTCCTTTATTTCTGCTCTATTACTTTCGTCCTTCTGCTTTCTTTGGGTTTAGTTTGTTATTCCTTTTCAAGGTTCCCTGATGTGTAAAAGTAGGTTGTTGAATAGAGATTGTCTTGTTTTTTGAAGTATTACAATAAGTAATATGTATTTGTCTATTTGTCTTTACCAGTGAACTTTATATTTTCCTATGCCTTTGTATTAATGTCCAGTATCCGTTAGTATGTCTTGTAAGGTAGGCTTGGTCATGATGAACTTCCTCAGCTTTTTTTTTTTTTTAATCTGGAAAAGTCTTTATTTCTCCTTGCCATCTTTCCCCCATCTTTTGTTTTCCCATCTTTTAAATTGTAGTAATAGGCACATAGCATAAAATTTACTATCTTCCCCAATTTTAAGAATACAGTTTAGTGACATTAAGTACATATTGTTGTGCAACCCTCAACACCATACATCTCCAGAATGCTTTTCATCTTCTAAGACTGAACTCCGTAACCATTAAACAACAATGCGCCATTCTTTCCATCTCCTGCCACCCACCATTTAACGTTCTGTCTCTATGATTTTGACTACTCTTAAGAACCTCATATAACTGGAATCATGAGTATTTGTATTTTTGTAACTATCTATTTCACTTGGTATAATGTCCTCAAAGTTCATCCATTTTGTAGCATGTCAGAATTACTTTCCTTTTTAAGGCTGAATAATATTCCATAGTATGCATACAACACAATTTGTTTTTTATCTGTCAAGGGACTTTTGGCCTGTTTAAATGTTTTAGTTACTGTGAATAATGAGACTATAAAGATAAATGTACAAATATCTCTTCTAGACCTTGCTTTTGATTCTACTGAGTATATGTCCAGAAGTAGAATTGCTAGATTATATAAAAATTCTATTTTTAATATTTTGAGGAATGGCCATACTATTTCCACAGTGACAGTATTGTTTTACATTCCCATCAACATTGTGCAAAGATTATAATTTCTCTACATCTTCACCAACATTTGTCATTTTCTGTTCTTTGGAAATAGTCATCCCGTATGTGAGGTGTTATCTCATTGTAGTTTTGATTTGCATTTTCCTAATGATTAGTGATGGTGAGCATCTTTTCATGTGCTTATTGATCATTCATAAATCTTCTTTGGAGAAATGTTTATTCAAGTCCTTTCTCCTTTTTTGAATCCGTTTGTTTTTCTATTGATGAGTTTTAATACCTGCATACTGATCCTTTATTATAAGTGTGATTTGCACATTTTTTCTCCCATTCTGTGGTTTTCCTTTTGCTCTCCAAATAGTGTGTTTTGGTGATATATAATTTAATAATTCACTGGAAATTCTTGGTATAAGATATGGTCTATCCTGGAAAATGTCCCAAATACACCTAGAGATCCAGTTCTGTTTTTAGGTAGAGTGTGCTATACATGTCTGTTAGATTTTGGTTTATTTTATTGTCTAAGACTTCTATTCCCTACCTAACTTTTGCTTGGTTGTTCTATCTATTACTGAGAGTATGCTATTGAAGTCTCCAACTATTTTTGTTGAAGTGTTGGCTTCTCCCTTCAATTCTGTCAATTTTTTTTAAAGTTTATTTATTTTTAAAGAGAGAGCACATGCATGCATGTGAGCAGGGGAGGGGCAGAGAGAGAGAGAGAGAGAGAGAGAGAGAGAGAGAATCCCAAGCAGCTCTGTGCTGTCAGCATAGAGCCTGATACAGGGCTCGTTCCCATGACTTGTGAGATCATAACCTGAGCCAAAACCAAGATTCAGAGGCTTAACTGACAGAGCACCACAAATTCTGTCAATTGTTGCTTCATATATTTTGGTGGTCTGTCATTAGGTGGGTGAATATCTAACAGTGAATAACTGTTAGACCTACTTGTCATACTGAAATTTTGTTTATTATACAATATTCTCACTCTTGTAAACTTTTTGACTTAAAATCTGTTTTGTCTTGTGTTAGCATAGCCACCCCTGCTCTTTTTTTGGTTATTATTTGCATGGAATATCCATTTCCATGCTTTCAATCTATTTGTGTCCTTGAATCTAAAGTGAGTCTCTTCTAGACAGCACACAGTAGGATTATGGCTTTTTTCTCCTGCATCTCACCTAAGCTAAATTTGATTAGATCTCAATGTATAAATTATGCTCCTTTGTATGTTAAATTGGTCATTCACCACATCTGTAATATAGGCAATAAAATTTGGGAAGTGTAATATTTTTAGAAGTGTCAACTCAGCAGGCAAAAATCCTGTAGATCTGATTTTTTTTTTGTTTTTGGATGCTTTGTGGTTTATCATTATGGCTTATCATTTTCTGATTATTCCACTAAATTATTAATGAAGTTTTTCTGCTTGAGGCAGAGGTTCACTAATTTAGGCCTTGCTATGTAGGGTTCTAAGAAAAATGACATATTTGAGGATCATAAATGATAGTTCTACATATTAAAAGTAAAAAAAAAAGTACAAGAAATCAGAGTACCATTTTAATCTACCTAAATTTTTCAATAAACTAATGTGATATATGACAGTAAGCCTAATCTTCTTTTATGGAAAATAAATCAATGCAGTCATTTAAATCTTTTTTATAATAATATTTGATGATGTATAATCATCAATATAATAATATTTGATGATGTATAATCATCAATATAATAATATTTGATGATGTATAATCAATAATATTCATAAAGATCCAACTACTAATTATCAAAAAATGAAATAAGTATTTCAAAAGGGAGAAGCTATGTCAGAAAATTAGTCATTTCATAGGCATCTAACCAAAGAATGGACTTGGCATCACAACCAACACAGCAGAAATAAAAACAGTAATAAGAGAATATTATGAGCAATTATATGCCAATAGAATGGGCAATCTGCAAGAAATGGACAACTTCCTAGAAACATATACACTACCAAAACTGAAACAGGAAGAAATAGAAAATTTGAACAGACCCATACTGGTAAGGAAATCAAATTAGTAAACAAAAATCTGCCAAAAAAACTAGAGTCCAGGGCCAGATGGCTTTCCAGGGGAATTCTACCAAACATTTAAGGAAGAGTTAACAACTATTCTCTTGAAGGTGTTCCAAAAAATAGAAATGGAAGGAAAACTTCCAAACTCTTTCTATGAAGGCAGCATTACCTTGATTCCAAAACCAGACAGAGACCCCATGAAAAAGGAGAACTATAGACCAATTTTCCTGATGAACATGGATGCAAAAGTCCTCAACAAGATATTAGCCAACCGGCTCCAACAATACATTAAAAAAATTATTCACCACGACCAAGTGGGATTTACACCTGGGATGCAGGGCTGGTTCAATATCCATAAAACAATTAATGTGATTCATCACATCAATAAAAGAAAGGACAAGAACCATATGATCCTCTCAATAGATGCAGAGAAATCATTTGAAAAAATACAGCATCCTTTCTTGATAAAAACCCTCAAGAAAGTAGGGATAGAAGGAGCATACCTCGAGGTCATAAAAGACATATATGAATGGCCCAACATTAATACCATCCTCAGTGGGGAAAAACTGAGAGCTTTTCCCCTAAGGTCAGGAACAAGACAGGGATGTCCACTCTCACCACTGTTATTCAACATAGTATTGGAAGTCTTAGCCTCTGCAATCAGATAGCACAAAGAAATAAAAGGCATCCAAATCGGCCAGGAGGAGGTCAAACTTTCACTCTTTGCAGATGATGTGATACTCTATATGGAAAACCCTAAAGATTCCACCAAAAAAATGCTAGAACTGATTCATAAATTCAGCAACGTTGCAGGATATAAAATCAACACACAGAAATGAGTTGCATTCCTATACACCAACAATGAGCAACAGAAAGAGAAATCAAGGAATCGATCCCATTTACAGTTGTACAAAAAACCATAAAATATCTAGGAATAAATCTAACAAAAGAGGTGAAAAATCTATGCACTGAGAACTATAGAAAGCTTATGAAAGAAATTGAAGAAGATACAAAAAAAAAATGGAAAAAGATTCCATGCTCCTGGATAGGAAAAACAAATATTGTTAAAATCCAGATACTATCCAAAGCAATCCACATATTCAATGCAATCCCTACCAAAATAACACCAGAATTCTTCACAGCGTTAGAACAAATAATCCTAAAATTTGTATGGAACCAAAAAAGACCCCGAATACCCAAAGCAATCTTGAAAAAGTAAATGAAAGCAGGAGGCATCACAATCCCGGACTTCAAACTATACTACAAAGCTGTAATCATCAAGACAGTATGTACTGGCACAAGAACAGACATTCAGATCAATGGAACAGAATAGAGAACCCAGAAATGGACCCATAAACGTATGGCCAACTAATCTTTGACAAAGCAGGAAAGAATATACAATAGAATAAAGATAGTCTTTTCAGCAAGTGGTTCTGGGAAAACTGGACAGCAACATGCAGAAGAATGAACCTGGACCACTTTCTTATACCATAAACAAAAATAAATTCAAAATGGATGAAAGACCTAAATGTAAGACAAAAAGCCATCAAAATCCTTGAGGAGAAAGCAGGCAAAAACCTCTTTGATCTTGGCAGCAGCAACTTCTTACTCAACACATCTCTGGAGGCAAGGGAAACAAAAGCAAAAATGAACTACTGGGACCTCATCAAAATAAAAAGCTCCTGCACAAACAAAGGAAACAATCAGCAAAACTAAAAGGCAACCGACAGAATGGGAGAAGATAATGCAAATGATATTTCAGATAAAAGGTTAATATCCAAAATCTAAAAAGAACCTATAAAACTCAACACCCAAAAAACAAGTAATCCAGTGAAGAAATGGGCAAAAGACATAAATAGACATTCTCCAAAGAAGACATCCAGATGGCCAATGGACACATGAAAAAATGCTCAACATCACTCCTCATCAGGGAAATACAAATCAAACCACCATGAGATACCACCTTACACCTGTCAGAATGGCTGACATTAACAACTCAGGCACCAACAGATGTTGGTGAGGATTCAGAGAAAGAGGATCTCTTTTGCAATGTTGGTGGGAATGCAAGCTGGTACAGCCACTCTGGAAAACAATATGGAGGTTCCTCAAAAAACAAAAAATAGAACTACCGTATGACCCAGGAATTGCACTAATAGGTATTTATCCAAGGCATACAGGTGTGCTGTTTTGAAGGGACACATGCACCCCCATGTTTATAGCAGCACTATCAACAATAGACAAAGTATGGAAAGAGCCCAAATGTCCGTGGATGGATGAATGGATAAAGAAGATGTGGTATATATATCCAATGGAGTATTACTTGGCCATCAAAAAGAATGAAATCTTGCCATTTGCAACTATGTGGATGGAACTGGAGGCTACTATGCTAAGTGAAATTAGTCAGAGAAAGACAAAAATCATATGACTTCACTCATATGAGGACTTTAAGAGACAAACCAGATGAACATAAGAGAAGGGAAACAAAAATAATATAAAAACAGGATGGGGGACAAAGCATAAGAGACTCATAAATATGGAGAACAAACAGAGGGTTACTGGAGGGGGTATAGGAGGGGGGGTGGGCTAAATGGGTAAGGAGCATTAAGGAATCTACTCCTGAAATCATTGTTGCACTATATGCTAACTAATTTGGATGTAAATTAAAATAAATAAACAAACAAACAGAATGGATTTGGCAATTTTTTTCTTCCTTTTTTTTTTTTTTTTTTACTTTTCTGGTTCTATGTTACATAGACACAACCTGAATGGTGGCTTTAACCTTAATTCTCTCTTTGATTACATAAAAGAAAAATATTCGATTATTAGTTGGTTTAGAGAGTATTTTTCACCAAAATAAGTCAAAAATTAGAATTTTTGCATACATTCTCTTCAACTATTTACAATTAGTTTCAACTATTAACTAAAGGGTAATGCTCAGAACTGAACACGAAGGAAGAAAAATGGTTTGAATGACGTACTTACTGAAAAATTGTCTCCCTCATGATTGTCAGTGAACAGGTTTTTTTCCTGACCTCGATATTTTCAAGCGTCAATGCCTTTCCTTTCATACTACCTCCTCACCTCTAAGTATCAAGGATTTCACTTTCTGTTGAATAATAATAATAATGATGATAATTTTAAATAGAGCAAAACAAAGTCTCAGAGCAGAGAAAAGCCTTACTTCTGCTGAGTAACATCGCAATGAAATATCATCACCCAAGAGCAATGAGAAAAGTAGTCAAGTAGTCCTCCACCCTGACAACACATTGCGTCCTCAAAATGGTGAGAGACGATTAGCAGTCACCGGTCCATGTAACTCACTCTCGTTGACAATGGTTTTTTTAATTTAAATTTCTAGATTCTGAGTCCGTTTTTCTTGTCATATCATTCTCCTATGAATTTTTTCCACAGGTACATTTCCGTAGTATCAGTCCCCAGCTACTTCTTCCAAGGTATCACCCTCATCCCAGCCTTTTCTGTTCAAAAGATCAATTACACTGATAAAGATCTAATCAAATGGATGGTTTGTAAACACAACTTACTAATACTAGGAACGTAAAAGGGAACATCGCTACAAATCCTCCAGGCATTAGAAGGATAATATAGAATGTTCTTGTGCCAATAAACTCAACAAGTGAAATTAAAGAAGGTATTTAATACATATTAACTAGTAATAAATATTTATTATTACTTTTAATAACTTGAAAATGGTTAAATTCCTTGAAAACATGCCTACCAAAATCCAGAAAAAAGAAGAGAAGGAAATACTTCTTAATAGATTTTATGAGACCAGCATTACCCTGATAGCAAAACCAGAAAAAGACAATGAAAATTGGCTACATAATAATATCTCTCTTTAATATGGATGCAAAAATCTATAACATAGTGTTGAAAAACCAAACCAAATAATATATAAAATGAATAAATCATCACAACCATGTGTAGTCTATCCTAGGGATGCAAGTTTTGTACAATAGTAAAACAAAACAAAAATGTGATCATGATATTAACAAACTAAAAAAAAAAGTATCTCAGAAAGCACAAAGCAATCATCATAAAATTCCACAACTGCTTGGGATTAAAAAAGAAATCACTCTCAGCAAACAAGGAATAGAGGGCAACTTTCTTAAATTTTTTTTTCAACGTTTTTATTTATTTTTGGGACAGAGAGAGACAGAGCATGAACGGGGGAGGGGCAGAGAGAGAGGGAGACACAGAATCGGAAACAGGCTCCAGGCTCTGAGCCATCGGCCCAGAGCCCGACGCGGGGCTCGAACTCCCGGACAGCGAGATCGTGACCTGGCTGAAGTCGGCCGCTTAACCGACTGCGCCACCCAGGCGCCCCGAGGGCAACTTTCTTAAATTGGTGAAGGGAATTTATAAAACCTCCAGCCACCATCACATGTAATGGTAAATGTTCGAATGTCTACCTCCTCCTAAGATCACAAAGAAGGCAAGGATGTCTAATTTACCACGTCTATTCAACCTGTGAGTCTGGGCCAGTGGAAAAGTGCAAGACAAAGAAATAAATGCTATACATACAATTTCTATGCAAAAAATCCTAGAGAATTTGCCAAAAATCTATTAGAACTAATAAGTGAGCTGAGCAAATTCAGAGAAGCAAACTAAACTTACAAAAATTGAATATATTTTGGAAACAAACAATTTTAGCAATGAACAATTGGAATTTGAAATTTTAAAATACTGTTTTCAGTAGCTTAAATAAAGGCACAACACTTTTGGATTAGCTAACAATATATCATTGAGAATATTAAAGAAGATAAATACACAGAAAGATCACCATATTCAAAGATCAGAAAGTTCAGCAGTGTGCAGATGTCATTTCTCACTAAATTGATCTATAGAATAACTTCAATCCTAATAAAAATTTAGGATGGCTTCTTTGTAGACATTGATAAACTGATTCTAAAATGTATATGCAAATGCAAGAGAATTACTTAAAACAATCTTGATAAAAACAAAGTTCTAGGAGTTAACTTTAACTTAGCTAATGTAAAGATGAGGTAAGTTAAAATTAACTCTTCTGTTTCTTAGTTAAAGATACAATAACTAAGACAATGTGGTATTGGTCTTTATGCATGCACATACAGATGAACTGAACAAAACAGGGTCCAGAAATATTTCACACATATAGTTTCAATTCATTTTTTTTAAACTTCTAGATATACAAAGGAGAAAGGATGGCCTTTACAATATAGTACTGAAATAATTAGATATTCATGTGGAGAAAATGAATATTGATCCTGGATTTAAACTATTTATAAATATGCACACTATATTCATTAACTTGATATGTATAATTTATTTAAATGTATTAGATAAAACTAAAAATTCCAGAAAGATATATAAAGTAAATGTTTGTAATGTTGGGTTAAGAAAAATTTTCTTAGGTAGGGCCAGAAAATTTGTAACCATAAAGGAAAGAAAGAAAGATAAATTAGACTTTATTAAAGTTATTAAAATTTGCTCTTCAAAGGATATTATTAAGAAAATTTTAAAAAGGAAAGGAAAAGACTAGGAGAAAATAATTTCAAAACACATATTTGATAATGGATTTATATTCAATATGTAAATATAAAATTCTTACAATCCAATAATAAAAAGGGGAACTAAAACAGCAAAAAAAAAAATGGTAGAGATACTTCAAGAGAAGTTATACAAGTGTTAGGTAATCATATGAAAATATGTTCAACATAACTGTCACTAGGAAATACAAAGTAACAATTATAATGAGATACTGTTACACATCACTAGGATGACTAAAATTAAAATGATTGACAATACCTAGTGTCGGAGAAAACATAGTGTAACTGGAACTTTTATATATTGTGTATGAGAATGCACAATGATTCAGTAATACTGAAAAGTAGTTGCGAAGTTTTGTTTAAAGCTAGACACACACTTACTATAGAACTCATCAAATTGACTCTTAGGTATGTACTCAAGAAGAATGAAAACCTGTGTCCACAAAAAGGCTTGTAGATGAATGTTTATAGTCACTTTACATATTTTACATTCTCTCATTGGAAATACCAAAAATGTTCATCTACTAGTGAATAATTCCACAAATTCTGATATACAATAACATGGATTACTCTTCAGGAATATAAAGTTAACGGTGAAGCTACTGGGAAAATCTGAACACTGCCTAGATATTCAATAATATCAAGGAATTACTTTTCATTATTTTAGGTTTCATAATGAGAAACAGCATAAAAATAATAGATAGACAAATATGTAAAGATGGAACCATTTGACCACAATTAGTAATTGTTGAAGCTGAGTGGGATTATATTGTATTCATGCTACATTCTCTTTACTTTTGCAAATGTTTGACATTTTCTATAATAAAATGTAAAATAAGTAAAGTTCACTGTATTTTATATAAAATTATTCTAAAATATTACGTGAGAACATTACCTCAATGTTTCCTCAATAAATTAACTACTTGTTTATTATTTCCAATGTAAGTATTAAAAATGGAATTATGTTAACTTGTAATTATTTGGTTATTATATTTATTGTCCAGTTTAATTTCTTAAGATTTCTCTCTTCATGCCAATAGTGTTTCTTTTTTCTTTTTTGTTTCTGCATTTATCCCTAGTTCTGCAGGAAAAAAAAACCTAATAATATTTCTAGGTAATATTTATTGAGCACTAACTATTAACAAAGGATTTTGTCAAAGAAATTAATTCAGAAGTAGCTCAAACAATGGAGCCATTCTATGGGTTGAACTTTCTTGCGGTCTCCATGCTACAGGTGAGGAAACAGAGGTTCAGTATGATTATAAATTGGCCAATAGTCATACAGCTAAAAAAAAAGAGCTGAAGACTTAAATTTTGTCTAACTGCAATCAGAAATCTTCACCATTCTACTCATCTTTATTTTAATATGTACATTTGTTTCATTTTCCTCATGCTCATTTTAATGTACCAATTTGAGATCTGATTCTTATTCATGGAAAGAAAGCTTCTTTCTCTCCCTTTATGCCTTTAATTTTGCTTTCCTCTATGCCTGTTTTTAACATGGGTGACAAAGTATGAAATCATAGTTCAAATGCAACCTCCTTCATAAAGTTATATAGTATGGTGGTTAATATAATTGATTGTGTAGTCATTAACTGGATTTGAATATTGAATATGTCATTCATGGGCCATATACCCTTGGATAAATTACTAAATATGTCTGTTTTAATTTTTCTCATCTACATAATGGGACAGTAAAATCCAATTTACATTGTTTCTCTGAAGGGTAAATTAGATGAGTTTGACAGTGTTTTTAGTCTAGTGATTGACACAAAAATAATTATCAAGTATAGCAATCCTTTCCAAGAAGCCTTTGAAGTATAATTCATCATGAAAAAAAAATTATCTTAATCACATATACCTCTAACCTTCTGTGGCAGGTAGCTTCTAAGATGTCCCCAAATTATCTTCACCTTTTATTATCAACAACCTTGTGTAATCCCTTCCCCTTGTATAACTTTCTCCTAAACAATAGAATATGGCAATGTTGGAGACGAAACTACCATGATTAAGTTATAAGAAATAGTTATTTTCACCTTGCAAACAATCTCTCCCCTCTATTTCCCATCAGCTTTACTGAAGCAAGCTACCCTGTTAGAATGTTCTACATGGCAATGAATCAGAACTGCCTTCAGCCAACAGTGCAGTCTCTTACTGAGGCCCTCAGTCCAAGAACTACCAAGGAATTCAATCCTGCCAACAACCAAGTAATATTGGAAGATCACTCCTCAACCCTAGATGACTTCTTTTTTTTTTTTTTTAATTTTTTTTTCAACGTTTATTTATTTTTGGGACAGAGAGAGACAGAGCATGAACCGGGGAGGGTCAGAGAGAGAGGGAGACACAGAATCGGAAACAGGCTCCAGGCTCTGAGCCATCAGCCCAGAGCCCGACGCGGGGCTCGAACTCACGGACCGCGAGATCGTGACCTGGCTGAAGTCGGACGCTTAACCGACTGCGCCACCCAGGTGCCCCAATGACTTCTTGACTGAAGTATTTTGAGAGAACATGAAGCAGAGGGCTCAGCTAACCTGTGCCCAGATTTCTGACACAGAATCTGCGAAATATAAATATGTATTGTTTCAGATGATATTTTAGGACAATCTACTGTGTTGCTGTTAGATAACTGAACAATGACGTTAAGCTTTTGGTCTTGTGCCAATTATTTTGCAGTTTTTATTTTGTCTACCATACAAATCTGTGAATAATGAAGGTACATAATCGACTTAGTTTTATCTAGGTTAACATTTTTTATTTGTTCCATTAATATTGACTTGATGGATATTTTGATGAGTGTATGAGTGGTTTCTGTAACACTTCACCCAAAGTACCTAAACTACCCCCACATATAGCATACAGTTCAATTTCCAGAGCATTTTCCATTAGCATGATGCTTCACAGAACATCTGTTATGGAGGCATGCCATGAAAAATGTTTTCTATTTACACTGGTTGAATGCACAGTGAACAAGATGCAGTGATCCAGATGGCATGCGACTTAACTTGAATCAATATACAACTTCTTTCTTAGCGTGTCTTAAATATTTTTGTTCAATAGTAATTAAGTCCTGCTACTATTGCACAAAATCTCCCATACACATAGGGATTTGGTACATTAAATCTCAATTGTCATAGCATTGCTTCAGGAAAGAAAATCACAAGCTCAGCTACCAAAATGTGCTTGATAAGCATAAATAATTTTTGACAAAACAATTCTCTACATAATTTTAAATGTAGTTTAAAATTTTGACATTCTTCATCTGGTTTTATATCTTGATAGAAACCAGCAATAGCTAGAGCAGTTAGCATACTGTAGGTATTCAGTATATATCTGTTGAATTCAGCCAAAAATTATCTTTCTTTCATAGATTCTTTTTTTTTTAACTTTTTAAATGTTTATTTATTTTAGAGACAGAGAGACAGAGCACAAGGCGGGAGGGGCAGAGAGGGAGGGAGACACAGAATCTGAAACAGGCTCCAGACTCAGCTGTCAGTACAGAGCCCGACGGGGGGCTCGAACCCACAGACTGTGAGATCATGACCTGAGCTGAAGCTGGACACTTAACCGACTGAGCCACCCAGGCGCCCTCATAGATTCTTTTTTGAATAATATTTCTTCATGACATAGTAAGCCACTTTACTGAAGTATTACATGTAGCAAACTGTCCTCACAGGATATAAGAAAAATTTCTATTTCAACAACAGTAATATGGATAATATTATATTTTATACAAATATTAAAAAAATTTCATCAGTAAACTAGAAAAAGCAATTTTAATGAAACATCTATAAATTAACAAATATACCAAATGGATAATGTTCTATTGAAATAATAGAATCACTGACAAATGTGAGATTTTTGGTATATCAGTGATTAGAAATTTTACTTCTCTTAATCATTACTGCATATAAATTTAAATATATGTTTCTAATGATATTTGATTACATTGGTAGACATCTTTGGGTGAAATTCTAGTGTTTTAAGAGTCACTGTGCATGCCTTCCTTCCTTCCAGAAGTTTTAGATTGAGGTTCTTGCAAATTCTTTATGCTACCGCATAGACTAAAAAGGAAAATACCGTTAAACTACCTTCTCAAACAAATAATATTAGCATCAAGTCCATGGAAATTTTGTGCCCCCCTTGAGCAAACTTGGCTATCAAAAAACAGGTGACAAGCCCCATGCCAGACCCCTGGCCAACATACTTTAATATGTGTCACTATTTAAATTTGTATTATCTTTTGAATTCCTATTATTGATGTTATTATTTTTAGGAGTTTTTTTTCTTATTTTTCTTTATATTTTATTTGCCAATTGTATATAGAAAAATACTTTTCTTTGCGGACATGACCATTTGGGCTCCCTGTGGAAAAAACTATCTTTATGGCTGAATTCTTTTCTTTTTCATGTGAACTTCATGGAATGTTTGGATATAGCTATGAAGGACTTAGAGATGCCTCACAGGGAACAAAGTTGTATGCCAGGATAGAGTATAGTACTGTAAGAGACTAAAATTTACCAATATATACCTGTTTTACCAAATAAAATAAAGCTTCGTAATTCAAAACCTAATAAGTTTGCATTTTGTTTCATCCACTATTAGAGGCAAATTATGCTATTGTAATTTTTACCAGTGAAACAGTCTGGATGAATTTGTGAAAGAGAGCAGCAAAAAAGTATATATGAATACTACCTTATCCAATTTCCTAGAAACCATAGTAAATGCTCTATTTAAGACTGGATATGACTAAACTTTATTAGAGTTGAACTGTATTCTGGGTAATTGTCCAGTAATAACCTTTGCTAAATTATACGAAGTCTTTACTTTCCTTAACAGAGAACACAGACTCCCCAACCTCTAATATTATCATCATTCAAGATAATGAGCAACACAAACCATTCTATTACCAATCTAAAAGCAATAAATGTCAAAGTAAAGAAGTATGCAATATTCCGGCCTGAAAGAACAAAGGACAAAAGTAATGATAATACCTCTTTATATTTGCAGTCTATTATATCATGCATAACAAATGATGCCGTAATTGTAGACAGTGTTATTTTAACAGGTTATAGGGAGAAGCTAGTGGGGGAGGTGAGAGAATGTTTTGACTATTGCTGTGAAAAATGCTTCCAGCTTCTTAATTTAAAATAGCTAGCAAGAGGAGGATATCATTTTTAGAGTGCATTTGATTTTAGTTCTTCTTGGAGGCATATAAGCTGAAGATTTCAGTGTTTGATCAACCATCCAATTCACTGCGTTGGTGACTTCAAGGTAGTTAGAACATAGGATCTAATACAATATATTTCTTTCCAACTAAATGATCATCAGAATGAACAGGGAGCAGATAAATAGTTTCATAACTAGTTATTTCAGTCTAGTGGAAACCAATGTTGGAAAGGCAAATGTGTGTTAAGCAAACTAAACCTTGTTTCTCTAGTGAATATTGAAAAATAAAATGATGTTCTATCCTACAGCATTTTAGCTCATGTGTGTCTTTTTCTTCATGAAATCCTTAGGTTTCTAGACTGTTCAAGGGAAGGCCACTGGGCCCACACATGAGGGCACCATGGCTCAAGCTCTGTCTCCCCTGACTCACATATAAAATTATTTTTTAAATATGCTTTCCAAGTGGGAAGGGACTTGAAGATACTGTAGTCCACACGCATTGCATAAAATACAAGGATAGCCAGGAAGTTCTGATGTGTGTGAATATAAGTGATGATGTATTTATGTATCTAATGTAAACCTATCTTCTCAAATGTATCCAAAGACGTGGGGTGATGTGTAGATTCTTTGTAGGTAAAGTTTATTGATATTTGGTGGAGGTCTCCCTTTTTTAAGGCCTTAGTGGCATTTCATAGTGGCCATGCTATCATTCTTTGTCTTCTTTAAATTCCTACCTCTGGATGGTATACCATTGATAACTGGGACAATACAATCCTTTAAGTTCAGGATCATAAGAAGATCTTTGCCTTTTCTTTCTTTTTAGTCTACAAACATAATTACCATTGCAATTTGTGCTCATAATGAACAGCGGCCACAAACCGTTTTTGGTAGCAATACAATAGAACATATTTACCCCCTTCAAAATATGTACAAGTGGTCATAATTTACACGAGAGCGTTAAATTCGGTTTGTAAATAAATCACTAATTGTAATTAGAAAACTCACCAACAGAAAGGAAACGTTTTGTTTTATAAAAATTGCCTTTGCTCCACTCTCTGGGTGTGAAATTCTCTTAGGAACCTTCTGCAGCTGGATTGGTATAGGAGTCCATGCCTCACAACTTGGTAAACGCTCTATGTTGTCAGTTAGCCAATCCCTGCCTGCCTGGCTCCAAGA
The DNA here is from genome assembly GCF_022837055.1 of Prionailurus viverrinus. Lineage (NCBI taxonomy): Eukaryota > Metazoa > Chordata > Mammalia > Carnivora > Felidae > Prionailurus > Prionailurus viverrinus. The sequence continues at coordinate 116,464,784 of NC_062569.1, forward strand.
GCATTCCTGTACCAGTTAGTAGGTGATAGTTTTGCATGCCTTTGTGCATTAATCTCATCTCGTGCAGAATTCATGTTTTTTTGTTTGTTTGTTTCTTAATCACGAAGAAGTAATATGCCATCATAGCATTAGTATACAAATGAACAATAGTCTAAGGAATATGATATTTCAGGCTCAATATAGTTGCTATATGAGGAATATTTTCCCCAGGGAACTTTGTTTCGGAATTAATGAGACCATTTCTTTCCTTTTCTCTCTTAGAAAGATCAAAATGATCTGCAGAGATCAGAAGCTTATAAATTAAAATACTTGCGAAAATAATATTGTTTTAATTTTTATCTCAGCCAATATCCAATGGAATTTCTTTAGCACTAGCATATTTTAAGTTTGTCTTTGGAGCTATAATTATTTGCTGACTGGATTTGCTACAAAATCCAATATCTCTTTGCTTTTCCCCTCTTTCACTCCTTTGAAGAAAGATGTTTATTTTCAACAATCTGGAAGATGATTTTTGAAGTATTCATCTCTGGCACGAAGAGTTTGAATTTAGGCTGATGATGTTTACATTCAATGCTATCAGACTCTTGTTTAGACATCTATGGGGTCTCCTTCAATGAACTGTCTCTTGAAAACACCTGATAAAATTGCTTAGTAATTGATGATTAAAATGTTGCTTAACATTTTTATTAAATTAAATTCACTCAATAACATAAGCAAATAATCTCCCAAAGTATGAGATTTTATAACTCCATCTTCTCAGAAAACCATCATTGAGGTAGAATTTTTTACCATTCAATCAAAGTCTGCAACATATTTTGTGTTTCACATAGGATGACTCTTTTTGGGGGGCCCTAAAATTATACCACATTTATGGCCTACTCACAGTGTAATTTGTCTTTTACTGGATAGTTCTCATTTAACTCCAAGTTCACTAATGTCAATAATCTCCACCTTTTACATATTTTATCTAATACTTGGAACTCAACAGATATTCTGTATGTATTTCTCTAAATAACAAAAATGAAGGAAAATCTTAGTCATTTCAGATTAATGTGGCTGTTATGGCCTGCCAAGGTAGCAAATTGAGTACCAAACAAAATATTTCTGGTTTTAGTAAATTTGTGGGGTCTAATTCAATTTTTAGGTTGTAAATCTGGATCTGAAATAATTAAGAAAACAAAGCATTGCAGACACACGGGGCTAAGTCAAGAATATTTGACCTAACACTTCTTTATCATAAAACGACGAATTTACAATCTCTTTAATCAAAAAGGGCCATATTCTGCTCTTAGATATTCAGGTAAAATTATCTGTGATTACTACAAGAGTTCAGAATAAATTCTTGAAGAACAGCAAAATCTATCCCTGTGAATTTAATTAAAATTAACAACCATTATGTTGTAGTGATTGTTTAGAAGGAAAGAGCTCAGATTATAGATCCAGACTTTAGTATGATAAAATGAAGTGGGGGATAGGTTTGGTAATAAAACAATTCATCGATGATGCTACTCTACGTGGCTTTTAAATTCACTTTTACTGTTTCTAAAGAAAAGAGAATACGTTTATGCATTTGTCCCTACCTGAAGCTACCAATTAAAATGGTGTTTGCATTTTGAATTAGCACAGACCTTCTCCATTCCAACTTCAAAAAAAAAAAACACACATTAAAGTTTAAGGCAATTGAAAATATATTCCTAACATTATCTTATAACCTCTCTCTCTGCTGCTTATTACTGTCCTCTTTGTTTGGCTCTAGATTTTGTTACAAAAGTAGAAAATTAATTACATTTGAAGAGTTGGATTTATTCTTTAGTCTTTATGGCATATTCAAAAATATATTTGCTTTAGGCACTAATTTCTTTTTTTTAAAAAACACCATTTTCCATTTAGTCCCTCAAAAAACACAATGCATATGTTGAACACATGAGCAACTGTTGTTAAAAACTAATGTGTATTACTCTAAACCAAAAACAACAAAATAGTTGAATATTTATCTGTTATTGGATGGCTGAGTAATAACAGCTGTAACTTATGGAACAGACTATGGTGCCAGACAATGACTTTATACAACTTGGAAACATACAAACTATTTCCCCTGTTTTATAGATGAGGAAATTGAGGCTCAAAGATATTTCTTAAAAAATTCTTAGAGGTCAGACACCTGAAATAAAACCCAGTTTTGCCTGAAGTTAACATCTCTTCGAAGCATGATACCATAGTGCCTCAGACCATACTGTATGCAATTTTGTTCACTGTCCTGAAAGTGTGAGTCACCACACATGAAGACAGAACATGGCCCAGGAACCAAAAACTGTCAAGGAGTGATGTCCTAACCAATTAACCAAGATAGATGTCAATTTGGCTTGAGAATGGAATATGAGAATCTGTTGATAGGAAAAACAAGTTGTTGTTTTTTTCTTTACTCCCCCTCTTTGTGCTTGGTAGAAGATGGATTCAGAAGATGTTTTCTCTTGAAGTGAAAAGCCATTGAGCACTTTCTATGCAAAAATGCAAGCAATGATCTCTTTAGCAATAGTGATCCTTTAAAGTTGAGAATACATGTTTGTCTACTAAAAAAATAATATATTAGTTTCTTCAGAATATTATTATGTAGGAGAGTGCTGGAATCAATCTAACATATATTATTTCAACTGTTGTGAGGTGAGGATCTGCATGCAAAAGTAAAATTACTTGTAGCAGGACCAATATGTACAACACATCGATGCAGGGTTTTGTTGGAATGGTGGGGACCAGGGGTGCTGGTGTCTTTCTGTTGATTCGGGGAAAGGAGTGTCTCTACAGAATCATCTGGTGCTTCACATCAGAATAGTTTAAAAATCCCTGATCCAGAATTCAAAAGAAAAACATTTTCAATTTCTTAAGGGTGTGTCAGTTATATTTTAATTTTCTCTATTGGGCAACGTTAAAAATGACTAAGAGAGCCAAGCAAAGCTTCTGTGTCCCATTAGAATCAGTGAAGGCTGAGTCTTTATCAGGCAGATAATATTCAATAATTAGTGAGTAGATTATGGTCAATAGTTCCAATAGTGTGAAACCTGGATAGAGTGTCAACATTGGGAGAAGAAAGGGCTGCGAAAGGATTGTTTAGAAAGGTGAGACACATCTCTGGGACTAGGAAAATGGTCTACATGAAATAAGAAACCCCCAAACAAAGTAATAGCCCAGTAAGTGAACTTTCTCTAATGCCTCTAAGTTTCTTTACTTTGCATTATCTTTCTGTCTCTCTCTCTCTCTCTCTCTCTCCCTCTCTCTTTTTAAGTTCATTTATTTTGAGAAAGAGAGAGTGTGAGTCGGGGAGAGGGACAGAGAGAGAGAGAGAGAATCCCAAGCAGGCTCTTCACTCTCAGCGCAGAGCCCATCGACTGAGCCACCCAGGTGCCCCTCCCTCACAGTATCTCCTTATCAGGTTTCCTTATAGTTACCATCTAACTTTTCTTTCCTCTTTAATGTATTCTGTTAAATTGGTTTATTTGTATCTTCAGGAGAAAAACCTGGCTGATTGCATTAGTTTCCATGGGTGCTATAACAAATTACTACAACATTGATGGCTTAAAAAATACAAATTTATTATCATATGGTTCTGGAGGCCAGAAGTCCAAAACCGGTTTCAGTGGACCCAAGTCAGTGTTGACAGGTCTGGCTCATTTTGGAGGCTCGGGGGAGAATCTGTTTCTTTGCCTTTTCTAGATTCCGGTGGCCACCTACATTCCTTGCCTCATGACTTCTTCCTCAAACACCTCCAACCCCTTGCTTTAGTCAACATATCTCCTACTTGTGTAGACAAATCTCTTCCAGCTTCCTTCTTATAAGAACACTAATGATTATATTTAGGGTCCATCTAGATAATCTGGGATATGTCCATCTCAAAATCCTTAATTAAACCACATCTCCAAAGTCCTTTTGCCATACAAGGTAATACAGGTTCTAAGAATTAGGACCTGGGAACTATTATATGCCTATCACAATAATTTTACCAAAAAGTGTTTATGTATTTGTGTGTGTGTTTTAATCAAACCAATTTTCATGTGAAAATAGCAAAAGAAGATTGTGGTTATTTAGATAATTAGGATGAAACAATACCCCAAATCTCTACTTTTGCTTAGTCAGATACTTCAAGTAATATTTTTAAAATTAAATTCCCCAGGAAATCCCTGTTGTCTCTTGGTCTTGGGGTAGTGACTCTTGATCTCAGGGTTGTGAGTTCAAGCCCATACTGTGTGCAGAGATTACATAAAATCTTAAAAAATAAACAAGATAAAATAAAATAAAGAAATTCAATTCAATTCAATTCTCTGGAATGTTTTAGGTCTAGATTTCACCGTGGGGTAATTCTTATTCTGAAAGGTGTGATTAGCTCATGTGAGGTTTGGAACAGAATTGTAATTTTAAGGATTGTGCTGTTTCTTGCATTCCTCACAGCCCTTTATGATTTGCTGTTTGTCAAATTGGTACCATTCCTCTACGCAATAGTTTTCCTACTCTTTCCTCCTCCCCATAAGTGCTACCTGAAAAGCTGCCTTTCATATTGACAGCCACAAACGTCAATGGAAAAGCAACACATGCATGTGTTACATGTGACATCAAATATGAATATTTGGTTTTATTTTTGCTGAATATCTGAGTAATTTAAATTATAATAGATTATAGTGTGTTAAAATTACCAGGGGAAAATTATCAAGGAAAATACAAATAAAAGACGCTTATAGCTACAAATATTTAAATGGGCTTTAATGATAACGCTTTTTACTTGTTCTAGTCACTAGAGGCCTCGGAGTAGGGGCCACTACAGAACTTTCTTGTTTTTTTGCACAGCTCTCTCTTCCTATAGATCTCTTTAGAGCTGGACTCGAACAAAGATGCCTGCAGGATTTCTAGCCTTTTCACATCTCTTACAATGGTCAGAAGCCAAAAAAGTGAGATGCTTCCAGATTGTTTCCCAGAAGAGAAAGAAAGACATTTCCCAGGTATAATAACCAAGAATCTCATCAGTCTGAACTGTGTCACGTGCCAATCTCAAAGTTAACAAGAGGCTTGGCACAATCCTGAGATACAGGCTGACTGAAGCCAAAAGCTAGGTCAGCATTCTCTGCAGATGAACTATGTTGGGCAGTGGTAGACATCTGACAAAAACTGGACATCTAATACTAGTGAGAAGAGAAGGGAAATAAATGGCATAAAGTTAACCCAAACCGAGAACCCCATAAATGGGAGTCTTCCCAACAAAGACACTTATCAGAATGCTTAGTTTAAAAGAAAAAAATAAAAAAAGAAAAGAAAGAAAAGAGAATTGATTTCATAGACCAGGTGTATTAATCAGGAGACAGAATTAGTAAGAAACTGTTCCAATGGCTTTTAAAATCTTGGGCGAAATTCTCCTTTATTCAGTTTAGAAATGGAACATAATTTGACCTTCCATGGAATGGTGAAATTCACTAACTTAATGTAATTACCTACGATTTTTGAGCTGCAATATCTGTGTCTTCGGGTAAGTTACCCCAAGATCTCCATCAGACTATTTTTTAAAGAAGACATTATATTTTGACATCCACAACATTCTGCCACAGTAGCTGCATTCCCCAGGGTTGTAGTGTTGATGCACTGATCTCAATGATCGTATTTTTCTTGAGGGAATTGTCTCCACTCATATATATATTATACAGCCTTTGCATGCTGAATTGCCTAAATATATCATTTCCAGCTTTATTTTTTTACCTTTATTTCAAACATATCTATCAAACCACCTGCTAGAATTTTTCTACTGACCTGTGCTAAGGGCATATCAAACTCAAAGTGCCCACATCGAACACATCATTCTCTCTCAAGTTGCCTTTAGTCTTAGTGCTGTCATCTTCCACGTAAGCATAGAAACAGTAGGTCTGCAAGTCCTCAACATCCTCAACATCCATCCCTCAAACACATATCCAATCAGTCTTAAAATTCTGAATAATATATTCTCTATATTTCTTCAATGTATTCATCACTTTCTAAGTATACTACCATAACTCTCTTTATTTCCTGATTGCTTCTTAAACTTCTACAATAAAGCCTTTCACTGGTTCCTCTGCATTTGTCCTTCTCAAATTTTTTCTCCACAAAGCTTTCAAAATGATTCTTTCAGATTTTTAAAAATTTGTTTTAATATTTATTAATCTTTGAGAGAGAGAGAGAGTGAAAGCAGGGGATGGGGCAGAAAGAGAGGGAGACAGAGGATCCAAAGCAGACTCCTCGCTGACAGTAAAGAGCTGGATGAGGGGCTTGACCTCATGAACTGTGAGATCCTGCACCATGAGATTATGACCTGAGCCATAGTCGGATGCTCAACCAACTGAGCCACCCAGGTGCCCTGATGCTTTCAAATTTTAAATCAGCCTGTGTCACTTCTGTGTCTAATCTGTCAAAAGACTACATATCAGTTATGGAATAAAAGGCAAGCATGTTGACATGATTTTCAAGTCTCCTGATTAACACCTCCACTGCTAATATCTACTTCACATCACCTACTCCAAGCAAATTATGTTCTTGATTCCGGACCTTTGTACCCCTTCTTCCCAGAAAGTCTTTCGTCTTTCCAACCATATTTGGTGTGTCTAACTCTGTTTCTCTTTTATGACTCAGGTCAAATATCAGGCTCTAGAGGATGGCTTTTTCATTGCCTCCCCCAAATTTTCAGGCCTGATCGTATATCCTTTTTCTTGTTCCCCTTCATATCTCATACTAACTAATGCATTGTCCTTATAGAAGTAAATATAGTTGCTTATTTGTCTTTCTAGTCTAGACTCTGAAATTTCTGTATTTGTCCTCTCACAGAGATTATGCCATTAAATTTTTTTTCATCCGCCCAGTTCCTAGCACAGCACCTGGTGCCTATAACTATTGGTAATTCAATAATGAGGTTTGAATGAAAGAATGCCATAATAAATAAATAGTTAAGAGCAGAGGTGATTATATACATCATTTTGAAGGCTTAGATTCACTATTTTTATAGACTGAAAATATCTAATATGAGTCTCACAACTCTAATTAAGATCGTATTGGTGACTACAATATGTTTTATCAACTTTCCTTTTTAAAGTGATTCAGCCTACCAAGGTTTTGTGCATGTATATGTGTGTGTGGTAGAAAGTAGTGTCAATAATACAAATAGAGTAGTGTATCTTTTGTGGTATATGAGCACTTCCACTTCAGTTAGTTTTCAGAAAAACAACTTCTAGATTTTATTTGACTGTATCTCATTTCCCAGTGTAATGCAGGGGTTAAATATTCTGTCTTTCAAGCCATGTTCTTTTGATTCAAAATCTTGCTTTACCACATACAAGTGACGTGTTTTTACTGTTTTTTATTTACATTAACTTACTAAACCATAAATAGGAATGTTAATAAACTCCCTACAAAGGGTCGTTACCATAGTTGAAGATTGAGTCAAAATCTCTGTGTTCTTTTAATTAGCGCAGAATCTCTTAACAGGCCAAGTGGCATTCAGAACAGTGCCTGACCATTTATTAATCAATTAATAATTGTTAACTATGATGATGATGATATGGATTCAATGGATTGGATGATTCAAAAATATTTATAATTCAAGTAAGTTAACCACATTGTATTAAATTAAGTCATATCTTAGAGACCTTGAAATTGCTAACTTCTTATCTAAGTTTTCCTAAAGTCTCTTATTGTTTATTCTTTTATATATTTTTTAATTTAAATCCAAGTTAGTTAACATATGGTGTAATAATGATTTCAGGAATAGAATTAAGTGATTTATACTTACATATAACACCCCATGCTTATCCCGACAAGTGTCCTCCTTAATGCCCAGCCCCCATTTAGCCCTTCCCCCCACCCAACACCGCACCAACAATCCTCACTTCTCTAGATTTAAGAGTTTCTATGGTTCGTTCCACTCCCTGTTTTTGATTATTTTTGCTTCCCTTCCCTTATATTCATCAGTTTTGTATCTTAAATTTCACATATGAGTGAGATCATATGATATTTGTCTTTCTCTGACTAATTTCCTTTAGCATAATACAATCTAGTTCCATCTAGCTTATTGCAAATGGCAAGATTTCATTCATTTTGATTGCCGAGTAATATTCCAATGTATGTATACCACATCTTCTTTATCCATTCATCAGTTGAGGGACATTTGGGCTCTTTCCATACTTTGGCTATTGTCTATAGTGCTGCTATAAACATCAGGTTGCCTGTGCCCTTTTGAATCAGCACTCCTGTGCGCTTTGGATAAATACCTAGTAGTGCAATTGCTGAGTCACAGGGTAGTTCTATTTTCAATTTTTTTTTTTTTTTTTTTTTTTAAGAAGAGACTTTTTTTTTTTTTTTTTTTTTTTTTAATTTTTGGGACAGAGAGAGACAGAGCATGAACGGGGGAGGGGCAGAGAGAGAGGGAGACACAGCATCGGAAACAGGCTCCAGGCTCTGAGCCATCAGCCCAGAGCCCGACGCGGGGCTCGAACTCACGGACCGCGAGATCGTGACCTGGCTGAAGTCGGACGCTTAACCGACTGCGCCACCCAGGCGCCCCTCTATTTTCAATTTTTTGAGGAGCCTCCATTCTGCTTTCCAGAGTAGCTGCACCAGTTTGCATTCCCACCAGCAGTGCAAAAGAGATCTTCTTTCTCCACATCCTCGCCAACATCTGTTGCCTCCTGAGTTGTTAATTTTAGCCATTCTGACAGGTCTGAGGTGGTATCTCAGTGTGGTTTTGATTTTCTTATATTTATTTTTAATTAATATCTTAGTTTCCTCTTCAGCCTCTTAGTTGTCATTTCGTGCTAGTGTCAGTATCCTAAATTCTAACATCATTTTCTGTCATTTGGTGTATTTAGGTTTACAAACAGTTAAATAATATTGTTTGAGAGTATGGCTACTTGACCAAAGAAGGGAATAGCAGAAAAGGAATTGATTAAGTCAGTCAAGGTGTCGTGCACAGGGTGTCCATGGCTATTTACTTCAACTAGTTCAGGAAAGAGTCTGATAATATTCGATGCGGAGACCACAGTAAAATGAAAAAGACTTTAGTAAATGTGAATTTTAAATCCATGTTGCCCCTTAATTTATTATTTATACACATTATATATTAAATTACATATGCTTATGTTTCTGTATGTGTGTGTGTGTTTATCATTCATGTATTGTAACTCTGTCTTCATTACGGAATGTTGAGTTCAAGTTGAAACAGCGACTTGTATTTTTTTTATTGAAAAAACTTTTTTTTTTAAGTTTATTTATTTATTTTGAGAGAGAGAGAGCATGCAAAGGAGGGGCAGAGAGAGAAGGAGACAGAGAATCTCAAGCAGGCTCCATGCTATCAGTGCAGAGCCCCACTCAGAGCTCAGTCTCTTGAACCATGAGATCATGACCTGAGCTGAGATCACCAGTCAGGTGCTTAATGGACAGCCACTCAGGTGCCCCAAAACAACAACTTTTAGGGAAAAACTAAACAGAGCCTCTTCCATTTTTTCTTTTTTTTTTTTTTTTTTTTTTATTTATTTATTTATTTTTTTTTATTTTTTTTTTTCTGAAATTTATTGACAAATTGGTTTCCATACAACACCCAGTGCTCATCCCAAAAGGTGCCCTCCTCAATACCCATCACCCACCCTCTCCTCCCTCCCACCCCCCATCAACCCTCAGTTTGTTCTCAGTTTTTAACAGTCTCTTATGCTTTGGCTCTCTCCCTTTCTAACCTCTTTTTTTTTTTTTCCTTCCCCTCCCCCATGGGTTCCTGTTAAGTTTCTCAGGATCCACATAAGAGTGAGACCATATGGTATCTGTCTTTCTCTGTATGGCTTATTTCACTTAGCATCACACTCTCCAGTTCCATCCACGTTGCTACAAAAGGCCATATTTCATTTTTTCTCATTGCCATGTAATATTCCATTGTGTATATAAACCACAATTTCTTTATCCATTCATCAGTTGATGGACATTTAGGCTCTTTCCATAATTTGGCTATTGTTGAGAGTGCTGCTATGAACATTGGGGTACAAGTGGCCCTATGCATCAGTGCTCCTGTATCCCTTGGATAAATTCCTAGCAGTGCTATTGCTGGGTCATAGGGTAGGTCTATTTTTAATTTTCTGAGGAACCTCCACACTGCTTTCCAGAGCGGCTGCACCAATTTGCATTCCCACCAACAGTGCAAGAGGGTTCCCGTTTCTCCACATCCTCTCCAGCATCTATAGTCTCCTGATTTGTTCATTTTGGCCACTCTGACTGGCGTGAGGTGATACCTGAGTGTGGTTTTGATTTGTATTTCCCTGATAAGGAGCGACGCTGAACATCTTTTCATGTGCCTGTTGGCCATCCGGATGTCTTCTTTAGAGAAGTGTCTATTCATGTTTTCTGCCCATTTCTTCACTGGGTTATTTGTTTTTCGGGTGTGGAGTTTGGTGAGCTCTTTATAGATTTTGGATACTAGCCCTTTGTCCGATATGTCATTTGCAAATATCTTTTCCCATTCCGTTGGTTGCCTTTTAGTTTTGTTTGTTGTTTCCTTTGCTGTGCAGAAGCTTTTTATCTTCATAAGGTCCCAGTAATTCACTTTTGCTTTTAATTCCCTTGCCTTTGGGGATGTGTCGAGTAAGAGATTGTAACGGCTGAGGTCAGAGAGGTCTTTTCCTGCTTTCTCCTCTAAGGTTTTGATGGTTTCCTGTCTCACATTTAGGTCCTTTATCCATTTTGAGTTTATTTTTGTGAATGGTGTGAGAAAGTGGTCTAGTTTCAACCTTCTGCATGTTGCTGTCCAGTTCTCCCAGCACCATTTGTTAAAGAGGCTGTCTTTTTTCCATTGGATGTTCTTTCCTGCTTTGTCAAAGATGAGTTGGCCATACGTTTGTGGGTCTAGTTCTGGGGTTTCTATTCTATTCCATTGGTCTATGTGTCTGTTTTGGTGCCAATACCATGCTGTCTTGATGATGACAGCTTTGTAGTAGAGGAACAGACCCATAACCAGCGAAGAAATTGAATCGGTTATCAAAAATCTCCCAACAAATAAGAGTCCAGGACCAGATGGCTTCCCAGGGGAGTTCTACCAGACGTTTAAAGCAGAGATAATACCTATCCTTCTCAAGCTATTCCAAGAAATAGAAAGGGAAGGAAAACTTCCAGACTCATTCTATGAAGCCAGTATTACTTTGATTCCTAAACCAGACAGAGACCCAGTAAAAAAAGAGAACTACAGGCCAATATCCCTGATGGATATGGATGCAAAAATTCTCAATAAGATACTAGCAAATCGAATTCAACGGCATATAAAAAGAATTATTCACCATGATCAAGTGGGATTCATTCCTGGGATGCAGGGCTGGTTCAACATTCGCAAATCAATCAACGTGATACATCACATTAACAAAAAAAGAGAGAAGAACCATATGATCCTGTCAATCGATTCAGAAAAGGCCTTCGACAAAATCCAGCACCCTTTCTTAATAAAAACCCTTGAGAAAGTCGGGATAGAAGGAACATACTTAAAGATCATAAAAGCCATTTATGAAAAGCCCACAGCTAACATCATCCTCAACGGGGAAAAACTGAAAGCTTTTTCCCTGAGATCAGGAACACGACAAGGATGCCCACTCTCACCGCTGCTGTTTAACATAGTGCTGGAAGTTCTAGCATCAGCAATCAGACAACAAAAGGAAATCAAAGGCATCAAAATTGGCAAAGATGAAGTCAAGCTTTCGCTTTTTGCAGATGACATGATATTATACATGGAAAATCCGATAGACTCCACCAAAAGTCTGCTAGAACTGATACAGGAATTCAGCAACGTTGCAGGCTACAAAATCAATGTACAGAAATCAGTTGCATTCTTATACACTAACAATGAAGCAACAGAAAAACAAATAAAGAAACTGATCCCATTCACAATTGCACCAAGAAGCATAAAATACCTAGGAATAAATCTAACCAAAGATGTAAAGGATCTGTATGCTGAAAACTATAGAAAGCTTATGAAGGAAATTGAAGAAGATTTAAAGAAATGGAAAGACATTCCCTGCTCATGGATTGGAAAAATAAATATTGTCAAAATGTCAATACTACCCAAAGCTATCTACACATTCAATGCAATCCCAATCAAAATTGCACCAGCATTCTTCTCGAAACTAGAACAAGCAATCCTAAAATTCATATGGAACCACAAAAGGCCCCGAATAGCCAAAGGAATTTTGAAGAAGAAGACCAAAGCAGGAGGCATCACAATCTTCCATTTTTTCTAATTCTGACTTGTCTCAAGAAGACAAGTCGATCTATTTTTGGAAATTATATTCATTTGCCTGTGTTTTTTATTCGTCTCCAAATCAGCCAGGAAGTCAAGGCAGCAACTCTGTGGTGTTCTGTGCCTGAGAATTCTCCCTAGTCATCAGCCACCATGGGAAACTGCCTGGCAGGTGCAGTTTCGCCTCTCAGTCACTTCATTTCCCTCGTTCTTACTTCTGCCAACCTCGCACTGCTAACAGCCATTTGAACAGTGGAGAAAGAAGCAGGGAAGAAACAGAGAGGGAAGTTCATTTACTGGCTTGTTAGTCTTGTTGATAAAAGTATTTTGGGGAAAGTATGCTAGAATTAGTAGTGATTAATCCTACTTTGTAATCTTAACTAGCACCTTGGTCACCTGTACCATTTGTTAAGTTGGGCATCAATACAAATTCAACAAATAAAATGTTAAGGTACATTAGAAGTGTCTTCTTCTTTTTTTGCTTATATCAGAAACCACCAGCTAGATAGTTTAATATAGTTTAACTTAATTTTGAGAGAAATGCTTGTATATGTGATCAGTATAAAAACAACATGGAAAAAACTAGTATTTTCTAGAAACATTGATTTTTGGGGCGCCTGGGTGGCGCAGTCGGTTAAGCGTCCGACTTCAGCCAGGTCACGATCTCGCGGTCCATGAGTTTGAGCCCCGCGTCAGGCTCTGGGCTGATGGCTCAGAGCCTGGAGTCTGTTTCCGATTCTGTGTCTCCCTCTCTCTCTGCCCCTCCCCTGTTCATGCTCTGTCTCTCTCTGTCCCCAAAAAAATAAATAAACGTTGAAAAAAAAAATTTTTTTTTAAAAAGAAACATTGATTTTTAATTTTTTTTAAATTTTTTTTAACATTTATTTCTTTTTGAGACAGAGAGAGACAGAGCATGAACAGGGGAGGGGCAGAGAGAGAGGGAGACACATAATCTGAAACAGGCTCCAGGCTCTGAGCAGTCAGCACAGAGCCCGACGCAGGCTCGAACTCACGGACCATGAGATCATGACCTGAGCCGAAGTTGGACGCCTAACCGACCAAGCCACCCAAGCGCCCCATGATTTTTAATTTTTTACAATGGTTCAGATTAATTCTCATTATAATTTTTTTAATTTATTAAAATGAATTAATTCTTAATTACTTCATTTAATGAGATCTGAAACGTTTGGGGCAAGATCAGAGCTTACTTTATTCCATGGAAATTTGGGAGCTGCCACCTTTTCAGACTGGTTTAGGGAAATAAGCCTCTTGTTATAAGTTATGTTCTCTGTTCTTTTTCTTTATCTCTTCCTAAAGCTCAATTTGTGCTTATACATTTCTATGACACAGCAAAATCGATAAATGGAGGAGGGAATCTAGTTAATAATGATATTTTCCTGGCCTACATAAAGTCAGCCACCTTCTTTTATGGATGTTTTTTCATTGCATTAACTCATTCTTCTGGTAGGGAGTCAACATAATCAATAAGTATATATAGGCTGGAATTATGTTCTTCTGTTGGTGTCTACATTCCTCCCAGATGGCTATGGGCAGCTCTGTAAGCTTGTAACACATTTTTAAATAAGCTCTTAATCATTTTCTATGGTTACATCCATTAAAAAATACAACTGAAATGAAGTTTTTTAATCTTTTCCCATTCCATTCCCTATACAGGCTGAGATGTGTATTTTTTTTGATTTGCAAATTATCATAAGGCTTTATATCTCATTTACGTATAATGGGAAATACGTGTGAGAATATTATTTTAAAGGAAATAAATAAGTTTTAAAGGACATGGTTGAAATTATTTTGATACACTAGGATGGTGTTGGTGACCATTTCACAGAGTTTGAACCATAGTAGACACCAGAAGAAGACAATGGAGAGAGAGTAATATTAGGTAATGAAACATAATATACCTAGAATATAGAAAAGACTTTTAGATTATAAACATTAACAAAGGGAGTTCATCACACTTAAGTGATCAATTTGTGTTATAGAAATCCATAAGATTAAAAAAAAATATCTCAGTTGGTTGGTCTTGATTTTGGCTAAGGTCATGATCTCATCATTCATGAGATCAAACTCTGAATCCAGCTCTTTGCTGACAACGTAGAACCTACTTGGATTCTCTCTCTCTCTCTCTCTCTCTCTCTCTCTCTCTCTCCCCTCCCTTATGCTCTCGCTCACTCTCTTTTGCTCTCTCTCTCTCTCTCTCAGAAGAAATAAGTGTACTTTAAAAAAAAGAAAATTGTCAGAAAAAAGAAAGAAATTACTTGTCAAATTCAACTTCTGGGGCTTTAATTTATGACTCCTGATTTAAAATCATGTTTTATATTTATAAATGCCACTCTAAACTCAAATTGCAAGCCAGTTTTGGATCATGGGATATTTTAGGTCTTCTACCTTTCTTGCTATATTCTATAATGAAACTAGTAATTGAAAGACAATCATGGGCTATGAATTTATTTTACTTCAAACATGGAGTATAGGGGCACCTGGGTAGCTCACTCCATTAAGAATCTTGGTTTCGGCTCAGATCATGATCTCATGGTTCATGGGTTTTTGCTCATGGTCAGGCTCTGCACCGGCAGCACAGAGCCTGCTTGGTATTTTCTGTCTCTGTCTCTCTTTGCCCTCCCCTGAGCCCTCTCTGTCTTTCCCCAAATAAATAAATAAACATTTTAAAAAACATGAAATGGCGTATGGGTAGAACCCAAATAGTAAAATTTATTTAAGTATATCTGCTGTTTGATTGATTTGATTTATATGTTGGTTCGATGTCTCTCAACTAGCAAAGGAAAAAGATTTTCAAAAATATTGAATAGAACAGGAGGGAAAAACACAGTGATCCTACACTATTCAGGGGCACGTTCTATGTGGTATAATTATTGTTGTTACTGTGACTATTATTTCCTCATCTGTAGCAGCATTCCTGGTACACAGTAAGGGCTCAACTCATGGTTACAGAATTCAAAAACAAAAATCAAAGCTAAAAAAAAAAGATTAAAAATGAAAAAAATGGCTTACTCAACAATGTAACTTGGAAAATATGTGAAGTACAGTGCCATATAAATAAATATAAACATACTCTAAATGAAATAATTTATTATTTTAATTTATGCTTAATATACATCATTAAATGTTTAATATCAATGGAAATCCAAATCAAAATGTGAATTAAATAATATACTATCTGTAACATTCAATGTTGTTTTATCATTTGCCATTATTAACCTATTGTCTCTGAATTCCAAATATTTTCTACTGAATTGTGCTTTGTCGTACTGAGGCTAAGAGCTTTGCAAATACCACTTCTTCACCAGTTGGCCTTATTATATCTTGCCAATAAAGAGCACTAGGGACATTTTAGAAGCAGAAGCATTTCTGTTTTCTTACCACAAGTGTAACTTTACCAGAGCTTCAGCAATTCCTCACAGTTTCCAGCTCCTTTCTGGAACACTCACAAAGTGTCTCTAGACTAGACACTAAGAATCATGTTTTTATGGTCTGACTCCCCTATATTCTTATTGATTGATTGATTGATTGATTGATGGGTAGGCTTCACAGCCAGTGGGGAGCTCAATGTGAGGTTTGAACGTGTGACCCTAAGATCAAGACCTGAGCTAAGATCAAGAGTCAGACACTTAACAAACTGGGCCACCGAGGTACCCTTGACCACCCTATATTCTTTTTTTAATGTTTATTTATTTATTTTGAGAGAGAGAGAGAGAGAGAGAGAGAGAGAGAGAGAGCAAGTGCATGAGTAGGGGAAGGATAGAGAGAGAGAGGGAGAGGGAGAGAATCCCAAGTAGACTCCATGGTCAGTACGGAGTCCAACATGGGGCTCTATCTCACAACAGGGTGATCATGACCAGAGCCAAAATCAAAACCCAGATGCTTAACCTACTGAGCCACCCAGGCCCCTCTCCCCTATATTTTTTATGTTTAATATTCTTTCCTACTTTCTCTCCTGCTTGCTTTCTTTCTTTCTTTCTTTCTTTCTTTCTTTCTTTCTCTCTCTCCTCTCTCTCTCTCTCTTTCTTTCTTTCATACAAGATAATCAGAATTGAATTAAAGATAACCATTTGTTCTTTATATAGTATCACCAATGGTCCATTTATACTCTGTTTTCATTTAATTGATCTTTTAATTTAATTATTTTCAATAATGTGATTAGCACAAAAGAAAAGTTAGTACAGTGCAGTGGGGACATAGCTGGTATTTTCAATGAATGGTAACAGGTCAGTTTCCTCATGTGAGGAAAAATATATCTTGACTATTATCTCATATACACAATCAGAGATAAGTCTAAAGTGAGAGGAAATATTTCAAAGAAAACATAGTAAATTATTACAAGCTTAGAGGACAAAAATATTTCTTCAACAAGAAAGATCAATAACCATAAAAGAAAATTTGCAAATTGGCCTGTAGTAAAAAAATAAGATATTTGATTGCTAAAAACATCACTAAAAGTATAAACAGGCAACACATGGAGTGTAAGCAAGTATTTGCAATATATATGTGACAAAGATTCTACATCTAGATATAGGAAGAGAAATGATTGAAAAAAAAAAGAAACTCAAAAGAAAAATGGCAGACCTGGCATATGCATTTCACGAGTATATCAAATTAACAATAAATTTATGTAAAGAAAAGTAAAAATGTTGGCACAGATATGGAGTATGACAGTGATGATAGTGGAACATGATAGTTCAAGTTGCTGTAACAATTTTGGAAACAATTTGAAAGTATCTACTAAAGTTGAAAATATGCAGACCTTCCAACAATTGCTCTTCTAGATATATGCTCACCATATACACATGTATACACGTTCACCAAAAACATAATAGCATTGTTTGTAAAGGAATTATTTGTAAGAGCCTCAAAAAATAAACTTTGATATATTCTAACAAAATATTTGGAAAAAATTAACTCTTGGGGCACCTGGGTGGCTCAGTCGGTTAAGCAGACGACTTCAGCTCAGGTCACGATCTCGTGGTCCATGGGTTCGAGCCCCGTGTCGGGCTCTGTGCTGACAGCTCAGAGCCTGGAGCCTGTTTCAGATTCTGTGTCTCCCTCTTTCTCTGACCCTCCCCTGTTCATGCTCTCTCTCTGTCTCAAAAATAAATAAATGTTAAAAAAATTTTGAAAAAATTAACTCTTCATAACTATACTTTGAAAATATGCATTCATCTCACAACCATAATGTTGAACAAAGGAACCAGTTAGTAGACTGTGTGTGTGTATGTGTGTGTGTGTGTAGTCTAATTTCAGTTATATAAATTGCAGAAATAAGCAAAAACTAATCTATGATGTTAGCAATTAGGATAAATGGTTACCCTGGATAAGAGTACAAGATAATGATGGAAAGAAAGCAAAAAGGGGATTTCTAGCTTGCTCTTAAGGCCCTTATTTTTTATCTGAATGTCAGTTAAAACAGTGTGGTTAGTTTATAAAAACTCACTGAGCTATCCATTTGTGAAGATGCATTTTTCTATAAAAATTTTACACTTCAATACAAAGTTGAAGGAAATAAAGAAAGCTAGGACTGGGCAAACCTCTATCTGACCACATGCATTTACCCAACCTACCTTCCTGCCTTTCACCAGCAGAGGCTTTGATCATCCAGAATCCCATGTCATTATTCCTTTTCATGGAGTTTTCTTTGCATATCTATGCACTCCAAAAAAGTTTTTTTAGGAACACATAGGATTACTGTTGCTAACTTATAAAAGGATACTCTGCTGTGTATGTAATGGCTGTTGAGATTCACTTTTTCCCCCAAATGATATTATTTAGATTCAACTTTGAGTACCAAAACTGACACTCGACAGTGTCTATGTGTGCATGTTGTGTGTGTGTGCTTGTATAAACAAATGAGTTTGCCTATTTAGATATATAAATGGTTAAGCTAAATCCCTATGTTTTGCTATCTGATTTCTTATGTGTATCGTTCAATAAAACTGTTAGAAAACTGGCTTTTCACTTAAGAAATGTGATATACTTTTGATCTAATTTCTGTTCAAATTTAGCTACATATTAATATCAGTTTAAAAAGTAGTTTTTGAAATAAAAAAGCTTGTTAGTTTCCCATTTTTATTAACATTATTTTTTTTTGGATACTCTCTTTTTATTAACAACAAGAGTTAATTCCAATTATTATCATATCATTGTGATAAAGCTGTTAATTAGCCCTCTGTCTTACTATTATTAACATTAATTTGGCATCATACCTACTAATAAGCAGAATAAATATTCACTTGCTAGGCCATAATACTCAGGCTTTTATTGATTATAATCACCAGATACATTGAAGGACATTATTTGACTTATGGTTTATATGAATTCAAGCAATACAAATATGTTAAATTGAATTTTAATACATACAAAAATTAAAACTAATTTCTTATTAATTAACAAATAGTGCAGCATTTTGTTTCTATGAGGGCATACTGGTGACGTGTTCTAAGCATAATTTCTGAGTAATAAATGCGACATTCCTGTCATTACCTTTTTAGTCGCATGAGGATAATAATAGGCTATAATCATCATTAAAATGAAATATATCTACTTCTTAGAAAAGAAGAGGAAGAATGAAATAAGAAGTGAATATGAAGAATAATAAGGAGTGAAATACAAAATTCACAGATGGGAAAAACGATATATTTTAATCTGCTCTTGACATAATGGATCCTGAACAAGGGTCTTAGCATCATAGAAAATTTATTTATTCCTAGGAGTAACATTTTCAAGGCTGGTTGGAGACGGAAATATTTTTATTTGTTGGGAAATAGTGCTCCTTAGAAGATTTTTTTTACTTCTAAGTGCACCTGCAGAAGATGAAAACATATTTACCCCTGTGGGAGTTTGTCTGGAATATTATAATTCACGAAGAAATGCCTGAATGAAACATAGTTTATTTCACACACCTTCATTTTTATATTAAATTTGAAGTGGAAAAAAAGCTCTTCATAATTAAACACATGTCTGGCTTCATTTTGTCGGTACAACCTTTCTATCTCCAAGTGAACAAAATATTCTAAAAATGCTATAAAAGAAAGTATTTTAATCTTTTCTTGAATTCGTTCAAATCTGCATCAGCAAGTAGGCAAGACTCCTATTTATGTGTGCTCTTTTAAGAAATTCTTATTAAGCTCTTCCTAAAAATTCATATCAAATAGTTTACTTAAGAAGAAAGATAAGAAATTCTACTGGGTTTGGTAAAGCTTTTCCTAAGCAGATTTTTCCTTCCACCATTTTTGTATCTTGTTAATAATTAGTTCTTTTAACCAGCGGGAAAACTATTAAAATATGTTTCTTTGAATCATGGTCCAATTTTCTTCAAACACACAGAGATTATTCCAATATATGTGATTTGAAGTGCAGCCAGAGACCTGGTTTCTAATGTATTTGGGTTGTCTAAGAGTCTAATTTATTTCATTGGAGTCAAGTCTTTAAATTACAGCCCCTTTTTAGAATGAAGATAACATGTGGCATAATAATGCATTAATTACCATTTTGTCATTTTAACCTATGGTCACTTTTTATAACAATCTATTTTAACTCATGGATGGCAGCTCTGGGTAACTTGACATGAATCATGGAAGGAAGCTCTGTTCAGGATGCTGAAGCAAGACAAAGGATCAGATTGACAAATCAGACTTATAAGAAGAAGATTTAAGTGACCATACAGAATAGAATGAGCAAGGAGAGGTCTGGGACCATGAGCGCAGCCTGGTTCTTCCTTGCCTCATTAGAATGCTCTTTGACTCAGATTTACACAAGAAAATTCTAAGTAATTATGTGGCTATATTATTTACACAGGAGGGAGCCATTTCAGCCTGAAGCATCTTTATTTTATACTCAGATTAATTCCATAGTTGGTGTGACATGTTTAGTAAACCCATGCCCCATAAACTCATAATTTCCAGGTTTGTTTAAAATAAGCAACCCTAGACAGACTAGGTAAGCCCTGTTAAACAAATTACGTACCTAAGGACCCCCTGGCTAATAAATACTACTAAGTGAGTTTTCAGGGCGGCTGTCTTTGAAGGCTTACAAGGAGAGTTGAAGGGCCTCCCTCTTTCTTTCTTTGGAGCATCTGCCCTTTATAAAAGGGAGAATGGATGGAATGTCCATTGCTCATCATTTTCTCCCAAACATTATCAGATGGAGAAGAGAACCAGGTGAAGTAATAGAAGTTGGTGATAAAAAGAAATAGGTGGCCCAGCAGATAAAACACCAAAATGAGAGATAAGGATTTGGGAAAGAAAAGGAAGTCACGAAAGTATCTGCCTATTTCACAAATCTATCTAAATCTACCCCAATATCTGTATAAAAATACTTAAGATACTATCACTTCCTTGTGAAGAACTTTTTCAGTGTTATGGTTTGTTTTCATTATTGAAATAGCCCCACTTTGCTGTGTTGTTTTCTCGGGGAAAATTACTTAGGATTTCATATTCTCTACCAGGGTACTAAAAAATATAATAGATATGCTGTGCCCATTGATAAATTTTATTACATTTGCCAGGGTAGTAGCCACCAAAACCATTGAGAACATCCTGATATCACTTCCTTGAGGATAATATATATTGATTCTAATTCTTTAAAAACTAATACAAAACAAACACGAAATGATACAGTTATAAAATACAAATTACACCTAAGGTAACATACTTTGCATGGGTGGGTATCCTCCATG
Organism: Prionailurus viverrinus; assembly: GCF_022837055.1. Lineage (NCBI taxonomy): Eukaryota > Metazoa > Chordata > Mammalia > Carnivora > Felidae > Prionailurus > Prionailurus viverrinus. The sequence continues at coordinate 116,485,750 of NC_062569.1, forward strand.
GTATCAAACTCTTATCACAGTAAAATTAAAGTAAAGTAGAAATAGTATTGTTGAGTATATCATGATTCTTAAATTTCCCCTAAGAACAAAACTGTGATGTCTAAAAGAGAAAATACAGTTTTCATACGATTGGCCTGTATAAATAGACTATCTAAATAAATTTTCAGCATGACCCAAATAATTGTCTGAAATAGATGCCAAATAGAAATCATCTCTCTTTCTCAATATTGTATCTGAAATGTATTGTTAAATGTCAGGAAATTGGACAAATCTCTATTGGAGATCCTGAAAGCAGGAACCAGAAGAAATACTTTTGATTAGTAACTGGTCCACAATATGATAATGTATGTTTTATGTATTCAGTAGATGACCTTAAGTAATGAATGTCTTACCATTCCCCATTAAGAGTTAAACAGTCTTGTATTTGTGATAGGAATTATGTTGGATTCAGTTGTGAAGAAATTGAAGAATGTATAAAAATAAAACTATTAATTCAGATAGCATCCTTGGACTATTATGTTTCAGGGGTGTACATAATTTTTCACATAGGTCTAATATTTTTATGTAAACTATTTCTAAATCTTTCCTTCTCATGATAGTCTATCAGACTGCAACTGGCCACATATTCTTTCCTAATCTAATTATTTCCCATAAATTGGATAATTGCTGAAAAATCTGATCTTATTATAATCCAGAAAAATAAAATCTATGGTTCAATCTCAAATGCCAAGTGCTGAAATACAAGATCAGTAAGCAAGAGGAGGGGTCAACATTTTGTGAAAGGATTTAAAAATTATGATAGAAATAAAACATATCTCAGATTTAAAATGCCACCATTCTTTATGGATGAAAGTAAAGTGGGAGTAATATCCTTATAATTACTTTAATCATATTTTATTTGGTAAGACTATTTGATAATAGTTTGAGCAGATAGCCAAACATGCCTCAGTAATTGACATTGATGAATAATAATGGTGAAGAAGGGAATAGTGAAAGCGTAATAAGTAATTCACATCAAAAATAGATAGGTAGAATTAATAATAAATTTATAATGGTAATGACAGGAGTTCTTATAAAGTCCTTCTTCTCAGGTTAAAAATAAGTAAGTGCTGAGATTTCTGGGAAGATGGCTGAGTAGGACGGCCAGTAATACAGTAACAGTAGGGAACTTTAACATCCCACTTACCTCAATGAATAGATCATTCAGACCAAGAATCAACAAAAAATATGACTTTGAATGACATACTGGACCAGATAACAAATATATTCAGACCATCCCATCCCAAAACAAGAGAATATACATTCTTTACAAGTGCACATGGAAAATTCTCCAGAATGGATCATATGCTAGGCCATAAAACAAATCATAATACATTCAAAAGGATTGAAATTATATCATACATCTTTATCAACCACAACGGCATGAAACTAGAAATCAATCACAAGAAAAAATGTGGAAAGAACACAATACATGGAGGTTAAACAACATGCTACTAAACAATGAATGATCAACCATGAAATCAAAGAGGAAATAAAAAAGAAAACATATGGAGAGAAACGAAAATGAATTACATCAGTCCAAAATTTGGGGGATGCATAAAAAGCTGTTCTAATGGGAAGATTGTAGCAATACAGGTCTACATCAAAAAGCAAGAACAATCTCAAATAAACAACATAGTCTTCTAACTAAAGAAGCTATAAAAAGAAGACTAAACCAAGCCCAAAGGCAGGAGAAGAAAGGAAATCATAAAAACTATAGCAGAAATAATTGAAATAGGGATCAAAACAAATAAACAAAAACAGTAGAAACATGGAATTACTGAAGCTGAAACAGAAAGAAATAAGAAAGTTGAACACACCAATAACCAGACATTGAATCAGTAATAAGAACACTCCCAACAAATAAAATTAAAGGACTAGATGGCTTCACAGATGGATTCTGTCAAAAATTTAAAGGATACTTAATACCTATTCTCCTCAAGCTATTCCAAAACATAGAAGAGGAAGGAAAACTTCCAAATTCACTCTACAAGGCAAGCATCACCCTGATATAAAACCAGATGAAGACACTACAAAAGAAGAAAACTAATGTCTCTGATGAGCATAGATGCAAAAATCCTCAACAAAATATTAGCAAGCCAAATCCAACAGTATATAAAAAAATCATTTACCACAATCAAATGGTGATAAATCACATTAACAAGAAAAAAGATTAAAAAAAAACATATGATTATCTCAATAGACGCAGAAAAAGAATTTGACAAAGTAGAATACCCATCAATGAAAAAAAAATAGTGAATAAAAATCTCAACAGAGTAGATTTAGGGGAAACATACCTGAATGCAGTAAAAGCCATATATGAAAAACCCACAGCTAACATCATACTTAATGATGAAAAACTGGGAACTTTTTCTTTAAGATCTGGAATAAGACAAGGATGTCCAGTCTCCTCACTTTTATTTAATATAGTACTAGAAGTCCTAGCCACAGCATCAGACAAGAAAAAGAAATAAAAGACATCCAAATTGGTAAAGAAAAAGTAAAACTTTCACTATTTGCAGATGACATGATACTATATATGGAATATCTTAAAGACTCCACCCAAAAATGACTAGAACTGACAGATGAATTCAATAAAGTCACAGGATACAAAATACAGAAATCTGTTGCATTTCTATACACTAATAAAGAAGTAGCAGAAAGAGAAGTTAAGAAAACAATCCCATCTACAATTGCACCAAAAATAATAAAATACCTAGTAACAAACTTAGCCATGGAGGTAAAAGACCTACTCTGAAAACTATAAAACACTGATAAAAGAAACTGAAAATGACACAAACATATGGAAAAATATCCCATGATCCTGGATAGGAAGAACAAATATTGTTAAAATGTCCATACTACCCAAAGCAATCTACAGATTTAATGCAATCTCTATTAAAATGCCACCAGCATTTTTCACAGAGCTAGAATAAATAATGTTAAAATTTGCATGGAATTACAAAGACCCCAAATAACCAAAACAAACTTGAAAAAGAAGAACAAGCTGGAGGGAACACAATTCCAGATTTCAAAATATAATACAAAGCTGTAGTAATCAAAACAGGATGGCACTGGCACAAAAACAGACACATAGATCAACAGAACAGAATACAGTCCAGAAATAAACCCACATTTATATTGTCAATCAATATATGACAAAAGAGGCAAGAATATACACTGGGCAATAAACAATCTTTTCAATAAATGGTTTTGGGAAAACTAGACAGCTATAAGCAAAAGAATGAAACTGGACGACTTTCTTAAACCATACACAAAAATAAACTCAAAGTAAATTAGAGACCTAATGTGACACCTGAAACCATAAGCTTCCTAAAAGAAAACATAAGCAATAATTTTCATGATATTGGTTATAGAAATGGCCAATATTTTTCTAGATATATCTCCTCTAGCAAGAGAAACAAAAGCAAAATGAAACTATTAGGACTACATTGCATTAAAAAACTTTTGCACAGGGAAGGAAACCATCAACAAAGCAAAAAGGCAATCTACTGAATGGGAGAAGATATTTGCAAATGATAAACCTGATAAGGGTAAAGACTTTGTACAAGTCAACATACACACACAAAAACACAAATAATCCAATTAAAAATGGGCAGTTTATGGGATGGAGCCTCATGTCAGATTCTGCACTGACATCATGGAAACTGCTTGGGATTCTCTCTCTCTGCCCTGCCCTGGTCGGTCTCTCTCTCTCTCTCTCTCTCTCTCTCTCTCTTTCTCTCTCTCTCAAAATAAACATTTAAAAAATAAGTCAATATCCTACTCAATATCCTTTATTTTTATTTCAGGTTTTTATCTAAATTCAGTTGATTAATATCCCAGATATAATTTGATAACTTTTTTTTAATTTTTAAGTTTCTTTATTTGAGAGAGAAAGAATGAGTGGGGGAGGGACAGAGAGAGGGGGAGAGAGAAAAGCCCAATTAAGCTCTGCACCATCAGTGGAGAGCCCAATGCATGGCTCAAACTCAGGAACCTCAAGATCATATCCTGAGCTGAAGTTGGGCACTCACCCTCTGACTACCCAGGCACCCATCACAGGTGTAATTTTAAATGGAAAACAAAAAGCAGATCAAAATCCATTTATAAGTTTATTTTAAAAAATAACAGAATCTTTTTTTTTTTTTTAATTTTTTTTTTTTTTCAACGTTTATTTATTTCTGGGACAGAGAGAGACAGAGCATGAACGGGGGAGGGGCAGAGAGAGAGGGAGACACAGAATCGGAAACAGGCTCCAGGCTCTGAGCCATCAGCCCAGAGCCCGACGCGGGGCTCGAACCCACGGACCGCGAGATCGTGACCTGGCTGAAGTCGGACGCTTAACCGACTGCGCCACCCAGGCGCCCCGATAACAGAATCTTTTAAGTCAAAATGGAAAGGGAGAAATTGGTTGGAGGAATTATTATCTAGATCTTTATGTGACAAATTGTAAAAAGCTACTATATTATTTTAATGTCTTTCCAGTATAAAACTACTATAAATTTCAATATATTTTAAATGAAGAAAATAATATATAAAAGATCTGTGTGAATTAGATAGATTTATACATCAAATCACAACAACAAAAAAAAGAATATTACTCTGGATTTTATTTTATTTTTTTTTGTAACTTTTAAATGTTTATTTATTTTTGAAAGAGAGAAAGAGAGAGAGCATGAGCAGGGGAGGGGCAGAGAGAGAGGGAGACACAGAACTGGAAGTGGTCTCCACGTTCTACGTTGTCAGCACAGAGCCCAATGTGGGGCTCGAACTCACGAACTGTGAGATCATGACCTGAGCCAAAGACAGAGGCTTTACCAAGTGAGTCACCCAGGCACCCCATGGATTCTATTTTAATGAATTCTCATATAAAAGTACGTAGATATATAATTTCATGTCCAAACTTTAGAAATTTTTAGGCTTATATATATCTGATAAATTATCTTCAATAACTTTTTGTCACTTAATTCAGACATATAATGGAGTCTTGTGGAACGTTGTAAATGTATTTCTTTATTACTGTGTTTCATGTTGGTTTTTGGTTACAATGTAAGATTAGAGGAATTAGAATATTTAACTAGTGTAATGGTGAATTTTATACATCAACTTGGAGGATATTTTTGGATGAAATTAGCATTTAAATCCATGAACTTTTGTTAAAGCAGATTGCTGTCCATAATGTGAGTAGGCCTCATTCAATTAGTTGAAGACCTTAATAGAAAACAAACAAACAAACAAACAAACAAACAAAACCTCCCTGAGCAAGTGAGACTCTAGCAGACTTCTTTAGGACAGAAACTGTGCCATCAATTCTCCTGGGCCTCTAGGTTGCAGGCCCATCTTATAGATTTGGACTTGCCAGCCTCCAAAATCAAATGAGCCAATTACATATATAAATTTCTTTGTATATATTCATATATACATTTCCTATTGGTTCTCTAGTTTCTCTGGAGAAACTGATGAATACCTCTAGTTTAAAATTGAGTTATTAAGCTGTTTGATAAAAGTTAGGAAATTATCACAGTGATTTTCATATAATTATCTTACATCTCATTCGGGTCTCATTTTTTGTACGAATATTGTATTCCAAACAGCTATTCCTACATAACTAAATTATGATTTAGTGCAAGGATATTCTAAAGTTCTTTCATTTGTCATGGGGATGCTCCTCAATAAAATTATATCTAATATGCATGTGTTTGTCTAGACTCAAATAAAAGGAGACAATATCAGGGAATTAAAAATATCTCAAATATTACTTTTAGCCTTCTCCTTTATTACCTTTCCCTAAGACTGGACATAGGTCTCTTAATAAAATTATTAAAGCTGTTAACTCAATTAAAAAATATATTTTTAATGTGTATAGCATTTGTCCATATGGTCTCACAAGTTCATTTATTAAATAAAATTGCAAATTATATTTGTATAACTTCATGAGTCTCATTATAAACTAAACCTGATGAACTCATAAGGGACCAGAATACTGGTCTCCAGTGATAGTCTTTGAAGGCAAATAACATGACAAATCAATACATATTAATCAATCAATTAATTAAAAATGAAACATCCCGGGGCGCCTGGGTGGCTCAGTCGGTTAAGCGTCCGACTTCGGCTCAAGTCATGATCTCACGGTCCGTGAGTTCGAGCCCTGCGTCGGGCTCTGTGCTGACCGCTCAGAGCCTGGAGCCTATTTCAGATTCTGTGTCTCCCTCTCTCTCTGCCCCTCCCCCGTTCATGCTCTGTCTCTCTCTGTCTCAAAAATAAATAAACGTTTAAAAAATAATAAAAGAAACATCCCTTGGGGCACCTGGGTGGCTCAGTAGGTTAAGCAACAGACCCAGTTTCAGCTCAGGTCATGATCTTGCAGTTTTGTGAGTTCAAGCCCAGCATTGGGCTCTGTGCTGGCAGCAAGGAGCCTGCTTGGGATTCTGTCTCCCTCTCTCTCTGCCCCTCCCGCACTTGCACTTTCTCTATCTCCCTCAGAATAAATAAATAAACTTAAAAAAAAAAGGAAACATCCCTTTGTCTTATAAGTAGAACTAATGGTATATCAGGAACTCTGACACTATATATATGCAACATATATATATATATATGTATGGAAACTGCAACATATATATATGTTGCATATATATATATATATATATATACATATATATATGTGTGTGTGTGTATATGTGTGTGTATATATATATATACACACATATATATGTGTGTGTATATATATATGTGTATATATACATATATATATATATATATATATATCAAACTGTTAAAAAACTCTGAGAGTGGTACTCAGCAATTTCTGTTTTTAAAAGCCTTCCGAGTGATTCTGATACATGCTAAAATTAAAAAACATTGGCTAGTACAATCATTAAAAATAAAACAATGAGCTATCTGAGAAGTGGTGATTGAACATAAATGGAATTATAAAAAATAATCAATTCATCCACTAGAAGGCAAGAAAAGATAAAAAGAGGGAACATGAAAAGATACAGATACAAAACATCTAATAGAGGATAGGTTTAAACATTGTCATTTTGATAATGAATTCAAAGTAAATTACCTAAATGTTCTAATTATAAGAGAGAGTTTGTGAAACTGGATAAAATGGCAACATTCAATTAAATGGTGCCTGGAAGAATAGTACTATTAAAATGAGCATAAATATTTATTATAATATACAGTATATAAATATAAGATATATATTTTGAAATATAAGAAGTGTATGTGGGTTAAAAGCAAAAAGGATGGGAAAAAAAGATGTACTGCAAAATGCCACCTGTAGTGGCTAAATTAACATCAGATAAGGTAGATTTCAGGACAATGAATACTATAATGAGTAAAGAAGGACATTACATATTTATGGTGTCAATTAACTAAGAAAACAACAGTTTTAAATGTGTATGCACTTAGTAACAGAACTTCAAAATACTTGAAGCAACAATTTGTAAGCCAGATGAAGAAATAGACAAAACCATGAGCAGAACTGGAGAGTTCACCATTCTTCTTTCAATATTAAATACGTAGATAGGAAATCAGAAAGCATATAAACTACTTGATCAGTGCTACCCAACACCTTGACCTAATTTGTATTGGACCTACATGACTGAGGAGGGAAATACACATTTTTTTCCAGTGCACATAAGACATTCACTAAATTAAAATCCTTGGCCATAAAAATACGCTAAATAAATTTTTAAGGACTGTTACCATACAAAGTATATTCTCTGACTAGTGAAATTTAACTTAATATAACTGGAGGATATCTGGAAAGCTTTCCAACTATTTGGAGACTAAACAACATGCTTCTAAATAACCTAAGGTAAAAAGAAATCTGAAACAAAATTTGTAAACATTTTGAACTTAATAAAAATAAGAACCTAACACATCAAAATTTGGAAGAAACAACAAAAACGGTGCTTACCAGGAAATGAATATCATAAGATACTTTTATTGGAGAAGAAGAAAGTTTTTGAATCAATTATAAACTGGGGTGGGGTTGGGGGGAAAGTGCAGATGATACATTGCAGAAGTTCTTGGAAAAAAATAATTGCTCATAAATTTAGATCACAAGACAACATCCTTCCTTTTGACCCTTTGAACCTTTTCTGTTATTCTTCTCTCAAACATAAGCAAATGCATATCGAAACATACAAAACCTCTGGTTTTTGCAAATAAAATTTTAGATTTTAAAACTTATTTCTAATAAGACATAGCGAGCAAATTTTGGATTTAGAAAAGAAAAAAAAATCTGTTTTCTTCATTTATGTCATTTCAATATAACAAAACTAAATCTCAATGCACTTCACATGTTCCTGGGTGAGGTATAAAAGGGTCAAGTAATGAGGAAGTATTAGAAGAAAAGCACACTGACAGATATCTCAAGATAAAGTCTTAACACGCAAAATACCATATTTTTAAATGCACTTTGAAATGGTATGGCCTGAGCTACACATTATACCAATGATTCACATATAAACTAAATACATAATGTCTTTTTAAAAAATCTCATGCAAGTGCTAAACACTATCTCTGCCATCATTTACTTGTACCTAAAAGGTTTTGACCCAGGGGAGGATTTTACATTTAACCCTATATAACTTCATCTTTTTTTTTTTTAATTTTTTTTTCAACGTTTATTTATTTTTGGGACAGAGAGAGACAGAGCATGAACGGGGGAGGGGCAGAGAGAGAGGGAGACACAGAATCGGAAACAGGCTCCAGGCTCTGAGCCATCAGCCCAGAGCCCGACGCAGGGCTCGAACTCCCGGACCGCGAGATCGTGACCTGGCTGAAGTCGGACGCTTAACCGACTGCGCCACCCAGGCGCCCCTAACTTCATCTTTTTTAGATTTACCTCATTGCTATAGTTTTAGTGATTATTACAAATTCTGACTCTGACACTGTTAGGGCTGCCGTAACAAAGTACCAAAACTGGGTGTCTCAAACAACAGAAAGTTATTGTCTCAGATTTGGAGGCTGGAAGTTCCAGATCAAAGTTTGAGTAAGATTGGTTCCTTACTGAGGGCTGTGAGGGAGAATGTGTCCCATGCCTCTGGTACTTGGCTGGCAATCTTTGGTTTCTGGTTCATCACTCTCATCTCTGCCTTCAGTGTCACATGGTCGTCTCCCATGTGTTTGTCCACATTTCTTCTTTTTATAAGGACACCAGTCATACTGGATAAAGGGCCACGCTACTCCAGTATGACCTCGTCTTAACTACTTACATCTGCTAGGATGCTGCTTCCAAATAAGGTCACATTCGGAGGTACTGAGGGTTAAGACCTCAACTGAGTGTTAGTGGGACAGAATTCAACCCATAAGAGAAAACAAACATACTCTCTTTTTCTTACATCTTCCTTTTATTTTATTATATAATACCTTTTTGATGGCCTTCCATTGCAATTTGAATAAAACCCAGTACACCAAAAACCCTGTATGCCGCAAAAACCCTGTATCATTTTACCCCTGCCAATATCTCCACTCTTTGCTCTTCATGTTCCATTTATACTTTTTCTTAAATGTTTCTGACCTGGTGATCCTGGCAGCAGAAAGGCTTTACATTCCTATTTTCTCTGTTTAAAATACTCTGTCCTATGCAGGCATCTCCTTATTCATTTAGCTAAAACTACCTATCTTCTAGACACATCATAAATTATTGTTAGCTCATGCAAACGTTTCCTATGCCTAAACCCTAGTCCAAGTTAACCTTTTCTTTTAATTTTCTCCTTCTCTCTCTCTCTCTCTCTCTCTCTCTCTCTCTTTTTAAATTTTATGTTAAGAGTAAGAGAAAGTGTGAGTGTGAGGGGCAGGGGGAAAGAGAGAGAATCTTCAGCAGGTTCCATGCCCAGCAGAGAGCCTGAGGCAGTGCTCAATCCCACGACTATGAGATCACGACCTGAGCTGAAATCAAGAGTTGGATGCGTAACTGAGACACCCAGGCACCCCCGAGTTAGCATTTTCATATGTATGGTGCAGTATATACTTTTGTGAGCATAAGACACACTTGAAATTGTGTATATTATGTCTTCTCTGCTGATTGTAAGTTGCATGAGAGCAAGAAACATGCCTGTTTGCTCATCAGCCTATTCACAATGCATGGTAACAATGAATTTGCCACTTGGTTAATGCTCAAAAATCAATTGCATGTATATGACAGGAGTCATATAGTCAATAAACAGCCTACAGTGAGCTGGTTCAACCGGCTGCCAATCTACAAAATGGTATAATCATCACATTCATATTTCTTCCTTACGTCTAATAAACGCCATTAGACTTTAACAAATAATTTATGGCATCTGGATTCAACTAACATTAAGGATTGTCTGTGCCTTACAAATTTCTCTGCTCTACCAGAATCACAATCCTTAAAGAGAAAAAAAAAAAAAAAAAAAGAAAGCAAGTATATTTAAGCCTAGCATAGCTTGTTTGAAGTCAACCAATATTGACTCCTGGTGATTACTGTTTTTGTTTCAAATGCCCCTAAATCAGAACATAATAAATATTTGAGAAATGTATGTCTTGCCCATGTTAAATTAGCCATTCTTTATTTTACAGAATGCATTTAGGTCTGTTTTTGAAAACTAGAGCTGTGCATTTCAAATCGTTTTTTTTGGAAGATTCAAGCAGTACAAAAAAATAGTTTGAAGGTAATTATAAGTTAACACCATTCCTTCAAGGTCAGGAGATTTTAATTTCAGAACAATTAGCTTCCATCATAAAATATGTTCTAAGCAATAATTTACCTATGTTAAGCATTATGTTGTTCTTTATGTAAATTAGTCTTAAGTTCCCTTTCAAAATAAAAGCTTTGTAAGAGTGGGGACCCTAGGTTATATTTTCATGTTGCCTCCAGGACTGGCACATGCTGAGTGTAAAGAAGGCTCTCCATAACACCTCTCCAGCCACATGTCCTATAACTCTATCATTTTTCCATCTGCTCCAGGCACACTGGATTCTCCTGCCACCCCTTTTATGTGATAAGCAAGATCCTCCCTGGGGGACGCTGCCCTTACTCTTCCCTCTGCCCAACACAACCCTCCCCCAAAAGTGCACGTGGTTTGTAGGTATCTACCCAACGATGCTATCAGAGTGGCCTCCCAGATGACTTTCTCTAAAACTGCTTGATATTTATCTGCCTTGTTTTTATCTGTAATAGTTTTCACCATGTAGCATATGGTATGTTTATTATCTGTGCACTCTGTGTTTCTCCAGACCAGAATGAAAACACCATGAAATCAGGAGAATTTGCTGTTTTGTTTCTGTTCCATCCTCAGTACCTAGAACAGTGAATGGCTTGCCATAGTAGGCACTCAATGAACACTTGTTGAATAAATGAGTGAATTATAAAAGACTAAATGAATTCATTGAATGCTTCCAAGATTTCATAAATTTATCCTGAGTCAATGTTTAACAGCTAAATTAAGCAAATCTGCTCAAATTGTTGATGGACATAATAATACAAGGTTTGTAGTATAGGTTCAAAGTAGCAAAACATAAAAATATGGTTTTATTGCTTGTATTTCTTTTGCCATTATTAGCTGCATATTATCAATGCAAATAACTTGTCACTAGGATACTCCAGTACAAAATATGACACACAACTTGTGATTCCTCACCAGAATTCTATGCTGATTGCTAATCTTAGTCTCCGATCATTTCCTGGACTACATCAGAATGGTCATAAGTAGTTCAAAATAACTCTGATTAAATCTCTTTCAAGAAATGACCAAATCTTGATACTGACAGTAACACACACCTTCTACACAACCCAGTTTAGTATTATCTGTATAACTATTAGCAAGGAAAATGTAATTGGATTCATTTTACTAATATAACATGGCCTCAGAAATTTAGAAAGACTATGGTAGAAATGTTAGTGGTCAAACCAAAATGGCTTTCTTTGGAAGCTTTAAGTTACCATATTTTCCCACTCATAAATAGATTTTATATTATATACACAGAATATATCAATATATTGACCTTCAATAATATTGACCATCTCTTTGCCATTATATAGCTTCAATAATATTGAACATCTGTCATTATATAGCTGCAAAAATCATGTCGACTTTTTATGTGGACTCTTTCATTTTAAAATGATTTTAGTAATGCCACACAGAAATAGCTCAAATCAAGAAAAACTACTTTCTCTTCATTTACTTTCCCTTTTGTTTTTTTTATTAAATAAGACTCATAAGACATCAAGAAAATATGATGTCTATGATGCAGAAATGAAAACGCTATTAAAGATATCATTATAGCTTTTTGTGCATTAAAAACATTTGCGAACATAAAAATTTGATAGCTTAAGTGTAAATGAATCAGAACAGCTGAAATTAGATTGTTCTTCCAGTGTTTAGTAATAAAAGGATGCAATAATAGATAAAATACTTACTCATGATTTGAGTAGGTATTCCATTATAATTGGAAACATAAATAGGGTTTTAAAGTCTGCTTTTCAGCAGAAGATAGATTGCCAAATAAGTCTTTTCTGAGTGTGTTTTTCTTTTCTGGATCTAAAGTAATATATTCTACAAGTTTTCTCATAAAATATCATCCAGTTTGAAACAAGAGACAGGAAATCACCTGCATAAGAAATCACTTTTCATAGAGTAGTTAAGTTGGCCTTAGGAAATTCCTTGTTACTTTATTAAAGTAATAAACACTAAAATTTTAAATATTAGCACATATGTCTCTAAAAAATAATGATGCCTCCAAGAGAAAACTGTATTTGATGGTTAGCTGTCATACTCCAATTTCAGGCAATATTTAACATGAGGAAATTATCTCCATTCATTACAGAGGAAGTTTTTTTTTTTTTTTTTTACAGAGGAAGTTTTAAATCACAGCAAATATTAATTATATCATGTGCATTTAGTCCTTTTAAAATTGTCAGTAATAATTGTATTTGAGGTATTAATTAATATTTTAGGCCTATATATTCTTACCAGTCCATTTACTTTACAAAAATAAATTTTTATTTTGTCTGTTTCTTGTTATGATTGAAAATAACACTGAAAGTTTTACTGTGTGTAATCAAGGAAAATGTTCATCAAACAATCAGAATTCAAAGAACATCATTCTTCACTCCCCAAAACCCCTTCCCAGAAGAATATTCTGTATTTCTCACTGACAATTGCTTAGCTATCGAATCAATTGCTTTAATGCATCTGGTATCAGTATCAAATTGATATTTACTGTAAAGTATAAGAAGATTAAAACAGAATGTTTCATTGCCAGTTGTTAATAATTAGAGTGTCAAAGTCTTGCAATTTATAAGGCACATGTCTAGCCAAAGTCCAAGTGTTATTTCCATTTGTGTATATAGCTTTCCTTTCTCTTAACCCTATAAGTTTGGTAAGTATATCGTTAGAGAAAAACTAAGTAGAGATTCAAGAACTAAACATATTTCTGGGACGCCTGGGTGGCTCAGTCGGTTAAGTGTCTGACTTCGGCTCAAGTCATGATCCCTACTTCAACTCAGGTCATGATCTTGTGGTCCATGAGTTTGAGCCCCGCATTGGGCTCTGTGCTAACAGCTCACAGCCTGGAGCCTGCTTTGGATTCTTTGTCTCCCTCTCTCTCTGTTCTTCCCCCACTAGTGCTCTCTCACTCAAAAATAAATACACATATTTTATTTGTTCTCTCCTTGACCTCAGTTGTTAAGTTACTACCTGTGCTTTAATTTAAACTAGATCTGGATGGAATCCAAGCTCTTCCTTTTATTTATTTATTTTTTTTAATTTTTTTTTCAACGTTTATTTATTTTTGGGACAGAGAGAGACAGAGCATGAACGGGGGAGGGGCAGAGAGAGAGGGAGACACAGAATTGGAAGGAAACAGGCTCCAGGTCTGGGCCATCAGCTCAGAGCCCGACGCGGGGCTCGAACTCCCGGACCGCGAGATCGTGACCTGGCTGAAGTCGGACGCTTAACCGACTGCGCCACCCAGGCGCCCCACTCTTCCTTTTATTTACCAATAAAATCTTGAACTCTAGCTGAAATATGTCTCATATATTTGCTGCCCAAAGAAAACTGTGCCCCCCGCTTCCTGCTCTTTTGTTTGTTTTCCTGGATGGACATTATTAAAGAAGAGACCCATTTCTAGTCATTTCTTTAAATCTCAAGTTTCTTTTCCAATCCAAACCTTTGGTTACCATAAGAATACATAGAAAGTAGAAAGTTTTAAAAAATGTAATGCTAGCCAAAATAGGAAACAGAGAGAAAGAATAATTTTGATTCAAAAATTATTAAATTAGTACTTGCTATACTTCTTGTGGATTATTAAATTATAAATTGTTAACACTTAAGGGATTCAGAAATCCCTTTAACTTTTTCATTTTTGCAAAACGTCAAGAAACCAAAAAGTTATTTGTTTATTATTTCCTCATTGTTGTCTTTCAAAAATAATGTAAAGTTAAATAATTTAAATGCGTGCTATATGTGTGCTATGGCCGAATGTTTGTTCACCCTCAAAATTAATGCTGAAATACTAATGCACAACATGATAGTATTTGGAGGCGAGGCCTTTGGGAGGTTATCAGGGCCCTCATTCATGGGTTTAGTGCTTTTACAAAAAGATCTCACAGATCTCCCTAGCCCCTTCTACCATGTGAGAATATACGAAGTCTGCAACCCAGAAGGCTCTTACTCAATCCTGCTGGAACCCTCATCTTGGACTTCCAACCTGTAAAACTATGAGAAGTAAATTTCTGGTGTCTATAAGCCACCCAGTCTATGGTATTTTGCTATTGTAGCCCAAATGGACTAAGACAATGTGTGCTACTGCTCTAGTGATCAAATATAATATATATATATGCATATGTATATATATGTATACATATAACTAATTATATAAATATTATTATTACTGTTTTGGATATGATTATGATAATGATTACTTATAATTATATATACATATTGATATTGATATTGATATCCTTTAACAGGAGGCTATCATGATCAGATTTGAGTAAAAATAAAATGGGGTAATGAAAACTTACGAACACTTACCTCACACATTATTTTCTTCAAATAAGCTAGAGGGGAGGTGGGTGAGGGGATGGGCTAAATGGGTAATGGGCATTACTTGCTGGGATGAACACTGGTTGTTATAGGTAAGTGATGAATCACTAAATTCTACTCCTGAAACCAATATTACACTATATGTTAATTAACTTGGACTTAAATAAAATTAAAAAAAAATAATAAACTGCTCCAGCCATAAACTGCACCACATTTCCATATCTGACAACAAATTTGGTGTCTCCACTGTTGTTGTCATTGACCCTCTTTGTCAGGTGCTCTTTGCCCTTGGGATCTGATATTCTCTGACTCTAAGTGCTTTGGTCAGACTCCAGTTTTCCTTACCTCAAAGATAGTGGACATTCCAGGTTCTCCGTGATTTCCTTTTGAGCTGAATAGGTCAGAGTGGAGGCCAGGAAACTGGCTAGGAGTCTGCTGCAATAAGAAAGGTAATAAATGACAAAGAGTTGAATTGAGTCAACGATAGGGATCAAAGAGGAGTTATCAAATGCTGTCAGCCACCCCCTGACACACACACATACACACACACACACAAACACACACACACACACACACACACACACACAAACACACAGCATTGCTGAGTCTTCAAGGGGTTAAGTCATCTCAACTGAGTGGCCACAGAGAACTAGAATCAAAAGAACATGCCACCACCTTGCTGGCCTACTGTTTGCCAACATTCTTAGGTATACTGGTAAGCTGGTATCCTTAGGAATCAGTAATCCGTTGTTGCTTTAATGACAATAAAACTTTTAGAAAGGGCTCTAGCCTTAAAAATGAGTGAATAAGTCCTTTAAGAATAGCTGACCGCCCCAGTTAACATTCTCCTTTCTGATTCTGTCAGAATTGATGAGCCATTCAGAAAACCTTGAAAAAAAACCTTTTTTTAAAGAATAACATATTCAGGGGTGCCTGGGTGGCTCAGATGGTTGAACATCCAGATTTGGCTCAGGTCATAATCTCATGGTTCGTGGGTCCGAGCCCCACGTGCTGCCAGCTTCTCAGAGCCTGGAGCCTGCCTCGGATTCTGTGTCTCCCTCTCTCTGCCCCTCCCCCACTCTCCCAAAATCAATCAATAAATAAACAGTAAAAACAATTATGTTAAAGAATAATATATTCAGATAATTAAGGAGCTTGGGTGGCTTTTTATTTTGCCATTGTAATTATAACTGGCTTGCAGTAAAACAGAGTGCTTGCAATGTAGCACGAAGGAGACACCATCCTAAGGGTCTACGTGGACAGCTATTCAAAAATATGTGAAATAATGGCGATTCTAGTCTTGTCTGCTCCCTGCAGATGATATTAAATGTCTACGCAGTACTTCAGGAGAGCATAATAAGATATAACCCTTTAAACAAATATCTGTGTGAGTGGGTGCTAGACAAGTATGCATTTACAAGTAAAATAAATCTGTCTACCACTTATTTGATACCATTTTCAGGGATATCAAAAGTGATATCATTATTCCACAGATGACTTGTTCTGGGCATTGTATCATTTATGTAAAAGAGATGGCACTTGTCCCTTAATGGCACGTCTGGTAGGTATGGATAGCTTTCAGCCGACAAAAGTTTTACAATAAATTTCAGATGGTCTGCATAAAAAGGACTTGTGTCTCTTGGCAGCTGTAATAGAGGCATCTGCTGCTTTGTTTAAGTCTGCTTTTTCTTTCCTTTCATGTTTTTTTTTTTGTATTTACCATGGTATGTCTCAGTTAACTAATTATATAAATATTATTATTATTGTTTTGGATATGATTATGATAATGATTACTTAGAATTTGTCCCTGTGGTCTGTAAATCGGTGAATTTGTTGGTTTGATAGTCTGTATTTGTATAGTAAATCTCATGTCAGGCTATCGCTCACAGAGCCAAACAAGACTCAGTGTAGGTGGAACAGCATTTTTAACTACTTAGGGTAAGACTTAGGAAGAACTTTTAATATGCTAGTGTTTGCAAAGGAAACTTCAGAGTTTTACCCTCTTATTGTTATATACAAAATTTCATCTCTCAGACACTAAGAAGGAAATTCTCTCCATAATATCTGCTTTCTAGGGGTGCCTGGGTGGCTCAGTCAGTTAAGCATCTGACTCTTGATTATGGCTCAGGTCATGATCTCAAAAGTTCAAGAGATCAAGTCCCATGTCGGGCCATTTGCTGACAGTGTGGAGCCTGCTTGGGATTCTCTCTCTCCCTCTCTCTCTCTGCCCCTCTCCCTCCTCCCTCTTTGTCTCTCTCAAATAAATAAATAAACTTTATAAGAAAATATCTGCATATCTGCTTTCTAGTTGGGTCAATGACTTATTACACAATATTTTGGCTTTGGACTTGTATTACCTAATGTTCAAAATAGTAAACATGTTAATTAAATGCAGAATGCACAAAATGGGTGAGTAGGAAATATATTGTATAACATAATTAAGATCTAGAAATATAGACAGCATCTGGAATGATCGGCATTTTCTATGAAGGTAACATTTAACATAAGTGAAAATCAAATTTGAAAAATAAAACATTCAAAATTTACATGATGATTCGGTCATAAATAAAAAAAAAGGATGAATGGAAAAGTCCCAGTAGTAGTAGAATGAGTTCATGACACGAGTTAATGTGATATAGGCTGCATTTAGGGAAAAGAAGGAAGCTAGTTATGATTTCCCAGTATTCAATAATAATTGCTAACATTTACAAAGCATTTCCTAAGTAATAAACACTATACTAAATTCTTTATTTCTGTTATTTTATTTACAATCCACAATTAAGGGGGTTGTATCATAAATGCCTAGCACAACACTTGGCACAGAGTGGGTCTTCATACATTTTCTGATAGACTTAATAAAATTAAATTTCCCCACATAGACAATCAATATTTTGGGATCCAGAGCAGATGTCCTGAAATAAGTTAAGGGTTTTTCTGTGGAAGATTAGGTTTATTCTGTATGCTAGTGGTAGGAAGAAAACAGAAAAAAAAATTAAGAAAAAAATTTAATAGCCATTGCTCCCCACAAAATAGAGTGAATAATGTGAGAACTAGTTATTTTACTGTCACTGAGCAAATATACCAACATAATCTGGGTATAAGTTTTCAAGGGTAGTGAAAAAGTATTTTACTCTCCAAATGGTAATATGTGTCCTAGGCATTGAGTTCATTTATAAACTGAAATATCTTGGCTTTAGTTTGCATTCTAGAAAAGGAGAAGATATCTAAAAGCTTTCAAATCTTCCAGGAATAGTTTGATAATATTTTGAGTTTAAGTTCGAACTATTTTTATTTGCAATCATTACATTACAAGTCGTTTTGGCAAAATAATTCAGTAATAAAGTAAATAAAATAAATTAGATTATTTAACACGATAGTGTAAATTATTTGTTTATTTATATGAGAATAATTTAAAAGTACAATTCAGGAACTATAATGTAATTTATAACGTATTTCAATTACTAAAAAATTGCTAATTGTATCTAATTAATAGTAGAAGCTATAAATGTGAATCTTTTTGATTTTTATATGGACCATACATATTTAAGCCAAATTAATACTCTTTGTCCTTCAGGTACACATCACATAAACACAGACACATATAAATCATAAGAATTAACTAATACATTTTATTATATACCTTAGATATTACAAGTTAAATATTTCCATTTCCATAAAATCAGAAGGAACTAAAGACTAAAATGAAGACATGCATTATTGTATACTTGGATATCAAGGACTGTTCTTTATATTTTCACTGCCTACGGGAATATTGTCATTTTTTCTTCTACAAATATATATTAAGCTCTTTGTAACTCTGAGAACTTTTGTAAAGGCTGAGGATCTGCAAATAAATAAGGCAACAAGTTTTATTCTAGAGATTTCAAAGTCTTCTGAGGATTAGAGACAGGGTGTCCAAAAAGTATTTTGTAAACAATAACCACTATAATGAAAACAGGAATCAGTATATTAGGATGTCCATAGAAGGAATGATTTTCATTGGTTAGTGGGGAATGCAACAGAGTTTGTGAGAAGGAATAAAGGTGACATTTGAGTTTGACCTAAAAAATAAGCAAGGATTTACAAGGGAGATAAATACAAAAGCATGAAAGTGCATAGCTTGTTCCAAAAAATAAAAGAAACATAAATGCCCCAAAAGCACAGGAAACCTGGGGCACTGTATTTATTAGTAGCAAGGTAGTTAGAGTCAAACTGTGAATATACTTATATGTGATGATGACTATGGATTTTAACCTGCAGAGTATTCAATGCAAGAATTAGACTTTTATTTGGAGTAACTCATAATTTAGTCAATTATTTTGAAGGCTGATGGTGGTCATTCTAGAGATAGCTTAGAGTGGAGGAACTGTGGAAACAAGTAAGCCCAAAATCAGCACTGTGAGTTAGTTTGGGAATTATTTTAAGAGACTGAGTATGGTGGTGGCCATATTTTTCTTTAATTTTAAAAATTTTGTTTAATTTTATTTATTTTGAGAGAGACACAGAGAGAGTGCACAGGAGAATGGCAGAGATAGAGGGAGAGAGAGGATCCCAAGCAGGCTCTGCACTATCAGTGTGGGGCCCAATGCAGAGCTCAAATCCACAAACCATGAGATCCTGACCTGAGCCAAAACCAAGAGTTGGACGCTTAAACCGACTGAGCCACCCAGGTGCCCCAGTGGCCGTATTTTTCAAGTCATGTCCAATAGAGTGTGATGGGTTTAAATCAGTAGTTAATCAGAGATAACATTTCCCAGTGGCATTCCAAGTTAAGTTGGCCATTGAGAAATATCCTTTAAAAGCAATAAGCACTATGCTTCCAAGGTTAGTGTAGGGCACCAAGAGCTGTTTCTGCTCATGCATATTGACCTTAATCTCTCCCTCTTCACACCTAGCTTATATCCTCTACCTGGTCCCAAAGCCCATGCTTCATGTTTTAGGTTCTGTTAAAGTAGAGTCTTAGTTTTGTAATCAAATCATTTTCTGGTATTCTACTGCTGAATAACAAGCCACCCCAGTACTTAATGGCATAAAGCAACAACCAAGAAACTGTGTTCACAAGTTTGTGGTTCAGGAGTTTGGGCATGGTACCGTGAGGACAGTTTGTCTGATGGTTGGGACTCAGGTGGAGTAGCTCAAATGACCGGGTATGCCTGGGATGTTGAACTGGATCAGATGTCTTGGACCTTGATTCTGGCTGCCATCTGGATTCCACAGTTCTCTATATCATCATTGTGGGGGCTTGGAATATTCAAGAGAGCCACTTCAGTAATTTGCTTAGTACTTGTGTTAGAATGGATATAAAAGCTAACAGCTACCTGACCTCCTTTTTCTCTGGGTTTTCTCTCTTTCCATGCAGCCTCTCAGTGTGGTCTTCCTCATATTTGGGCTTTTTCATTGCCTAATAGTCTAAAGGGAGTCAAACTTCCTACAAGATAGCTGACTTGACCCAGGTTTCCAAGGGACCTGTGTGGAAGCCGCAAAATTTCTAGTGAGTGAGCCACAGAGGTGCCAGAATGTCATTTCCACTGGATTTTATCAGTCAAACTTACTAAAACTAGTGCTGACAAAGGGAGGAATATTGTCTCTCAATGAAAGGAATAGCAAAGAAGTTTCAGCCATCTTTAATCTACTACGAACTAAACAAAAGTTAAATGCAGAAAAAAAAACAAAGGTAAATGAAGAGTCAGGAATGGTTGAGATTTTCAAAACAGATTGATTATCTCATTAATGGACACTGAGCTTCATGCTGGCTTCCGCAGGTTGAGCTTGAGGCCTAGCACCTCCCTTTAGGTAAATGCATAGAGAACAAACACTATCTACCTACATGTTTAGATTGCAAACACCTTCATCATTCTCTTATATAAGACTGAGGATAAGAGAGAATGCAATCCTACCTCATGAGAACCAGTAGGGCATTACTTGATAGATGAAAGAGAAACAATTGTACATAAATTTTATTATAACCCTTTAGAGTTAAGACCAGACTTTTTGCTGATGGTAGTTCCCACCTGGAGAGAGGTTTAGAGATCCCAGTCATGCAGGTCTCTGCAGGATATATAAGCAAATGTCTGTCCCATGCGTGTTGAAAGGCCAGGAGTCTCAGTACCATATGTTAAAATTAGAAACTATTTGTGTGTCTGCTTGAACTTTGAAAGCGGTTGTGGGCCTGGGTGGAAGGAATACTGCTAATGAAGCAACTCTGTGAGAACGTCTCTTAGATTTGCCAGTTTCTGGAAGCTACTGTAGTTGTAAAATTGAAAAAGGGCCACATAGCATATGAATCATCTACTTGAAATGAGGGGTGCACTGGAAGCTGATAGACTTGACAGAAAGTAGAGAAAAGGGGCTCACTGCAGGAAAGAGTGGGGGGTGGGATCAAAAGAAATCCAGATTCTAGTCCTTACTTGCTTTTCTGAGTCTTCTTTCCCTATGAAATAAAGGGATCAACCATGATCTCTTAATATTCCTTCTAATTCTGAAAGTCTGTAAGTGATGTAGAGAAATATTACGGACTAATTCCTTGCAAACCTGCATAGAAGGATAACACCAATTCAACATATGTGATATATCCACATAATTGCATGACTTAGTTTGTTTAGTTTATCCTTACCTCATCTCGTCTAAAGTAACCCTAACCTGAGATTTTTGGGAACATTATTTTTTTAAAATTCTAACTATTCTTCCCTATCATTTAGACCATGTATCTGAGCATTAAGGGTAAAATTTTAGTCTCTATAAATACACGTGAGACTGCATGCTCAAAGGGTATAAGTCTCCAAGACAAGGATTAACTTGTCTTTAGCCAAAGGTATATGAGAAATTGTGCTGTTGTCTAATGCCAAAATAAAATACAATGTGTATCCTGTAGAGAAACACAGAATCAGGAAAACATATGTATTAAGTGCCAAATACAAAAATGACTTCCTACTGATAAATGACTATGAAAATATACTTTAATTTATCAACACCAGTATATTTTACTTTCTGTAACGGTTGTGAGAAGTACTATTTCAGTGTTTAAAAATGTTACAGAATAAAATACTTCCTGGTTTTCCACATGCTAACGGTCTTTTTTTTTTCATTTTCCAAAATGTTAAATTATTCCCTAAAGGTATATAGAATAGCAATGTTTTGCTCCATGTCAACACATGTTTTACATGAGTTTCACAGAAGTAAATATTGTCAATATTGAGATAGAAAAAAATAAGCAAGAGAGGGACTGAGTGATTTTCCCATGATCACTAATAAAGACTTCTTGATGAGCAAATTTATACCATTTTTTTTTTTTGCAAATGTTGGCAAAACTATTCCTGAGCAGTTTTGAGTCAAAACTGTCATTTCTCAGCTGATGAAAATGTGAATAAAAATTCTCCCGAATGCATGCTAATTTTTGCCCTCATATGAGACCTGCAGCTGGTTTTCATAGAGGTTGCAAAATAAATGGTTTGGAATAGTGCTGCTGCCAACAGTGTCGCTAAAATGAGACTCATCTTTTCCTGTTCAACAATCCCGGCATTTAATCCCAGTATAGTCCATGTTCAAGTAGACAAAGGGATGATCAGGACAGGGAAGAAGAAAACACAATACCCACAGACTCTGTGAAATGTCAGTTATCACAGGGTTTAGTATGAGACCTTCAAAACCAAATGATAAATGTGTACCTTTGTCAAGTTGTTATGGGTTATGGTCAAGGTCTCTCTGGTCATTTCTTTAAAAGTCAGGTTTCTTTTTAGAATGAAAGGTTGAAGAATCATCATCTCCTTTGGGGAATTTTAAGAAAAGACTATTTTTAAGGATAGTTGCAGCGAAGTTTGTTCTGTACCTCAGAGAATGAGCTACACCAATTCGCAGAGTCTCATCTAGCTCTATAATAAAATAATGTGACAAGGTATATAATTATACACATATAATGAGACAAGATCATAATATTTTGTAATGGATCAAGAGACACAAATTAACAGGCAATAGAATCATCAGTTCTAGGGCACAATTATCAAAGTCATAAAAGTGGAGAAATAATAACATAATTCTGTCATTAAAGATACACCTCTAGACAACACAGATAACCATCCAGATAAGTCAAGGTAAAGGATTTTTCTTTTTAAACTCAAATAAAATATGTTGTTCTTTGAACTAATGGGATCGTTAACTTCCATTCCAATGTGTTGTTGCTAAAATTAAATATGTTTATTTTCGTAACATTCAAGGTTAGAATAAAAGAAACAGAAAGCAAAAAAAATTTTTTTTAATTAAAAGTTTATACTTGACCAAAATTTTTGTGACAATAGCATAAAATCTCGAATCATTTTTAGCACTATTCCATTTATCTATGTCAAAGCCTTCTCAACTTTAACTTTTTCCTTATTTTTATTGAAAATGAATACTGACATTATAGAATCACTACTAAGATTGGACAGATGACTGAAATAAAGAATTCCTGTTTTAAGGGTGAAAAAAAGACTGTTTTTGGAGGTCTGAAATAAATTATTTGCTAGGACCGTGTGTACACGGGCACAATAGTCTTTTCAGCAACAGACAGAAAAGCTTGCCAGGCTCATAAATCTGAGGAAACAAAAGGGGAACAAATACCTCAGAAAACCCAGACCCCACCAAATCAAACAATGAATAATCTCTCTTATTTGGCACAGAAATGTAATGTGAATAACAATAATATTACATGCAGAAAGTGCAAAAAAACCTGCTGCTGGTTGATAGTATTGGATTCAAACACAGAGGGGTTTTTTTGTTGTTGTTATCCACATTATTTTACCATATTTGAGACAGTTGTAAAAATTGAGGTGATTTCAGATTTAACACTTTCAAAGCCTTTTCAATAGCCAAGACTGAATTGCATAGATTCAAACATGGATAAACGTTAAAAATGTGGATACTCTATATGAATAAAAGTATATACATAGTGAGTAGTCTGTCAATACCCTCTAGCCAAAGACAACCAAGAATCCACCATAGTTGGACAAGTTGGAAGGAGGTAGACCACATACTAGGGAAAACCATGAGGTGTCAGGAAGAGGGTTTTAGAAAAGGTTTATTCCAGGCTGTGTGCTTTGGTTAGATGACTTGGGGGGAAGTTCAAGGAAGCAGAAGAATGGGTGATGTCAGAAAGCAGGGGTAACTCTACAACTGTATATTTTAATAAACCGTAACTAGAAAAAGGAAAGAACTAGTGACACTAAAGTTGTAATGTGTAAAGAAACAGTGACCACTCCTGTTACTTGGGGGTGAAGACTCTGCATGGGAGAGGTGCTTGACAAACTCATAAAGTGGTCAAGCCGTCGTCTTCTTGTCTTTCTCCTTCTTCTTCATCTCATTTTATCAATGTCACAAAGAGGCCCTTGTCTGATATTGGTATTCTACGAGATCATTTGTATCCCACAGGATTGAACAATACCATGACCAGTAGCTTTAAGTGCCAGACCGGTTCCCAACTGTCAAAGAAGTTTTTTCCCAGTCTCAGGCATAATATTTAATCAACCATAAGGTAAGCAATAAAAGCAGTTTGAAAAAAAATAAAAAAAAAAAGCAGTTTGAAAAGCACACACATATACATAAAGTAAGTGTATCATTTAATGGACTTCATCAAATAATTTTAAACACAATTATTTTATTTTATAGAACTCTTACATCATGTATGATTCAGTCCGCCAACCTTCCAAATATTAATTCATGCAGTCTCCATAAAGTAAGTATTATTTCTATCTCAATTTTAAATATCAGGAAACTGAAGCACAGAAATATTAAGCCACTTGCCCAAAGATGCAACTCTAGTAGGGAGGAAAGTTGAAATGTAAACGCAGGCAGCTGGCTTCAGAATTTTAACTCTTTATGCTATGCTACTGCTAAAGCTACTCTACTCTTTTGGACTTTAATTAATTTTCACATTATACATGTAAAATTATAAGGAATCCTATCCATAATTTGTTTTCCTCGGCATTTAATCATTCCCACCTCCTGCTTATCATCAATGTTCTAAAACTTAGCACACTTTGGAGTGGCTTGATTAGGAATAAGACAGGTGGGCTACGCTAGGTTCAACTGTTGTACTAGATATTTTTCAACCCAGAAGGCTGCTTAACAGGAATAGGCCAAGAAGAGGACAAAATGGAGAATGAGCAAAGAAAGCTCAACCTTGACCTAGACACATTGGAAAAAAAATATGGATTATGTAATTACTTCTATTCAATATTTACTGTGTTTTGTTTTGCTTTTTTTTTCAAGTTTTTATGTAAATTCTAGTTAGTTAACCTATATGGTTAAATTGGCTTCAGGTGTAGAATTTAGTGACTCATCATTTACATAAAACATCCACTGCTCATCACAACAAATGCCCTCCTTAACACCCATTACCCACTTAGCCCACCCCCACCCACTTCCCTCCATCAGCCCTCAGTTTTCTCTCTATAGTTAAGAGTCTCCTATGGTTTACTTCCCCCCTCTTTCTTCTTTTTTTTTCATGTTCATCTATTTTTTTTCTTAAATTCCACATATGAGTGAAATCATCTGGTATTTGTCTTTGTCTGACTTATTTCATTTAGCATAATACACTCTAGTTCCATTCATGTTGTTGGAAATGGCAAACTTTCATTCTTTTGATGGCTGAATAATATTCTATTACTCACATACACACACACACAAACACTCGCATGCACACACACACACACACACTTCTTTTTCCATTCATCAGTTGATGAACATTTGGGCTCTTTCCATAGTTTAGCTATTGTTGATCATGCTGCTATAAACATCAGGGTGCATGTCCCCCTTCAAATCTCTATATTTGTATCCTTTGAGTAAATACCTAGTAGTGTAATTCCTGGGTTGTAGAGTAGTTCTATTTTTAACTTTTTGAGGAAACTCCATACTGTTTTCCAGAGTGGATGCACAAGTTTGCATTCCACAAACAGTGTAAGGGGGTTCCCCTTTCTCCACATCCTCACAAACATCCGTTGTTTCTTGTGTTGATAATTTTAGTCATTTTGACAGGGGAGAAGTTGTATTTCATAGCATTTTTGATTTTTATTTCCCTGATGATGGGTGATATTGACCATCTTTTCATGTGTCTGTTGGCCACCTGTATGTCTTTGGAAAAATATCTATTCATGTCTTCTATCCATTTCTTCACTGGCTTATTTGTTTTTTGGGTGTTGTGTTTGATAAGTTCTTTATAGATTTTGTATACCAACACTTTATCTGATATGTCATTTGCAAATACCTTCTCCCATTCCATTGGTTACCTTTTAGCTCTGATGATTGTTTTCTTCACTGTGCAAAATCTTTTTATTGTGATGAAGTACCAATGGTTCATTTTATTTTTGTTTCCCTTGCCTCGGGAATATGTGTCTAATAAGAAGTTGCTATGGCCAACATCAAAAAGGTTGTTGACTGTCTTCTTCTCTAGGATTTTTGACAGGATTTTTCCTATCTCACATTTAGGTCTTTCACACATTTTGAATTTATTTTTGTGTATGCTGTAAGAAAGTGGTCCAAATTCATTCCTCTCTGCATGTTGCTGTCCAATTTTCCCAACACCATTTGTTGAAGAGACTGTCTTTTTTCCCTATTGGATATTCTTTCCTGCTTTGATGAAGATTAGTTGACCATATAGTTATGGGTCCATTTCCAGGTTTTCTATTCTGCTCCATCGGTCTATGTGTCTATTTTTGTGCCAGTACCATTCTGTTTTGATGACTACAGCATTGTAAATTAGCTTGAAGTCTGGAATTGGGTACCTCCAGCTTTGCTTTTCATCTTCAAGATAGCATTGGGTCTTTCATGGTTCCATACAAATTTTTCGATTGTTTGTTCCAGCTGTGTGAAAAATGCTGGTGGTACTTTGACAGGGATTTCGTTAAATGTATAGATTGCTTTGGGTAGTAGAGACATTTTAACAATATGTTTTCTTCCAGTCCATGAGCATGGAATGCTTTTACATTTCTTTGCGTCCTCTTCAATTTCTTTAGTAAGTCTTCTATAGTTTTCAAAGTACAAATCTTTTACCTCTTTGGTTAGGTTTATTTCTAGGTATCTTATGGGTTTTAGTACAATTGTAAATAGGATCGATACTGTGTTTGCTTTGGCCAACCACAATTAGATGAGTATTTCTATGCTTCCAAACATCTCTGCAGTACTCAATGATATTTATTTGATTTTAATTAAAAAATAAAATTGAGGCTTGGGTAATGAGTCTGTACTACTGTCTCAGTTGCTTCTTCTATAAAGCTATTCTATCTGCTCTGCCTTACATGCGTCAATAATCTTATTTTTGCCAACATGACCTATTAGTAATTACAATGTACACAGCTTGTTCACAATGCTAACCAATATAGATTCTTTTAAATAAAGTTGAAATTTCTCATGTGCTAGACCCATGCATTCTGGAAATGTATGTATTTCCTAGGAAGAACTAAGGTCTTTTAGGTTGTGATAAAACTCTTGTTCAAGCTATCTGCACCATTTCTGGACTTTGAATCACCCTCAGTTCTATTAAGGTCTTTCACCAGTAGGTTTGGTTTATCACAGTTTCTGTGACCAAGGAATAAGGCACATTAATATACTCCTCAGCTTTGTTCTAAAAGTCATGTGGCCTAAATCTTCTTACCTAATATCTTTGGAATAAGCATTAAACATCCAAGGATCCAGTAAGTTGGATCTTCCTCCTGTTTTGTCTTGTGGCTCCCATTTTACTATTCAGCTCTTATAACTGGGTACCACTAAATATTTGAGTTATTTTTTCAAGTGAATCCTATATGGAACCCTATACTTAGTATCAATCGTTATAGATCACAGTAGGTCACTACCATGTCTAATATTCTCCCAGACACTAGAAATAAAATGGAGTATAAAATAAACAAAAATCCCAAGCCCTGTTGAATTTACATTTGAGTGAGACTGTAATCAGAGTAGGAAAATACTAAAACAAATAAGCCCCAAACTATATAATGGGTCAGACTGTATAATGGTTCAGATAACAGCTCACTTCTCATTTAGATAAATAGTCAAAACTTTTCCTCTGGGTCAAGGTGGAGGAGGACTTGCTTTGACCCATATGTCCATTCACATGTGGCTTTAAGATAGTATTGGGATACAACATGTAGACAGAAGAAAACAACTAACTAACTAAATAAATAAATAAATAATAGAGTGCATGTGAAATCTTTGTATGTATTTATATTTCAGGGCTGGAAGTAATATTCTTTACTTCTGTGTATATTCCATTGGCTATAACAAGTAATTCCCTTATACATGGACACATAGGGCCTCTGTTTTATGCCTTGTACCTCAGGAGACCCACACTTTAGGGTGCCTTATTTGGAATTTTCTAACTCGTCTGGCACTGGCTTGGGTCTGGTGAAGTATATTGTCCAAGTAGGACACGTGGATTTCAGACTAGGTCCTTTGTGGACTCCCACCTCCATTTCTCACCTTGAGTGATTCTGTGGCCCTCTACTTCATGTGTAGGACCAACCAGATGCTGCAAGGAGCACCAGGACTTGAGTCTGTAATGTCACCCTGGGATCCTATGTCCAGGCATTGGCTCCAGAAGAATTGCCTAATGAACAAATCACTCCCATTGACTACTATGTTATTCTTCTTGCATGGTTGCCTGAGATTAGGGTACTTAAATTATTTGGCATGCCAATGTTGAGTGACTCTCACTTATGTTGGACATTTGCTGAGTTTAAAGGCCTAGGCTACATGACTAACACCAGCATTTGAGCTTGAGCCACATGTATGAGCCCATATATTAGCCCTTTTGTGCCATCAGCTCTCAGTGGTCCAAGTTCTAAGCTGACCCTGGTCTACAGACCCCACGGGTGGTAGGTAGTAGTAGAAGGTGCCTTTTATTCTATGAGTTCCCTTCTGCTGGTACCGAGTGCCACGTATCAGGCTATCCTCCAAGAACGGCTACACCTCTGTCTTTCATAGGATTTTGAGATTATTACTCCACAATGACAAAGGGTCCTTTTATTGTTTTCTTCTTGCCTCCTAAGCCATGCCAGAGGACAGATGGACGTTTTTATACACATATAACAGCTGTTCTTGCCCCACCTGTAAGCCCTTTATCCATCCTTTTTCCTGATGGTAGTGTGTAGAAGGCAATGATACAATCAACATTGAAAGAGACCACGTTCCTGAAGATAGTGATTATGGCTTTAAGAGTTCAAGAGAAGATACAGTTGGAAGATGCACTGTTATTCTTTCCAAATGGTAACTGTAGGGTGATGAGAAAATGAATCATCTTTCACACTATTCTACATTCTCTGGATAATGCTTGCACTTTTTGGTCATCACCAATGAAGCACAATAAGAATCTCTGAAAAAGTCATTGAAAGCCCGTACTCTTGGACAGCATGATGGATAATGTAGTACCTTGAGTAATGATGCAGTCAGCATTAAGTAAATGGTATTAGGACCCACAAAACAAAAAGGAATATCACATTTGGCAATAAAGTACCTAGAGAGGTTTCTTAATCTTAACAGGAGAGATGTACCTGGATACTGTAGAGAATGTTTGAATGCATTTGTTGAATAAACCAATACCAAAATAACTCATCTGTGACCATTATACGAAATGTTCACTGATAAGTGACTGTATCTCAAATGGGTTCATGAATTTTGTAATATATTTTTAATCAAATAGCTTAAATAAATGAAGATCCCACAAAAATATTTTCTTGGATCTCTGCATACCCCAAGGGTGGACAAGACTAGAACTCATTCACATAGACACATCTAATTAAAAGAGAGAATAGAAACTGTAGTCTAGCTATAAGTCATGCAAGAAATAGGAAGTATTTGTGTGAGTATGTGTATGTGTGTGTGTGTGTGTGTGTGTGTGTGTGTGTGCGTGCGTGCGTACGCACGGATAGCAATCCTGTCATTGTTAGTCACACGATGAATATGAATATGTAAATTATCAAGTATATTTGAGTTTAAAATGTGCTATGGAGAAAAACAAAGTTGAGAAGAGAGATGGGGAATGCCTAAGCCATGATAGACTCAACACTGGGAGTAAAACCCTCTTCACCATATTGCTAGATTTAATCTTGATTTTGTGCAAAAGGGACCTCTCTCTTATCCCCATATAAACTTGTATCTATAGTGAATTCTCCTCTTCTTTGCTTACCTAAATTTAATTCATTAAGTTCAGATCAATTTGTTACTCAATCAAGCTCTCCCTTCTCACTGATCATTCCCTCCTCTAGTTTTCCCAAGCATTCTGTTTATGCTTCAGTTCTGTCTATACACTATGTTACACTGAATATTACATATTCATTGAAGTCAGGATCCATCACTTTCTTCTTCATCTTTGAGTTTCATAATGCTTACTACCATTGACTTAGGTTTAAGAAGTCCTTTACAAATGTTTGTTGAATTGACTCGTGGCCTGTTCACCCGGAAAGGTAGCAAAAACTTATAACTAGTGTAAATAGACCTAATAGAGTAAAACCCATAAGGTCTTCTTGACCCAGGCCATTTAGACCATCACTTTTTAATACTAATTATGGAAATAAAAACCCCAATATGGATAATAATAGAAGGTAATTACAATGGAAAATAAATGGAAATAACTAACCTTTTAGGGGAAACAAACCCACACATACACTTAATAACCAATTTACTATAAAGAGAAACCCCTTTTATTTTTTTAAGTTTATGTATTTATTTTGAGAGAGAAAGAGCATGCACACTCACACACATGAGCAGGGGAGGGGCAGAAAGAGAAGGAGAGAGAGAATTCCAGGTAGGCTCTGTGCTGTCAGTGCAGAGCCTGAAACAGGATTTGATCCCACAAACATGAGTTCATGACCGGGCCTGAAACCAAGAGCTGGACACTTAACTGGGTGAGACACTCAGGTGCCCCAATAATAACCCCTTTTTAAAACCTAATCCTATTAATAGATGAGCTACAGATAGATGAAAAAGAAAAAGTCTAATGAATTCCCTGTAGGAACTCAGCAGTCTTTATTTCCTAGCCAAGGCTGGAGAAAATCATCTATATGTTACAGTGGCCATATCAATAGAAACCCCATTTGTAAATAAAAATACTGCATATGATACTATGTTGTTAGATACTGGATTACAAGTAGCAATGACACAAGGACATCCTACTCATTTATAAAACCTTGAAAAAAACAGGATTAACTGAGTGAATAGGAGGGAAATCAGCTCCAGCGACATGGATACATAGATTCCTAACACTTGATAATCAAACCACCTGTTAAGGCTAAATTCCTTATAGGTACCAATTTAGACAACATTCTTGGAATGGATGTAATAGGACACCATACAACAAATAAGGGTGTAACAATTCCTAAAAATAATTTGGCTATAGCAAAATGGACTACAATTAAATGGTCTAATGCATCTAAAATAACAGATGTATCCCAATACAATCTTAAGAGAGGATATTCTGAAATTAAAGAGAAAATTCAAGAACTCCTAAAAGAAAAAGTTATTGTGTCTACTATTGTACCATATTATAACCCAATATGGCCTATTAAAAACCCAGACAGAATATAGATTTCTAGTAGACTATAGGAACTGAAATAAACACATTCCCAAAATGAGGGAGCATTCCTAGATACAGACACTCTCTTGAACAGGATCTTGAACTTATTGAACAATGATCAACTTATCTGACAAGTTCTTTGTTATACCCAGTTGATGAGGAGAGCCAACTCATGACTTCATTCACATTGGATGGTGGACACTATCAGTTTAGTAGGTCACCACAGGATACATTAATTGCCTAGTGACAGCCCACAACCTTCTCACACAAGACATCCAGGCCTTTCAGGAGAACACAATGCACAGAAACCATTATTTCCTATATGGATGACATCTTTCTTTATGGTGATAACTTAGAAGAACAGACTGGGGTCAGGAGAGAGTTAATTGAATTTATTATACTCAGAAGATGGATGACCAACCCATGTAAGGACCCCAAACTACAGTAAAAATTCTAGGAATAATTTGGTCCTCTGAACATAGGAAAATGTCAGACCCAGTCATAAACTAGATACATTTCATATCAACTTCTACCACAAAAGAAGCTCAGAAATTGATAATACTGTATAGATATTTCATATAACACATACCATGTATGGGAATAATATTAAAACCCATCTTTGAAATAACTAAGAAGAGTAGGGAATTTAGGTGGGCAGAGATTCAAGAGGCAGCTTTTACTTATTTGAAAAAATTCTACTGGAAATTTAACACATAGCACCAAAAATGAGGACTCCAAGTATAAACTAGAGTGCCTGTTTTCACAAGGGTTTGCAAAATGGCCACAAAAACACCACAAGACCCAAAATTTTGCTCAATTGGAATTTGACCTAAAAAGTTCCTGTGGTCCGAGAATAGATACCAAGCAACCAATGAAAAGACTTACGTAGGCACTCTATGTGGCTCTACAACATACAGAGCACCTAACAGAAAATAAACTAATTATATGTAAATGCCAACAATCTATTCTGGACTGGGTAAAACAGACTCTGAAAAACACAAGGGAATTATTCCTGACCATAAAGTCCTAACATGGAAATGGTATATTTCAGAATGGGACATACAGATGGATGGTCAACCTTGCTCTGCATTACCTGAGGAAATCTCAGCAATACCTATAGTACT
This sequence comes from Prionailurus viverrinus, assembly GCF_022837055.1. NCBI lineage: Eukaryota > Metazoa > Chordata > Mammalia > Carnivora > Felidae > Prionailurus > Prionailurus viverrinus. The sequence continues at coordinate 116,518,479 of NC_062569.1, forward strand.
TGCTGGTGTTTACAAAGGACAAGCTTATCCAAGCTCAAGCTGTTGGGCCATGAGGACCATCATTGGTCCATAGCACTCTCAAGCGTGGTTTACAGATGGATCTGCCTCCATGACACTATCCAGAGTGTGCTAGTAGCCTGTGTCCTTGAGGACTAATGAGGGTCAACTGAAAAAAATTATGCTCTGGAGAATCAGCACAATATGCTAATCTAATAGCCATAAAATTGGTGATTGAACAACCTATTAAGGAAAATCAGAACGAGGTATATCTTTTCTCAGAGCATGGGCAATAGCTAATGGAATAGCTATTTGGAATGGAATACTTATTTCCTACTTGTAAAATAGGAAATAAGGACATATGGGATAAGGACATATGGCATAAAATAGCACTAGTTGACATCTCCACATTTATCACACATGTCCCTGCACATCAGAAGTACTCTGAAGTAACCAAATTTAATGACCAAGCAGACAAACTCACTAGGAGAACTAACGAAGCAAGGATTCTTAAGATTTATCTTAAGAAATACAATGATTCATGGATAAGGAAGAAACAAATTAAAAATAAAACAATACATAAACCAGAAGGACAATGGAATATAAAACCTGAACAGATATGCCAATTGTTAGGAACATTACATGGGCACATCACCAAATAGGTCATACAGGTATACACAGCACTGGTACATGGTTAGAACTAAAAACATGCATATATCTAGCAAATATATCCAATTTCAAATTAAGAGATATGAGAATTGCCAAAACTTTAAAGCTTAGAGGTCATTAAGGAATACTCCACATAAGATCAAAGCTGATAGACCGTTCTAAATCATACAAATTTGTTATATATGACCCACGCCTATGTCAGAAAATAAAGACATGGTCAGGAATAGAATTAGCCTACCCCTGAAGGAAAAGTGGTCAAAAATCTACCGTCATAGCATTGAAAATCAGGATCACCTGCTAGAGTATCCCAATCATCCCAGAGAACCTACTTCACAGAAAAAAAAAAAAAAAATAGACAATTGCACCAAAGAACAGAGCCCAATATGGAACTTCTAGCTACTCTACAACCCAGCTGCCTCTGGCTAAACTGAAAGGTATGATGACTTGCTCAAAAAAAGTTTAGGTTGCTTACTGACAATCTAGATATGAAAGCAAAAACTAAAACAATTTGGGAGGTGTCAAGATCTCTAAGCAATAGATATAAAATGGATGGAAAAATTCCTATTAAATCATTACTTCAGGCACTTACAGAGATAAGAATTACTACTAATACCCCAAAATTTAAACTAAAAGGAGAATTATTAATTTAAAATGTAATTATATATATACATATATAAAATTATATCTCATGAGATATAATTATATATATTATATATCTCATATAATTTTATATATCTATCTAGATCTAGATAGAGATGATATATAGATAGATATCATGCAATATATATTTTATATATTATATATCTCATATAATTTTATCTATATAGATGTATAGATATATATAGATAAATATAGACATATATCATGAGATATACATTATATATATTATATATCTCATATATTTTATATATCTATCTAGCTCTAGATCTAGATGATATAGAGCTAGATAGATATCATCTGATATATATTATATATATTATATATCATATATATCTCATATAATTTTATCTATTAGATATAGGTAAATATAGATATATATCATGATATACATATTGTATATCTCATAATTTTATCTATCTACATATGTATATATAGATAAATATATATTTATAATTAATGGAAATTATAGCACCAGCACTAACTGAAAACCTATTTGGCGACCAAAGAAAAAGGCATAGTACATCAAATTAAAGAAAATAATATGATGTCTCTAAAAGAATTTCAGGCATGAAGAACACCATCTTCCTTTGTGTGGATACAGAATGCAGGTACTAAAAACATTGTATTTACTCTGTTACTGATGGCAGGACACTTAGTAGCGGACACATTTTCATACACACCATTACTGGATATTTAGCATAGCATGGTGCAGGGCTATTATTCTGGGGGCGAAATTGGCAGTCATGGCCATAACAGCTATATATTCCCTTGAATGGAAAGAACAACAACACGAAAGAATTAGAAATTTACAGGAAACTCTTCATTTTACAGGCATGACCCCTCTAAGCATCTTGAACACTATAATCATTGCCAACAGGAGTCATTGTGACATGCTGCCTACTGGCCACACTATTTTCCTATTACTCGCTATTGGATGCCGTACTCAATGCAGCTATGGACACTCCACAGATAGCACTGAAGAGAGCAGTTATGCAACCACTCGAAAATGAAATGCCCCTCTCTGGTCAGGATACATTTCTGCCATTTGTGACATCTTCCACTTCCTCTAGGTGGCCATCCTGGTCACCTTATTACAACTGAGAACTCACCAGCATGACCAACATCCAGTCCAACCTCTCCACCCCCACCCTTCACGATCAACACTGTGTACTCCCTGGGAAACCTTTGACTGATGGAGAAACCAACTACCGAGGGAGGCTGATGAAGCGGAGAAAACCTCCATTTCAATCTCTACAGGAACCAAAAAGAATCCTGAACAACTAGATACCAACTTGGAAAATGAGGATTGGCCTGAGAACTGCTAACTGACTTTTGCTATTATAACCCAGCATATATACCAAGGCAACCAGGTACTTACCTTATTCTTTACCTCTACTCTGGCTTACTGAATTAGGTGCATTATTGGATACATTGCAGGAACGCTGAAAATAAACTTGATTTAATTCCTGATTTACTTGGTGTGCTAGCATTTTATTGTACAAGAGCAGCTGCTGTATATGCAGAATGGGCACTTGGATACCCACAGCCCAAACCCTTCCAAATCTTATCACCACTTATATACTAGGCCAATTTGCTGCTCTTGCTTATTCAGAATCTGGAGACTAATTATCCACCCATTTGGTATCCCTGGACACTATAAGTTGTTTAAATTGCTTACTATCTTCATTTAATGAAAAAAAAAAGCCTACATGTTGATGGCACAAATATCTCTGTTTTACATTTCACACCCTCAGCACCCAGTTTTTGTGCCGCGATATCTCCTACACATACTTTATGTGTAGTTGAAACATCTCAATTTAGCCCTATCACTGATCTTACCCAGTAGATCAAAATCTCATGCAATATAAAGGCAAATATTTGGCTTTAGCAATAGATTAAGCATGGCTACAAACTATCACCCAAATCCCCACATATTCACATGTTAATAAGGCATTATTAGACAAAATATTTAAATCCTTTCAGGGGCGCCTGGGTGGCTCAGTTGGTTAAGCGACCAACTTCAGCTCAGGTTATGATGTCACTGTCAGTGCGTTTGAGTCCCGCTTCGGGCTCTGTATTGACAGCTCAGAGCCTGGAGCCTGCTTTGGATTCTGTGTCTGCCTCTGTCTCTGCTCTTCCCCCGCTCGTGCTCTCTTTCTGTCTGTCAAAAATGAATAAACGTTAACAAAAAAAAATTAAATAAAAACAAAATAAAATAAATCCTTTTGTAGAAAAATGCACAACATCCAATTTAATACCCCATGCTATGAAAGAATCAAACATGTAGTAAGGAGAAACTATCATTTACCACACTGGTGGGACTATTGCAGACACTCTAAATACCAAAAAAAGTGAGAGATTATATGTGCTTTCTAAACACAGACCCAAAAAGTGCATTTGTAGAAATGCAGCAATGCTTCACCAGTGCAGGATGCTTTTTTTTTTTTGAGAGAGAGCATGAGTAGGGGAGAGGGACAGAGGAAGATAGAGAGAGAGACCGAGAGAGAGAGAGAGAGAGAGAGAGTCTTAAGCAGGCTCCACAATCAGTGCAGAGCAGGATGTGGGGCTCCATTCCCTAACCCTGGGATCAAGACCTGAGACAAAATCAAGAGTAGAGTCAGATGCTCAACCAACTGAGCCAGCCAGGCACCCCAGCAGGATGGTCTTGGAATTCATTTTACCAACTGGCAGGAAAAAAGATGACAATTCTAATGACACATATGGAACCACAGTTTGAAACACATAGATTATGAGTTTGGTACTTAGAGGCCTCATCTAAAGGACTATATTACCTGGCCATAAGCAATGGATACTGGTATGGGACAAAGCAGGATATTATGAAGAAGTCCATTATGATTATGAAGCAAGAGGAAATAAAGAAAACCACAGAGGAAATAGAAAACACCACACAAACCACACAATACGCCTATAACACAAACATCCACCATACCAATTGTTGTATTTAATAAGACAGCTATTGATTCTACAAGAAAGGTACCTGAAATAAACTACAAACTACCTCCATTTCCAAACAAACAACATTTGTACTTAGGAGCCTCATGGGAAAATAATACCACTGATGGCAAAGAGGTGAGACTTTATGTCACAGAATGGCCTAACTTACTTCATTCTGTATATAAGTATATAAGTATAACTTATATACTTACATATAAGTATATGCTACACAACCATTACCATATCCAGCGCAGAATTCTTTAACTCTCATGTATTTTTCAAACTCTACACTGATTCTTTTATATAATCTGAACTCTGAAACACATATTTTCCCATTGGTACTAACAAATTATATTATGAAACATATAAACATGGCTTATCTTTGTAAGTACCCAACATGTTACTCTGATAGCAAAATGATGTCACAGTTTATAACTTAAAAACCCTTTCTGCTCTATACATGTCACAGAGATGACTGCAGACCTGACAATATGACCAGATCTAAGAACGTGAGTAATCTGGAGAGAACACCAGTGGTTCCTGAACAAAATGACAATGGTAAATAACAAGTAATGAGACATGGCCAAGTAAAATTGGACAAGTAGCTATATGCCCATCTTAAATGTGGACAAAATCTATACTTAATGTTTCCTCTGGGTCTGATAGTATAGAACCATTCATACCCATATCAAAGGCATACAATGTATTATTTTGTGCTATAGCAAAACACACAATACAGCAGTGCCATAAATAGATTATAAACTAAGCTTCAATTTATTAAATTATACTAAACGTCCAAGTATTGATGTGCTAAATAACATAACCATGAACCAAATATTATGGTGGCTCATGCCCAAAATTACTTATTCTACTTTGAACTTTACCAATATGTTTGTTAAAAGAATATATGTTGTGGCATATAAGTATTGTGAATACAAGCCACAGGCTGATTGTTCTAATAGCTAGAAACTAGTTTCACAGAACCAGTACATGCATTAGGATGCATGAAATCTAACATAGACATAAATACAACCAGATGTGAAGCAAGAGACTGGAGTTTTCACTGAAAACATTTCTACAATACTCACAAAATCTCAAGGATTACCACTGGTCTAAAACAAGAGTTCATTTATGGAACAGAACACACACGGAGTCTATAGATGACTTCTGGAAACCTAAAGTTGGAAGTAAAATGTTGAGATCAACTGTGTGGGACAACTTGCAAGCAATATTAAGATCATGCCGATAAAAATCTACCATTTGGAATTCTAAGTATCTTATGTAATCATGGACAGTGGTGATGCCTTAGGGACAGATACAGTTACAGCACACCCTCTCAGTGATTCAGTTACAGTGCACCCTCACAATGATTCAATTACAGCACACCCTCACAATAATTTGTAGGCCATTATATCATTGACTATTCACAGGCTCACATTAGGTCACTTACAACACCCACAGTTTACATTTTATAACCCATATTCACCCATTAGAACTGTATGCTCCATGAACCCTATTACCTTAAGAAAAGAGGAAAACCATGTAAAGTATATATACATTGAAAACCTAATGTATAATGCTTATCATTATCCCATGTACTGCAACACAGGCTTCTATCTCACTGATGATGTCTCAACTCCCCAAACGTAGGCACCTATGCTCATGAAGTCTCTTACTGCAATAACAGAGGCCACCCTAGTAGCGTATACTTTAAAATTCAACACACAGACCTGTAAGGCCAGATATAGATCCCCTAATTATGGTTCATTTTATCCATCCACTTTTATGCCTAACCTATAACCTATTCCAAAGATTGATTCATTAAAGGTAAGAAAACCCCTACAGTTCCTTGTTAGACCTCACATTTTCAATTTGATCAAATTAATTTGGACTTTAAAAATTTTGAAAATAAACACAAGTTAATCCACATGTGGTCATAGCTTTATCATCATTGGGCACATAGAAGGATAGGATTAATAGCATCTTGTGAAACATAAATGACTTTGAGAGACAAACAGGGCACTAGATATTCTGACAAAAGCAGTTGGGGATAATTATAAAAATATTAAGATCCTAAAAAATATATAGGATATATATATATATCCTATATAATATAATATTATATATATAACATATATAAAAATATAAGGGATTTTTTTAAAGGTCGATTGTCAATTATTACAATTAAGGTGGTAAATACATGGAATACACTTAAAACAGCCATGATATATGAATGATATTGCAGATAATCTGACACTAACCAGAATGGATACCACACATCCTAATGGCTGTGATTCCTTGGGCAACTGTGAAATTAGAATATTGGCACTTAAAGGAGGAAAGGTGACATTGGTTGTCACACTTTTATGGTTTCCTGATATAAAAGGGGAGAGTGAAACCTACAAGCCACAGAAAGCTCCCAGTGATGGAAGTAAAACATCTTCCTAAGGATATGTTGGCAGAATAGAACCAGAATACCTTTATCACTGCTAGATGTTTAGATACACCGATGGTACAAGTACCCGTGACTATGTCATTGATGGCTCCTCAACTAGTATAATATGGGAAATTGGACCGTGATTGTCTGCTGTAAGCCAAACCTTACCTTCTCCAATTGAAATCAAGTAGAAAATAAGAAATACAACAATGATGGAATGTGTAGAAGAACAGGTAATGAATATGATGATAGAAGGAAAAAGGTATTATTTGATTTCAACAGAAAATAGAAAAACTATTAAAATAACTAGAGAAATATTCCATACTGCATCTCCTAAAATTAATCTAATAAATATAAATCATACATTAGAAACATTAAGACAAAGAAGATCTAGAAGATAAGACTAATAAAGTAAAAATAACTTTGTAGGAATTAGAAAAAGAACAAAAACATGCCTTCCCTAAAATAATGACAGCCTTGAATTCTGATGTTATGGCGATCAAATTCTATGCAAGTCTGTACCTCCTGGAGCTTTATAAACATGGGTTTTACATGGTAATATAATTATCAAGGAAGCTTACTCAACCAAGTGGTTTTAGAAACTTAATTTTCATCTTTTGGAAATTTAAACTGGTGCTATATTAAAGAATTCTTTGCTATGTTTTTGCTAATAATACTGGAAATTGATTTAATAAAGTTTGCAGTAACAAAACCATAGAAAATTAAGTTAAAGGATAATCAGCCTGTTAGCAATGTAGGCTTATAAGGTGAATTGTTATTTTTCCAAACTTAGATTTTTGTAGGCATTAGGCCCTTAGGATTAATTAGTGTCTAAATGATTTGAAATCACATGATGGATTATTATGTACTGGTTTGTTGTGTTTTCAAATCCGTTTCTTTTTTTTTCTTTTCCAAGTTTTTAGTTAAATTCCAGTTAGTCAACAAACAGTATACTATTAGTTTTGGGTGTAGAATTTACTGATTCATCACTTAACGTACAACACCCAGTTCCCATCACAAGTGCCCTCCTTAATAACCATCACCCATTTAACACATGCCTCCACCTACTTCCCCTTCAGTAACCTTCAGTTTGTTCTCTATAGTTAAGCATTTGTTTTTTGGTTTGCCTCCCTTCCCCACCCCCATGTTCATCTGTTCTGCTTTTTAATTCCATATATGAATGAAATAAGATGGTGTTTGTCTTTCTCTGACTGATTTTTTTCACTTAGCATAATACTCTCTAGCTCCATCCACATCATTGCAAATGGCAAGATTTCATTCTTTTTGATGGCTAATATTCCATTGTGTGTGTGCATGCACATGTGTGTGTGGGAGGGTGGGTGTGAGTGTACCACATCTTCTTTATGTGTCTATTTTTGTTCCAGTACCATACTGTCTTGATGACTACAGCTTTGTAATATAGCTTGTCTGGAATTGGGATGCCTCCAGTCTGCTTTTCTTTTTTATGATTGCTTTGCCTATTTGAGGTCTTTTGTTGTTCTATACAAATTTTTAGATTTTTGTTCTAGCTCTGTGAAAAATACTAATGTATTTTGACAGGGATTGCTTTAAAATGTATATATTTCTTTGGGTAGCATAAACATATTAATAATATTTATTCTTCCAATCCATGAGCATGGAATGTTTATCCATTTTTTTTGTATCTGCTTAATTTTCTCTCATAAATTTCTATAATACTCAGAATACAGAACTTTTATCTTTTCAGTTATGTGTATCCCTAGATATCTTACGGGTTTTGGTGCAGTTGTAAATGGAATTGATTCCTTGATTTTTTTTTTCTGCTGCTTCATTATTGGTGAATATAAACACAACATATTTCTCTATTTTGATTTGTATCCTGTGACTTTACTAAATTTTCCATGAGTTCTAGCTGTTTTCAGTGGAGTCTTTGGGGGTTTTTGTATAGAGTATCATATCATCTGTAAATAGTTAAAATTTGACTTCTTCCTTGTTATTTTGGATCCTTTTTATTTCTTTTTGTTTCTGATTGCTGAGGCTAGGACTGCAAGTGCTATGGCAAATAACAGTGGTGAGAGGGGACGTACCTGTCTTTTTCCTGACCATAGAGGAAAAGCTCTCAGTTTTCCCCCATTTGTTGATGATATTATCTGTAGGTTTTTCATATGTGGCCTTTATGATGTTGAGGTACATTCCTTCTGTCCTTGCTTTGTGGAGGGTTTTTGTCATGAATGGATGTTGTACTTTGTCAACTTATTTTGTGGCATCTATAAAGAGGATCATGTGGTGATGATCATTTCTTTTATTAGTGCGGTGTACCACATTAATTCATTTGTGAATATTGAACCACCTTCACAACTCTGGAATAAGTCCCACTTGATTTTGTTGAATGATTCTTTTCATGTATTGTTGGATTTGATTTGCTAGTATTTTGTTGAGAATTTTTGTATTCATGTTCATCAGGGATATTGGCCTATAGATCTCTTTCTTATTTTGTTTTGAGAAAGAGACAGAGACAGATAATGAGAGTGCATACAAGTGTGGGGGGGAGGGGCAAACCGAGAGGGAGGGAGAGTCTTAAGCCGGTCCTTGTCCAGCACAGAGCCCAACACAGGGCTCAATCTCATGACCTGAATCAAAATCAAGAGTTGGATGCTCAGCCTGACTGAGCCACCAAGGTGCCCCTGTAGTTCTCTTTTTCAGTGGCATCTTTGTCTGCATTTAGTGTCTGGGTAATGCTGGCCTCATAGAATCAGTTTGGAAGTGTTTCTTCTATCACATCCTCTTCTTTCTGGCTTAAGTAAAGTTACCTAGACCTAAAGGTGAATTTGTTTAGATTGGAGAGGCTGTGTCAGGATGATGTCATCAACATAGTGTTCCTGAGTGCTTATCAATATGAATATACAAAGTAGGAACTATGATGCAATGGACATTGAAACTTCAAAGACCAAGGATTTATGAGGACTTAGTAGGAGTGTTCAGTCTGAGCAAGGCTACTCTTTCCTGATCTAAATAGGTCTCCAAAGACCTATGGACATAAGCCGCTGCTGTGGCAAGCCTACTCCTGGAGGTGGTGAAACCATGCAGAGGCCTTAAGAAGATTGACTCGCATGACAGTAGCTGCACCTTTGTTCAGCTAGTAATGTTCTCTAGCAGCAAAGGACTTCCCATTCGTGCTGCCAGCTGTGCATCAGCTGTTGGTTGGCTAAGCTAACTCCTCTGAGAACCAAGTCACTGAAAAGCATGTCTCAACTCAATTTGGACTTTATTATTTTTTTCATCATCCTTATGCCTGGAACAATAGTGTAATTAATCTATCATTGGTTTGGAGTACATTACTGGCTTATTAAGAGATATTATCCTGTATGCTATCAGCATGTGAAACATTATTATTATAAATTATAATTCCTGCAGTGAATCTGTGTTAAATAAATTATTGGCAAAGATAGTCTCAGTCTCTGAGAAGAATTTCCCATGAACAAAACCCTTACTCTTTGTTTTCAAATACCCTTGTATTTAGAATTATAGTAAATGTAAAGCAGGAAAACAATAAGGAAAGACTAAAGCAATGATTTATTAAAATAGATTTTTTTTCTGGGGCACCTGGGTGGCTCATTTAGTTAAGCATCTGACTTTGGCTCAGGTCATGATCTCACAGTTCATGAGTTTGAGCCCCGTGTCGGGCTCTGTGCTGACAGCTCAGAGCCTGGAGCCTACTTTGGATTCTGTTTCTCCCTTTCCCTCTGCCCCTCCCCAGCTTGTTCTCTCTCTCTCTCTCTCTCTCTCTCTCTCTCTCTCTTTCTCTCTCTCTCTCTCTCTCTCTTTCTCTCTCTCTAAAGTAAACATGAAAAATGTTTTAAATATATGCTTTAAAATAGAACATTTTCTGATGATCAGTACATAAAGATATATTATCAGCCTGGCCCATTAAGTCACTAAATATCCAACAACATTTTGATTAAATAAATTCTCCCTATCTAACCAGAAACAAAATTGTTGAAAAACTTACATAGGTGCTTGAGCCCTAATTCAGGAATACTGATTTCAAAATGCCAAAGTGATCACTGCTCCCATAACAATATTTGGAGATGGATGGGGATGGGAGCTCATATTATGAATGAGAATGAATTTGTCAGGTAAAAAACTGGAAGTCTCATTTCAAACCATTTTTGCCTGAATCAAATAGGGCATTGGTAGCAGAGACTCAAGGAAACAGAGGCAGGAATTCTGATCCTTACCTTTTTCCTCACTCTTCTCCATGAGCTCCAAATTGGTGAAAGTAATGAGGCATCCGTACATAATCTATCATTCCTGATGTCCCAGGATGCACAATAGCTGACCCAGAGGGTGTTTTTTTTGAAGCTTAGACCTCCAGTTTCCAAGCTAGAGGCCAACTGGTGTGCAGTGGGGGTGGTTTTGTAAGTCACTGACTGTCCCTTAGAATCAGCAGTTTCCACTGCATCTGAAAAGTGTCTGTACAACAGACACAATGCCTTTCATCCTGGAGCAGAAGTTCTGTGAATATGTTACCAAGTATCTGACGACTGAAGACCAGTAAGTAAGGTTTTGGTCCTTAGAAGTGTGCTTAGATCACCTCAACAGGAGCATCATCTTTTCTCTAGACCAAATTGTGCATCTACTATATTTTGCACAGATTACCATTAATTATATTATTAATTCATTAGACTTTAGCAGGGAAGAACTAAAATATTATGTCTATTCCTTTCTTTGATGGAGACTATGAAATGCCTTTTTCTCTTATTCATCTCATCCTGAAATTGTTAGCCACGATGTAGCTACCATGTGGGCACTGATGCCAACATTCTTTATTACTTTGGAATCTTATAATATTTCGTACTCATTAGAATGTTTGATATTCCAAATAGCAGTGAGTACTAGGTCTCGCTGCTAACCCCCAAGCTCAGATTCTTCATTGTCCCTGCTTAACATTTGGTTTCTCAGCTTGGTGCTGTGTGCCTGGCATTTGTTTCTTTCTTTTTATAGCTGTGTGAATTTCATATGCATACCTAGAGACCTGTTAGCAACAGACCTATTTTGAAAGAACAATAGAATAAATAAATTCACTCTGAGTTCTTTATATCATATTCAATTTGTGGGCTTAATGTTGATGCAGAAGCAAAATCACAGGCACCTCTTTTGAATTTAATGTTTATGAAAAATGAAGATGGTAGTTTAGTGGGGGTGGTAAAGTGCAGAGCAGGGAGCCTGACAAAGGAGAGGCTTAGGAAGATTCTGGTCAGCTGGAATGTATGGCCTTTAGGACTGCAGAGGACTAGAGGAAGGGGAAGTTCATCTACAAAATGCCTACAGGTGCACACTGGCCAGCAAGGAAATGGAACCCTCAAAACTGCATTCACTGGGCTAAGAAAAACAGAACAGACACAAAAATCTCTCAGTCATGGGGCTCCTGGGTGGCTCAGTTGGTTAAGCATTCATCTTGGGCTCAGGTCATGGTCTCATGGTTTATGAGTTTGAGCCCTACATTGGGCTCTCTGCTGTCAGCATAGAGCCCACTTCAGATGCTCTGTCTCCCTCTCTCTCTGTCCCTTCCCCGCTCACTCTGTCTCAAAAATAAATAAATAAACTTAAAAAAATCTTTCAGTTAGAAGCTAATGCAGCCACTCTGGAAAACAGTATGGCGGTTCCTCAAAAAACTGAAAATAGAACTACCCTATGACCCAGTAATTGCACTACTAGGCATTTATCCATGGGATACAGGTGTGCTGTTTTGAAGGGACACATGCATCCCCATGTTTATAGCAGCGCTATCAACAATAGCCAAAGTATGGAAAGAGCCCAAATGTCCCTTGATGGATGAATGGATAAAGAAGATGTGGTATATATATAATTATAAGGAAGATTGATATACAAGAATTTTATTTGTATATAATCTCTAAAGGGAGGGGGCATCAAAATTGAATACATCCCAATTGACAAAATAGGTTTACCTCTGAGAAGTCCATAAAATAAATTTTCTTATATTGAAAAAAAAATCTTTCAGTTAGATACTCCATTTTCTTTAGTGGATGGATAAACATATTACAAACAACAGAAATACCCACAGTAAGGAATATTGATAATTTGACCTGGTGGGGATTTGAGGTGCCCATTTGCAAAATTTTGTTACTTTCCAGAAAAAAATCATAACCTGTACCGCAAAGATTGTTTTGTCAGACATGTGCTATATCCATTTTCTTTCAAATATAATCATTTACCTGTTATCATTACTATGAGCTGAGCTTAGAAGTGCAGCATCATTTAATATCTAATAAAATATTTCCTTCACATGGTTAATTTTCAACGATATTTTGGTGAGAAATTTTACCTTCTCCAGCACTTCTGAAAGAAATGGTTAATTTGAACTGCTTGTTTTTGTTTTCTTATCTAGCAACTCACCCAAATTAGAGACATTTGGAATATTGTTTACTACATTTTAATATTAATGTTATATAGTTAAAATAAATTTGCATCACCTTTGTATGCCAATTCTGTGCTCTTAACTCACGTCAATCTATTTCTATTTTATTATTATTTTTTAAATTTATTTTATTTTTTAAATGCTTTTATTTATTTTTGAGAGAGGGAGAGACAGCACAAGCAGGGGAGGAGCAGAGAGAGAAACACACAGAATCTGAAGAAGGCTCCAGGCTCTGAGCTGTCATTACAGAGCCCAACACAGGGCTCAAACCCATGAACAGCAAGATCATGACCTGAGCCGAAGTCAGATGCTTAACCGACTGAGCCACCCATTTCTATTTTCTATTTCCTATTTCAATACATTATTAAGCGTACAGTTTTGTATTTATTACAAAGAAAGGCATTAATTTAATATTTACTAAAGCCATATCTTTTTTGCCTGCTAGCTGCTTAAAAAAATTACGTAGACAGTAAAACCTTGGTTTGTGAGCATAATTCATTTTGGAAACACGTTTGCAATCCAAAGAGCTTATCTATCAAAGTGAATTTCAAGAACCATTGGCTCTTTTATCAAGTTAAAATTTATTAGAAATGTTTGCTTATCCTGTGGAACACCCACAGAAGAAGTTACTTACAATCCAATGTGTTCCTGCATAGGGGCGCCTGAGTGGCTTGGTTGGTTAAGTGTCTGATTCTTGATTTTGGTTAAGGTCATGATCTCACGGTTTGTGAGATAGAGCCATCTGTCAGGTTTTGCGCTGACAGCGTAAAGCCTGTTTAGGAGTTTCTCTCTCTCTCTCTCTCTCTCTCTCTGCCCCTCCCCTGCTAGCAATCTCTCTCTCTTTCTCAAAATAAATAAATAAACTTAAAACTATATATACAAATTCAATTTATATGTAAATTAATATATTGAATAGAATATATTCATTTGCTATATCTATATCTCCCAATAATCCACTACCTTACTGAATTTGCATAATTCTAATGAAGATGGAAGACAAAAAAATTATGTGAAAACATTTTTATTTGAGTGTTTTTTACATCAGTTTTAGGTTCACAGCAAAATTAGCAGAAGGTACAGCATTTCCATATAACCCCTGCCTTGTCGTATGCACAGCCTCTTTCACTATCAAAATCTTTCATTAAAGTGGTACATTTGTTACAATGGATGATCCTACACCGACATATTCTCACCCAAAGCCCATAGTTTACATTAGGATTCACCGTTGGTTTTGTATGTTCTTTGAGTTTGGGCAGATGTATAACAACATGTTTGAACCATGTAGTATCTCGAAGAGTAGTTTCAGTCCTCTAAAAATCTTCTGTGCCCTTTCTATTTATAGCTCCCTCTCCACTAACCCCTGGCAACCATTGATTCCTTACTGTCTCCACAGCTTTCTCATATAGTTGGAATTGTACAGTATGAAACCTTTTCCAAATGATTACTTTCTTTTAGTAATATGTATTAAGTTGATACATAAATGCTTAGTAATATAAGTTCTCCATGTCTTTTCATGGCTTGAAGCACATTTATTTTAGCACTGAATATTCCATTTGCTGGATGTACTACACTTTATTTATCCTTCATCTACTGAGGGACATCTTGCTTGCTTCCCAGTTTTGGCAATTATGAACAAAGCTACTATAAACATCTGTGTGTAGGCTTTTGTGTGGACATAAGTTTTCAACTCCTTTGGGTAAATATCAAGGAGCACAATTGCTGCATTGTATGATAAGAGTAGGTTTAGGTGTTGTGGTTTTTTTTAAGATTTTATTTTTTTAAAGTAATCTCTACACCCAGTGTGGGGCTCAAACTCACAACTCCAAGATCAAGAGTTGCATGCTCCACTGACTGAGCCAGCCAGGTGCCCCAAGAGTATGTTTAGTTTTATAAGAGATCACCAAACTCTCTTCTAACGGACTATCCCCCCCCCACAAAATGAATAAGAGTGGGCTCTCTTCCTTACTGATATTTGGTGGTGTTAGTATTTTGGATTTTGGCCATTCTAATAGGTGGTTCTTGGTATCTCATTGGTGTTTTAATTTTCAATTCCCTGATGAAATATGATGTTGCACATCTCCTCATATGCATATTTGACATCTGCATATCTTCTTTGGTAAGTTGTCTTTTCAAATCTTAGGTCATTTTTAAGTCAGGTTGTTATTTTTCTCATTGTTGAGTTTTAAGAGCTCTTTGTGTATTTTGCATATCAGTCTTTTATGAGATGTGCCTTTGGCAAATATTTTCTCTCAAACTTTGCCTTGTCTTCTCATTCTCTTGACAATATGTTTTGCAGAGCACAAGTTTTAAATTTTAATCAAGTTCAGCTTATCAATTATGTCTCTCATGAATTGTGCCTTTGGTCCTGCAGTAAAAAGGTATACCCAAGATCATCTAGGTTTTCTCCTAAGTTATCATCTAGGAGTTTTATAGTTCTACATTTTACATTTAGGTCTGTGATTTATTTTGAGTTAATTTTTGTGACCCATGTACGTGTCCAGTTGCTCCAGCATTATTTGCTGTAAAGATTCTCTCTGTTCCTTTCTATTGCCTTTGCTCCTTTGTCAAAGATCAGCTAACTGTGTTTATGTGGATCCATTGCTGGGCTCTCTGTTCTGTTCCACTGATATGGAACTTATTCTCTCAACAATACCGCACTGTCTTGATTATTGTAGTTTTATGTTGTTTTGAGGTCAAGTAGTGTCAATCCTCTGACTTTGCTCTTCTTCAATATTGTGTTAGTTATTCTGGGTCTTTTTCTTCTCTATATAAACTTCAGAATAAGTTATCAGTATTCACAAAATAATTTTCTGGAATTTTGATTGGGATTGCATTGAATCTACAGATCTAATTGGTAAGAACCGATATCTTGAGTCTTCCTACCCATCAAAATACTGTATCTTTCCTCTTAATAATCTCTTTCTCAATATATTTCATCAGAGTTTTATAGTTTTCCTCATAGATCTTGTACATAAACTGTTAGATTTATACCTAAATATTTTTTGGAAGTGCTTATGTAAATAGTATTTTTAATGCTATTTTTTTAATGTTTGTTTATTTTGAGAGAGAGTGAGAGAGCACACAAGTAGGGGAGGAGCAGAGAGGGAGGGAGGGGAGAATCCCAAGCAGGCTCCACCTTCAGCAAGGAGGCTTATGCGGAGCTCGATCTCATGACCAAGATGCTTAACCAACTGAGCCACCCAGGTGCCCCAACGTTGTGTTTCAACTTCAGATTCCTCTGTTCATTGCTGCTACATAAAAAAGTGATTTCCAGGAAGTTTTTGCTGATTCTTATGAATTTTCTACATAGACTATCAGGTCATCTCAGAACAAAGAGTTTTATTTCTTGCTTCTCAATCTCTTTCCTTTTCCTGTCTTATTGCATTAGCCAGGACTTCCAGAAGGATGTTGAAAAGTAGTGATGATACAGAAGAGTCTTGCCTTTTCCCAGATATTAGTGTGAAAGCTTCAAGTTTCTCAACATTAAGTGTGATGTTAGTTGTAAGTATTTTGTAGATACTCTGTATCAAGTTAAGGAAGTCCCCCTCCCCATTCCTAGTTTGCTGAGGGTCTTTATCATGAATGGGTGTTAGATTTTTTTTTAATTATTTTTCTTTAACAACTGATATAATCATGTGATTTTTTTCTCCTTTAGCCTATTGATGTTATGAATTACATTAATTGATATTTGAATGTTGAATCAACCTTGCATAACCGAGATAAATTCCACTTGGTCATGTTGTGTAATTTTTTATATATTGTTGAATTTTATTTGATAATGTTTTGTTGGGGATTCCTGCCTTTATGCTCATTGATCTTTAGTTTTCTTGTAATGTCTTTGTTTTTGGTATTAGGGTAATGCTAACTTCATAGAATGAAGTAGAGAGTATTCCCTCTGCTGAGACTATAGAGAACTGGTATAATTTCTCCCTTAAATATTTGGGATTCACAATGAACCTATATGAACCTTCTGTTTGAGAAGGTTATTAATTGTCCGTTCAATTTCATTTATAGATATAGGCGTACTCAGATCATCTATTTCTTCTTGTTTGGTTTTGGCACATTTTGTCTTTCAAAAAATTGGTCCATTTCATCCAGGTTATCATATTTATGGATATAGAGTTGATCATAACATTCTTTTATTATCTTTTAATGCTCTCTATTTTACTATTCAAAAGATCGTTTCAGGACAATTTTTATAGTTATTGAGGCAATTATTAAATTCAATAAATATTTTCCCTAATCTCATATATGCCTTCCAAAATTGCAGTGAATAAAAGTAGACCAAGCACAAAATCTGAGAAAGAATCAGAGCATTGAGTAATTTTCCTTGGTTCCATAAACTGACAGAAACATGAACACAGTATTAGGGTGTTAAGAATGGTCCTTACATCACTCATCAACAAATATTCATTTTTAAAAATTTTTTTAATGTTTATTTATTTTTGAGAGAGAGAGAGAGACAGAGCATGAGCAGGGGAGGGGCAGAGAGAGAGGGAGACACAGAATCTGAAGCAGGCTCCAGGCTCTGAGCTGTCAGCACAGAGCCTGACACGAGGCTTGAACTCACACACCATGAGATCATGACCTGAGCTGAAGTTGGAGGCTCAACCGACTGAGCCACCCAGGTGCCCCTCGAATATTCTTTTTCCTGTTTCATGAAAGTTTGTGGTTAATAAACCTGGATCAGAGTCAGGAGATTATTTTCATAGATTTTTCTCTTTGTCAGATTTCAATTCAAAGGAAATAGCAAACCATCTTTCCCTATAGCTAAGTGCTATTGTTTTAAATGATATGTGGAATTACGAAGAAAGGATTGTTTTTCTTCATACGCCATGTCATTCATTAAATGACACATACTTGATAACCATAAAATTTAAACATTTTTTTTCAACGTTTTTTATTTATTTTTGGGACAGAGAGAGACAGAGCATGAACGGGGGAGGGGCAGAGAGAGAGGGAGACACAGAATCGGAAACAGGCTCCAGGCTCCGAGCCATCAGCCCAGAGCCTGATGCGGGGCTCGAACTCACGGACTGCGAGATCGTGACCTGGCTGAAGTCGGACGCTCAACCGACTGCGCCACCCAGGCGCCCCGATAACCATAAAATTTTATAGAGGATTCTATTTTATCTCCACGGTTTTTACCTAATAGCTAAATATTAAAACCACTATCATAAAAACTTAATTTTTTTCTTATGTAACAAAATTTTGGGGTATTTTCAGAACTCTAAATACTTATTTTTGTCTATTTTCATTTATTCCCTGAGATATTTCCTAGACTTCTGGAGGAAATATATTGAAGAAAAATCTAAATTATAGTTTTAGATCTTGAGGTTAATAGCAATGTTACAAAATAGATGACAAAACTATTGGTCATGATTTCTTCCCTAGTTATGGAGTCATTCCAGGACAAGAGCCAGAGAAATCAGGAAAATTCAGGGAGAAAATCAGTTGTAATGATATTAGAGAAAGTACTTCTGGGAAGTAATATTAAAACAATAAGCACTGATTAATTGGGAAAATTCCCATAGCTGGATTTCTAAGGATATTAAATCTTGCATAAAATATTTTCTTACACCAGCTTTATAATTATATCCCACAATTTTAGAGCATAGTACATTTCATAACACTATAGGAATGAGGCAATCATTATTCCCACAACATATGCACGCACACATGTGCCCATACATACATACAGCACACACATTTCATGTAGGTTTTCATCCACTTCCCCTTTCCTCCCCCTTAGTGAATATTACTGGCTACCTTAATAAAACCAAACGTACAGTCTTCAAGATTAACTATAGCCACGCAGGGAGAGAACTCTTGACCTTACATTGCAGCATTGTGCAATAGAATTTTCTGTGTTGATGGAAATTTTATATAAATGTGCTTCAAAACTGGAGCTGCTAGGAGTCCCTGGTGCTCAGTCCGTTGAGCATCCAATTCTTGATTTTGGTTCAGGTCTTGATCTTATGGGTTCGTGGGATGGGGCCCCATTGTCAGGTTCCACACTGACAGCACAGAGCCTGCTTTTCTCTCCCTCTCTCTGTCCCTTCCCTGCTCACTCTCTCTGTCTCTCTGTCTCTCTCAAAATAAATAAATAAACCTTAAAAAAAAAAAAAAGTCCGTAGCTGCTAGCTTCATGTGCGTATTGAGTATGTGGAATGTGTCCAGTATGACAGAAGAATAGAATTTTTAATGTTGCTTAATTACCTTAATTTAAACTAAAATTTATACAGTGACATGTAGCTAGTAGCTACCATATTGACAGCACAATATATAGACTCTAGACTTCTGTTCCTTTTGATTTCCCCAGGAGTGAGTTCCGGCTTTACTCTTCTATCACAGTTGTACTTTACTCTGACTGCACATTAGATTAGCCCAGGGAGTTTTAAACATATCAACTTTTTAGCATCACTTTGATGATTTTATTGTGAGTCCAAGGTTCAGAATAATTGCTGTAGCCGAAGCATGGACTCAAAAATCTTTCCTTATCTCTATTAGTACAGGTACAACCATTTAAACTAGAAGTTATTCAAAGCTTTGTGATAGCAGGATGAGAATAGGCCCAGAGGATACATCCATCCCAATCAGTAATTCTTAAAATGTGTTTAGTGGGACAGTAGATCCACAGGATGCTAGCAGAAGTTTTGTTATCAGTTAGTCTTGGATATTTGTGGTAAAAGAAGTCAAATAATTTTCTTTACTGTAGGATTTCTCAGAAAGTGTAAATGCCAGTGAATTAGGAAATTCTAAGAAGGATAAGTTGTGCCAAGATTGTTTTTTTCCCCTACAATTTACTTGGCCAGGATGTACTGTAGGTCATTCTTCTAGAGTAGTGTTTTGCTAGTTAGACTTTGGAAGATAACAATATTGATAACATGGCTTATGAAGCAGGCAGTTTCCTGTTGCTAACCTGGGAAGATCAAATTTGATCTTACTAAGGGAACTAGAAAATGTACTTAATGTATTTATACTAGTTTCTTTTTAGCTGGCTCCCTCAGTAGATATTGTATGATAATCAAATGATATTCTTGTGCTATTCTTGGTTTCAAATGAGGGCTCTAGAGTCAGATGGCCTCAAATTCTAATATTCCTTCCACCATTTTCAATAGCTTTAAGTGATCTGAAATTTTACCCTGATTGCAAGTTAGACACAGTGTCATAGATGCTGGCAGAAGGATTAAACCCTGGAGTCAAAAACAGATTCATTATGCAAGGCACAGCAGGCATCTTGAAATTCATGTTCACATCAATTCCTCTTGACCTCAAGTCTTATAGATGTCATGCAAAGAGGCCTAAGTGGGTACTACATGCACAACATGTTTGTATCACAGTGAGGAACTCAGAACTTAGGGGGCCCTGATCTTATGAGTGGTTGTTGTGAAAACTGTCCCATCTTTGCCCTGTAGGGAGACATTATCTTGTTTTCCTAGTCTGAAAACAAATCTGCCTTCTGCTCTTGAAGAAGACGACACTATTTCTATCTTCCAAGGCTGTTTGCTATACCAACATCCTTAAATAAATAGTCTAGAACAAAAACTATCAACACTTCTCCACAAAAGTATGGAAATTGAGAAGATTGATGGAGAATTGTTTTCTGTCATTATTCACTAGCTTCATTACCTCTCTAACTTTCAATTAAAGTAATAATAGAGGTAAAAATCACCTCTCCTTCAGTGAATTAAATAAACTTTCCAGTACTAGTAAATAAAACTCAGCTCAGCAAAAAAATAAATGAGTAAATTTCTGTAAAATTTTATAAGGGGGGGGGGTTAGCTCTCAGTCTTCCAGTTTTTTCCAACAGTATTAATTTATTATCAAATACTTATTTATATTATTTACATCGTATTTGTTATCAAAGAAAAACTGTTACTTTCTTGTTAAAGCATAAAAACTACACTGATTCAGAAACCCTCTACTCTTCCCATCCTTTCCCAGATATGGCCCAAAATCCTGAAACCTTGACCCAGCAATAGCACTTCTAGGAATTTACCCAAGATATACAGGAGTGTTGATACATAGGGGCACTTGTACCCTAATGTTTATAGCAGCAACTTCCAGAATAGCCAAATTATGGAAAGAGCTTAAATGTCCATCAACTGATGAATAGATAAAGAAATTGTGGTTTATACACACAATGGAATACTACTTGGCAATGAGAAAGAATGAAATACAGCCTTTTGTAGCAACGTGGATGAAACTGGAGAGTGTTATGCTAAGTGAAATAAGTCATACAGAGAAAGACAGATACCATATGTTTTCACTCTTATGTGGATCCTGAGAAACTTAACAGAAACCCATGGGGGAGGGGAAGGAAAAAAAGAGAGGGAGGGAGCCAAACCATAAGAGACTGTTAAAAACTGAGAACAAACTGAGGGTTGATGGGGAGTAGGAAGGAGGGGAGGGTGCGTGATGGGCATTGAGGAGGGCACCTGTTGGGATGAGCACTGGGTGTTGTATGGAAACCAATTTGACAATAAATTTCATAAATAAATAAATAAATAAATAAATAAATAAATAAAATAAAATCCTGAAACCTTGCATGTAACTCTGACATCAAAAAGATGTATCTGGCCCAGAGTTTTCAAAACTCATTCATAGTGCTTTTACCTAATTTTTCAAATCTCCATTTGTTCCCAGATACCAAAACCTATTGTGTATGAGTCCATGATAAGGCACTGATATGCCCCTCCTCATCTTTGAAATTTTAGAATAAAAACAAAATAAAAAAGTCAAAATGGAATCTTTTTTTTCAAATACTTCAGTCAGTTAATATCTGATAGTTATAGTCAATATCTTACAGTTTAGTCAGTTTATATCCCAGTTAATATTTCAAAATGTTTTCTGTTACATACAGAAAGGACCTTGAGATGGAGAGATTATCCTGAATTATCTAAGTGGACCCAATGTTTCATAAGGGGCCTTATGAGAGGAAGGCAAGAGGGTCAGTGTTATAAAAGGCAAAATGATGAAAGAAGCAGAGAGAGAGAAAGAGAGAGAGAGAAGTTGGAAGACACTTACCGGTAGCTTTGAAAATGCAAAGTGGAGCCATAAGCCAAGAAATACAAGTGGTCTCAAGAAGCTAGGTCAAGGAAATGAATTCTCCCCTAGAACTTCAGAAGGAATACAGCTCTGTTGATACTTAGATTTTAGGACTTCTGACCTCTAGAACAGTAAGATAATACTTTTGTATTGTTTTAAGCTACAAAGTTTGTGGTAGTTTGCTAGAACATCCATGGGAAATTAATATTGTATATTTGTTTGTAAGCCCTGTTCAGGGGCTTACATAATAATTACATAATAATAATTACATAAAAATATGCTAGCTGGGCTTGAAAAATGTTCTCCATCTTTGCCTTCTGTTTTCATCTTACATTCCATATTCCATAGAAGGAGAAATGGGAAAAAAAAGAAAGGAATCCAGATATTTTAAACTTAAAACTCTGTTGTGACAGATAGGAATATGGTCCATTCATATCCTACTCAAGGTAGGACAGGTGACAAGGAATGCTTTTGGTACAAGGTGGCAGTCCAATTATTGAAATATTCACTGGTAGTGACCACTGGGATGGTCTTGAAGCAGGAGGAGACTACCCTAGTCAGTTTCATGATTCAAATATTTGAAACACACAAGGTAAATAATAGATGTAAAGACTGAGGAATTAGATGTTGTTACTATATTGCATTGATTCCTTATGTAGATAATGAAAAGTTGAAAGCAAATAACTAAGAACCGGAAATCTAGCCTGAGAGCCCAAGTATCTGGAAACACAAAGGAGCCTTATCCCATGTGACAGGCAAACAGAAAAAGGTGAAGTCAGCATAAGATTCTATGGCCAAAGGGGCTGAATATTAAAGATCATTGAATGTTACAATGAGGTAAGTCTGTTATGCCAAAGTTAGGACCCTATTTGGGAAGACCTAGGACCTGACACATGTTTTGGGGTTGTCTGTGTAGATGTCTCTGAAGATTTTGACTCCTTAAATTTGTCTGAACCACTTGAGCCTAAGGGAGTGGCCCATCCTCTCCCATGTCTGTCAAGGGTTAATGCTTGTTTTAGGAAAAAAATAGAGATTTTTTCTCATAAGGTCCTAGTTGGTACCTTCCAGAGATGCCCCATCTTTTCTCTTGCAGGCCTATAGTTAGAGTTATGCAGCTGCATATCTCAGCCATGCCATGCTGGAACTAATAGGAGAGAAAAGAGATTACTCTAAAGTAACTGCTGGAACAAGAAAGAATTTATCACTAGAAATAGTGATACAGGATTCTGAGGGTGCTACTTCAAAGGAACTGGAACATAAGCCTGGAAGAAGAGCAGTTTGTTGACTTGAGGCACTAGCTTAGTGTACAGGGTTTCACATCCTGGCAAGATCCCCAGGGCATGGTGCAAACTTCTGCTAGGACTAGAAATAGAAGCACTAGTGAAAGATATATTTCACTAGTGGCCACAATGGGTGAAATTGAAATGCCTAAATGGCCAGAGCAGAAAATAAGGAATTGAAGGCCAAGGAAGGTGGGCATACTGCAATGGATACATTAAGTGAAGCCTAAAGATTATGTAAGGTCACTCCGAGAATTATGAGAACATTCAGAGAATTATGTTCCATGACCTTAAAGACATCCAAGGCTATCAGAAATACACTCATGAGAAAAATGCTTAGTGATAGGCATCATTAAGAACTTCAGTTATGACTTTCCTCTGCTGGTCAAGGCTGATGGTAGAGAGGTTGTCATAGAACTTGGCTTACTGAAAGCAATGGGAATGGTAATTATGGTCCTAAAGTAATAAGAGGCAGGTGGCAGTGTTGAACTACCAAAAACCAGGAGGCTGTAATCACCATAAGGACAGACAAATTTGAAGTGTTCCCCTAGTCTATGGGCATTTGGCACATAGAGAGCCATGGAGATGTTTCAAAGACCACAGAGGTCAAATAAATGACAGCTAACAAAGATACCACTGTAGTGTGGTGTGTGTGTACATGTATGTGTGCATGCGTCTGTGTGTATGTGCATATAGATGATGAACACAAAGTTGAAAGCAGTCACTCCAATAAAAATTTTAATAACTTGCCCAATTTCCAAATACAAACAGATTTTCAAATCTTAGCCAGAACCTATTGCCTGAACAGATGACCTGATCTCTGGAGGAAAGACCCTGAAATACCATAGCCAATATAATAATTCCCCCAATCCTTCCTCAAAGGGACCTATGGCTACTTACTTGAATGACTCTATACTCGGTTCAGAGGAATACACAGATATTTCAAGAGTCATTGGATGCAGGGTTCAGTCAACATTGATACTTGCAGACTTCAAGCATTATCATAGGCCCCTCTTAGAGTGGGAGCATGTGAGTGTCAAATAATAAATGAAGTCTTGGCCCAATTCTAGCTTACAAAAGTTCATGTGGGTCTGTAAATACAAGCATTGGTTATCTGTATGGTTCCCAGATGCATTTTTAACGTTTATTTATTTATTTATTTTGAGAGACAGAGAGAGAGAGAAGGAAGGTGGGGGAGAGGCAGGGAGAGAGAAAGAATCCCAAGCCAGCTCTGCCTCATCGGCGTGGAGCCCGATGCAGAGCTCAAACCTATGATCCATGAGATTATGATCTGAGCTGAAACTAAGAGTTGGACACTTAACCACTGAATTTCCCAGGAACCCCTCAGATCCATTTTTAAGATTAACACAGCTGGCAGTTTTAGTAATGCCCACTGTGGGCAATGGGATAAGAGCTGTCATAGCAGTGAGAAGCGTCTGGAATTGTGTGCTCCTACCATCATGAGAGAATAGTATTGTCTTTTGGGAGGGAGAGGAAACATAAAGATAAACGCCACTTCGTGAGATCTCAAGAATGCAAAAGAAGTGATTTTTATCATATTTGTATTTAATTTACTACTCTCGTCTCTGCCAAAGTTGAATAGATTTTGGAGAGTCAGTTTACATAACCAAAAGATCAATTTAAATAGTAGGACCAATCACAACTGCCATAGTTGATCACAGTATTGATACTAGGGAATACCAGTATAGCCTCAGGTACATAATATGAAGCCAGTGATTTAAGGCTTTTATCACAATCAGCACAGAAAATCAAAAACCATTCACATTCATATAGAATGCACAATATTTACTTGGTTTTGCCCCATGGTTAACTATCCTATCCTCTATCTCCATATGTAATCCAAAGGTGTATATTATTTGAACATTTCATAGAATATGTTGATTCATTATAATAATGGCATCGTGCTGATTAGGCAGGATGAGAGGTAGATATGTGGTCTTATTAAGTTACATGTACTCCAAAGGGTGTGAGGTAAACCCCATGACAAATTACAAATCTGACACTTCAGGGGAAAAAAAATTAGAGGTCCAATGCCATTACTTCCTCTTCAAAGCAAAAGACAAATTGTTGCATCATACATCCTTACCTACTAAAAACAACACTCAATGCTGGGAAACCCTCTTCAATTCTACAGATAACATACTACACATCTCAGAATGCTCTTCTCGCCCAGGCACAGGATTATTTGGTAGGCTGAAAGTTTGAATGAGACCTGAAGCAAGAGAGGTCTTGGCACCAGATCTATGCTATAGTGCAAACAATTCTGACACTCCAATAATCCAACACACCATATTGTTGGAGATAACAGTGGTGGAAAAATATGCAATGTGAATTTTTGGCAAGGATCAATGGAAAAAAATCACAGGTCCCTCAGTTTCTGGAGTAAGGACATATGTTTTAAAAAAGAGATACTTCACATGGTGCTGTGCCCTAGTCGAGATGGAAAGTTTGACCATAAATAGCTAGAGAACCTAGTGTACAATGAATTACATTGTAAGGCAGCTCACAGAAGGAGCTCCATGAATATGGAATCCATAGGCTAAATTCACCACCAATAAGATAGCAACCTGTTAGAACATTAGAATTGCCTGGTATAGGTGTAGCTGAAGTAACCTCTAAGAGTCAATACCTGAATAAATTAGGTAGAAAATTATAATTGTAAATGAACAAATACAGCAACTCTGGCTTTAAAAAATATGGCTACCAAGAGCTTAGAATCTTAAGGAATGAGAGTTTGGGTCACAGCATGAGGTAATCCACCAAGATCAGTTAGAAGTAATACCTCAGAGTGAAGGAAATTTATTGTGGATAGTGATGCCAGTTGTAGCCTCAATACCAACTGTAGAGAGATTCTGATTTCCTCCCTCTTCCAGGTTTCTCCTTAGAAAAAGGCCCCATCAATGTTTAAAGGAGTTGCTCCTTAAACCTGTGCGGTAAAGGGAAGCTACATGGTTCAAAGGTGGTGTGTGCAGACAGACATGGAGATGAGACATTCAGATTTGCCTACAAGAGAGAATGTGCAGCCCACAAATTCTGTTTTCTGTTTGCTCATACAAGGTTCACCTCAGATTTTAAGGCAAAGTCCTTCATGTTTCAGGGTGGCCTTCAATAAATGATTGTGCAAGGTCTTGGGCAACAGTATAGCCATTCTTTCTCCATGCAGGACTCTTTCAATGGGTAGTCTTTGCTCTGTTGCTCCACGTTGGTTTAGCAAAGACCTTGCAGGGTCAATAGCAAAGTCTGACAACCACCCAAACCCAATCCTGCCTCCTCCTCTCTCCTTCCACAGGTATTTCTCACCTATGAGAAACAAATCTTTCACATATCTAACTTCATGTTAGCATCTGTTTCCAGAAAACCCAGCCTACCTCAACTAGTTAATCTCCATACTTTCTCTGATGTAAATAAGGAGAGATCTTTCATAGGACTATTCTAATATTTTATTTTGCAACTAGATTCGTAGGAAGCCATGATATGGGAGTGGTAACTACGACATGCAATTGTCTAATTGTGGAGGCCAAGCCTACATTTTAGTACAGAATAGGTGTGTGAGTGTGTGCACATGTGTGTGTGTGTGTGTGTGTGTGTGTGTGTATAAAGAGAAAGAAAAAGAGATGATAAGGTAAAATATTTTAGTAAACCTCATGATATATTATCATATTATCAACAGAGGATAAAAAATAACAAAAGAAAGATTTATGATTGAATAATCAAGCTATTAGTTTTCAATTTGCTAGGTAAAGAGTTATAATCTCACAGTTTTGTATTAACAGCTGTCTTCTAGTACAGAAGAGAAAGAAATAATGATGCTTATGATTAACACCTCCAAGTTGAGAGAGGTATAAATTTAAAGCACAGAAAAGACAGAAAAAGGAATATATTCTGATTTTAGCTCAATTCCATGAATCATTTTGAATAGAAATTTATAATTTCCAAATAATTGAAATACAACCTCAAAAAATTATTTTCTGAGATAATAAAAGAGCTATTAATGTTGACTAGTAGATAACATAAAAATTTATTTGAAATATGCTAGAACCAAGTGCTTATTCTTCATATAAAACAAAAATATAATCTCTTTTGTCCTCCCATAGCTATGATGAGAGTATAATTTATTTCATTTAGAAAGAGCACATGTTCTCAGAAATTATGTTCTTTATAATTTTGTTGGGCATTTTATTACCATGTCTTCAGTGGTATTTATCATTTCATGGACAATTGGCCCTTTAAAGGGTTCAAACATTAACATTTTAATTCATCTGCAGACTTACTACAGAAATAAGCTGTACACAACACGGATTCTCTATTACATCTTTCCTTGGGCAACTGTCGACTTCAAAATGTCACTGTCCTTTGTAGTTTTACCTCTTCTTGGAAATGGGTATTTGGCATTTGAATATTCCAATAAAGAGATTTTATTTGGAAAAATAGAGTTTGGATGTTGACATTACCAAATGAGTGAATTAAATCAGGTTTGAACACAAGTTTAGTCAAGTTATTTCTAAAATAGCCAAAAATTGTGTCCTTTATGGCATTAAAAAAATGAGCATAATCCAGTGTGAGAACAAAGCTGTAAGGATTAATATAAAAAAGGGAACTTTCCTTTACTAAAATGTGTTCTAGAATAGTTTTAACTTTATAGAATTTGACTATTTCCACATTAGAAATATAAAACTTAAATGAGAGGCTTCCTACAGATGAACTATTTTTGCCCACCAGCTGCCTATTAGTTCATTGTAACTTGTATATATGACGAAGGACTAAAGGTATTGGGGTCATTTCATCAGAATCAGAACAGAAGAAAAAGCAAAGCAATAATTTATTTAAGTAAATTCTAGCAATGGTTAGAGAAGAATGGTTAGAGAAGACAGAAGTATTAATAAACAGGGTAGTCTGATGGACTCCTAGAGTAAACAGATCCTAGAATAAGAAAGAGAGTGGTAGAATTCCTCTCCTTAGAAATCTTTAGGGAGAGAGAAGACATTTTTTCCTTGACTGTCTTTGATTCTGGGATGTCTGCAGTATTTATTTCTTGAAAATCACTTGAGCACTTTCTATCTACTACATTTGACAAAAACGTTTCATGTACGCCACTTTAAAAAATCAATTAACAGATTTTGTTTTTCAGAGCATTTTTAGTTTTAGAGAAAAAAATGAGCAGAAAGTAGAGTTCCATATATTGCTTCTCCTCTCCACCTGTTGTACACATTTCCCTCCCTCTAACATCTTGCATTAGCATGGTACATTTATTACAACTGATGAAACAATATTGACTTATTATTATTCACTGAATCCCATAGTTTATATTAGGGTTCAGTTCAATGGGTTTTGAAAAATGCATAAATGTCATATATCCACCATTACAATTTCATATGGAATCGCTTTACCACCCAAAAACAAACCAACAAAACAAACAAACAAACAAAACAACCATGTCCTACTTACTCATCCCTCTCTGGAAACCACTGATTATTTTACTGTCTCTATAGGTTTTCTTTTTCCCGAAAGTTATAGAGTTGAGATCATACTGTACTCACATTTCAGACTGTCACTTCCTTTTCAGTGCTGTGTCCTCCATCCCAGCTTTGTGCATCAGCACGTCTCTCAAAGTAGAAAGTCAATAATAGTAAGGAACATGTGCTTTAGTATATAGGTGATGCTTATATTTAAGAACCAACTTCTATAGGTTTTATCCAAATGTCTAGGGATACTAATGATAATAAATAGTATTAAGCTCTATCTAGATGATCAGATATGAGTTTATTTTGAATTACAACCTAAATCAAGATGTGGCTTTTATATGTTAGTGCACATGTTCACTTGGTATATTTAGACTATTAAGGATTGCTTTGAGCTTTTTTAGAACCTAGCATCTGTGCAAAAGCATATTTTTAAATATTGAATAACATGTACAACCTGAAGCAAAATACTCCTACTATGTCTACATGGTGTATAATCTTCTTTCCCAACTTTGCTGTTTACAGTGGAACGCATCATATAATTATTGTTAAGTTATTGTGTGCTTTCTAAAATTTTGAACTGATTTTTGTTACAGTTCTTTAAAATACACCTTTGCCCCACGAATTTTTTAATATGATGGTTATGTGAGACTGTAAATGAATCACTAATTTCATGTTGTGCTCTTGGTTCACAAGACCAGAAGGGGAAAACTTCATGATCATCCAAAATTAAAATTATCCGTTTCCCTCTATTAAATATAGAACCATGACAGTTATGTATCTTTACCATTTTAAAAATATATTATAGTCTACAAAATATAGAAGCATTGTAAGTGCTAATTTACATCCTGTTAATTAAATGTGATAGCTTCATAAAGGCAGAATGATATTTGTTAAGTCCATTCCTGAAAGGGTTTTCCAGAAATTTTGGAGACCTGAGATTAAAAATTAAAGCTCTTTTGAACAAAACATCCTATACATTCCATCCTTGCAATGAATAAAGCCAAACACTGCTTGGCACAGAGACTGTGAAAAGTTATAGTTAACATTACTAGTTATATTTCAGCACTGTGGTGTCTGCATATCTTGCCTTATTTTTAATCTTCACACAAACTCGATAAAGAAGGATCTAGTATTGTACCCATTTTAGAGATGAAGAAACTGAAAAACAACAGGTTTACCTTTTACAGAGACAGTGCAAGAAGGAAGTGGTATTCACTAAGTCAGTATCAGGACAGAGACTCTACACCGAAGCACCACAGTGTTGCCTCTCTGTTCCTTTACTGACTTTTTTTTTCTTTTTGAAGTTTATTTCTTATTTGGGGCTCCCAAGCGGTTCAGTGAGTTGTCTCCAACTCTTGATTTCTGCTCAAGTCATGGTCTCATGGTTTGTGGGCTTGAGTCCCACATAGGGCTCTGGACTGACACCATGAATTCTGCTTGGGATTCTAGCTCTCTCCTCCTCTCTCTGTCCCTCCCTCTGCCCACACTCTCTCTCTCTCTCAAAATAAATAAACTTTAAAAATAAATAAATAAATTAATTAATTAATTAATTTTAAAAAATTAAAGCTTATTCATTATTTATTTTGAGAGAGAGAGAGAGAGAGAGAGAGAGAGAGGGAGGGAGGGAGGGAGAGGGCGCACATGAGCGCATATGAGTTGGGGAGGGGAAGAGAAAGAAAATCCCAAGCAGGCTCCACACTGTCAGCACAGAGCCAGACATGGGGTTCGATCTCACAAAGTGTGAGATCATGATTGGAGCAGAATTCAAGAGTCAGCTGCTTAAACAACTGAGCCACCCAGGCACCCCCTGACTTATTTTCTTTATTAAATAGATAAGTATATTACAGAAAAATACATTTTAAATAAATATGAAACTTTCAAAAGAAATAGAATTTATTGTTTAATTTCAAAGCAGATGAAATAAACTGATATAGTCAAAGGAGTAATATATGCTTTTAGAAAACAGGTCTTGGGGTGCCTGGGTGGCTCAGTTCGTTAAGCGTCCAACTTTGGCTCAGGTCATGATCTCACAGTTTGTGGGTTCAAGCCTCCATGTAGGCTCTGTGCTGACAGCACAGAGCCCGAAGTCTGCTTCGGATTTTGTGTCTCCGTCTCCCTCTGCCCCTCCCCTGCTCGCACTCTGCCTCTTTCTTTCTCTCAAAAATAAATATACATTAAATTTTTTTTCTTTTAAAGCAGATCTTATGGGCTATGCCACACATATTCATAGAACTTCTTTGGATCAATAAAGCTTCCATTTTTCTCATCATAAATTCATTCCTTATTTAAAATGGCATTAGTCACATAACGTTTAAAACTTAGATGGTTGTACATTTTGTTAACTGCCTGCCTATTTCCAAGGTAGTGTTTCATAAAAATCTAATTTATATTTGTACAAGGATAAAAAAAAATAATGAAAAATGAGCCTTGGAGGGCCCTTGACAACTCAAACTGGGATTTTGATAAGAATGTCTTTGGATTTTTTTTTCCCCACCAAATATATCATTCTCCCTCTTCCTGTTTTCAGACTCTACAAATGTTAGGAAGCTTTGTGATCTATACCAACTTTTATAATCACAGAATCACAGATATGAGCTGTTGTGATATACTGTGCCAAATGCTCAGGGAGATACACAGATCTATGGCTTTGCTCCTCCCTTCAATGAGTTTATCATTCACTTAGTAACACAATGTACATATAAATAAAAACAGAAGTGCAAAAAAAAAGGCACATATGAAATGTAAGCCTTTATTCATTACCAGGTCTGAATATTTTTTGCAAGATCCAGACATTATATATTTTAGGGCTTACAGCCTTATATGATCTCTTTCTTATATTTAACTTAAAAATATCTCTTTAAAAATATAAAAACTGTTCTTCGCTCTTGTGGAATGGAAAACAAACAAACACGGGTGATAGACCAGATTTGGCCTGTGAGCCATAGTTTGCCAATCTCTGATCTGCAGCAATATGTTCATAACACAGTGCATTTCTCTATTAACAGTGGAGCTACAGAACAATGGAGTTCATTAACTAACTTAATACATGTTTTGTCAGTCATATACAACACATTAAACCTATATGTTAATAATAAAATCTTCCCCATCTGGAGTTAGGCTACAATCAATCTAAACTCTTCAATATACTGTCTTGAAATAAAAAGTGAATAAAGTCTCTTGAGTGAACACACACACACACACACACACACACACACACACACCTGTTACAAAGCCTTAGGACTAAGATTTTCTCTTTATCCTATAGGAAACACTCCATGACTCTTGTTCACAAATTTTCCACTCACTAGGAAAGTATACTAGGAAGTGTATTTCCTTTGTGATTCTGTTCTGATTTCCCAGTCCACCCTCGATTAAGAATCAATAAACCAGGAATTACAGAAAGTCTCTAATAAATATGCCTCTTACAATGACCAAAGTAGAGTTGTGTAAAAACAGAAAAAAGAAAATAAAGCCATACTATAAATTACAGTAAGGTAAAATAGTGAATGTATTGGTGACACTATTCTAAAGCAAAACTATGTTCAATAGCCTCTTTGAAAAGATAGGAAAAGTGGCCAATAACTTTTAGAAAAACATTCATTAAAATACTTAGAATTGTGACATTTGAAGTTATGGCAAACCCCGGAATTATCTTTGAATCCTTATCTTTCCATATTCATTTAATCAAATATTTTGTAAATTTCTTTCCAAATATACATCTTAACTCCATCTTCTCCTCTCCATTTCCATTACAACATTCTAGATTTTCCCTTGTTGGAGCAATTATAACGGTTTCCTAATTGGTTTATCTGAGTAGAGTTGTCTCTTAGCCTCTAATTCATCTTCCATTTATTTATCAGAATCCAATTTCTAGAACAAAGATCTGATCCTGTTGCTTCTCACCTTAAATACTTTCAATGGCTCTGCATTCCCAATCTTCATCTTCTACCTTCCATTTACTGCATCCCATATCTGAGCCAACCCATCTTCCCAGTTTGGTCCCCACCAATCTTCTCATATACGCTATGCTCCGAGCAGCCCCTGTTCTGCCCGCAGACATCCCCCTACTTTGTGTGCTAAACTCCACTCCGTTTCCCTCTCTGGAACCCATTCAGTCAGTCATTTTTCAACACAAAGCTAATTGCCATCTTACATTTCTGAAAATACCTTTGACAACCCAAGATTGAAACCATTACTAACTCCCTTCTGCTCCTATCATAGTTTATACAATTAGTGCAGCACTTGTCAAACTGTGTTTATTTATTTGTACATATATCTCCCTTGCCTGACTCTGAAGTCTGTTATAAGATTATCTGTTTTTACCTTCAGATTTCTAGCACAGTCCTGGCACAAAGCAGGCTCTTAATCAATGTTACTGAATTGAATTAATTGGCATTTGAGAGCAGCAATGTCTGGGTGCTTATAAGCAGGATAAACAGTATATCCATGTAGAACAGGAAACTGATTATGTGTTAGAGATATAGATCAAAAGAAAGATTATTACTCAAAATAATCATTCTCCACTGATCAAGTAAAATTGAAGGTATATGTGGAGAAAGTTTAGTCATTTTAGATTGAAACCCTTTTCTCATTAAAATACATAATCCCCCTAAGAGTGAAGTGAAATATTAAGCTGTTATTAGAAGTTTAGTCCTGAGAATCAATCATAGATCTGGGAGCAGACTGGGGCTGAAAGGTAAGAAAAAAGATTGGGAGAATCCTAGGTCCCTTTATGAATTTTGATGGTTAACTTCATGTGCCAACTTGGGTAAGCTATAGTAGCCAGGTATCTGGTCAAAAACCAGTCTTGATCTGGGGCTCCTGGGTGCCTCAGTTGGTTAAGCATCCGACTTCAGCTCAGGTCATGATCTCACGGTTTGTGGATTCGAGCCCCACATCGGGCTCTGTGCTGACAACTTGGAGTCTGGAACCTGCTTCTGATTCTGTGTCTCCCTCTCTCTCTGACCCTCCCCTCCTCATGCTCTGTCTCTTTCTGTCTCTCAAAAATAAATAAATGTGAAAAAAAATTTTAAATGTCTTGATCTTACTGTGAAGATATATTTTAGATGATATTAACATTTAAATCAATAGACTTTGAGTAAAGCAGATTACCCTCCATGATGTGGGTGTGCCTCATCCAAACTATTGAAGATTTTAAGAGAAAAAAGACTGAATGTCTCTAGGAAGAGACAATTCTATTTCCAGACTGTCTTTGCCCTAGAGCTGCAATATCGATGCTCGTGGACTTGCCAAAGATTTTGGACTTGCCAGCTCCCACAATTATGTGAACTAAATCCTTAAAATCTCTCCCTTAATCTCTCCTTTCCATGTATGTGTATGTGTGTGTCTTTTTCTGTCTCTCTGTCTCTGTCTCTCTCTATGTATGTATGTATGTACACGTGTGTGTGCGTGTGTGTTTAAAACGGGGAGACTAGGTTACTGGCTACTCAAAAGAGCTTTTTAAAAATATTCACTACTGAATCTGGTCATGCCCAAGTCTGATTCCCCATAGAAGACTTTTGAAAACAAATATAAATGTGGGGCTCCAAAATAAAGCAACTGTCAACTATCATAATATGAATCTCAAATTATACATTTCCTTTGTTTTACAGTTATCTCTTCTCAGGAATTGGACTGCATGTTATCTCATTTTTCTCACTAGTGAAACTTTCTGTGTTATTATGTGGTCAATTTACAGGCCCTAAGGGAGAATTATACATTTTATAGGCCGCGTTCTCAAACTGGCTAGGTGGCATCCTGTTGCCAGTATCACACACATTTATTATTTTCTTCCTAATGTGTTACAAATCTCTTAGGTTTCGGTGTTCACTTTTCTAGTAACTGTTTTAGTAGAAACTAGTCTCTAACCTAATTTTTTTCATCCCACATCATCTGAGATGTTTTCTCATAACCAGTGTTTTCAGGTATAGATTTTTATCCTAGAATAAGAATGACTTCATGTTTTAATGAGAGCACCAAATTAGTTTTGCCTGCAAAAGCAAATCAAACAGTAGCACGCATCCTGTTTTCTTGGTAGCTACTTCTTTTAAAAGACGTGGGTTATTCACACGTTATATAATTCTCTGTAGCTTCATTTGAGCTAACGTGCTTCATTACTGAAAATAAATACATTTTCTTTTGTAGTCTATTTTCCCCATTCATACAATCTTAAAATCAAAGTGTCTTGTAGCATTATCCAGCTCATTCTCCAGGTTCCTACCCTCTGGCAGTGAACTCATCCAAGGCTCTGACAACTCATCTCATATTGGAGTCAAACCAGCGCAAGGATTTCTCAAGCTCCGTAAGGTTTTATGCCATCAACCTAATAACCCTGTAGATTTCCAGAGCATAAGATGAACATGTACAGTGTGAATTGTATGTATATACACATATACATCGCAACCTTGTTAACTTATTGCATATTTTACAGATTCCAGTAGAGATTTCCACTAATCACCTTTTGGTGTTGTTTTACCCTTTCTAACCCGAATGTGTGACTCCTTTCTGAAATGGAGACTCTCCCAGCTATATCCTTTGCCTATATCATTTGTAAACTGTTTGGACTTTTCCTGTGAAAAACAAGTGCATTGCCTCATAGCAAAGTTAGGAATGTTGAATAATTTTTCATTTTAGAAAGTGGTCTCATATACTACATATACTACATATACTCATATATGTAGTATATGTCTCATATACTACATATACTACATATACTCATATACTACATATACTACATATACTACATATACTACATATACCAGTTTGATCCTATCCCCACCCCCTCCCCACACCGTTGGACCATCTAGAATTCCATCTGCCATCACTGTAGTTACACTGAATTTATCTGCCTATGCACACAGGCTTATACTGGGATCATAGAAAGGTACTAAGCAAATCATTTTGGAAATTGATTTTAAGTGAGTCTCGGATTTTTATTCCATAGGTGGCTACTCGGGCCATCTATTCATTTCTGTAGTGTTCATAATTGGATTTGGAGAATTTTATTTTTCTTTCTACTTTCAACTTATCTATCAGAATACCTACCAATATGGATGGACTCTTTATCCTAGTTCTTGACCAGTAGGATTCTTCCTTGATAGGAACTTTAGTCAGGGTTCAGTTTGGGGAAACAGAACACACTCTAAGTATTTTTAAGAGAAAGAGATTTAAGAGAGCATTAGGTACTTAAAACATGATCAGAAGAGCTGGAGCACAGAAATTTAGGCTAGCCCTAGCTTTCCAGGGGAGCTACAATTTCTGTCATAATCAGGGAGATGGGCAGTTGGCTTTAGGACCAAAACTCTATGTGTTGTATTCTGTTTCGTCTGGGTCATGTGGTAATACAAAAGAAACCTCAGGCGCCTGGGTGGCTCAGTGTGTTAAGTGTGCGACTCTTGTTTTCAGCTCAGGTCATGATCTCATGGTTCATGGGTTTGAGCCCCACATCAGGCTCTATGCTGACAGCACGGAGCCTGCTTGGGATTCTCTCTCCCTCTTTCTCTTTCTGCCCCTCCCCTGCTCACTCTCTCTGTCTCTCTCTCTCTCAAAATAAATAAACTTAAAAAAAATTTTTTTAAAGAAGCCTCAAAATCTCATTGGGTTAAAACAAACCAACGTAAAACCTTATTTCTTGCTTATATAAAGACCACTGTAGGTCATGGAGACTTTCCTGGGCAGCAGTTTTCTGTGAGATATCTCATAGTTGTGTCTCTATGTAACCATGGGACTTGTGTGAGTACCACGGCAGGCAGAAAAACAGAAAACAGTTCAAAGGTTCTTAAATACTTTCTCCCAAAAGTTACATATGCCACTTTTGCTTGATTCTTATCAGCCAAAGCAAGCCACATGGCTACGTCTAATTTCTAGTGGACAGGGAAATTTATCTGTGCCTTGGGTCTGGAAGAAGCAATATTGGTGAGCAGTACCAGTGACTACCATAGCATGCTCTTTCAACGTTCCAAAGTCCCATCTAACTGTGACGTGAAGCTCAAAGACAAGACCTCTTGGTGTTCATGATTGTCTATCAGGTCCAAAGGTGGTTGCTCTTAATCCAGAGATCTATATGCTAAAGAGAGATCATATGCCCCAACAACAAATGTATAGGAATGAACAGAATTACTTCAATAAACACTTGCACTTTGAGAGGAGAAGAATGGAGGGTACATAGAAGACACCAGTCTATAGCATTCAGAATTCCCATTGAACCTAGGGGTGGGAAATATTCCTTCACGATGCCCTTTTACTGCTCATGAAGAATATCTCCTCTGACTGTGGTCCCTGAGAAATTCTTCCTTTGAAATTTTCCTCCTTGGTTATGTAAGATCTAGGAATTAGGAAAAAATGCCTTCTTTGGTTGCAGGGCAGTTTACGCAGACCAATTCCTGATTATACAAGTTTGTGAGTAAAATGTTCACTTTAGGTCTTCTGTGAGAGATTACTTTTAGTGTAGTCATTGCTTCCTTTGGTAGAACCCTCTTGAAAAATTTAGTAGACTTTTTATTGAATTCTAATCAATAACGCATGCTAAAAGTCCAATTCACTGTTCTTCTCAGGATATTATTTTCAAATCTGCAGTATTTCTTTAGTGTCTGTCCCACCAGCGTCTCTCTTTGACTTAGCTTTCATTCTGTGAACCTTCACTGAGGTAGCCCTATGATTGGGATGTATCTGAATCTCTTTTCCAGAGACATTTGAACTAATTAAAAGGTACTCAGCCACATACTTAATTGGATCTTAAATCTGAGATACTTTAATCCATTCAGAGATTATAATAACAGATGTGATCGTCACACCCTTAATTTGATTCCTGTCATTCAGGGCCTTCTATTTTTTTTTTTTTTTAAACACGTTTTACAAGTACATGAACAGTGATGGCCTGAGAAATAGCTGCTGTTTCCAACCCTGGACATCTCCAAGTTTCTAGTTTATTTCGACTCCTTTTAATCTTGTTTGTTAAATGGTCCAATCCTTTTCTGAGCTCACTTCTTTCGTATGCTTTCCAACCACAGTCAATAGTAACCAATATACATGACTCATATTCACTTTGGTATCTTCTTCCTCTGGACCTATAAGGTCACTGAGTACATGATCATCCTTCCATGTTCCCTTTAAAGTCCACTTTACAAATTATTTTGCCAATGACTAGTATGGACTGTCAATTTTCAAACTCAGATGATAGTTTCCTCATCATTTTCGCCAAGCCAGTGATACACATTTTAGGTTTTGTTATCACAACATTCCAAACCTGGAACCAATGTCTATGGTGCTGACATTAGTCTAGGTCATGCTATGGTAACAAATTACCCCAAATCGTGGTGGTTTAAAATAACAATGTCAAACAAACAAACAAACAAGTGATGGTATATTTCTTGCTCAGACAAGATTTACTACATATCTGAAGACTCTCTGGGGTAGTGGTTATGCGTGTGACGGTTCAGCATTGCAACTCCTTTTCAACACACACTTCTACCTTTGCTGTGGCAAAACAAAGGAAAAAAAGTAACAGATGACATACCAACGCTTATATGCTTCTACCTGCAAATGGTACACACCACTTTCTTCACATTTTCTTGGGTCAAAGCAAGTAACATGACCCCACCTACTTCAAGAGGCTAAAGAAGTACGATCCCACCACATGTTTGAAAGATAAATGTTCAAAATATTTGTGCACACTGATGATGAATGAATAGCACAACTGTGACACAGGAGTCAGGAAACTATTTCTGCTGCCTCTGTAACTGCTCTTTGACTACTACCAGTCTTGTTCTTGATCAATGAAATCCTAAGTCTGGTTGCCACCAATGACCCATCTATTTCTGGGCACTCACGGTTTTATGGAATAAACCAAAATAATCAAGAAATATGGTATCTACTTCAATTCTGCCTGCAAAATTTTATATGAACAACATTATATTATGGAATCTAATTTATAATTAGAAATTTATCTGTAAGGGAATCTGAGAAAGGTGGGTTTTAGCTTTCTAGAACCTGAAGTATAGAATAGCATCCTAGAAGAACCTTGAACTGGAAGCTGAGTGCTAATCTGCCATATGAATACACTGTGTTTCATGATCTGTATCCTCTTTCTTCAAATGTTCCATAGCTCTGTATAATCTTATCTCTGTCTGGTAGGGAATAATATGTTACAAGTATAATTCCTTTTCTGTGATTTTTTTTAATGTGTGGCCCCTTCAAGCCTCCCTTTGCTCATAGCTAAATATAATTACTTTCACTGCTTCTCATAACACATCTCTTCAACCTTTTGTTTACCCAAATCAGAATCCTTATAGCTTGTCAATAGCATCCACCTTAAAAGGTAGAGCCAAAAATAAACATAAACTTCTGGAAAAGAGTCTGTAAAAAGAGAACATACAATGTGTTATCCTTACTCAAGTTCTCTAAGTTTTACTATTCCTTATGGAAACAAAATTAGTCTGTTACCACTGGGAAGTATCAAAATCTTTTCCATCATTGTTTGATTTTGCTAATGTCAAATAAGAAAATCAAATTCATTGGTGCAAAAATTTCAAATCTTGCTAAATATATTTGTATTTTGCACAATATTTTGAAAAATCATGACCAGTTAATTTTTGATGAGAAGATTGACAAAATGAAATTTTCAAGTGAAAGATTGTCTTGCAAGTAATTAAGAGAGAGAAAGAGGCCTTTGGGAAAATTAAAAAAAAATATTTAGGCAAAAACAATGGTTTCATTATCATTCTACAAAAGTATAAAATAAGGTAAAGCTGCTGTATTGGGTTATCATATAATTATGGCAAAAAATTACACTAATGATGAAAAACAATTTTTAGATCATAAATTCAAGAATGTTTTCAAACACCCTGATTATTTCCCATCTGTTATGTTTCATTTTCATCTGTTTTCAACACAGTTGAAAGTTCTCTCCTTGAAAATCTGTCCTGGTCCCCTATCTATGACCTCTCCTTGGTGACTTATAAAGGCCCAGAGCTATAAATCCTGTCCATGTTCTGATCACTTTTCAATTTAACCTCTCAATCATGACTTCTTCTCTAAACTGTATATTCCAAAACAAACTTTCTACTTGACATCTTCATTTTGATATGAAATTAAGTATTTCAACTTAAATGAAAATTTTCAATCTCTTTGTCAACTTGTTACTCACCTACTCCTTCTTATTAATGACCTGCACCATTTATTTACCCCATTTCTCAGATGAGATCAGATTTAATCACAAAAAAAGCTAGAAAATGAAATTCTACAATGTGTCTGGAATGTGCAGAAATGGAAAAACCAAAGTATTTCACAAACATCACTAATGACTACCAAAATATATATGATCTAATTCCTAAATTATTTTAAGTATTCTTATTTTCAGAATGTGCTAAAAATATACTCTGTTATTCTAAAACACTGAGCTTGTTCTCATTTAGGAGACTTTGCAGTTGCTGGTCTTTTTGTATAGAATTATCTTTCCTCATATCCATGCATATTTGCTTCTTTTGTGATCATTCAGAATTTAGTTTAATATAAAGTAGTTTTTCTAACCTCCCTATTTCTTCATCATATGATTCTGCTTTAAA
Organism: Prionailurus viverrinus; assembly: GCF_022837055.1. Classification (NCBI taxonomy): domain Eukaryota; kingdom Metazoa; phylum Chordata; class Mammalia; order Carnivora; family Felidae; genus Prionailurus; species Prionailurus viverrinus. The sequence continues at coordinate 116,558,990 of NC_062569.1, forward strand.
TTCTTTGTCACACTATTTATATGATTTTTTTTAAGTTCTTTGTTTACAAGCTTTCACCCCCTGCCCACCAAAGAATACAAGCTTCATGAAGGTAAGACATTTTCTCTCTCTTTTCACTGCTATATCCTCAGCATCTTTGGGGTGGATCTAACATGGTTTTTATGTTAATGGAATTTGGATTAGCTTGGCATGAGTTGCTCTCTGGAAATGAAAGTAAACTTCCTGAATGACTGTGCCACTGGTATATTGAATAAATGGGATTCTCAGGATGCAAAATTGAACACAAATTTATTTTCCTCCTCTACTACCCATTCAAACCCATTCTGTAGAACTAACTATTACTCTATTTTCTGATGAAATTGGAGGCACATTTTATATCATTTCTCAGTCTTAGATAATAAAATGTTTTCTGGTTACTTCAAGCCAGGCAGTGTCATTTTAGTAAACAAAATGTCCAATCATGTAATACTTCGAATTAATATGGAGTTTAACAAGCCTACAGTGGAAAGAGGGATATAATGGGCTATAACACTCACCTCTAATATCTACCCTTCCTCCATCATCACAATAGCACGAGGTTACCTTTCACCTTCTCTGGAGTTGGAGAAAAGAAGGGGAAAAAGATAAATGTGAGGGTCTTGATGGGTCATGTTTGGCTGATACCAAATTTTCTCTGCCCAGTCTGTCGGCTATTCCTGATTCTTTCCAGGTTTTCTAGATTTTCAGAGCTGAGTTTGCTTTCATGACTTTGTAGGGAATTAATTCCTTCTTCGGTCACTGGGGTCTTTTTCTTGTAGTCCCCTAATTCAGACACTGATTTGCAGTGTGCAACATTGTTCTCAGCCCTGGTTTTCTGGCAGTCTATGCTATAAGGCTCTATCTGTTGGGAGTCCATTGATCCTTTAATTGGACCTCCTGGTCCAAGCTACTTTAATCAAACTCACAGTTGCTTGTTTTCCTATATGAACCATATCTGGACTATGAGAAACATGTTTACTTCCTTGACAAATCGGGCAAGAGATTTACAAAATTGTTTTCTTTCCCGGATCCATAGGCAGAACAACTAGTTAGATCTAATTTCTCCCTGATATGCTTTTCCAGATGTAGGTCTCAAATTAGTATTTAACTGAAAAATACTCCAAGAAATACAGGAAAAGCATTCCAAAAGCTCCTATAGCTATGCATAGGTGGGGGCAATGAGTGCAGCAGGTCAGGCAGGCAACAAAGGGGGAATAAGTTTAGGAATTCCTTGAGCTTGCACCAATGGGTTAACAAGGCTTAGAGCTGAGAGCTGCCACAAGGCAAAAGCACCCCCATCATAGAACAAAGCATAGAGTGGGAAGCTGGTTCCATAGGATGAAAGCATCCAAGGACATGTAAACAGATAAACAGGGCAAAAGACCACCACAGCAGAGCAAAATTGCCCAGAGCTAATTAGCAAAAAAAAAAAAAAAAGTGCCTGTTGACCTTGAGATAGCATGGTCTGTCTTAGCCCGTAGAAAAATTAAGATAAGCAGACATGGTGCCTGGTGCCTGCCATAAACAGCTATATGTTTGGTCCTGGGATTTTGTTTTGTATTGACCCAAACCCCTAACACCACATATCTTCAAAACCCCGTTTCTCTCACACACTTGAGGTAATGATCACTGTTTTATTGTCTCTTTCTGCACATCCATCACGTTTGTAAACCTTCTGATCCTAATAAATACAGAGCAAGGAAACTTACTTGGGGTTTTTGTCTCCTCCAAGACATTAGCCTCTCTCATATTCAATTCTGTGTCTGCTCTCTAGCTGGACAACAGAGAACTCCAGACTCAAAGTCTGCAACAACAGGGGGATTCATCAATGGACAAGGCAGGGTCCTTACTCTCAAAGAGTTTGGAGTAGACAACTCATGCTTGAGTGCCTTGAATCTCTCTACACTGTCCATTGTAGATTCTTTGACTTCAGGATTCAAAACATCCTTTCTCAGCTTTTTAAAAAAAATATTCTATCTCAATTTTTTATTTATAAGTCTAACTGTGGTCAGAATATCCATGACAACTGTTTACAGACTTTTTATGAAAAAAGTAATATTCTTTCAAACTTTCATCATTTTAAAATTACCAATCCAGTATTTTTGCTGGTTAGAATGGAATAAACAGTACTCTTTCTTCATATTGCTTCTGTAATCTGTGTAAATATTTATCAAGGAAAACATCCTTTATATTTTCAACATGTCCAGACTGTGTATACCAGGCCTACTCTAAGTGGCAGTACATAGTGAAATAAAGAGATTGTGCCAGAATGTAATTCAGTTTGCTACTTTCTTCACTGATAGAGTCTCCTTATGAAAAACAAATGTCAGGAGCGCCTGGGTGGCTCAGCCAGTTAAATGTCTGACTTCAGCTCAGGTAATGATCTCATGGTTTGCGAGTTCAAGCCCCGCATCGGGCTCCCTGCGGTCAGCTCAGAGCTTACTTGCGATCCTCTGCCCCCCTCTGTCTCTGCCCTCCTCACCCACTCACTCTTTCTCTAAAATAAATTAACTTAATGGGGCACCTTTGTGGCTCAGTTGGTTGAGCATCCAACTTGGGCTCAGGTCATGATCTCACAGTTTATGGGTTTGAGTCCCACATCAGGCTCTGTGCTGACAGCTCAGAGCCTGGAGCCTGCCTCAGATTCTGTGTCTCCCTCTGTCTCTCTGCTCCTCCCCAGCTTGCACTCTCTCTCTCTGTCTCTCTCTCAAAAATAAATAAACGTTAAAAAATAATTTAAAAAAAATACATAAACTTTAAAAAATTGTCAGCTAACCTAAACAATGTGTTGATAGCAGGTGGTTCTCATTCTGGCATAAGCTCCTATCTTGTTGGCACAGGTAACAAATCGCCCACTGAATGGTTCCTGTGCCAAATCCCACTGTGAGAAGCTCTGGTCCAAGGAGTATATTAGTGATTCAATATCAATTCAATTTAATTTTCCTTTCATCTCACCCACAAGTTAAAATTAAATGGATTCCTAGAGACAAATATACATAAAACCATCAATATGCTCACAGTATCCATATAGGATATTTTATGGGGATTTCAGAAACTTACAGAGCTACTCACTTTCTCAAGGTTATGTACAAAAACAAATTTATAGAATTAACAAAGATCATCAGTGTCCAAAGCAATGGTTATGGTAATACAGTGGAAAAGAACTTTTATGAGTATCAAGAAATCTCTTGTTTTGAATTAATTCCTACCTGCCCTTAGATTTAAAACATTGTTAAAATACATTTAGCTCAAAAGGAAAGAATAAGAATGTAGAATTACATTTATTTTTAAGCAGAAAGATATGTTTAATTTTGTTTCCAATAAAAATTTCATTAAAAAAACAATGTGCAGATAATGAGCTAAAAATAAATCTAAAAATTTAAATCATGAAGTCAGTCTTCAAGATTTGTATTCTAAGAACCTTATGACTAGCAGAAAATATCAGTTTTCTCAAAATATCCTGATTTTAGAGAGATTTAAATAGCAGTAAAGAAACATCAGTCATCTGATTCTTGGAAATACTCATTTACTTAACTTTAAATATGCCATGCTATTTTGAGAAAACAGAGGAAAACAAATCACATGTGAAAACTGTTACAATATTTCTTTTATAATGTTAATGTTGCTGTCTTCATAAATTTCTGATTCTTGCCATAGCCCCTGCTCTGTGTGACTTTGATTTATGCAGAGGCTGCCCTGTGTCTAACCCTGCCAGCCTTAACTCTTGAGCCAGCCTCTAGGATTATGGAACTACGATCTGGTATCTTCCTTAGAGGAAAAATTTAACTGAGAAATGTTTTTTCCTGACAAGTGATAAAGCCCTACTCTTTTTAGGTTACACCGAAGACAGAGGTGTGGTTAAAATAAATTGTGAACAGGAACACAATATGACTTAAGGAGACAACTTAAGTAGAAGATTCTGTGTGGAAGAAGGCAAGAGAAAGCAAAGGAAGGGGGATGGCACGTCAGTTGCCTGGAAGCTATCAATTCCTATTTTCATAAAGCTCAGACTCTAGGAGAGTAATTAGCATCAAGGCCAGATCAATTTTCCTAGACACAGTATTTTATTAGATTGCTACATGACAGCATACTAATTAAAACTGATTGGTCTAATTAGAAGCCCATTAATAACAAGAAAGGCAATGACAGATGTATCACTACATCCACAACACCTTGATGCATCAAAAGCTTTGACGTTCAGGCAGTTGCAGAGGCAGAGTTGTTTATTTGTTTGTTTGTTATTTAAAAAAGTTTTTTTAATGTTTATTTATTTTTGAGAGAGAGAGAGACTGAGTGTGAGCGAGGGAGAGGCAGAGAGAGAGGGAGACACAGAATCTGAAGCAGGCTCCAGGCTCCGAGCCGTCAGCACAGAGCCTGATTCACAAAGCCCGATTCACAGTCTGATTCACACAGTCCGATTCGGGGCTCAAACCCACGGACTGGGGGATCATGACCTGAGCCAAAGTCAGACGCTTAACCGACTGAGCCACCCAGGCACCCCAGTTTCTTATTTTAAGAAAGGAAGAGAACAAACATGATAGAAGAGTGGTAAGGGACAGGAAGAATTCCACTTCTCTGGCAGTGAGGACCTTCAAAAAAGCAATTAGTAAAAAATACTAGAGCAACCTTAAATAAATTATCATTTCAAAAAGTCAGGCTAAAGTAAGATATAACTTACTCAGATGCTTGTAGGACAATTAATAAATTCTCCCTGTAATTCTGAAATAAGCTACCCAATTTAGTTCTTACTCAATTTTCATGGTAAAAGAGCAAAGATGAAATTAGAGCACTATCGTTTTCTTTTCATCGTTATAATATAATCACAGTTTTGTATAGATTGTGAAAATTAGATTCTAATTTTGAAACATAATATCCTATTTCTGTTGTTTCTTAACATTAAACTGCTGCCTCGCCCCTACCCCCCCCACCCCCAAGACCCAACTGTACATATATCACAATACAGACTGGGAGGCTAGAGCATATCAACAGAATATATTTTATTATTTATTGAATAAATACTACTGAGTACCTTCCATGTGCCAAATGTTATTCTAGGTGACAGAGATATGATCTCTGTCAAATTTAGTTTCATAGGAAGAGTAGCAGGGAAAGACAAGCAGTGACCAATCAAAACAAAACAAAACCCAAAAATCCTATGTGTACATGTAAACCCTTCTTGACTTCCTTCTGCAGCCCCAAAGAAACTGAGTGTCTTCAAGGTCCTGAACCCCATCTACTCCTTTAAGATTATCACATGGACTATCATGGCTTGAACACAACTAAATGTGAGCTATTCCTCAGGATCCAGGCATTTCTACAGACTTATTGAGTAATGGCTTTCAGTATTCCTCTAGGACTTACCACACTACTACCTGGCCATGTCTCCTGGGCATCTAGAATTCCTAGGCCCTAGCATCTTAGGGACATTAGAATTTCTAAAACAGCTGCATGATAGATTTGGCCTACATGATATACTCTTTTCTCTCCTTGTTTCTTTATTCAAAAGAACTTCTTTTTGAATTGTATTGAGTACTTTAACTGGGTTGTAATCCCTCATTATGTATGCTAGATTACTCTATGAATTTCAAAAGCTCTGTCTAGACTTTTTCTGTATTTATTTTTCTTTCCATGATTATATTAAGTCTTCAGAATAGGGGTGGGAATATTTTAAACTTACTCGTAAATCATCATACACCAACTATTCTCAGTAAACTTCCCTCTTATAGGCTTGGTCTCTTTTTTTGTCCCAGATGACAAAGATAATATGGGCTCTCCAAACCATTTCTAGGAGCAAGTTTTTATGTAATTTACACTATAACTATGTGCCTCAAATATTTCAGGCATTTCCAAATTCAGTTTCATCTGTGTGTGTGTGTGTGTGTGTGCGTGCGTGTGTGTTTTTAATAGAATATTCTCACCACATAAAAACAAACTCCAAATATCAATAGTTTAACATAGCAAAGGTTATGTTGGGAGGTTTTATTTAAAAGATTTTTATTATTAATAATGGAATTGATTGTGCTAAATGTATTCCAAATAAGGATGGAAATTAGTTTTTAATTAAATATTGTATTCATTAATACAGCTTCTGTCAGTGTCTTACACACAGAATTCTCCCACACTTAATCAAAACTCCGGTAGCCTTTAGGGTAAACCCCAACCAACTTTGACTTCATTCTAGTACTGCTGTGCAATAATTATCGATGTACCAACACAAGTGATTTTTATCTGTTTCACCAAGATTTTCTAAGTTTGTTCACATATAACATGAACTCCCATTGCTTGGAAAAAGAAAAATCCTTCTATGATTTAGCCATGGAAATTCTTTCCTTATACACTTTGATGAGTCCATTTTTAATGCCTAAAATTACCTCCCTCTTTTCCTCCCTTGTCCACTTACTTCAGTGCAACCCAGACTTGAAATCTCAAATACCCCTTCCTCCACACAGCTGTCACTAACTCTTCCTCCATATTTCTGAAATCTACATCTAATAACTTTGTAGTCAAGTTCCTACTCTCAGAGGCACTTGTATATTCTGTTATGTAGATACTTTACATTTTGTAAGTAGGGTTTTCTTTCCAAATACATGAAGCATCTTCAGATCAAGTACCTGGTTGGATTTAGTGTTTCTAAATGTCCAACAGATATTAATCTTCAGAATTTGGGCACAAAGATTGGAATAACCAGGAATTCTTAGTAATTCCTAAAATCCCAAATTTTTGTGCATTTTTATAGCATGCATAAGGGGAGGATTAGTACTTGGTATTTTAGTACAATATGTAGTAGTGCTGTTGTTTACTGTTTCTGTAGTATTTTAGTTATGTTTACTAAGCATTGTAACCCAAGCAAAAGTTCAAATACTGGAAAATATCAACGTATATGATTGGGAAGTTTTTGAATGACTTAACGTTCTGATATCCTAGGAAAGTAACAGCAAGATTCAGAAGTATTGCCAAAATTGCTAATTTAAGTATTTATTTAGCATCCTAATCTTGCTATTTGTTATTTTGTGGAATAACATTCATAAGATTTGTACGAAGTATAATATCTATTTTTTTACTTAATTTTCAAGAATGACTCACCATTAGCAAAAGACAAGGTCAAAAATCCACATTTTAACATGTTAGCCTGCAACAAGGCTGCCTGATTATGTGGCAACTTGTTCCTTCCCACATGCTCCTGTTCCAGTTCTTAAAAATGTTGACCTTAATATTCAATGTGCATCAATGTTTCCTGCTCTTGCTGTTGACTCGCTATTAGCAGATTCTTCAAATCAGTAGTCTACATGTATAGTTATGTTCTAATTCTCACGGGAGAATTATAAATATTTTTTCTTATTTTTCCAGTTTTTCAACTGCTTATTACCAGGATTTGAGATTTAGAACAACATATACATTTTCTAAGAAAAGCCAGGTAGCTGTTTCCGTATGAATTCTCTAGTTGGATCAGTACATTCAGTCACCCGTAAGTATTATTTAAATATCTAATACATGTGATTTAATGTGGAAGATACTGGAGATTAAACAGTGAACAAGACATTGTGAGGTCCGTGAGAGAGCTTACATTCTATCTATAAAGACTAGCAGTAAATCCAGAAAGTGCAACAAGATATGACAGGAATAAAATTGGCGATGTGCTGGATATTGTAAGAACACATACTAGGAGTGTGGTATCCCTTCATATTAATACAAAATATAAGCAAGTAGCATTTACATAGCCTGATGATAACATTATCCATTTACATGATTAAGTACAGAACCTCTGAATTAAGAGTAAGTACACGAGAGGGACACTTTCTGTGTCATCATCCCACTGAATATTTCTCAGACAGCATGTCTTTCATTTTTCTGTGAAAATCAAATAAAATGGACTGTTTGTGTTTCATCATTTTACTGCAAAATGTGCCACTCACAGATGATTTATTTACAGTTCATTACTAGATAAACCTCCAGTAAAGGATTGAAGTGGATTGTCCATAAATACAGAATGGTGATGATACTCAAGAGAATCAGAGTCAATACTGTCTTTTTTAAAAAGCTGAAAGTTACCCTGATCTAGAGAGTAATACCACAGATTTAAGAGTAAAAGCAGTATTTAAATTTATCAATGTAATCTATTTGGAGTTTAGTGAATTATACACTTAACTTTTACTGAACTATAGCATTCATCCAGAAAAGTACAAAGTTATGTCTTCTGCTAAGGAGCTTTGCACAAAGTGAATACTCCCATGAAGACAGCACTCACATCAAGAAATACAATACCTTTAACTAACCTCTCCTCCCCCAACCCCCTAGTATTACCTTCCAGTCACTATCTTTCACCCAAGTGGCCATCATCACTTCTATTATCATAGATCAATTTTATGTATTTTAATACTTTAAACATGGGCTTCTCCAGCATATACCCTTGGCATCTGGCTTCTTTGGCTCAAAAACATTTTGGGCACTTCATCTGTGTTGCTGCTATAGCAATAGGTCATTCATTCTCATTGCTGTCTCCTGTTCATTTTACTGACTACAAAACAATTTATTTATCCACTGTCCTGTTGATGAACAACTGGGTTCTTTCCAGTTTGGGTTATTACATATAGCAGTTCTATGAACATTTGGGTGCATGTATTTTGTGACTAAATATACATGTTTCTATTTGGTATATTCCTTAAGAGTGAAATGTTCATAATAGGTTATGATGGTGACAGTGGATTCTCTCAAGCAACAATGCACCATACCGAGGGCCTTTATCTCTGACTGAATCCCCTATTCCATTTTCAAAATTTTCTGAGGCTTTTGAGTATACACAGCTTGAGTATGACCCAGGGCCAAATAGGAACTTTTCCAAGTCCTGGCAGAAGTCTGGATTTGAACCAGAACCAGAATTACCTCCAGGTGGCAGGGCATAAAGGCAACATTTAATAAACCTTCTCCCTAAGTTATTTGACATTTTGTCAGAAATCGGAGTTCAGGAAGCAACACAGAGAATATAAAAGGAAAAATCAAAGAAATTGTGTGTTCTTTAACTTTAGGAAAAGAAAATCAAATAAGTTACTAAATCACTTGAGCCCTCAGGCCAAGCTCAGGATAGAAACTTGAAAAGGTTAGTGCATTTTCTTCACAATTTGTTAAAGGCACATTGATTGATGATTAATCTGTCACAGTCAAAGTAATTACTTCATGAATAGACAACTGTCATTGGAAAGAGCTTCCTAGTTCTCTTAAAAAGAAACCAAAAAAGAGACTAAGGAAATCAGGTTCTGCAAATGATTACAGTATTCTCTTTTGACAACACACACACACACACACACACACACACACACACAGTTTAAAGTACTGAAGGAAATTACTTGGACATGTTTAGGTTTTAACATGTAGTAGTAGCTTTTGTTCAGTTGCATCAGTATTTAAAAGATCCATACCAGTAAAACACAAAAGAAAAAATAGCTCTTTAAAAAAATTGTGTAGCAAATAATGAGAAATTTTGTATGGGATATTTTTCCTTTCAATCTCCCCAGTAACTATACTCCATTTCTATGTTTGGGTGACTTTGTAAGTCCACATGGGAGGCAAAACTTCAATCAATAATAGAAATATTCACTTTCTCGGACTCATTTTTGCAGCTTGAGGTGAGCATACGACGTAGATCCTTCCAGTAAGATCCAAATGCTTGCCCCATTCTGTGAACTAGGAAAAATGACTAGTGTTTCCTAGATGCCATGGCAGTGAAAATAAGCAAGCAGTTTCTGAAGGACAGCACTGGCATCTCTAGTTCCACAGCTTCCAGGGTCTAGTGTGGGTGGTGAAAGTGTTTCCAGTTCGGGTGTGTGCAGCTGGTAGACGATGGTGCCCTCACTGAACTAGATCTGGGGTTTAATTTTAGATACCATCAGGCTGCCTAGTCTCTTAAAATCTTAGCAATTCTGAGCTACCTAATATTCTTCTGATAAATTCATTTTCTAGGAATGACAGCCAAAGTCATTTCCGTGGCTTACATCTTGGAACCATGGGTAATGGGGTGATGGTGCTTAAGAACCCAATTCAGCAAAGTCACAGGATGCAAAATTTAGGTACAGAAATAAGTTGCATTCTTATACACTAATAATGAAGCAACAGAAAGACAAATAAAGAAACTGATCCCATTCACAATTGCACCAAGAAGCATAAAATACCTAGGAATAAACCTACCCAAAGATGTGAAAGGTCTGTATGCTGAAAACTATAGAAAGCTTATGAAGGAAATCGAAGAAGATACGAAGAAATGGAAAAACATTCCGTGCTCATGGATTGGAAGAATAAATATTGTTAAAATGCTATCTACACATTCAATGCAATCCCAATCAAAATTGCACCAGCATTCTTCTCAAAGCTAGAACAAGCAATTCTAAAATTTGTATGGAACCACAAAAGACCACGAATAGCCAAAGTAATATTGAAGAAGAAGACCAAAGTGGGAGGCATCACAATCCCAGATGTTAGCCTCTACTACAAAGCTATAATCATCAAGACATCATGGTCTTGGCACAAAAACAGACACATAGATCAATGGAATAGAACTGAGACTCCAGAATTGGACCCACAAAAGTATGGCCAACTAATCTTTGACAAAGCAGGAAAGAATATCCAATGGAAAAAAAATGGTCTCTTTAATAAATGGTGCTGGGAGAGCTGGTCAGCAACATGCAGAAGAATGAAACTAGACCACTTTCTTACACCATTCGCAAAAATAAACTCAAAATAGATAAAGGACCTGAATGTGAGACAGGAAACCATCAAAACCTTAGAGGAGAAAGCAGGAAAAAACCTCTCTGGCCTCAGCTGCAGCAATTTCTTACTTGACACATCTCCAAAGGCAAGGGAATTAAAAGCAAAGATGAACTATTGGGACCTCATCAAGATAAAAAGCTTCTGCACTTCCAAGGAAACAATCAACAAAACTAAAAGGCAACTGACAAAATGGGAAAAGATATTTGCAAATGACATATCGGACAAAGGGCTAGTATCCAAAATCTATAAAGAACACATCAAACTCCACACCTGAAAAACAAATAATCCAATGAAGAAATGGGCAGAAAACATGAATAGACACTTCTCTAAAGAAGACCTCCAGATGGCCAACAGGCACATGAAAAGATGCTCAATGTCACTCCTCATCAGGGAAATACAAATCAAAACCACACTCAGATATCACCTCATGCCAAAGTGGCTAAAATGAACAAATCAGGAGACTATAGATGCTGGCGAGGATGTGGAGAAACAGGAACCCTCTTGCACTGTTGGTGGGAATGCAAACTGGTGTGGAGGTTCCTCAAAAAATTAAAAATAGACCTACCCTATGACCCAGCAATAGCACTGCTATTTTACCCAAGGGATAAAGCACTGAATTTACCCAAGGGATACAGGAGTGCTGATGCATAGGGCCACTTGTACCCCAATGTTTATAGCAGCACTTTCAACAATAGCCAAATTATGGAAAGAGCCTAAATGTCCATCAACTGATGAATGGATAAAGAAATTGTGGTGAGTGGAATACTAGGCAATGAGAAAGAATGAAATATGGCCTTTTGTAGCAATGTGGATGGAACTGGAGAGTGTTATGTTAAGTGAAATAAGTCATACAGAGAAAGACAGATGCCATATGTTTTCACTCTTATGTGGATCCTGAGAAACTTAACAGAAGACCATGGGGGAGGGGAAGAAAAAAAAGTTAGAGAGGGATGGAGCCAAACCATAAGAGACTCCTAAAAACTGAGAATAAACTGAGGGTTGATGGGGGTGGGAGGGAGGGGAAAGTGGGTGATGGGCATTGAGGAGGGCACCTGTTGGGATGAGCACTGGGTATTGTATGGAAACCAATTTGACAATAAATTTCATATTAAAAATATATTTAGAAAAATAACCCAATGCTGATTATTTTCTTTTAAAATCTATAGGTTTGGTAGGAAATAAATCTTAATTTCATAATTCAAAATTTTCTTTTTTTCCAAGGAAAACATGCTGCATTATTTCTACCTGTTCTATTCCTTCATCAAATGTTTGATAAAAATTGATGATAAACATAATATGACTATTGACTAGAATTTCTATTAAAATGTTTGGTAATGAAAGAAATCATTGCTTTAGATAAAATCAAGTTTCATTATTCCCTGGGGATTTGGTCTCTTATGTCCTTGGGTTTTTTTGTTTGTTTGTTTGTTTTGTTTTCATTAACTTATTTTTTTTTTATTTTTTTAAGTATTTGGGTTTTTTTGTTTTTTTTTAATATATGAAATTTATTGTCAAATTGGTTTCCATACAACACCCAGTGCTCATCCCAAAAGATGCTCTCTTCAACACCCATCACCTCCCCTCCCCTCCCAATTCATTAACTTAAAAAGGAAGAGGTGGATATTTCCAAGATAAAACTCAAATAATTATAATAACAATTTTTGCATTAAATAACATAATAGGAATTTTTCTATTTTTATGTAGCTGTGTTATATGCATGTATGAGTCTCCTTAAGTAGACACACAGTTTGTAAAGAAATATAAAGACGACATTTGATCACATTTGAGGAAAAGCATATTAGAAGATGAATAGGTAGCAATCAGCCGGTGAGAAAGTGCTCCACCACAAAATAAAATGTTTTGGCAGCTGAGGTCATGCTGTAGTAAAAGAAAAAAAAAAAAAAGCACAGTCAGTTGTATTCTTTCCTTACTCTATGGTCAGTGAAACTGTGTCAGGCAAGAAATAAAACTTCATCTACCTCTAAGCTCTTCTAAAATGAAAATTATTTTGACCTTAGAATAATATTTTTCAATTACTTAGAATGGATAGATAAAGTCCTAAGCATATCTCAAAGCATTTTTAATAGTTCCAGAGAAGTCAGAGAATACCTGTATCAGGGGGAGAAAAAAAAAAAAACAACGATTTACAATACCATTACTTCTCAAACAACAGAGTCACAAAACTCCTATAGTTATATATGACTGCTCTGGTACCAGAGGAGAGCTGTGTGTTAATAAGTCTATGTTTATGAACTTTAGAATGGTTACTATGAGGGCATTCTGTAAAAATTACTCTCTGGTGAAGTTAAAGACTGCCAGGAACAGAAATCTTCTTCCTGAGGCAAGGTAATTCCCCGGAGTAAATAAAAATACCTAAAGCAGTGAAGACAAATTATGATGACATTTTACAACACACACAAGGAGCTTCCTTTAAAATGTAAGATTTGCACAAACCCTTTAGAAAAGCCATTGAAAAGGTCAAATTGTAATCCGGTGGTTTTCAGCTACAGTGCCATGACAAATCGGTGTGTTGTAATCAGTCATAAGGATGTGTTACAGGTAATTTGTTACAAACAATATTTAAGGTACCACAGTTTGGGAATGATTTGCTTTTTATGAATTACAGCCTGGTCAAGGTTATCCACATAAATAACATCATTCTTACTTACATCTCAAACACCATCTAGAGAAGGACTATGTCTTTCATGGGAAGTTTATTCTTCATAGGTACCACTGGGGAAGCAATGCAGAAAACTATAGAATTTTAGCATTATTTAATAGATAGAGGATGTTAGGGAAGTAAGTAATCTAGGTTAAATGTCTTAATTCCTAGAAGTATTAAAAATAAATTTGAAATACATGTTGATAGGGTATAAAAATGTTGTTTCATATAATAAAAGGAAGAGAAAATGGCCTAAAGCTATTTATGCTAAACTCTAAAAAAAAAAAAAAAAGGCTAACAGTAAAAGCAAAACACAACAACAACAAAAAAGAGATTTACCACAGCGTCGATTTAACTTAGTTTTGTTAAGATTATCCATAAAGAACAGTAAACAAATTGATAGATGGAAGCTGGTGAGTTGTAACATTAATTATAAGCATAAAAGAAGAGAAAAGCATTATAAAGCCCCCATTAGTTAAAATTCTTACAAAAGTCTATTTGTATATTTTTTCCTATATTGTGAAATTATTAACTTGATGGCTATAATTAGCTGTAATTATTTCTAGAACTTATTCAAAAATTTTATCTTCTTTTTTTTGAAGTATTATTTTTGCCCCAAACCAAAAAACAAGTGAATTATGGAAAGAGGGCAATGACAACATAGGTCTGTAAAGTCTTAGAATCCACACCAAACAATCACAAAACAAAACCAGAAAAAAAATTAGCAAAAACATGAAAAACATCTGCACAAAAAATGGCCATAAATTACATCCATGAATCCCAAACATACAGAGGTGGAAACAGAGGCCGTATGCTTTGCTTATCTGTGTGGGAGGAAGCTGAGGAAAGCAATGGAGGGTCTGACCAAACCGAAAACAGAACTCCCCAATAGCCATAGGCATTCCCTGGAAAGCTCTGCTCACCAAGAACAACAGCTAAAAATGACAGTGCCTTTGCCCAACCTAAATTCTAATTACAGCCGAGTACAAAAGGCCCATGGTTAGGTCTGAATGACCCAGAGCCACATAGCCCCTTTAAATTATTGAAACTTATCCATCTAGAAATCCTTCCCAGAGAGAGTCCTAGATCAAAGATAATTTGTGGGATTGAAATAAAATTAACCAAGAAGAGGACAGTATACAAAAGGACGAAAAGGTCATATAAAGCCAAGGAATGGGAATGGAGCAGAAAGCTCCGAGAATAAGCTTTTTTTTTTTTGAGCACTATGGAATCAAGGGGATAGGGAGCTTTGTGAAGTTAGAAAAACTATCCCGAACTGCACTTAGGGGACACAGGGTTTCTTTTTGAGGAAATTGAAACATATTAAAATTGAAAGTGATGATGGTTTCAAATATTTGTAAACACACTAAAACCCACTGGCTTATAGACTTTAAATGGGTGAATTTGTATGGTACATGAATTATAGCTCAATAAAGCTTTTTTTTTAAAGATACAAGGGGGAAAAGAGACAAGCATATAAAAATACAGTGTGAAGAAGATTCAACATACATATAGCAACTTTTGAGGAAGAAAACCAAAAGCAAGATAACCAAACAAATATAAAAATCTTTAATTAAGAAAAACATTACCGGGGTGCCTGGGTGGCTCAGTCAGTTAAGCGTCCATTTCGGCTCAGGTCATGATCTCATGATTCATGAGTTTGACCCCCGCATTGGGCTCTGTGCTGACAGCTCAGAGCCTGGAGCCTGCTTTTGACTCTATGTCTCCCTCTCTCTCTGCCCCTTGCCTGCTTGCAGTCTGCCTCTCTCACTCAAAAATAAATAAACATTAAAAATTTAAAAAAAAGAAAAAGAAAAACTTTACTGAAATAAAATTATTAGGAAAAGATTTGAAACTGTGTTGAAAAAGCACAACACTGATCTGCAAATATTGACAAAATATAAATATTTATTGATTGTCAAAGTAAGTGGGTGAAGAAACCATTCATAGAAGCTAAAGTTGTAAGAAATTTTGTTGGGGCACCTGGGTGGTTATGTCAGTTAAGCATCTGACTTCAGCTCAGGTCATGATCTCCCCATTCCCAAGTTTAAGCTCCAGGTCGGGCTCTGTGCTGACAGCTCAGACCCTGGAGCCTGTTTCAGATTTTGTGTCTCCCTCTTGCTCTCTGCCCCTCTCCTGCTCATGCTGTGGCTCTCTCTCTCTCTCTGTCAAAAATAATAAAGTAAACGTTAAAAAAATATTAAAAAGAAATTCTTGTTGATGGACCAGGATGCCTAAAGAACACAGTAGAAGGGACTCAGAAATTGAAGAAGGATGTGAGATAGAGACATACACAAGACACACAGAACTGTAAGCGGATGCAAGAGTCTCAAATGTGGCTTGTGGACAGGCAGCCTCAGAATCACCTACTAAATCAGAATTTCTGGAAGTTGAGAAATAGGAGTTTTAACAAGTGTACAGGTGATCCTTACGCATGTGCAAATTTGAAAAACATTAGATTAGAGTTGGAGAACTAGTGACCTGGGAATCTGGGGAATCTGCTTTCCAGGTCACTATGTCTCCAACTCTAACCTAATGTTATTATAATTAGCTCCAGTGGTCTAGAGTCAGGTGGCAGTAATGTAAGGTTTGGAATACAGAGAAATAGGCACTCTTCTCAGAATATGCTGAGTTTGTTGGGCTCCCTATACAGCAAGAAAGTACCTACGACATGACAAAATTAGGCCAAATGGAAAATATATACAAATTCAGATGTATGCAGGATAATTAAAGAATAACTTAATCGTTACTGCTAATTTAAGCAGGTAAATATTCTAATTTTACTATTTTCAGAGTTGAAAGTATGTTGGCAATTGCTTAAATGTGATTTGAGCACATTAAACATCCCTGTTCTGAATAAATGAAGAACTGAATTTTTTTAACATTATTGTCTCTATTGAAAATTCATTCAGGACAACGAAATCACTATTGATTAAATAGTCATTCTCAAACTAATTGGCTTAAATCTGATGCATCAAACAGTTGATGTGACAGAATTTTTCAAGTTTGCAAGAATCACTTCATTGAGTTGTGAAAATGATTCGAGTGTAATTAGTATATCAGTCCCTCAAATCCTAACTAAAAATATTTTCTTTAAGATAATTCTTCCACAATGGCTGACCAATTAAGCTCAGATTTCATTTTGGGCAGACCTACAGAGGATGTCTTATATTCAGAAAACTAGCTCTTCTAGAAAAAAAGATTTGTTATTTTGATCATGGTAAATAAAGAAACCTGAAGCTAATTTTGACATCACTTTTACCTCCAAATGGAACACCTGTAGCTAGAAATTATGTTCTCATTTTTTTTAATGATATGTACATTTAAAGCTCTAGGAGAATCAGAGTTCTCTTTCTTGTAACTGATTCCCTTGTATGTGAAGGAACTGAATTCAACACTGGCATATTTATAATGCTATCATACAAACGATCATCTGCTGTAATGTGTCTGATGTCAAGCTGTATTTCTGTAAATTTCTGTATTATTCTAATGGAGAGTAGGGGAAGAATGAATAAGTTGAGTTGTATCTTTTATGCATTTTTTTTATTGTTTTTGTTTTCTTCGCAAACCTCTGAGCGATGTATGGGGATAGCATTTATGATACATTTCTCAACACATTTAATTTGTTGAATTTGTTGGAGCCTCTTTAAGCCCAGTTTCTATTTCTAATTCCTATTGTTTCCTACTAGAGATCTGAAGAGTGTTCTTTAAACGTTGCTGGGGAAAGGAATTTAGGGTTTCCATTTGCCTCCCTTCATTCTTTCTACCCTCTCCTTTCACCTCATCATTTTCCCTCCAAATGAATATCCCTGTGGGGAAGGGGGTATGGTCCTTCCTTTCTCCATTCTCAAAGTTAGGAGATAAATTTTTTAAAAAGTTACAATTTAGACAGGATTTTATTTTAAGAATATGTTCCGGGAAATGAGGAAGAAAAAAAGAATAAGATGGGAACAAAAAACCTGATATAAGGAAGGTCCCGCCCCTGACATTTTGTCAATTGCACCAGTAACAGTGATCATGAAATTAATCAACAGTATTCTAGAAGCAGTCTGGAAGCAGAATAAAGAGCTATACATGGAGTAGAGGACTCAGACACCTCCATGGACCAGGAAGCAATATAACTGGGTAAATCAGATGAAGTAGGAGAATCTAGAAAACACATCCTTTGATAAGAGAGCGATTGCTCTCAGTTACAGGCAGTTGTTTGCATGTGAGAGCCAAAGAATGCAGTGTTGCCTTCATGCTGCTGATGATTTATGGCTAACCTTTGGCTAGGAAATATATTTTTTAAATCATTTTCTGGATAAGCCATGACGGCAAAAAAAACCACAAAAAAACACCGCATCTGTGGATGGAATTCAGCTCATGGATCATCAGTTTGATAACACTGTCCTAGTTTAGTTTTTTTTTTCTTTATTATTTGACAAATAGTGTTCAAAGTAAATAGGGCTCTGATATAAGAGCTATCACAAATAAAAGTCATACTCACTTTTGAGGCTAATAGTTTGATGGGCTCACACATCTGTCTTAATACAGCTACTTGCTGAGTTAAATCAATAGACAAAGATGCTGTATTGGCAGGGTTCTGTGTTGCCAGAAAAATGGCCAGCAATACAATTGACCATACACGCGAAAGATGAAATACATATACATACGTACACACACACAAACACACATTTTTTTCCAGGTTGCAATTTCTAAATTTTGTAAAGTCAAGGTTCAAACTAATGTATATTGACTATATCAACTACCAGAGCCTAATCCTAGGAAATATATGATTAATACTGCACATTTTTTATGATACTTCTTTAAAGGTATTGTACTAAGGTGAAAACAGTTCCTAGATACAATTTTCCAGATACACACTTCAGAAACTACAAATGAAAAGTCATCTAATTTCCTATAATATTTGCAAAGCATAAACAAGCCATATTATTGAGCCAAATGCTCACTAATTCTCCTAAATGCAATATTAAAAATGATTTTTATATTGGTAGGCCATGATTTTAAATTAAATTCAAGAGCTATTGTGATATGAAGCATAGTTAAAAGTAGCCCCATTAAAATTTTGACTGCTTTAATTTGCACAGTGTATCTCAAAAGCTAAAAAATGAATTTAAGATGATTAATGGTAGCCTTGGGTTTGGATATCAACTGTTTAAGAGGGTTTTACCCATGGAGATTTAGTGCTATTATTTTTCCCACTTAAAATTACTCTCCAAATATATATAGTGGGAGTTTTGTTTGAATTAATTTTTTTTAATTTATTTTTAATGTTTTACTTATTCCTGAGAGAGACAGAGATACAGGGCACAAGCAGAGGAAGGGCAGAGTGAGAGAGGACACAGAATCCGAAGCAGGCTTCAGGCTCTGAGCTGTCAGCACACAGCCCGACGTGGGGCTTGAACTCACAAGCCATGAGATCATGATCTGAGCCGACGTCAGAGCCTTTACCAATTAAGCCACCCAGGCGCCCCTTATTTGAATTAAATTTTTTAAAAAAGAAGATATGACATTGTTTTCTCTAGTAAATATTACTAAGATTTAAAATCTAGAAGAAAAATTCTACAAAAATAGAATGTATGTGTCATAGCAGGTATAAACTATTTTGAATAGTTTCACATATACATTCCACTCCTCAATGAAACCAAAAGTCCCCAAACTCTCAAAATTTTCTAAACCCTTCAGATTAAAGCACATATGAGCATGTGAATAGGAAATGATATTGTGTTGGCTTTTTAAGATTCTGTAACTTATTGTAGATCACAGGATGTGTGAACTGCTTAGAAGTTTGGAAATCAGAGATTTGGATTCACTCCTTTTTACAAATAAGGGCAAAAGAAACTCCAAATGTTTGAGTAAATTGCTCAAGATCACACAGCAACTTGAGTTAATAGAATCAGTGTAAAACTCCAAGTAACCTACTTCTACATACAGTGCTGCACTGCGGCTTCTACTTAAAAGTCCTGGCAGATGATCAGACAACTGTTTTTATGACTTTCTGGTGGAGTACAGAGTGTTTCAATAATTGAAGTATTTCTGCAATAGTCTGCAAGCAGCTCTAAAGTTAAGAGAAATATCTTGCATATCTCTGATTGCTAAAAGAAATAAATAAGGAAAAAATGTATTAATTCCAATTTTGGGAATATCTCTTATTTTTAAGAGTCATGGGTTATTCAAATAATTGGCCAAAGAGGTATTAATATTTATAATGGAATTAATGTTGAGTTCTTGACCAGGAATACCATCTCTATTGAAATAACAATTTACCACATATCACAAGAATCCATTTTCTAGTTGTTTTCTCCCTTCTGTTTCCAAGAAACATTTGGCAATAAGTGAGACAGTATAGAGCCTGGGCTTTATAAAATGAACTCATATTCATACTATGTCTTAAAGAAATTTTAACTCTATCACAAGTAGTTGGATAGATCTTGCACTATTGCAAAAGGACTAGGAAAGAATTTAAGCAATACCTTTATTCATATAATACACACGTGTGTATGTGTGTGTGTGTGTGTGTGTGTGTGTGTGTGTGTGTGTTAACAGAGGTCATTTCTGATTTTTAAATATATGAATGATTTATGTAGTTACTTTGTATTTTATACTTTACTGTATAATAAAGAAATAATAAATACCTATTAATTTCATGCTCAGAAAAATTATTTTTTAAATATAGATGACTTTTATTTAATAAGCACAACACCAGTTAGATATTCAACCAAAACAGTTGCGGAATTTGAGTCTTTCAAGAGAGCCTAAATAGAAGCAAGAGTGTTTTTTTTCTTTTAAAGTTTATTTATTTTGAGACAGAGAGAGAGCACAAACAGGGGAAGGGCAGCGACAGAGGGGAACAGAGGATCTGAAGCAGGCTCTGTGCTGACAGCAGAGAGCCTCATGTGGAACTTGAAATTAGGAACCGAACAGTGAGATCATGACCTAAGCCGATACCAAGAGTTGGAGGTTTAACCGACTAAGCTGCCCAGGCTCCCCAAAGCAAGAGTTTTAAAAGCCATTGCTATTTATAATTTTGACCAAAATGATATTGACTATCACACTTTCCTTAACTTCCTTCCTCTTACAAAGCCTTAAGAGATGGAGATGATATTCAATTGGTTCTCAAGGGGATAACGTGGATTCAGTTCCAAGAATATACATAAAATATCTTAAACAATGGAGATGGTGGTCTTACACTGGTTCTTGTTTTGATGACCATGAAGTGGCAAACTAACAGTGTGTTCAGCCACACTCTTCATCAGAGGCAACTCTCTCCCTGAAGACAATGGGAAAGTTCACCTCCAACCCTGTAGGCTCCCCTCTGGGATGTATTTTCAGACACTAGGATCAACTCCCATTAAAAAGCCTAAAAAGAAAAATGCTTATCTTTTTTGTAACACTGGTTTACCCCAATATAAAGTAGAGGGTGAGGAAGTCTGACCAGAAAATGATAGTCTTAACTCTAATACCGTAATGTAACTTCATCTCTTCTATAAATGGTAGGAGCGATGGACTAAAATCCCATATGGTCAGGGCTTTATGGCCCTATACCAAAAGTCTGACACATACTCCTTTAGGGGGTCTGAAGACTCCCCTCTCCTCACCCTCTACTCCTCAATCCGCCAGCAGCTCAGCTGCCTCAAGCCCTTCTAGTTGTTAATCTGCCACCATACCTGTGCTCTGTCAAGTTCTCTACGTGCCCCCCTCTCTTGTAAACAGGTTTCTGCCAAAATTGTCTACACATCTCCCTCTGCTTTTCGTGAGTTGTCTCCTCTTTGCTTTTTCTTTTATGTGTCAGGTCTGAAATAGGCCTTGAGAGAACTGGATGAATGTTGCCTGACTTTTGTTGGATGTGGGGACTTCTCCATCATTCATTTCCAGGTTAATGGCTATGATAATTGGAGTCTGTAGTTAGTCTATCTCAAAACAAAAATTTTGAGGAGTATCCCCAAGCAGCTGCCGAAACTCTTTTTGTTTCAGGGAGAGTTTCCCCTTCCTCCCATTTTTTCTGTACCACCTTGAACACAGTTTGCATAGCTTACTCCTATATCATCCTCAGTGCCTCGGGGGCCCTGGGCTCCTGTTCCTATCCTCACTACTGGGGACCAAAAATCATACCAAGCCATTGGGTCACCTCCTTATGAAGTAGAAACTGAAGCACTTCCCAAATCATCACGAAAGAGCCCAAGGGCTCCACTGAATTAAAAAAAATCCAAAAATTACAAATTAGGAAATGTAGTCATAAATTTCCAATATAAAGAATTCTGGTTTACAACTGGTTACTACTTAGTTTTTCTGGAGACTGAGGTTTCTCAGAATGAAAATTCTGCTAAATGTAATGGAGATGGAAATAAGGAAAGCAACTCTGTATGTAGAAAAGTAGATGTGTAAGAAAGGTGTAAGGAATGGGAATACATTGTTTGTTGAGAAGAAAGAAAGAAAGAAAGAAAGAAAGAAAGAAAGAAAGAAAGAAAGAAAGATTTTGTCCTAAAATGAGGCTGGTTATTTAGAAAGAGGGGGCTTAAGACAAAATCTGAATGAAAAAGAAATTTGTAGAAGATTTGTGAAGGGAAAAGAATAATACCTGTGGTCAGAACTGACTAAGATTGAAATGAATGGATTTTTAAAGTACACTTGAAATTCTGCCTTTCTCTCCATTAAAAATAAAAAGTTTTCTTGGATTGTTTGCTCTTGATAAGAAACTATAAACAAGTTTTGTTTGTTTTTTTCTTTTCTTTTCTTTATCTGCTAAAAAAACAAAGTTTTATGTTTTGTCTTTATCAGGTCTTTGATTAAATATTTGAAATTCCTGCAGTTTTAACATGTCCTGATATAAGGCCATCACTTAATATTCTAATTATTGAAATGTATGTCACAGAAATAAGCACATTTTCTTGTCAACTGCATTATAATGAACTCTCATCAGATCTTTAACCATGTCCATTTTTGAGTTTCTTATCATTTATACTTATTGTTCTGATGCTCTTGCAAAATGTGTTTCATCATCAAGGAGATTCATGAAAAGGACTTTTGACAACTACCAGGTATCTCATTATGTTTAAAATAATAAAACTATACTAGGTAAGAATTTCTGGAACTAGTGGAAGAGATGCATTCAAACAAATCAAGAATTAATGATATGGGACTGAACAAATTGAGGAAGATGATTATAGTTTTTATGACTATTATTTGAAATGGCTGATTCTGTTTCCTTTTCCAGAGTTAAGGAAATTTTCTCTTAAGGGATTTATGACTTACAGAAATATGATAAGATATTCCTTTGTGAACAAATTGTAACATCTAACTTTTCTTTCTACTTTAACTCTCCAGAATTCAGAAAATCTCAGTGAGTATTCTTTCTTTCGTGGCAATTGTAATTATTTGCATAAGTTCAATAAGACTCTGTTCTCCTTGTAACAGGATACTATTGGAAACATTGCTTATATTACCAAGACTTTGACTGGAATGTCATACTTGAGAGAAACACACATAGACTCAGATTTGACCAGACAGCTTTAAAAGATTAAGGTTGACTTTATGGAGTCAATAGAGCCCCTTGGAAATTTTGGCCTCATACCCTTACAGAGTTTCCAGTAGCATTCCCAGGCGAGTAAAGAATTTAATTTCCTGGCTGGTGCAGGAAACAGAATATTTGGGGGACCCCAAGAAGAGAAATTCATTTAAATCTACGGGTATTGCAGTCAAGTCTGATGGCAAGTATTTGGCTTCCCTTCTGGCCTCAAGAGGCTATTAAAAGTTCAATCTGAAATTCCTTACAAAAAATTCCAGCAAAGCAGATTTTAAGGACTCTAATACAATCAGTTACTATTCTTGCTGAGTTTATGTAAATTAATTAGACCAAGTTTGTTAACACTGGCCTTGTTTCACAAACAGAGTAGTCTTGATTTGGCTATCTTTTATAGAAATGAGGCTGATTATAGAGAAAGATTATGTTTCAATAACATACTTCTGTGGATGTTAGATTCTAGTTCTGATTAATTATCTTTGAGTGTTTACTATTGTCTATAAAACTGTACTGGATCCTAAATTCTTCTGGTTTCCTCAAAAGCCTAACTATGATTCTCCAAACTAAGGTTTCCAATTTACTCCCATTCTCTTGACTTAAGATCATTAAAAACTAAAACTGTCCTTTTTCCTGAAATCCTGCAAACTAAAGCTGGACAACTTGAAGCCAATTTCAGAGGGATTGTCTCAAAACTCATGTATAGACCATTTTACTGCTTGTTGCTCTCTGGACTACTCAAGGGGATCACCAGAGACATATGAATTACAAACTAGAACAAAAAACTTCCCATCAGATTGCCACTGCCTGCTCCCACTCCATCTGAGGGTGCTTTGAGCCTGACATCTACAAATCTCACTGGGAGCACTCTGGACTCAGACATTGGGTTTGTAATTTGCTCCAACCATTAATCTATAGTTTTCTTTTGTTTCCATAGAAATGCCTCTTATTAATTACCTGATTGCTTGCTAACCAAAAGAGAGACTATATGATGTCTAACACCACCTGCTATGCCTGCATGTAGATAAAACAGGTCACATGCCACTTGGCTAAAGAGGCCCTCGACTACATTTTTGTAGAAATCAGGGAGTCTACATGATGGCTAACACATCATGCTATGTATGGATCAATTCTTCCAGAGAGGTTAAACAAAGCTTCTAGCCAGGTAAATCTCTAGATGGTGGTCTGTAACAGCCTTAGGGGGAAAAAACATGAAACAAATGACTATTGACATCCAGTAGACCAAGCTATAACTTCCTTCTACTCCCTACTGTCCATCTGGTTTCCTAAAACTTAGATAGCAAGGACTTCTGAAGCCCTCAGTCAGGGTCAACATCCCACACCAGCATGAAGTAGTTAAGAAGACAGACCATCACCCATGTTCCCTTAAAAGATTTTTAAGGGCCCGAATCCTTGATTAGAGAATGTTAAAAGTAAGGAGTTAGGTTTTAACAGGATCCCTGGAGGCCAGCAAAGGGAAGTCAGATACTTGTCTTTGCATCACTGCACAAATAAGGCCACACGTAGCCAGATAAAATCAGACAGGCCCAAGACAAAGAAGGCCAGAGAGCCTGGCCAAGTAAGGGATAAAAGGTACAAAACTTTGCTTCCAAAGAAATCCCCTCTCTAAATAATCAATATTCCACCCCTTTGTTAACAACCATCAATAAAAGTAGAAACCCAAACCCTAGGGAGGTGCACAACCGTTCCTTAAGCTCACCTGCTCTCACATCTCTAGTGTACTCAATTTAATAAACTCTTCTCAACCACCATGTCT
Organism: Prionailurus viverrinus; assembly: GCF_022837055.1. Classification (NCBI taxonomy): domain Eukaryota; kingdom Metazoa; phylum Chordata; class Mammalia; order Carnivora; family Felidae; genus Prionailurus; species Prionailurus viverrinus. The sequence goes on from NC_062569.1 coordinate 116,583,725, forward strand.
GGTCAATCCTTAAATACTTTTCTTTCAATGAGACTAATAGCCTCTGGCAATGTTCTTCGAGGGGCTGTGCAGCAACCTCAGGGCCAGGGGACTCCCCGGTCCACCTGCCAAAAGGTGGTGTCTGGATTTCAACAATATTTTCATTTCTTGCAGCACACTTTTAATGGGAAAATGATGCACTTAACTGCATCCACAGGAGAACAAGAGCCTGATGGCCTGTTCCTTTCTAGAGACAGGTGGAAAAAACAGGGAACCTGGAGATGTGAAGGGAATCTATGATATAGGTCTTCAAATGCAAGAAGGGCTGTCACTGGAATAAACTGTAAGTCCAGACACAGAGAAAGGAGGCAGATTCCAGTTTTCTATAAGAAATAGACTGCCTTAGTTACTAAAATTCCTGGCACCAAGGGCATGCAAAAATGAAAGAGGACTTCTTCACCTGCCTCTATTTGACCTCAAGCTTTCTAATTGCCTTCTTCTTTCCAGCTTGTCTCTTGGCTTAGACAGAAGACCTTGAGGGCAAAGGATCCCCTGATGAGAACAGAAACTACCCCTCAAGAAATAAAAACTGCCCTGAGCCTGCAAGACCCCACCCCATAGACTACTAGATGGTGATTGATTTACTCTTCACTGCCTACCTGCACCTACCCACCCACCTCTGGACATTTTCCTCATATAAACTTGGAAGTATTTTGGACACTTGGAAGGCAGTCTTCAGGATGCTAGTCCACTGTCTTCAAAGTGTTGGTCCCACTGAAATAAATTCCTTTTCTGTTTTACCACCACTTGTTTCCCTGCCTTGGGGTTTTGTCAGCCCAAGTAGCTGAACGTGGTCTTCTGGGACCCCTGGAGCCAGGTGCACCCCAGATACAAAAGAGCATGGATCTGACTTAAGATTCAACCAAAAGACTTAGTTAACATTTTTAACAGTCTCTTGTTTCAGTCACTAAGCAGCTGATCCTGCTTCTACTGTTCTTTAGGACAAAGGCTGTTATGACACATTTCATTCACCAGCAAAGACTAAGACTCAGTTTTATAGGTTTTTTTCTAACAATTAAAATCTATGACCTGATTTTATACTAGTAAAAAGTTGGAATATTTAATGCACATTATTTACTTAAGGGTTTACTTGACCTATATTGGGTCACAATTTGAAAAATAATTTTTTAATTTTTTAAAAATTTTTATTTATTTTTGAGAAAGAGAGAGAGAGAGCATGTGCAGGGGAGGGACAGAGAGAGAAGGAGACACAGAATCCAAAGCAGACTCCAGGCTCTGAGCTGTCAACACAGAGCCTTACGTGGGGCTCGAACTCACAGACCACAAGATCATGACCTGAGCCGAAGTCAGACGCCCAACTGACTGAGCCACCCAGGCACCACAATTTGAAAAGTAATACCTTAAACACAATTATATGCAATTATACCTTAAACACACACACACACACACACACACACACACACACAATATCACCTGTCAAAGTACCTATAGATACAGATTTCTAAAGAAACTATCAAGTAGTGGTTTGTGTATACACACACACAACAGATTAGTGTTAAGAAAATGTAGAATTTATAAAAACATGAATATTTAAGTTCCAAATCAATGTAAATATACTTAAAACTATTGTATTTTATACACATTAAAATTTTTTTAATGCTTATTATTTTTGAGAGAGAGAGAGAGAGAGAGAGAGAGAGAGAGAGAGAGCAAAGTCAAATGCTTAACCTACTAAGCTACCCAGGTGCCCCTGAATTATATACTTAGAAATGGTTAAAACAGGAGTTCCTAGGTGGCTCAGTCAATTGAGCATCCGACTTCAGTTCAGGTCATGATCTTACAGTTTGTGAATTTGAGCCCCACATTGGGCTCTGTGCTAACAGCTGAGAGGCTGGAGCCTGCTTCAGATTCTGTGTCTCCCTCTCTCTCTGTCTTTTCCTCAGTTGTATTCTCTCTTGCTCTCTCTCTCTCAATCTCTCTCTCAAAAGTAAATAAATACTTTTTTTAAAAAATAGAAATGGTTAAAATAGTAAGTTTTATGTTATGTGCTTTATACCAAAATGAAAAAAATTAAAAATATATTCACAAATGTTGCTTATTGAGTTTTATTTGGGTAGATAATGCTGCTGAAAATTAAAAAAAAATCACAAGATGTCTTAAATAATATAAAATGTGTTGCATTTTGCAAAAAAAAAAACTGTAATTTTAAAAATAAATACTCCCCCCCAAATTTATATGGAAAGTTTGATAAAGGCTACAGCAATGATTAAAAAGAGTAATTATTAAAGACTTCCAATACCTTATCTTATTGTGTAAATTAAGTGGTTCCTGTCTGATAGCAAATGAAAAAAGGAATTGCTTTGGAAGTTAGTGCATTCTGGCGGTATGTATTAAAATAGTCAGGGACTGCATGTTGATCAGAAATTACTAACAGTTTGCCAGTGAATCATTCACATGGTCATCCACTGAGCCACAGCAGCAGCAAACAGCACGCCCTAATGAGGGCCTGACTCTTATTGTCTGACTGTCACAGGTCCCGTCCTTTCCACGAAGTTACAGAAAACTACATGAATATACCATATGTGTCGTCCTGAAAAAAATAAGAACACCAAATGGTGTCCTATTGTTTTCCGTAAATTGAAATGAGAGCTTACTCTATAACTGCTTCCTGGAAGAATTGTGGTATGATGCTTAGTTGTCAAGTAATAATTTCTTCACTTTGTTCCAGGTGCACTACTTGATTTGAAAGTAATGCTGATCTGCCATTAATATCCCCTTGCACAACTCAAAGGACTATGCTTGCTACACTTAAAACATGATTTTGGACTGATTTTGTGCCTGCATTTCTGTGTACATTTAATCTGCACTGTGTTGTTGTTATGCGTTGAATTGCATCCCCCAACACGTAGGCTGAATCTTAACCCCCCGGTATCTCAGATGGTGACATTATTTAGAGGTGGAGTACCTGCAGATGTAATTAGAGGAGGTCACATAGGTGGAAAGTGACCCCTTAAAGTGAGATAACCTGTGTCTTTATAAGAAGGGGGAAGAAAGACACAGGAAGAACACCCTGGAATGACGGACACAGAGATCAAACCACGGACTGTCAAGAATTGACGGCCATCTTAAGAAGCCTGGAAAAGGCAAGGAAAGAGTTTCTCCCCTGAATTTCAGAAAGAGCCTGGCCTGACTTTTTGGATATCTAGCCTCCATAACTGTCAGATAATAAATACATTTCTCTTGGCCTCCACTACCCAGAAGTTTTGATATTTGGTTACAGCAGCCCTGAGAAAGGAACAATCATATAGACCAAATGGGCAGAGAAAGCAACTAAATCCTAAAGAGAGAGAGAACCTTTGTGTCTAATTATTTTACATATAGAATTCTTCTAAAAAGGTCATACTAATTATTTCTGAAGCTCGTTTAGAAATGGTAATTAAGAGGTCTCTATTCCCTTTGATATCCAAACTATATTTTGTAACTTGCTTAATCACTGAGTTACATTAACACTAAGATGAAATCATACAAAATCAAAGCAAAAGCCTTAGCAAAGGAATGCAGGCTCCTTAAATGAATATTAGTTGATTATAAGAAAGAGTTACCGCCATGATTTCATACATTTGGATCGTTTTTAAAACACTTCTGTACTTGAGTTTTGGCTATTAATTGTGTTAAAAAAATCTCTAGAAATTCTTTAAAGCAATCATTCCATTTTGTGGTTGAGTCAATTTAGATTTTGTCTTTGTCAAATAGTTGATACATGACAGCCCTGGGACTTGAACCCACTACCTCAACTCCTAGGACAGTATTTTTTTTTCTGTTTAATACATTATCTTACCACTCCTTCTTGAAATAATAATGATTCTAACATAAAAAAGGCTGTTTGGCCAATAAGAACCTCAGGTACAAATTCAGCTATGCAAAAAATGGTTCTATCTTTCTATAATGGAATCTTTTCTTTTTTTTTTTATTTCAAGTTTTCATTCTGCCACATGGCACACTTTCTCACTTTCTTCACTTATATATTATTTTAAATTGTATTACATTCATATGATACAAAGTTCAAAAGACAAAGTTATTCCTCTTTATGTGAGGTTAGGGAGAAAGAGACTAAAACCATAGGTAAATAGAAAAACATCTTCTCCAAGAAAAGTTTGCAAACCAAAATTTCAAGTTCTTTAAAGAAGCAAATGTCAGGGCACCTGGGTGGCTCAGTCTGTTGAATGTCTGACTCTTGGTTTCAGCTTAGGTCATGATCTCACAGTTCATGGGTTTGAGCCCCACATCTGGCTCTGCAAGGGGCTGTTTGAGATTCTCTCTCTCCCTCCCTTTCTCTCTGACTCTCCCCCACAAAACAAATAAATAAACTTTTTTTTGTAAAAAAAAAAAAAAGAGACAAGATAGCATCAATACAGATATCATACAAACCAAACACTAAACAACAACAACCAGAAATTAAAAAAAAAAAATTATCATATGTCCACCCATGTCTCTTCTGGCATAATAAAAACTTTATCAGTTTCTCATATATTTTTCCAGAAATATATTTTTCTAGAAATATATTTTTCTGTATATACATGTGTGTGTTTCTAATTAAATTATAGATTATCAACATTCTGTACCTTTTTTCCTTTATTAGAGAATATTTCATGTTAGAGCTAAAAGATTTTTTTCTGCTCTCTACACAATTAGACAATGAATGTTCTCCAAAAATGGACGAGTCGAAATATGAAAGTAATTAATAAATACAAATAGATTTAACTCAATATTACAATATAGAAATTAAATTTTATTTTATGAAACCTAGCTGGGTGCTTATCAAAAAAGGTAGAAAATCAGTTATATTACAATAATAAAAATTAAGGGTTAAAAAATAGGCAAAACTAATTAAGAGTTACCTGATTTAACTTCAAGAATGTAAGATAAAATAGAATCCAAGACAAATACTTTAAGTATAGTGAGGGAAGCTTCATGTCAAAAGAAACAAGTTACCAAAAGTATTTAACAGTGTTTGATATAATATGCAATACAACCTATAAAGCAAAAAAACTGCCAGAATTTTCAAATTGAAACTGGACAAATCTATAATTAAAACAGTAGTGTCCAATGTTATTTATTACTAAGTGATAGACCAAGAGACAGAAAAATTAGTAAGTATTATGTTTTGAATTTTGTACCCCTCCCCAAATTCATAGTTTGAAAACCTAACCCTCAAAGGTGATGGTGTTAGTTGGTGGGCCTTTGAGAGGTAATCAGGTCATGAGAGTGGAATCCTCATAAATGGGATTAGTGCCTTATAAAAGAGGATCCAGAGAGATCCCTACTCCTTCTATACCAGGTGAGGACACAGCAAGAAGGTACTGACTATAAACTGGCAAGAAGGTCCTCACCAGAACGTGACTATGCTGGCGCCTTGATCTTGGACTTTCCATGTAAGAAATGAATTTCCATAGTTTAAAAACTACCCAGTCCGTGGAATACTATTACAGTAGCCCAAAGGACTAAGACAGTAACGACGTAGAATATTTGAACGAACAATTTTAAATGTGAGCTAAGTAGGATATATAGAAACATACACCTAACAAATAGAGATAAATATTTTTTAAAAGTATGCATGGAACTTTTACATGAATTGTCCAATATTATATTAAAGTCTAGAAATTCTCAATAATTGACATATTACACACAATGTATTATGATGGAAACGAAATTAAATTAGAGTGAATACTTAAAACTCTAAAAGTTTGGAGAACAGAATACTCAACTATAGATTAATAAATCTTAATGGATATTATCAAATATTTCAAAGCAACTAAAAAATTAATACACCAAAACAGGCTAGATATAAAATGAAGATAAAATGGTGCTGAGGGGTAAATTTGCTAAAAGGCAAGACTGAAAATTAGTAAACTAACCACAAAATACTAGGTAATATTTTCTTAAATGTTCATTTATTTATTTTGAGAGAGGGAGAGAAAGCAGGGGAAAGGCAGAGAAAGAGAGGGAGAGAGAGAAGCCCAAGCAAACTTCACACTGTCAGTGTAGAGACAGACATGGGGCTCAATCCCACAAACCATGAGATCATGACCTGAGCCCAAAATTAAGAGTCAGATGCTTAATTGACTGAGCCACCCAGGCACCCCTAGGAAATGATTTTTTAAGGCAACAAAATAAATACCAGTAGAGGAAACAAATGTACATATAAGAGTACATTTACTCACTTAGTGGACCAAAAGAAAAATATTATTTTATTTATTTTGAGAGAGAGACAGCACAAGCAGGGGAGGGGCAGACAGAGAGGAAGAGAGAGAATCCCAAGCAGACTTTGTGCTGTCAGTGCCGAGCCTGACATGGGGCTTGAACCCACAAACAGTGAGATCATTACCTGAGCTGAAACCAGGAGTCAGAAGCTTAACTGACTGAGCCACCCAGGTACCCCCAAAAGAAAAAAGTTTTAAAGAGACCCGACCTTCAAATCTAAAATGTGAAAAAATAGTATACTAAAGAACCCTCCAGCAAGATGGACTAAGAGGAAAATAATCTGAGAAGCAAACCATATGAGAAATAAAGAAGAAAAATAAGGCATTTTTTAATATTTAAAAATATCAATAAATTTATGGCAATGTATTTAAGATTGATAGCACTTACACAAAACTATCAAAAAATACATAGTCCCAGAGAGGTGTTAACAACCCTGCAAGTGACATATAGTTTCTGTTTTATATTGACTGTTCCAGAGAGAAAATAATTTAACAAGTGCCATACAATTTTGTATCAGAAGAAATATATAAAACTATAAAAGTATCTCACTTATAAACTCATAAACATAATACTAGCACATGAATCTAGCATATACAAAACATAATCCACCATGACAAGTAAGTTTTATTCCTTAAGTAGAAAGATTTTTGTTTTGTTTACCAATGTACCCGAAGGATTCTCTTAGACACTGCCTGGTAAAGAGTAGGAGTCAATATTTGGTAAGTGAATTGAATAACAAATAATCACAAGTATGGGCTAAAATCAGAAAATCAAACAATGTAAGCTACCACATTAACAGGTTTAATATTATGCTAGTTAATACTAATTGTTAATTAGTATTATATTAATATCTAGTATTATACAGTTATATACATATATATCACATTAACATGGTAGAGACATAGACACACACATCAACAGACACAGAAAAGCACTGAATATTAAACATTCATGTCTGATTTTTAAAAATGCAAACAAGAATTAAATGAAGTTGTTTAGCTTGATGAAAAATATTTACTAAACCCAGAGGTAAATACACTTCATGTAACCATTCCCATTAACATCAGAAGCAAGGGAAGGATGATGGTCCTTGTCATTGCTATTTTTAATATTGTGCAAAGACTCCTAGCCAATGCAGGAATACAAAATAAGCAATAGGAAGCTTAAGGTTTGGAAAAGAGACAAAAATTAACTTCAGATTATATGAGTGGGCAAAAAATAAATAAAATAAAACAGTTTCACAGAAAAACAATAAAAAATATTTGAAGGTTTTATCAGGGCTGTACATGGATGAGAGACTCAGCATTATGAAGATACCATTTTCTTCTTAAATACACTATAAATGTAATGCCTTTGCAAATAAAACATCCACTTTATAAAATGAAGCTAAACAAAGTAATTTTAAAATTAACATGAGAGAATACATTTGCACCGAGGGTCTAATAAGGTTTTTCAAAAGGAAAGAATAAGATTTGCCCTTTCAGATTTCAAGATATATTTTGCAGCTATAGTTAATAAAATAGTGATATTTTCTGGCTTGGATAGATAAACAAATAATAAAAATGTAAAAGGCAGTCCAAGAATAGACCTACACACAGTACATGGCACAACAGGATTCAAACCAAAATAGAACAATTTGACTCAATAATAACTCATGTTAAAACAAAATCCCAGGGCCATGGGATTGAGCCCCCTCATTGGGCTCTGTGCTAAGCATTTAGTCTGCTTAAGATTCTCTCTCTCCCTCTACACCCACCCCGACTTGCACGCTCTCTCTCGCAAATAAAAAATTAAAAAAATATATATTTGAAAAATATTAAAATATAAATAATGAGCAAAAATGTTAAAACGGTTAAATACAAACTATATTCATTCTATTTTTGAAATAAGAAAGTTGGATACTAAAAGCAAAACAAATTAGTGAAAAGACTCAATATCTGACATCATCAAACTTAAAATTATCTTTCACTAGCAATCCCTATCAAAATAACACCAGCATTCTTCACACAGCTAGAACAAACAATCCTAAAATTTGCATGGAACCACACAAGACCCCAAATAGCCAAAGCAATCTTGAAAAAGAAAACCAGGTGCGCCTGGGTGGCTCAATTGGTTAAGCATCCGACTTCAGCTCAGGTCATAATCTCATGGTCCGTGAGTTCGAGTCCCACGTCAGGCTCTGTACTGACAGCTCAGAGCCTGGAGCCTGCTTTGGATTCTGTGTCCCCACCCCCCCACTCTCTATGCCCCTCCCTCACTTGTGCTGTGTCTGACTCTGTCTCTCAAAAATAAATAAATGTTAAAAAATTTTAAAAAAGGAAAAAGAAAAAGAAAACCAAAGCTGGAGGCATCAGAATCCCAGACTTCAAGATGTAATGCAAAGCTGTAATCATCAAGACAGTATAGTACTTGCACAAAAACAGACACTCAGATCAATGGAACAGAACAGAGAACCCAGAAATGGACCCACAAACGTATGGCCAACTAATCTTTGACAAAGCAGGAAAGAATATCCAATAGAATAAAGACAGTCTCTTTAGCAAATGGTGCTGGGAAAACTGGACAGCGACATGCAGAAGAATGAACCTGGAGCACTTTCTTACACCATACACAAAAATAAACTCAAAATGGATTAAAGATCTAAATGTAAGATGGGAAGCCATCAAAATCCTAGGCAGGCAAAAACCTCTTTGACTTCGGCCATAGAAACTTCTTACTCCACATCTCCAGAGGAAAGGGAAACAAAAGCAAAAATGAACTATTGGGACCTCAGCAAAATAAAAAACTTCCGTCAATGAAGGAAACAATCAGAAAAACTAAAAGACAACCAATGGAATAGGAGAAGATATTTGCAAATGACATATCAGATAAAGGGTTAGTTTCTAAAACCTATAGAGAACTTATCAAACCCAACACCCAAAACAAATAATCCAGTGAAGAAATGGGCAAAAGACATGAATAGACACTTCTCCAAAGAAGACATCCAGATGGTGAACAGACACCATCTGTTCTGAAACAGATGTGTTTCAGACACCATGAAAAAATGTTCAACATCCCTCATCATCAGGGAAATACAAATCAAAACTACGATGAGATACCACCTCACACCTGTCAGAATGACTGACATTGACAACTCAGGCAACAACAGATGTTGGTGAGGATGTGGAGAAAAAGGATCTCTTTTGCACTGCTGGTGGGAATGCAAACTGGTGCAGCCACTCTGGAAAACAGTATGGAGATTCCGCAAAAAATTAAAACTAGAACTACCCTACAACTTAGCAATTGCACTAATAGGTATTTACCCAAGGGTTACAGGTGTGCTGTTTCGAAGGGGCACATGCATCCCAGTGTTTATAGCAGCACTATCAACAATAGCCAAAGTATGGAAAGATCCCAAATGTCTATCAATGGATGAATGGATAAAGAAGATGTGGTATATATATACAACGTAGTATTACTCAGCAGTCAAAAGAATGAAATCTTGCCATTTGCAACTATGTAGATGGAACTGGAGGTTGTTATGGTAAGCAAAATTAGAGAAAGACAAATATCATATGACTTTGCTCATATGAGAAATTTAAGATACTAAACAGATGAACGTAAGAGAAGGGAAGCAAAAAGAATATAAAAACAGGAAGGGGGACAAAACATAAGAGACCTGAATGCAGAAAGCAAACTGAGGGTTACTGGAAGGGTTGTGGGAAGGAGGATGGGCTAATTGGGTAAGAGGCATTAAGGAGTCTACTCCTGAAATCATTGTTGCACTATATGCCAACTAACGTGGATGCAAATTAAACAATAGGTAATTTTTAAAAAAATAAGTAGACATAATGCTTATATTAACATGGCTTGTATTAGGTTATTTAAATGAAGTTGTAGTTTATAAATGGAAAATATACTATTAATTAGTCTAACAAATAGGAATATCTAACTGAGGCCTTATTCCTCGATCCATGATATCATATCTTATGGTCGTACCACGGAGATGCACGTGGGAAAAATAACAATGTATTGTCAAAAATCAAATAAACCGCACATAAATAAAAAAATATATACACCTTTCGCAAGAAAATGTACAAAAACTAAAAATAAAAACAGACTGACATATTTGCTATATTTTCGACAGGATGTTAATATCACAATTAGGATGTAATCTCACAAAATTAACAATGATGTTAATATCAAAGAATTTGCATGTATATTTCCAAAATAGGAATACTATGATATCTTTTTTAAACTCAAAATTGTGAGCTGAAAGACTTGGGAATTTTTTTTAATTTAATAAAAATATATGGTAACATAAAATTACTTAAAGGTAACATTTTTGTGAGGGTGAGAAAAATAAGAATCAAATGCATACATACTTGTTCTATTCTAGTTTATGGTTTTCTAGGGTTTAAACTTAAAGCACCCACAATTATAAAGTGAGAAAATAATCAGTGATAGTGATCAATCAAAGTAGTCTTAACAAGAATGAAAGCAGGCATTCTTAGAGGATATGCATTTCTACAACTGGTAACTAACTAGTGTTTTTGACTCTCATCAAACCTCACCATTTTAGAATTTCAGAACCATCTAATTTTAGAAATAAAATAAATACTGGAAGAACCTTGGAGATCTAGATTACAAGTTATAAGGAAAAAGGATTGTATTTTTATTTCATATAATTGCATAAAGAGAATCTGGAGTGTGTGGCTGGGGGTGGACAGTAGAGTTACACATAATTTGAGAAATACAATGGGAGGAAATAATCTTCTAAAACTAGTATTTTCTCTGCTTAATGCTTTATTATAATAGATGCTTAAGATTCTCTTTTCAGCTTAATGAGCAAGGAAATCCAAATTCTGAATCTTTAGTCAAATTCATGGTTTCTCTGGGCAGGAGTTCACTCTGCTAATAAGAATAGTCTTTTTATGATTCATATCTATGGCAACCACTAATGCTTGGTTCTTTGCAACTAGGCAAAGTGGAAAGTAAGAGAAGAAATAGTGACTTTTTAAAAATAAACCTTTTGACAATAAATTTCAAAAAGAAATAAATAAAAATAAACCTTTAATTTTATAATAATCTTTTTATTTCCAGAAAAAAAATGAAAATAGTAGAGAGTCACCATATATCCCAAATTCAATTTCCTATATATTGCTAACGTCTTATATTAGTATGGTATATTTCTCATAATAAATGAGCCAATGTTGATACACTATTATTAAGATAAATCCATACTTTATTCAGATTTCCTTAGCTTTTACTTAATATACATTTTTCCCCCTATTCCAGGAAACCCCATTACATTTAGGTGTCATGTCTCCTTAGGTTCCTCTAGCCTGTGACACTTCTGCTTACTGTTTTTGATGATCTTGACAGTTTTGAGAAATAACTGCTTGGTCATTAAGTTCAATGTCCCTCAGTTGGTGTTCGTCAGATGTTTTTCTCATCACAACATATTAAGAATTCATGCGATCCATATGACTTATCACGAACTATGTTGACCTTGATTATCTGGCTAATGTAGTGTCTGCCAGACCCCTCCACTGTGAAGTTGTTCTTTTTCCCCTTCCCATATGGTAGTGTTTGAAAGAAAGTCACTACATGCATCCCACAAGTAAGAAGTGAAGAGTTGTGCTCTCCCTCTTAAAGGTGTGTGGAGGGGGGGTATCTACATAAGCTCTCTGGAATTTTTTGGTTTAAGAGCTTTGTCTATTCTTCCCGTTTTAATTTAATCAATAATTTCTTCCAATCAGAATGGACTTACAGGTATTTTATACTTTCTATTATAATCCAATGCTATTTGATGTTGTTGGTCAAATTCTTCCAGCTTTGGTCACTGGCAGCTCTTTCGGTTCCCTCTGTGTCCCTTTTACATACAGTCATTGCTGTGTGTCTGGTTTTTTATCTTTTTTATTTTTCGGCACTTTCTTACCTTCTGGCACTAAAAGCTGCTGAAAGTACTAAAAGCTGCTGATATCCTGCCCCTATCCCGGAATCAACCAATATTCCAATGATTTCCCTAGAGTTTACAGTATATATTTTCAAGTAATCTGAGTCCAGCTTCAAATAACACTATACCACTTCGTGTGCAGTGAAGGCACGTTCTAATGAAGCATTCCCAACTGCTCTCTTTTGTCTCTATAGCCCTGCTGTCACTCATTACATTTATTCATGTTATAGCCACTTGATACATTGTTATTATTATTGTTTTAAAGGCATAGGTATCTTTTAGTTCAATTAAGAATAAGAAAAATAAGATATTTTACCTTTATTTTTTCCCTATATTTTCCTATCTTTATGTAAATCCAAGTTTTTTGCTTACATTGTTTTTCTTCTGCTTGAAGAAATTCACTTAATATTTCTTTTAAGACAAGTCATCAAATTTCCCGAGTTTTTGCTTTTCTGAAAAACTATTTCTCCTTTACTTTTTAGACAATAATTTTGCTAGGTGCACACAATTCTAATATGGTAGCATCTTCTTCAAATATCTCAGTGCATTCTCTGCTGGCTTACGTGACTTTTGACAAGAATGTCATAATTTTTATCATTGTTCTTTGGACAAAACTGACTTTTTTCCCTCTTGTTTCCTTTAGTGATTCCTCTTTTAAGTAAGCAAAACTCAGTTGCTGTATCTTTAGTCCTTTCCAGATTTTGAGGTTGGTGATTTGCCCTCACATCAGTTCTTTGATGAATCCAAGTAAAGTGATTAATTCCCAGTGTGTCTAGTTTGTTCTTTTTGTAAAAATAGGAGTGATGGATGACCTCCAACCTCTTTACATGTCAGAACTTAGACAAAAGTCGTATGGGTTTTAAACTTGCTTTTTTGTTTGTTTGTTTTTACTGTTTATTTTTGAGAGACAGAGAGACAGAACACGAACTGGGGAGGGGCAGAGAGAGGGAGACATAGAATCTGAAGCAGGCTCCAGGTTCCGAGCTGTTAGCCACAGATCCCAATGCAGGGATTAAACTCATGAACTGTGAGATCATGACCTGAACCGAAATCGGACACTTAACCAACTGAGCCACCCCAGGTGCCCCCATATGGATTTTAAAATATCTTTTTGAATAAAGGAAAGATAAAGCTTACTTGAGAACTATTAAACACAATTTTATAGACTTCTAAACACATTTAAGATAAAAGGTCAGGGGAAAAAAAATAGTCCAACAACTCCTCAATATAGTATTGAAATGACAGAAAACAAAATAAAATCTGGAAGATTCAAAATGAGGCAAATGAAAAGAAAATGAGGCAAATGATATTGTGAAAATTTTGCAATAAAATATTTCACAATAGACCATTCTTACTTCATAATCTAATATTAACTTGTTCATTTATTTTTTATTTATTCGACAAATATCTGTTAAATTATTACTATGAGCCAAGCACTTTTCTAAATGCTAAAGAGTTGACAGGGGAAAAGAAGAAAAAGTCATTTGTTATCCAAACTGGTGGTCTTTTAGATATTGATGGCAATGTCAACTGTGATCACAGACTCCTATCTAACGCCCAGTAAGTTGGAAAACATAGAGGGTTGGTTTTTTGTTGTTTTTTTGTTTTTTTTTTAACTCCAAAAAGTTATCAGCAACTCCTAACAAGGAAAGATCTTCCACCTTGTATAATGAAATTTGAAAAGTACAGTCAGAGAAAGAAAGAGGTTTTATTGTTTTACAGCATAGATAGACTGATCTGCACTGAACTCAGCTACAAGCAATGGTACAAAATGAGCAAAACCAAAGCCATATTACATGTTATACAATCTTAAAGTACAGAAAAAATTCTTTAATTATTCTAAAATATAGTTCTAAAATATAAGCTATAAGAATATAGCTCTAAAATATAAGCTACTAATGGACAGTGGGGAATGCATCAGGCTGGCCGCAGACTCTTCTACAATAACAGAAGCTAAAATTCCAAAGATAAGGAAATAGTAAATACAGAATTCAATGTAAAAAAAAAAAAAAGAATTAAATCATAGCAGCTGAGAAACTTTAGAATAAAATCTTCGTGAAATAACTGACAAAAGGAACATAATAAAAGCAAAAATAAAATTGAGTGCTGGATGGTGTGGAAGAAATAGAAAATGTAAAAACTGCTAGGAGTTTGTGGTAGGGAGCTGATCTATACTGTCATTAACTGAAATTGTTTTTAAAAATAAATCTCTGCCCCTTCACAAGTTGATCCTTTTTTACTTAATCTCAAAGAGACATTGAAGAAAGTGCTGTATATCATAGTAAAAATAAATAAATAATAAACAAATAAAAATCTAAATAGGGATACTTCAAATTTCTTTTCCATAAAGCAAATTTAATACTTTTCTATTACAAATGTCTTTAATATTATGATCTCATTCTTATAAAACTCTGTCTTTCCCTTTTACCCTCCCCCACCCCAGACAGCACACGGAAGTGCACAGATTTAGAAAACCGAAATGCATGATGTTCACCAAGTGTAACCAATGTTATTTTTGAATGGTGGCATAGTGGCTGTTTTAATGCATTCCATTTTTGTGTACTTTTCTCAATTACCTGATAATACTATGAAAAATGATGCCCTATTTCAGAACAATACATTTATGAATATTATATAAGAAAGAGAGATAATTAAACAAAAAGACACCATTTGGAGCACCTGGGTGGCTCAGTTGATTAAGTGTCCGACTTCAGCTCAGGTCATGATCTCACACATGTATTCCAGGCCTGCGTTGGGCTCTGTGCTGACCCCTCAGAGCTTGGAGCCTGCTTTGGATTCTGTGTCTCCCTCTCTCTCTGCCCTCGCTCCCCGCTTGTTCCCTCTCTCTCTTTTTCTCTCTCTCTCTCAAATAAACATTAAACATTTTTTTAAATTTTTTTAAATTCTTTTTAAATTTTTTTTTAACGTTTATTATTTTTGAGACAGAAAGAGACAGAGCATGAACGGGGGAGGGGCAGAGAGAGGGAGACACAGAATCTGAAGCAGGCTCCAGGCTCTGAGCCATCAGCCCAGAGCCCAACGCGGGGCTCGAACTCACGGACCAAGAGATCGTGACCTGAGTTGAAGTCGGACGCTTAACCGACTGAGCCACCCAGGCGCCCCATTTTTTAAAACATATAAAAAAGACACCTTTTTAATTGCACGTAGTTTTAGCTTCCTTATATACTCAAATTACCATTTGTTCTTGAAACACTGCAAAATGTCATGCTTATTTTCTCCAATTATTCTATTTACTTGTATAGAATACTCTCTTCACTCCCTCCCTGAACTCAGTCCATCAAAGTCCTCATCATTCAATGTCCAGCTTGAATGTTATCCTTCATCTATCACCTTTACAAACTGTCCCTTCCTCACAAATCATTAGGCATATATGTTTGTATGGTCCTTTTTCATATCTCCCTTATAATATTTATGCTGTAATATAATAGTATTTCTTTTGAGCTACTAGAGAACAGAGATGATTTCATTCATTTTGTACCACAAGCATAAGAACGGAGACATTATATATGTTTGGTAAAATACTTTAGATAAATTATGATGGGACAGACACACAAGTAAACCAACAACACAGTGCAACAGGTGCAGTGTTGACATTACACGCAGAAGAATGCAAGAGAACTCTCAACTCATCCTGGAAGGAAATAGGTAAAGAAAGCTTTAAAAAAAAATTGGACATGAGGAGCTCCTGGGTGGCTCAGCCGGTTGGGTGTCCAACTTCAGCTCAGCTCATGATCTTGCAGTTTGTGGGTTCGAGCCCCACATAGAGCCCTGTGCTGACAGCTCAGGGCCTGGAGCCTGCTTTGGATTGTGTCTGCTTTGGATTTGTGGATTGTGTCTCCCTCTCTTTCTGCCCCTCCCATGCTTATGCTCTATCTCAAAAAATAAACATTAAAAATTGTTTTAAAAAATTGGACATGAGATAATTTCTGAAAAAATAGATAGGAATCAGTATAGTAATGAAACTATAAAGTTAAAATTAAAATATTCATAATATATAATACATTTTGTATATTATATAGTATATATAGTGGTCTTGGTATAGTATATAGTATATATACTATATATATATATATATATATATATAAAATACATTTTGTATATTATATAGTATATATTGTGGTCTTGGTAGTGGAGTACCTGATTAGGAGACATACGGGGCCCACGCATTTAGAACTATTCTTTAAAATATGAGTTCCGCTAGATACACAAAGTGATAAACTTGTGTCAGGCCAACAGCAATCTATCATAATATGGAATGGTACATCTGGGATCAGACAGATACAGGGCCAAAGTACAGTATATACTATATAATATGCTATTATATACTATACATTATATATAGTATATAATATGCTTATATACTATAAGTATATTATAAATACATATAGAAGAAAGTATGATCCATCTAGAAAATTGTGAGAATGTGCTTGGTGTAGCTGATGTTGGGCCACATAGGGCAAAGTACAAAAGAAGACAGAGAAGCAGGCCAAGCCTAGGTGGCAAAAAACCTGTTTATGTTGTGGAACAAGGCCATCATTTTTCCCGAAAGCAATGAAAATGTATTGAAGACTTTAATTGGAAGAGCTGTATGTTAATATATGCCTTTTAGAAAGTTATCAGAGAAACACACTGTACTCACACACTGAATATGTATATATTCATTGCATTAATGGGTTGTTTAATGTGAATTATTAATTCATTAAATGATAATTGCATGAAATAGGCCAAAAGTGGAAAATGATTCTGGAAATGACCATGAATACGGTCCTTTAGCCAAAAGGCTTTAAAGAAGCGATATCTTAGATATCCTAATAAGTGTACCAGAACCCTCCACGTCTTTGAGCCTCCTTGGACCTTCAGGATTCTAAGATAATAAAGAGAAGATGGATCTAGTTTGACTTTAAAATCATAGAATATTTTATTTAAAAAAGTTTAACATTTATTTCTTGTTTAGATACAGAGAGAGACAGAATGCGAGCAGGGGAGGGGGAGAGAGAGAGGGAGACACAGAATTCGAACAAGTTCCAGGCTCTGGGCTGTCAGCGCAGAGCCCGATGTGGGGCTCGAACTCATAAACTGGGATATCATGACCTGAGTTGAAGTCAGACGCTTAACAGACTAAGCCACCCAGGCAGCCTTAGAATATTTTATTTATGCCCTGGTGTTTGTTGCTTCATGGAAACAAGACTGTGAAATCTCCCTCTTGGTTCAAAGAACTACCTTTTGACTAAAATGTATATAAATCACACACATATACACACACCTTTTCTCTCATTTTGGCATTTCATTGCCTTATTCTAACTTGCTCCTCCAACTACTATAACAAGAGACATCTTAAGTCAGAAAGAAGAGTGATTAGCAAGAGATATAGAAAGAATCTGGCTATAATAACACTCTTTCTTAATTAGAGGTGACTATTCTCCAAGGTCTCATCTTCTTTTGCAAGCTCTTGGCATCTTGTCTATTCCACATAAAAACTGAAGTGTTTCCAAATAGTTCAGGCCTTTACTTGACATCTTGCTACTTAAAAATATCTCATATGTGTTCTCCAATTTCCAAAATCAATAAATCAGATCAATACAAAAATAACATTAATTTTCTGCATCAGCTTGGAAAAACATTCTAAGCAAAAAGAGGAAGCATCACCCTGTCTAATAGATAAACATCAGGATAACTGAATATCCTAATACCTCCAAATGCTAGAGAGTAAGCCAACAAATAAACAAAAACAGAAAATTTAAAAATAATAATAATAAATGAAGTAGTTTAGATTATAAACCATTATTTTGTAATTTTTTTTAAGTTTATTTTGAGAGAGAGAGAGAGAGAGAGAGAGAGAGAGCAAGCATGGGAGCTTGAGTGGGGGAAGGACAGAGAGAGAGAGAAATCCCAAGCAGGCTCTGCTCTGTCAGTGCAGTGACTTCAGGGCTCGAACTCACAAACCGTAAGATTATGACCTGAGCCCAAATCAAGAGTCAGACGCTTAACCAACTGAGCCACCCGGGCGCCGCTAAACCATTATTTTTTAAGTAAATGTTCCACAGCGCCCCCTGTAGCTAACACTGTTGGTATTCATTCCAGATCCCCTTCTAGCCATACTTTTTGACTCTTTCAATGTGCCCTCTTCTTTTTTGTTGTGCCTTTGCCTCTTATGACCCACATGTTTGATTTTTTTGTGTGTGCTCTGCAGAGGTTGCTGGGGCTGTTTGTCTTCACAGCAGAGACCCGGAAATATGAGAGTTTATGATCCAGTTAACAAATGACTGCAGGGTATGGAATTTGAAAAGGACCATTCCATCATTCGAAGTGTGATTTACACCAGAGTCTTCCCCCAATATCAGCAAACAACCCTGTATGAAACTTTGCATGAACTCTTGCTTAGATTCTTCCCCTGGCTTGCCCTGATTCCCTCTATTCCTTCAATGGTTTCTCTTGAAAACAATTTCTTAATAAGTGTGGTCGGAAAATAATTTCTTCGTAAGTTTGGATATTGGAAAGATGGAACTACTGAAATATTTACATAGGTTTATAGCATGCATGGAACTTTTAAAAAGGCAATAGAAAGAAGAGAAAAACAAATACAATAATATTGATTCTTCATCTTTGAGTTTATCAGTGTTCTAAAAAGTGACTATTTAGAAACACTACATGTAGCAAAAATTTTGGTGCACCACCCAGATCTCTCCCTGAAGATTCAGGAATTCATTTTCTCGGTTTTCATAACTGAGTCACTCCCCCTGATTGCTTTATCTAAGAGTAAAGTACTTCCTTAGGGGAAGTCAGCTTCCAACAATGGGTCAATGCAGGGGTACAAACACCAAAGCTCTTACCTTGTACTCCCAAGTACTCCCAAGAGTACTTCCTAATAAGTCACCTGCATGACCATGCCCTTTCCAACAGTAAATATAACATGAAAATTGTAGGTCTTGGGTTCCTAGTGGGTAGTGGAGTGCCTGGTTAGAAGACATACGGGGCCCACACATTTAGAACTATTCTTTAAAATATGAGTTCTGCTAGATACACAAAGTGATAAACTTGTGTCAGGCCAAAAGCAATCTATCATAATATGGAATGGCACATCTGGGATCAGACAGATACAGGGCCAAAAACACAAGTAAGATGTATAAGCAGATGATCCAGAGGCCATGACATCATTTCTCCTCAACTCAATTTATCAGCTAATGCTTATGGATGTGTGTGAGGAAGGGGGTTATACCTAATGACCAACTGAAGGTGAAGAAAACATGTTGAGTTGGTTCACAAAATTGTCAGTTCAGATGTGAGTACCATAGAAAATTTCTGCAACACTATAATGGCCTGAAGAGTAGCAGTGAGGAAAAGGCTTCCCCAATCCTAGAGCTTGGGAAAGTACACCTGGTCATTCACTTTGTGCAGAAAGAAAAGGGGCGCGAAGCAAGAAAATAGGGAAAGTCTTGGGAAGTGCCAGATGGTTAGGTTGATTTGTCAGTAATGTGAACAAAAAATAACTGGAAAATTGGGAACAAGAAATTGGGGGGGAAGAGGCAAGTAAATAGATCTATTTTACTGAACACGAAGTGTGAAAAATTTTGTACCATTAATAGCCTCTAGAAAGCATCAACCATCAAAGATTTATCAAACAGCCAAGTACATAATAATGGGTAGTGATATTAGGCAAATGTTGTCATGATCCATCTCAATGCCAAGACAATGGCCCATGGTAGAAATGAAGTCTGTGAAGAGATTTGATAGCATAAGTTCTCACTCACCACTGCCAATGCAATTACTGATGTCACCAAACGATTAAAATCCTCACAATGTAGACTTACAACTGGAGCATCACTTCAGAAGACCAACTAGCCAGTTGGCTACAGGTGGTCATTGAACCCATCTGTCCTGCAAGGGACAACAATAATCTTGACGAAGATCAACCAATATTCTGAATGTGAATTCTTTCCACAGGGCCTCAACCAACACCACCTTCCGAAGGCTTACAGAGTGTTTGATTCATCCTCATAGAATCCTGCATCATATTTCACTTGACAGAGTGATCTGCTTTAGAACAAATGAGGCTCAGCAGTGGGTACGTAACCATGGGATCTATTAGTCCTCTCACATACCGTACTGCTCAGAAGTGCCAGTTGACAATGTGATAAGCAGCCTTTTGAGCTGCAATCTTGGAGAGAAGACCCTGAGATGATGGAGAACATGCCCCAAGATGTAGTGTACACCCTAAATCAATGACAGTTACATGTGTTGTATTTTAACAGGTAGAATACGGTTCAAGAACCACAGGGAAAGTTTGTACTTCCCTTCCCTGTGACTCTAGGCTCTGTGGGTCTGGATATCTTGAATTTGAGAGCATGGTTCAACCAAAGGACACAGCCAGGATTCCATTAACAAAATATGATACATTCATACAATGAAATATTATTTGACATTAAAAAGAAGTACTGATGCTTTGGGGATGAGCACTGGGTGTTGTATGGAAACCAATTTGACAATAAATTTCATTTAAAAAAAAGGTACTGATGCATGTTAAAACATAGATAAACCTTGAAAACATTATGCCAAGTACAAGAAACCAGTCACCAAAGAGGGCATATCATATGATTCTTATATAGGAAATTTCCCGAATGCTTGCTCTGATCTTTTCATGCATGGTATGTATCATAATTATAAATAAACATTTGCTTAACAACTGTGTTACATACTGGACTCCAAGTTCTATGAGGGTAGGTACTACATCTACCTTATTTACTCTTGTAATCTCTAATTTTTTAAACAGTACCTAGTACACAGAGGGAATAAAATGAGTATATACTAAATAAAATATATTTTTTTAAAAAACCTATACATTGGTATATATAGCTTGTACCTGACAGAAAACTTTTCAGTCACTGAGTCATTTCTATTTTTACTAAGATACCACTTTTTTTGTCATAATGTTACTATCAGAATTATGGATATCTATGTACAGGTTATAAAGAATATCTAGGTTATGGAAATTATGGCTTAAGACTATAAAGTTTAATTAAAACTGTCTTCAGTCAAGTTGAAAATTTTGCATAATATAGTTTTTAGAGTCCTCACATCAATGCTATATGTTGATGTGTTTTGTAGCATTGTAAATCAAATGCTCTGTGAAATGTCTGATAAAAATGTATTGCCAGGAAAGATGAGATTAGAGTCACATTTTCAGGGATACAACAAGCTTTACTTTTTTTGCATCAGGAGAAAAATCATATCTATTCACATGCATATGTACAAATACATATCCACACACATAAACTGTACTGTAAACATTTAAATCTAGCATAGTTCATCTAAGGAAATAATTGCTTCCCTAACACATCTAATCAACAGAATCTTGCAGTAAGATTATAGAAGTGAAAATGCCAAGGTCTACTATCTGGATATTATATTCATTAAGTAAAGGAATAAAAGGAAATAAATCAAGGAATCTGATTTTTTGAAGCTTCTTGATTTCTATAAATTCCTTGATCATTTCATTATTTACTGAATTTATCTTTCTGAGAATAGACTAGGCATCTATATGTTTACAAAACTTCTCCTGTGATCTTGAATCTCAGACAATTTTTTATCTATTGACCTAAAGTAACTTTTCCATTATTACCAACAATGTCTGTCTCTTTTAATTAATTTATTCAGCAATTATTTACTTTGTATATGCATTTGTCAGTTCAAGTACAAAGAACAGCATCCTTTCTAGCTCTTTGGGGAATATAAAGCAAGCTGCCTCAAAGAATAGAACCATAATTTCAATATATTTAAAGAAAGAATATGTCAGCCAGAAGGTGAATTTATCAATCATTAAGCAGTATATATGAGAGAGAGAGAGAGACAGAGAGAGAGAGAGAATCATAGAGGTAGACTTTCCCTAGACCTTTCTAAATAACTATTGAGGAAAGAGCACCTTAGCCAGTGGTCAGACATGTTTGGTACCCACTGTTTGGGTGAACTCATGGTCAGAGAGATGCAGGCTATTTTACCTGGGTGTCTTTACAGATAAATTCATCTCCTTGATATATTTACTATCCAATATCTAGATTCTGATTCTGATTTGAATACTCATGGAAATCCAGTTATTATAGAGAGAACACTGAGCTTCTCATAGTGAACTTCAGATTCTCTCTCATGGGATTTTAAATTATTACAAAATCAGAAACTGATATTGAGCGGGTTTCTTTATTCACTCATAAATATTTTAAGAACCTTCTAGAATGCTGTAAATTATGATAGATGGTAAGAAGAAAATAAGCAAGACAGCCATTATCCCCATCCTCCTTGAGCTTACATTCTAGTGAGGAACATAGACAATTAGGAAACCACTTGCAAT
Organism: Prionailurus viverrinus; assembly: GCF_022837055.1. Lineage (NCBI taxonomy): Eukaryota > Metazoa > Chordata > Mammalia > Carnivora > Felidae > Prionailurus > Prionailurus viverrinus. Next base: position 116,606,284 of record NC_062569.1, read on the forward strand.
AATGTGCAATGAGTGCTAGAAGAACAAGGGTCAGGATCTTACAGTGAATGTATATCAGGGACATGTCAACTACTTACATATTTAAAATGGGGATCAGGGAATACTTCTTGGAAGACATTTCCTTAAGCTGAGCTAAAAAGATAGCTAGCCAGGTGAGGGGGGGACAAGTATGTGGAATATACTCATCGAGTGGGTGGAATAAAATGGGCAAAGACCCTGTGTTGAGAAAGAGGACATTTTCAAGAAATTGAAGGAAATCCGTGTTCTGAAGTAGAGAGTACCAAGGTGGTAGGGATCTGTGAAGGAAAAGGTGAGGGAGGGAGGAAGAAGCCAAATCATTCTGGTCTACGAAAAACCAAGTTAAGAAACATACACATTATCCTGATTATAGTGTGAATATATCAAAGGTTTTTTAGCAGGAGAGTTATATGATCAAAATTTAATGTCAAATTTGTCCTCCAGATAATATTCTGTGCAGAGAAAGACTCGGGGACACAAGTTTGCAAGGTATGGCAATATCAAGAAATGGTATGTTCAGGGACTCATAATCAATAGGACTTGACCAACTGAATGTAAAAGGTACTTATTAACTTGGATGTTTCCATCTATGGGTGATGATACATCTTATTTTAAAAGTATAAATCATCATTCTGGTTTTATATAGTAATCTTGTGAACTTGGTAAATGTGGGTATGTCCCTGGTAGCTGAATGACATATTGACTTTTGGTATATTGACATAGTAAAATTTCTTAGCCTAGAAGCTTAACTTCTGGTCTAATAAATTCATCAAGGGAATTAACGGGCCTGTTAAACCCCTTAGAAAGAGCTTGCTGACCTTGTCCCAGGAAGATATCCACATATATATTTCTCCATGTAATTATCAGGATAATAGTTTAAGTTAAAGAAAATATACCATGATAAAAATGGTTAAAGCTAAATGAATAAAGAGTATCTAGTGACTATAGAAAAAAAAAAAGGCAAAATAGTTTATGGAGAGAATACATACATTTCTTTATAAAAGAAACTTAATTTTAGTCTTGCATTTTCTCTATTTATTTATGGTAGAATAAAATATAAAGGTAGATCTTGGAGCTCAAAGCTTCTGGATAAATTATTGCTCCTTGCAGAGATTTACAAGAATTTCAGGTGATATAATACTACATAGAGACCTTTCTTTTAAGTAGAGGAGAACTACGGGCTGTTAAAGTTTATTGAATGATTTTCACTAGTAAATGAATAAAAGAAACTTTCATAGAGAAAGATCTCACCAAAGAACTTTAGCCAACACAAGCCCCTAAAATTTCATTTTCAACACAGGAACCTCATGCAGTCTGGTTCTCTCCGAAGCCATATTCTCCTCCTTATTACTTTCAAGGATAGGACTGCTCTCATTGCTCCAGCCCCTTAGCATCTTAATCTTTAACTCTTCCTTCCAATAGCTTTTGTCTCTTCTAATTAAGCATAAAACTCTAGGCAAGTCAAAATCAAATTCTCACTGAAGGAAGCTTTACATTGCTGAATCCAGAAAGCAAAGTTTTTGATACAAAATAAGAGACGCTTCCACAAGATATATGATGGAAGGCTTGACATACTTCAGTTTCTCCCATAACCAGAACCAACATTCTCAAGAGGAAGGTTAAAATGCTGTCACGATTACATTTCAGAAGATAGAATGTTGACTCACCCTAGGTATACATGGGCAGCAAAATTCTCCTTTATGGGAAAACAAAACAAAACAAAACAAAAAACAAAAGCTGTACCATCTTGGCTAAAAAGAAAACAAAAACAGAGACACTGAACTGTCACATGTATAAAAGGCTCAGTTTGATTTTCACAACAGAACACCAAATTTCCAAATAGTCAGAAGCAGTAATTTTACCAAAGGGATTTTTGACATCCAATATATATGTCATTTTCTTTTGCTCTCTTTTAGCTGTAACATATTTGACCTTGAAGATGCATTTGATCAAAAAACATAATTCCCCTTTGATGAGAATGTCTTTCTGAAATGTACCCCGTCTGAGCAGCGTAATGTGCCCCCTTCACAGGGAGCAGCTCTGATTCTGTCTAGTAGGAAAGACAAAACTGTGTTTCTGTTACTGACCAAGCCTGGGGAAAACTGTGTCTTTCAAAGACAAAGGCAATATCAGGGCAATGAAACTTTTGGCAGCCATTATGAGCTTCAAGCTGTGTCTTGTATTCAGCTGCTGAATAGACACTACACTAAAGCATTACAGAGATTTGTTGGTGACAGCTGCCACCTCGTCTATCAGCCATTACAGGAACAGTATTGGAGCGTTCATTTAGTTTCCCAGATGAAGGTTTAAATCCTTGTTATTTCTGATTTACCCTAAAGAAGTTAATATTTTGGCAACGTTACATAATAACGCTGAAAAAAAAAAAGTCCCACATAGAGACCAACTTATTTTGTTTTTCCTAATGAGTCAAGTCTAAATAGTGATGGGCATTTCTGGTGATCCAAGTTCTTTCTGTGACATTGCACATGCATTTTAACAATTATAGCTTTACTTGGAAAGAGAGATTGCAAGCTATTAGTATTTGCCTCTGCCTCTGATATGCATGCTGAGGAAAGAACAAAAACTAAGGGGAGTCAAGATTTTTGAAAAACAAAGGAAGAGGTTAAAATTCAGGAAGTAGTTCAAGGTTGAGTTCTATCACATATTAGAACCTAAAAGAATCAACTTTTAGTTATCAATTATGTATCTTAATATTGCATTTGTGTGTAATTTATATATATATACATAAACCTTATTTTGTTCTGATTTATATGTGTATATATATACCTCATTTCTGATTTGCTGTTCATTTAATGCTTGATTGCATATAACAATAGCATATGGAGGTATTTCAATTGTGAAAAGGGAAATTAGTTCAGTAAATCACTAAGAAGTTTAAATTCTTCCATCCACCATATCAATACAGCTCCAATGCCAGCCACTGCTTTGTGAAATGTCTTTTCAGAAGAGAGGATTGAGGGCGCCTGGATGGCTCAGTCAGCTGAGCGACCAACTCTTGATTTCGGCTTAGCTCATGATCTCAGGGTTCGAATTTGAGCCCCATGTTAGGCTGTGAACTGCCAGCGAGAGCCTGACTGAGATGCTCAATTTTTCTCTCTGCCCCTCCCCTACTCACTCTCTCTCTCTCTCTCTCAAAATAAACAAACAAAACTTCTGTTTTTATAGTTGTTTTTTAAACAGCTTTTCCACAGAGAGCAGCTTTTCTCCAGGAAACAAATACAGAGAAAGGATTTTGTTCTACAGAGAAAAAGTTAAAAACAATAGTAACTGGAAGAGTCCTTCGAAATCAAGCTTAATCTCCACAGATATGTTTCCACATGCACCCAAAATTAATCTTGGTCTCTCAGTTGTCCAACAAAGTGTCATTTATTCATTTGTTCACCGCTTCAAAAATTCATCCAAGTCTTGTACATATTTTCTACACAAGCAACCATGCTATCTGCAAACAAGGACAGTTTTATATGTTCCTTCCCAGTGTGAATACCTGTTACTTCCTTTTCTTGTCTTATTGTATTAGCTAGGACTTTCAATACAAAATTGAAAAGTAGTGGTGAGAAAGGACATCCTTGCCTCGTGCCTGGTCCTAGTGGGAATTGCTCTGTTTATTTATATAGTTAGTTTGCTTCATAGTTTTAGTTTACTCCCCAAAAATTATCTCTTCTCTGCACTCTTTCAGTTAAGAAATATGAGAAGTTGGCTCTAAATTGTGGCAGGTTACAAAATAACCACTATAGTATAAAAAAAAAAAATGTTTAAAAAATCAACCAGCAATTGGAAATAGCCATTTTTAATATTTTGAATACATTTAAAATTATTAAAATATCTGCTAAGCAGGTCAGAAATAGGTGACTAAAAATGTCTTAAGTGGGTTAAAAACTCTCCAAAATTCCAAATCCCTTTCTTTACTTCAAACTTTTTTAATGATTTGGATTTATTACTTAAAGTTAAATATTAATTCATCATAGAAACTTGAAACAAATAGGAGAAGCCAGCAAAAACACAAAATGTCACCTACTAACCAAAAGACTCTTCCTCTGTCATAACCTTATTTTGTTCTGATTTACAATTTTCTGTAGGCATATGATGCAGGTTTTTTTCAAAGGCACATTGCTTTGTAACCAAAAATTGTAGTCAACCAATTCACTATTATTAAGTACTCAAGTTCTCTACAATTTTTCTCTTTGCAGATATTTCCTGCGTTCAGATTTTGCAATTATATGCAGTGGCAAACAAAAATAATTGGCTTGGAGAACACTTTCAGAAAGACAAAAATGCTCTCAAGTCATACAGAGAACTTAAAAAACAGGCCCGTATCACACTATTAGGCATAATGCTTACATCACTTAAAAAAAAAAAATTTATGAAGATCTTTATTTTTTTTTAATTTTTTTAACATTTATTTATTTTTGAGACAGAGAAAGAGCATGAACGGGGGAGGGTCAGAGAGAGAGGGAGACACAGAATCTGAAACAGGCTCCAGGCTCTGAGCAGTCAGCACAGAGCCCGACGCGGGGCTTGAACCCACGGACAGTGAGATCATGACCTGAGCCGAAGTCAGACGCTTAACCGACTGAGCCACCCAGGTGCCCCTGAAGGTCTTTATTTTTAACCAAATTTCAGTTTCAGTAAAATTATGTGATCAATCACCTTGTTTTCACCAGCTGATTGACTACGTTCCTTTGGGCCACATTACTTGAAACTTAGTGCATTGAGTATGGACACAGTAAAACTAGATTCACATTTGAAAAGGTTTACTCTGTCAACCATTTGGAAAACTTATTAGAGGGGAATGAAATGACTCAGTCTAGAATACAAATGTTGATGCTGTTGTACTAATCAAAGAGAAAATGAAGACCTGAATTTAAATTCTCAGAAGACACATGAAAGAAAAGCAAAAGCCGATGACACACTGAAAATATTAGATTTGTAGGGTAAGAAAGAGGGAGTAGATAAAGACAATGTTTGAGTTGCTATAATGGGCAATTACGTGAATTTTTGTGCTGTTAACTGTGGAAGTAATTTCAGGGGAACTATGATGAGTTCAAGTACAGAAATTGAATTTGAATTGTTTATCAGGCATCCCAAGAGCATTCTGATAGATGGCTTGATTTATGGATCTAAGCCCTGAAAAAAGATCAGGGCTAGAGATCCTTCTTCTAGAATCAAGAGCACGAAAGTGAGAAATAAACGGACAAGCAGATAAAATGACCCAAGTACAGCATAGAGTGCATAAGAGAAAATGAATAGTGGAAACCTTAAGATCAAATAATTTAAAGAGTTAAATATAAAAGCCCATGAAAGAGTTTGTCAAGAAACAGCAAAAGGTATATGCTAAAATTTAGGGTAAAATACTTGTCACTGTGGTTAAGAGAGAGAAGTTTAATAGTGAACATATAATAATTCTGCTATATATACACAGAGCTCAAGTAGAAAATGTATTACAAAGGGACCTCCTTTACCATGGCCCCTCATGACTCCATGTAAAGGAACTGCCTTTTTTTTTTTTTTTTAAGAGAATGATAGCATGAGCAGGGGAGGGGCGGGGTCAGAGAAAGGTGGGGACAGAGGATCCAAATTTAGGAAGTATAGGCTCTGCACTGGAACTAAGGAACCCTGGGATCATGCCCTGAGCCTGGTGCTCAACCTACTGAGCCACCCAGGAGCCGCTGGAACTGCTCTTAAAGTAACTTCCCTGGCTCCTCTTTCCCCAGAGAAAAGCGACTGATGAGAACAGTGAGCTGGAAGAAGGATCCCGCAGCTACCATGCTGTCCCTTCAGTTCCTTGCCATGGCAAACGGGGCTTGACCTTGTGTAGGAGGCTTACAGCCTAGGATACGTTTGATTCATGGAAGTTCAGAAAGCCTATTTCACTGCACATAGAACCCATGTCCTTCAACTTAGGTGTTAACAATGCTGACATTCTAATCTCCCATTCCACTGACCCATGTCCATTTCTCAACTGTTTCAGAACTCAGGCATGAAAGAGAACGCTGTTACGTATTGACTACTTCAAACACCAGTAATAAGGATTGAATAGTGTTCGTCCACCTAACATAGGCAGGATGTGGTTACAAATAACTGTGTGATCATAATTAGAGCAGTTTTATTGGAAGTGCGACTGTAATGTGTTGGACCATAAATGTGGTACGAGCGGTGATCAGAAGGACGGATTATTTTTACAAGAGTGCTGGCTTTTGAAAGGAAAGAAACCGTGTGCTCACTGAAGGCTTGATGGTGAGGGAGTTCTGTGGCTAGCCTATTGTTACTGCTTTTTAATATGAACGGAGCACAATATGTTTAAAGTGTTAGGGTAAAACTAGCTGAAGGTGCAGGAGAGAGCATGTCCTCGATGAAGTATAGTCCTTGAGAGAGAGGGCATAAATTTCAGAGCACAGGTGGGCAGGCAGCCTCTGACTGAAATAAGAGGGAGGCAGGGAAGGGCAGGTTTACATAAACAAAGCACTAGCAATGCAAAGCCCAGTAACATGATCTTTGTTTTCCAGGAGCTCGTTTTTTTTAGGGGCTGGGTGAAACAAACTGAATCGAGAGCGAAGCCTAATACAAGGTGTAAGATGAGATTTGAAAATCCAACTCTTCTCCTATAAAGTGACTCTCCTCCAATCTCAGAGTGCTCATTTATTTTCCCATAGGAAACAAATAAAACTGGAGAATGAGTGTTTGATGCCGTCCCTGCATGAAGACAGTTTAATACTTAAGAAGAGTGCTATCACTCAAATCATTGTGTTAATTTATGCCAGGCTTTTAAGGCTTTATCAATATCTTGGCCTAATATCCTGAATAAATACTTGAGAAGCAGCCTGTTGCTGTTGAAGAGTGTGTTTATTTAGCTTTGGGAACTTCTGGGATCGGACGGTTTAACATTTTTGTGAGATTTCTGTCCAAGGTATGTAAGATATGAGAATTTATTTGGAAAATGTTCTGAATCTAGAGTATTTTCAAAAAAAAAATCTACAATGTATATAATCAAGACATTTCTCTGCCAAAGCCTGAGTCAGCACATGAGTGTGCACAAGACAGTGATTTAGGGAAGGGAATAAAACAAAATAAAACACTAACCTTGAATATAAGACTGGTTTGAGTCCAGCTTTCCTCTCCCTAGTTTGATCTCTGGCAGGTTGCTCAATTTTTTCTTTTAGTTCCTTTACTTATAAATTGGGGAGAGAAGGGAGAGAGAAGAGCAGTCTTTATTGACCACTAACTTTGTTTACTGTGCTCTGCTGGGAGATTTATTTACTAGGGAGCAGGAATGTAGTGGTGACAGATACGGAGTCTGGAGCCAGGCTTCCTAAGTTTGAAGTTTGGTTCCCCCACTGAATCGCCACGTGACCTGAGTTAGCTTCGTAAATTCTTTATGCCAATGTTGAGTCACCTCTAAATGTCAGTGACAACAAAGGTTGACGACTCATTGTGACTACTGAGTTAATATACGGAAGCACTTCAAACTGTGTCTAGAACATGATAAGAACATAAATATGAACTGTTTTATAATTTACCTTACATGGTATTTGCAACGATCAAATGGAGTTACAGAAAAAAAGCACTGTTCACCACAGTGCCTGGCACCTAATAAATTCATGATAAATGGCACCTATAATTAGGTTTTCTAATAAGATTTGGTTGACAACCTTGTCATTGGGTGGTACGTATCCCCATTTTCAAGATAAAGCGACTAGAACAATAAAATTCTAAGAACCTTTGAAACAGTGGGAAGTAAAATCCAGAATCAAGTCCTTTTCTAAATATTTTTAAAAGTCTACGTTCTTTCCATTAATTTATTGTATATGAATGAGTCAAAATTTAATAATGCCTCTTTCACAGTGTTGTTGTAAGGATTAAAGGTGCCAATGTTTATAAAACGAACTATAGACACGGAATTAATTTAAGGTATCATTACAGTCCATGGGGAAGTCTGTATTCTTGAATCCTACCTGCCATCATATTCCAAGAGAATACGTACTCCAGCTGTTGACCACAGTTTAGGATATCATAACATCGAGTATCTCAAGGACTCTCCTAATTTGTTAGAGAATTCAGAGGAAGAACAGATAAAGTGAGACATCTGAATCTACTTTATGGACAGCTGCCTAGGCACCAGAATTGATATAGAACATGAATATTATAGCTTCTCTGTGAGGCAAACAAATGAGTATCATTATTTTTTTTACCCAAACCCAAACCAACCACACACGTTCTTTAAATAAATGACAATGTACTAGTGTGTGTGTGAAAAAAAGAGATTTATGCAAAGATGCAGTAAGTATATGACAGATAAATCAGTGAAAATGACACGATAGGGAAAATCAATACTAAAATCTACAGCAATAAAAAGGAGTAAGTCATGTGAAAGAATGCATTTCTACATCCATCGAAGTAAAATTAATTGTAAATGTGCCTAATTCATTCAAGTTAGAAGACATTCATTTTAGCGAGCTTATACTATGAGCCTGGAAAAATTTGTTAGTTTTTAATTTCAATGCACATTTCATTTTCTATAAATATTATGATGAACATATCTATGTAATTAACAATAGCCAAGAAAAGCGATGCCTAATAAACCTAGTATCAAGAATTATTGAATGCAAATTAACTACACAATTCATAAGTGGTGTAATTAGTTTTTAATTAATAATCCACTTGACCTTTTAGGAAGTAGATGATATTTCTTTATTGCCGAATCACACTAGAGACAAGCAGGAGCTATCCTTCAATATTTGCATCAGGTGGTAAATAGCCTGAATGATTAGTCGTCACATTTAGTTTGCTTAAAAAGTAAATATTTTTCCCTGCCAGCATTATTATAGGAACTTGAAATTTATCTAAAAAGAATTAACTAATGTTCGATATTTAAAAAACGCTAAACCATTTTTAGAATTATGGGATCATGAGATCCAAATGCTGAAGAGTAGTTATTCTGAAAAAATAAGAACATCTCAATTGATTAACAAATTCAGAGTTTATCATTATTTCAGAAAGGAAACACATATAACCCAAAATAGTCAGATCCTCAGCATCAGGATGGGGTTTCTTAATAATAGGGTTGTGGATTTCCTCTGAAATACAGTGTGAAGCTTACTCAGCTTCATTTTTTTTAATATTTAAAGGATTCTATTTATTACCTATGTCTTAGAATCCATAATTATTTTTAATAATCTGTTCTCTTATAAACCATGTACAAGCTGAAAGGCACCTGGGTGGCTCAGTTGGCTAAGCGTCCGACTTCAGCTCAGGTCACGATCTCGCAGTTTGTGGGTTTGAGCCCCGCATCGGGCTCTGTGCTGACAGCTCAGAGCCTGGATGGAGCCTGTTTCAGATTCTGTGTCTCCCTCTCTCTCTGACCCTCCCCATTCATGCTCTATCTCTCTCTGTCTCAAAAATAAATAAACGTTAAAAAAAAAACTATCTAGAACACTTTTGCAATTCTTTCTGTCTATCCATCTATCATCTATCTATCTATCTATCTATCATCTATCCATCCATCATCTATCTTTATTAACTTATTGTAGAATGGATTTAAATATTTTTCTTGCTTCTCTCACTATCTGAAGCGGGATCTATTCCCAGATTCTTGCATTACATCAGTCAACAACTCTTTCAGATAATAAATGTCATTGTAGATACATATATTTGCTGCAGTTCCTTCCACAACAAAAAAGAATACTAATGTGTAAAATTAGACTAGAGTTTTTAGATATTTGAGTTTAATGATAAAACACTAACTCTTCTAACATTGAATCTTGTGAAAAATGTTACACTACTCAGAAAAAACAAATTTTTCAGGAGGTTGAAGTATGCAATGTGAAAAACCTGATTTTTTTTTTGGCTTTTTATTATCAATAGAAATAGTTGTTTGCAGTGTATCCTCTGCCAATTTATTTTCCACAACCTCCGAAGATTCTCCTTATCTTACTTTAGATATTTTGTGAAATATTATGCATTCTGTGGCCTGAGCTAAAATAGCCATGCTATCCATGTTTTCTAGAAGTTAAAATTTTTCAATTACTCTTTCTGGTTAAAGACTTACATAATATTTTGTATAACTTAAAAATAACTAGTTTGTTACATTAAAATGACCAGAGTATTTAGGAAATGTTTCTCTATTTCATTAATCCGCATGGAATAATAATAAACTGTAAAGAAAAATATGCTGAGTTGGCATTCCCACTTTTAATTCAGACCTTCACAATGAACAAGCTATGACCTCCTGAAAAAAGTACAAACAAAATAGTTTCCTCAGTAGTTGGGGTAGGAATTCATCAATTTGGAAAAATTGTTTAACCAACCCTAAAGGTAACAATTTCGATCCAAGAAAAGCAAGGATGTTAGTTACAAAGGCTTCAGAGAAGGCCAAACTACCCTGTTTAAGATAAAGAGAGAAAATGTCTTTATTGTTGCAAAGAGGTTGGATGGAGCAAGATGAAAGATCGTAACAGTGAAAAGAAAAGACAAAGTGAGATGATCCGGGGGTAAAAAGAAATGCCTGAAGTGCTGCTATGGACCAAATGTTTGTATACTCCCAAAGTCACATACCAAAGTCTTATTTGGAGGTGACGGCTTTGAAAGTGATTGGGTTACGAAGGTAGAACCGTCATGAATGGAATTCGAGCTCTTGTGACAGAGATCCCAGGGGCTCCCTTCCTCCTGTGAGGACACAGCAAGAAGATGGTAGTTTGTGGATCAAGAAATGGGCTCTCACCAGACACTGAATCCACTCCCACCTTGATTTTGAGTTTCCCAGCCTCCGGAACTGTGAGAAATACATTTCTGTTGTTTATGAGGCACTCAGTTTATGATATTCTGTGATAGCCACCGAAATTCAAACATCCACTCATAGGTGAATGGATAAACAATATGTTGAGTATGCATGTAATGGAAAAGTATTCAGATTTTAAAAGGACCAAATTTCTGACACATTATGTGTGCTACCACATTGAAGACGTTATACTAAATGAAACAGACCAGGTACAAAAGGACAAATACTGTAGACTTCCTAGAATTCCTAGAATAGTCAAATTCATAGAGTAGAATAGTGGTGGCCAGGGACTGGAGGGAGCGGAAAAGGGGGAGTTAATTTTATTGTTTAATGGGTACAAATTGCAGTTTAAGAAAATGAAAAGTTCTGGAGCTGGATGGTGGTGATAGTTGCACAGGATTATGAATGTGCTCAGTGCCACTTAAAAATGATTAAAATGGTAAACTTTATATAATGTATATTTTACCACAATAAAAAAAATATTTTTTAAAGCCAATAATGGAGGGGATGTGAAAGAGCTTTTCAAGAATAAGGATGCCTACAGTTCCATCTGAAGTTCCTTGTGATACAAACCCCACTGTTTTCTACCACTGAAATCTTTAAGAAAGCATATTGTGTTCATGTTGTAAAATTTTAAGAGGCTAATGGTGATCAACGTGGTTCAACATATACAAAATGAGAAACTCAAGGAGGCAGAGGAGACTATGAATATGTAAGTCCCCTGAGAACTTGTGTCAATCTTAGGGAGAATTTTGGGCTTCTATAAGTCATGCTATTAACAGACATAAGGTAATTTTTATCCCCAAGATACAGAGGAGGACCCCAGCGGACACATGCATGACCTTCCCAAAGAAAGGTAAAAGAAAACATTGTGGCTAACCTCCGTGAAGTAAGAGGTGCCTAAAAAAGTGTTTTCTGCCCAATGGGTAGATATTTGAGGAAACATTTCTTTCTCTAAGAGGATGCATCAAATTAAAAAAATAGTTAACAAACGCTATATGCTTCAAAACTACCTTGCACTCTGCCTCCCCGAACATACTCCAAAGATAAGTTATACTTATATATAATGAAAATAGTGCTTGAAATATTACTTATTTACTCTTAAGACTTCTAAGTTTGCTTTGGAATATCACTTTTATTAAAAATAAACATGATGCATCGTGATCTATGCAGGGTGTTAGCTCTTCAGTATCAGCAATTCTGACAGGCAGCAGAGTAGAGGACTTACAGGAAGCAAGGTGTGACTTTAGACAAAACTAGACTAATATTGGGTGGTCTTAGGAAAACTGTTTATATCTTTTTGCCTGAAAGATTGCTAAAACACCATCACTCCTGCACGCCGTCCCCTCCCTCTGGACTCTGGTAAGTCAGGACTTTGCCCTTCCTGGAAGAGGCATTGTGCCTTCTCCCTCCGCGAGATGACGGAGTGCTGGGATGGGGAACGTGACATCAGGAAGCCTTGTCACCTGCTGCACATGATGATCTGGGTCTTCCCGAAGGGAAACTGTCTGGCCATCCTCACCTACCATGACGTGGGGTTCAATCACAAGCTGTGCTCCAACACCTTCTTCAACTTTGAGGACACGCAGGCGACCACCAAGCACTTTGCGGTGTGTGACACGGATGCCCCTGGGCAGCGGGTGGGGGCATCGCAGTTTCGCCAGGAGTACCAGCTCCCCTCCATGGAGCAGCTGGCTGCCATGCTCCCCAGCATGGTGTAGCAAGTCCGTGACTGGCATTGCAGTGAGATCCAGAGCCTACATGCTGGCCAAGTTTGCACTCTCCTTCCCCTACCTGGTCAAAGGGCTGGTACTGATGAACACTGACCCCGACGACAACAGCTGTCCAGCCTGACCGGCACTTTACCTGCCACGTGCTATCCCACCTTTCAAGCCGGGAGGAGCTGGTGAACAACACAGTGCTGGTGCAGAGCTACCGGCAACAGTTCGGGAAGTGTGGTGAGCCATGCCAACCTGCAGCTCTTCTGGAACATGTGCAACGCCCGAAGAGACCTGGACTTCAACGGACCTAGAACAGGACGCAGTGCTAAGACCCTCTGCTGTCTGAAGATGCTGGTGGTTGGGGATAATGAGCCTGCTGAGGATGGGATGGTGGAGTCCAGCTGCAAACTGGATTCAACCACCAAGACCTTCCTGAAGGGGGCAGATTCCAGAGGGCTCCCCCCCTCCCCCCCGTCACACACCCAGGGAAGCTGAGTGAGGCCTTCAAATACTTCCTGCCAGGCGTGGGCTCCATGCCCTTGGCCAGCAGGACCAGGCTCGCCTGCTCTTGTACTGTGTCTCTCACCAGTGCCAGCTCAGCGGAAGGCAGCCACTCACCCACAGGCCTGCACCCACTCAGGCTGGGCCTGCTCAGTCACAGCATGGAGTTATCTGTGGAAGGCCTTGGCCCAGCAAAGATGCCCGCCTGCCCCTGCCTTCATCAACATCCCACTGCATCCTCATGCCAGCTTGTTTTGCCTTTAGTATATTTTTGTGAGGCCGAGGGGAGAAAACAGGTTTACTTCTCCTTTGATAAAGAGCTGAGGGGATTCATCCTAGATGCTGTAGCAGAACAGTCCCCAGATGGTTTCAGAGGCTCACTCCTCCCCAAATTATTCACCTTGTTAACTCGGCTGAGTTAGACCCCCACAGTCAGGGCCGGGGGCAGGGAGGAAGGGGATTTGCTGATGAAAGAGTTCCAGTCCTTCTCTGGGCAGGATCCAGGGTAATAGCCTGGATTGAAGAAGACACGGCTGACCCCCTTGGGCAGGCAGGTTTGAAGATGGGTTGGCGTTTTGAGGTGGTGTGCTGGGACAGCAGAAGCATGGGGTCCGGCTCAGGCACAGGGGTGACAACCAGGAAACAGCAGTAGGAAGCACTAAGGGGCAGGGGCCCTGGAGATCCACAAGCCCCCTTTTTCCGCATCTCCTCCACCAAGCATGTCCATTTCTATCTTGTAGCACATGTGATAATCATCTGAACAGCGTCTCCTACAGACACTCCGAGGAGGCAGCAGTTTTCCTGGTGTTCTCTCGGCTGTCATGGTGATATAGGGTCAGGCAGACAGGGGCTGAATAGGATTTCTCTGACCAAGGAAGACAGAACACAGGAGGACCTTAAGGGCAGGAACCCCAGAGACTGTCTCTTCCAGCCCATATACTCCACCACCTCCTGGCCCTGTCCCATGTCTGAGCCAAGGCCCTGAGGTAGAAAGTTTTCCTGATCCTCTATCTCCATAGGAGCCTGACTTGGGGGCTGAGATTAAATGCTAGGACAGCCCATGAGGGTTGGACACACCTGTGAGAACTTCATTGTGTCTCCCTTTGGGAGCCAGTATGTGGCTTGAGGCAGCAGTAGCTGAGAGTCCCAGTTTTGGACCCCAGGTTCCCTGGAGGACAGTCCGATCAGCAGCAGTGTGTCCAAGGCCATCAGATACATGGTGAGAGTTGCTAGAGAGAGTTCTGGACAAGCTATGACAACATTTTACATGGGCATCACTAAGAAAGAAGAGAATTTTATTTGGAGATAATATGATCCAAGGTAATGAGACTTCTACAGGCCCACATCTATATCTCAGGACCATTGGAGTGGCTTGGGCTGCAGCTTCTTGGATCCTGGGATGGGAAGTGAAGGTTCCTGAAGTGAACAAGGGCCAGGCAGAGAAGAAAGGCTCTCTACGTATTTGGTCTCCTCCTTTTACCAGAAGCCCAGGACTAGGCCATATACTTCCTACCCAGCCACACTATGGGGAAGAATCTCCTGGCCCAAAAACCAGAGCCATTTGTCTTAGAGCCTAAGTCAATGGCCACAAACTGTAAAACAAGTAAAGGAAGGGAGAGAACAATGAAAACTCCTGGTTGGTGTAGGAAGCAGCTGTGTATGGGGTGCTCTGAGGCTGAGAGGACACTTGCAGCCACATTTCCTCTGCAAATATCACCCCCTTCTAGAATCTTCACCCATTACTAGGCTGGTCCAGAGCCTGGCAGAGTATTAGTCTGTTTCCAGTTCTATTCATTCACGTGCTTCCTTTGAATATTCAATGTGACTGTTGAAAAGTTGGTAGAATTAGTCCCTCTTCCTATAGACAGTGCTGCAAATCTTGATTTATCCCCTCTGTGTTCTTTCAGATGAGATATCTGTGAATATCTATACATTATTTATATATAAATATATAAATATATATAAATATATAAACATATTATAAATATATATATATATACACACACACATATATATATATACATATAAATATATATAAATATCCTCCTGTGTGTGGTTTTCCATCAGAGATTGTTTCTCTGGTCAAAGTGAACTTTTAATGGGGTTTATTATCTTCCTCTCTGTACAAAGTGAAGAACCTAATTTTGTATATTCTAATGGCTGAATACATGAAACTCTGAGATGACAAAATGTAAAACAAATAAAAACCCTTGTCAAAGTAAAAAATTTAAAAAAATATATTGCTATTGCTAAATATATTTAATATGTAATACTTTTAAAATATTATAAACTTTTATAAAATTTATAAAATATTTAATATGTAACAATATATAAAAATATATGGCTATATTGCTAAAAGGGGTTTAAAAATACTGAGTCTCATATCTCATTCAGTTTCATGATAAATTATTATCATTGTTTATAATCTGTTACATATAATTTTAAAGAACTTTCCACAATTAGAGGATCAAAAAATACTTGTTGGCAATTTATCAATTGTATTAGCTTTCTATTGCTGCTCTAACAAATTACCACAAACTCAAAGCTTAAACCAACACAAATTTGCCATTTTCCAGTGTTGTAGGTTAGAAGTTCAATCCAGATCTCACTGGGCTAAAATGTTGGCAGAGCTATGTTCCTTTCTGGAGTATCCAGGGGAGAGAATTTTCCAGCTACCAGAGGGTGCCCACATTTCTTTGTTCATGGCTCCTTCCTCCATCTTCAAAGCAGAAATACTGCTTCAAACAGTAATTACTTCAAAACAGTAATACTACATCTGTCTGATCCTTCTTCCTTCATCATATCTCCCTCAGATGCTGAACTCAGCTGGGAAGTTTCCATCAATATTAAGGACCCATGTGATTAGACTGGACTCACGTCAACAATATGAGGTTACCTTCACATCTCAAGGTTCATACTTTCAATCACCTCTGCAAAGTCCTTTTTGCCATGAAAGGTGACATATTCACATGTTTTGGGGATTAGGGCATAGACATGTTTGAAGGACCATTTTTCTGCCTACCTCATTGATGTTAAAGACATAATGCTGAGATGCCTTGAAACTGTGTTTTCTTTCCATGAAGATCCCAACACAGTGCATGAGAGTTGTAAACTACCATTCTGTATATTGACTATATCCCATGTGATTCATCTATGGGAGGAAAAATGATGGTGGAATATAATCAATTGGTCAAGTAGGAAGCCAGCTACTTTAGGCATCTTTAATCAGAAAGGCACTGCAATTAGCTTCCCACTGGGCACAATCATAACTGATTCTCAGTATATTTCAGACTGACGACAATATCTATAATGTGTTCTTCATCTGATGCTTCTATCCATAAACCTCCATAAACCTTGCAAATACCAGCAGTCTCATTTTCCATAGCCTCCAAAATACTAATTTCACCATGCCAATGCTCATGTCAAAAACACCGAACATTCACAAACTTTCAACAAGACAAAGAGTTTTAGCCTTCAATTAGCTTTGCATCCACTAAACAGGAATGCATCCTTAGAAGCTGGAAAAAAAATGGGGCTCCTGGGTGGCTCAGTCAGTTGAGCGTCCAACTTCAGCTTAGGTCATGATCTCACAGTCTGTGAGTTCAAGCCCTGCGTCAGGCTCTGTGCTGGCAGCTCAGAGCCTGGAGCCTGCTTCGGATTCTGTGTCTCCCTCTCTCTCTGCCCCTCCCCCGCTCATGCTCTGTCTCTCTCTCTCTCTCTCTGTCAAAAATAAACAAACATTAAAAAAACAAATTAAAAAGAAGCTGGAAAAAAATAAATAATTTAATTCAACAATTAAAAAAATGATAAAGTTTCTCAGTGTATTCTTTTGCTAGGGCTGCTGTAACAAAATACCACAAACTGGGTGACTTGGAACAATAGAAATGTCTTATCTCACGGTTTCGGAGCCTCAAAGTCTGAGATCAAAGTGTCAGTAGGGTTGATTCCTTCTGGGGGCTATAAGAAAAAATCTGTTCTGTGCCTCACATCTAATTTCTGGTGGTTTTGGCATCAGTCTTTGGTTAGAAGCAAATTGGGGTATCACCCCAATCTCTGCCTTTATCTTCACTTAACATTCTCTCTCTTCTGCATGTCTGTCTCCAAATTTCCCTTTTTGGTGTCCTACAGGGATACCAGATAACCTCATGTTAACTTCCTTACTTCTGTAAAGATCTTATATCCAAATAAGATAACATTTTAAGATATTGGGAGTTAGGATTTGAACTTCTGAATTTGGGGAACACACAATTCAACTCATAACACTCAGTGTTAGGTATTGACTTGCATATATATATATATATATATAGATGCCTCTTGGCAACATTACTTTGTGTTTCACAGTGGCTCAGACATAGAAGTAAAATTTCATTCTGTGGATTGGCATCCCCACATGGCAAAATGGTCATACAAAACATGATTTAGGAAAAATAATAATATGAAGCCACAATAATTCAGGCCCAGAATTTTATTTTGTGCTATTAGTACTCAAGCACTTAAAAATTGCAAAATTCCTATTAAGAACGTTGTGCAGCGGGTCACTTCACTTGTGCCACTTAGAACTGATCAAAAGCTACTGCCTCCTGCCTGGTTCGCTGCAAATAAAATCTGAATACACAGTGCACGGTGTGGCTTAACTTATGATAGCAGTCAGCACCAACTAAATCATATTTTTCATGTCTCAGGCAATAAACAAAAGCACAAGTCAAATAGCAGTGAAACTAGAAAATACTACTATTTTAAGTTATTGACAGCAAAATTTCTTATCACTTCCCTGCCAAGGTTGAAGAACAAAGCCACTGACACACAAAGAAGTTCGAATATGTCTATCCATGAAGATGATAAGAATGCCTTAAGGTCAGATTCTTATCTAAAATAGTTGTTGTTGTTGTTGTTGTTGTTGTTGTTGTTGTTGTTGTTTTGTCTGCTAAGGAACAGTTAAGAAAAAAAAAACTAGTCTGCCACCCACTATATAAACCTCAAAACAGTCTTAAGTATCATTTAGATATTCATTTAGACATCCAAAGATCTATCACATGCCAGACTTTCTTCTATGTTACATATCTATGTAACATATCTTCTACGTTACATATCTAATAATAAAAGATAATCCCCATTGATAAAAAAATTAGTCTTTTTATTTCATTTTTATATTATGATTATTATTTTTAGACGGAGAGCACACAAGCAAGGGAGGGAGAGTGGGAGAATCAAGCAGGCTCCATGATCAGCACAGAGCCCAAAGCGAGGCTCGATCCCAAGACTGTGAGACTGTGAGTCGGACGCTCAACTAACCGAGCCATCCAGATGCCCCAGCAAAAAAACTTAGTCTTTTTAATTATTCTAAATTACATTACTTTTTTCCAGGTTCTAGTAATATACTCCCACCAACAGATTAGATTTTTTTCTGCAGGTGCTTAATGGTTTTTTTTTTTTTTTGGGGGGGGTGGTATACTTCTTATAGTCTACATTTTGATTCTTTATTATAAACATTAAAATATATTTCTTCTTAATTTAAAACATATTTTAGTTTTTAAATTGACTATTTTAATACGGGCTGGCTTAAATATTAATATTTTTATAGAAGGAGTGTATTCTACAGAACAGTGATTCTAAGTATGATTAATAGACCCCTAAGTCAACATTAGGAAGGAAAGCATAATCTAGTGAACCAATATTTTCCAAATTACCAATGTATGGTAATAAAAAAAGTCTTGCATGGGTAAAAGACTGTCCTCAGTTCAAGAAAGACTAATGGATTTCAATGTAACAGAGTATAATTTACTAATACATTTCCAAATACATTTTGTAACTTACCTTTCAGAAACTACCACCTCCCAAATTTTGTAAAGAACCAAATGTCCACAGCTATCTGAAAAGCCTTTAAAATACTATACTCCTTTTTGCAACTACATATCTACATGAAGCCAGACTTACTTCAGATACTACAACCAAAACAATACATTACAAGAGACTGAATATAAACAATATGGGAACTTATCTTCTAGGTGGCCAAGTATAGAAGAGATTTGCAAAAATATAAAACAATGCCTTTTATGCAACAGTTGTTTTTCATTAAAAGTGCTACATTAATATTTAATGGGCTTAAGGGCCCCTGGGTGGCTCTGTGAGTTAAGCGTCTGACTTCCGCTCAGGTCATGATCTCACAGTTCATGAGTTTGAGCCCTGCATTAGGCTCTGTGCTGACAGCTCAGCCTGTAGCTTGCTTCAGATTCTATGTCTCCCTCTCTCTGCCCCTCCCCTGTTCATGCTTCATCTCTGTCTCTGTCTCTGTCTGTCTCTTTCTCAAAAATGAATAAACATTTTTAAAAAAAAATTAACGGGCTTAGCATTTATTTTTAATTAATAAATACATGAAAGTTTCCCATTTAATTTCTAATACAGTAAATATTGATAGATACAACCCATATGAAACAAAACCTCTCTGGGGCCCACAGTAAGTATAATGGGGTCCAGAAACCCAAACGTTTAAGAATCACTGCACTGATATATACTCATTAGTGCACTGCAATCAACAATGCAATAAAAAAACGATGCAAACATTGCCTGCCTGGGCTCCTCCATGCCAGGCCCAGAGTGCGGATGATCCCCCTGGAGCCACGGGAACAGGTGACAGATTCTGGAGTTCCCAGAATGTAATGCCATTAAATATTGTCATATATACTTTATTTCTGTTTCCCTACTCACCAAGCAACCTTCTGATAATATGATTTCCTAGCTTTTCTGCAGGAAAGTGTTATACTGAGAATTTTATTTCTTTAGAAGTCATATTTTTCATTATAAATAAATAAACAGATTCTGATTTTAGCCACCACAGCTATTCCAACCACTCATAATAGGACTTTGGTCACTTCTGCCCAAATCTAGGCTCTGACATCCTTTCCCATCAGTGGAATTTAGTACAGGTCATTCTGGTTTGCTTAAACAGATTTCCCTAATCTCACATCATGATATTTGCCCTATGTAGTCCAGAAGGCCCTGGAACACCTTTGCAAATGTTTCCACTCCACACGGAATTACAAGGAGTCTCAGAAAGGGGCAGGCAGCCCGCAGCCCCAAAAATTCTTTATGCTCATACCCAGAACTAAGCTGGTGCCTGCCTTAAGAAAATCTGTTTGTTTTTTTTTTTAATTTTTTTTTTCAACGTTTATTTATTTTTGGGACAGAGAGAGACAGAGCATGAACGGGGGAGGGGCAGAGAGAGAGGGAGACACAGAATCCGAAACAGGCTCCAGGCTCTGAGCCATCAGCCCAGAGCCCGACGCGGGGCTCGAACTCACGGACCGCGAGATCGTGACCTGGCTGAAGTCGGACGCTTAACCGACTGCGCCACCCAGGCGCCCCAGAAAATCTGTTTTAAGAGAACTTTCTCTCTCTGTGAAGAACAGAACCTGAAGTTTTTAATTTCTGAGAGGAAAAAAAAATTATGCTTTGTCTCACCAATAATCAGGTACGTGTTTTTATACATCATAGTTCAATGATTTAATTGCAATTGACAGCATTCAGGTGTGCCAATTCATCAAGGTGGAGAAACAAGAATTTCAGAGCATACAAATTCACCAAAATGGCACCTAATTCTGAAGACATCCTAATTCACACAGGCAAAAACAACAAACAAACAAACAGCCAAAACCCACCACCTTTGTAGAGACTAGTGAATTCACCAAAGTATACTGTGCTAGATTGTTTTATTAGAAACTTTTGCGACTTCCCAATGAAGGAAATGGTAATAAGTCTTTATTAACATGGTTAAAGGAGTTTCCATTCCTGATCTCTTTGCGATTTTTCTTTTTGTAATCTCCTGCTGTTTTTTAATATTCTACTCTGTAATGCCATAATGCCCAACACTCTACTTTGGGATTGCAGCTTTCAGGAAAAATGGTAGAAAATCTTTAGTCTTGTCTATGCACTTGAAAAATGATTTTATTTTATGACAATTTTGCATTCTACTGTGAAAACTTTCCACTTTCCCCTATAAATTATAAAAACCCTTGTAGCCTCCTCTGCTTTTAACAAGAAATGGCAGAGTCAGGCTGCCGATCTCAGTGTCTTGCCCTCAGCTACGTCTCACTTCTTTGTCACAGGATTCTCTACTTGTTTGCTATAGAAGGCTTATAGTAAATTCCATTTAAAAGAATGCACTGCTTCTTAATGCTGTTTTAATTGAAAATAAACACCCGACTGAATAAAAATAAGGACATCAGGGTATTTCTTCCAATATCATTAACTCCCCTATTCCTCAGGTGGCATTCCAAGACTGTTCACTTTTACCATTTATATGCCCAATATTTATCTTCCTAGAATATTTTATTTATTGTTCCATCTTCTGGGACTTGACGATTTATTAATTCTTGGCATCATTCAATCTTTAATTCAATATCACATGAATTTAAGTGTTGTGGCGGACTCTGAGGATACAATGATGAATAGTCATTATCCTTGTTCACCAAAAATCTTAAGTTCTAACAGGGGAGGGTGACCAATAATATCAAACAAAATATAACATAACATAACATAATACGGTTAGTTTATACAAAATGCTAGGAAAGAATTGACAAGAAATGATTAATTATTCCTGGAAAGTAACAAGGGAATGCTTCCTAGAGAAGAGAGTAATTAATCTGTATGTTTAATGAATGACAAATAGAAGAACTTCACTGAGGAAATGGGAGAATGGTGGGATACTTGGGGGTGCACAAACTCACAGAGCAGTGCCGTGTACATGTACTTGGGACTTAAGAGGAATGCAGGTTGCCTTCAGGGTTACATATATCACAGAAATGAAAGGCGTGAAGAAGTGAAATTAGAATGCAGGCAACTGTGAATGCCATCCTAAGCAATATGTTTTGTTGTCGTCGTTGTTGTTTGTTTTTTTTTTTTTTTGCTTTTGTCATATAGGCATACATTTGGTTTTGTATTTTAGAAATGGGAGTCTGACACGAATATGGACAATTGGTTATAGTGGAGAGAATATGAGGAACATGAGTCAGTTTGATAAGGCAATAAAAATGCAACGTTACAGGAGAGAAATTCAAAAGAAATCTTCTGAATTAAATTTTAGTGTTAAAAGAAATTTGGGAATACCAACCATCTAAGGATTAACACAGATAACTCTTTCCCTCTGATATGTTTTCTATTCTCTTTCTAGTTCTTAGTACATCAAGAACCTATAGAGGTTTTTTAAATAATTTTCCCTTAAAATTCACATTTTATCTACCTTTGTATAGTCAAAACATGTCTCAATCATGAGCCCCATTAGATGATGGTGATGGTAATAATAATACAATGACCGAGAAAAAGTTCTTGCGCATGAGAATTTTTAACTATGAATTCACTCTTGTCTCAGGAGTTAAAATTTATATTTACAAAATTCACATATATTAAATTAGATTAACCTTGTCCAGGCTTGATAGAATCTTCCATCTGGCAGAAGCAAATAAAAATTTCCCTTAAAAAAGCATTTTAATTCTACCAGAATTAAATTTTTTAAAAATCTTCACTTTTTCCCACCCTGTGGGGTCCTACAGACCAAGTACATCTAAATAAATATATGTTAAATGCCAAGAACTACTTAAAACTAAAAACATCAATTGAACAATAATGATAGCAATTTTTTTTAATTAGAATCTCTGAAACTTCAGTTATTAGACTTATCACATGTAGAATATAAAACATCTGTGTATAAAGCTTTAAAGATATATAAACACACTTGGTAACAATATGCAAGGAACAGCAGACAAATTTTAAAATGAACCAAAGAAAATTTCAGGAAGAAGAAATGGGAATATTGAAATAAAAACTCCATGGATGAAATAAATATCATGTTCGACATATTAGACTTATGTTAGACACGTATTTCTGAAGAAATGGCGATTTGGAAAACATGTATTTAAAAGTAATCTGGGATGCAGCACAGACAGACAAGAAAGTAATATGGAAAATGTGTGTGAATGTACGAGAAGTGGAGTTTGAAATAAGAATGCCATAAGCTGAACATAAGCTTATGTTCTCCGGCGTGGGAGAACAAACAGAAAGGAGAATGAAAATGTTTAATACAAGTCGATAATTCTCCAAAATTTATGAAAGATGGGAATCATGATACTCAAGAATTACAGTGTATTCTGAGAGTGAGAGAGAGAGAGGTGAGCAGGGAAAGGGAGAAGGCAGTGGGAGGGAGAGTAAGGGAAAGAGATGGAAGGAGAGAAAGAAGGAACAGAAAAAGGAGAAAAATTTTAAAGACCCCGATAGTTGGTTTAGCTTGGGGAACACACCTTAATCTGTTAAATTGGATCTTGTACATGCTTTGTTTTAATGTAGATCTTAATGATTGCTTTTACACATCAAAGTCTATTTTCTAGTCTACATTCAGATTTTTTTCCAATTCAGTAGAAAAGGATTACATAATGGGCTTAAATAGAAAATCTATGCTGGACTGGAAGCATCAACATTGCAAATGTATGTCAACATGAGCAGGTTCCTAATTTTCTGAGCCTAAGATTCCTTCAACTGTAATTGCTTTTGGCATAAAATGCAGAAAGGCAGAAGCACATCTTAGTTTAGCTGTGTTTTTGGCATGAATAGTTGAACTGTTGATAGCATAGGGACTTTTTTGTAGGATTTTAGAGTCAGTTTGCTTAGAAATATGCATATGTCTAATTTAATACGTTCCCTGAGACTAAAAGAGAATATCTCCTGTGTATGTGTCCAGATACTAAAAGACAGAAAGTACAGAATTTAAGAAGACTCGAACTCTTCCTACCAAGATCCTATTCACATTGAGTTTTCCAGAGTTCCAGAATGAGTACATTTTTCACATCTACTGGAAATGAAGGAGAACTGAATGGGGTAGTGTGATGAATAAACTCAGTATCGGAAACATGCAATTAGTTTTATATAGAGGCTACTAATTAAATTGTTCTAAATAAGAAATGTTTTAGCCTTTTCTCTTCATCTTCCTCTTCTCTTTCCTTCCCGGGCAATTCAGTTCTTTTTTTTAAAAATTTTTTTTCAACGTTTTTATTTATTTTTGGGACAGAGAGAGACAGAGCATGAACGGGGGAGGGGCAGAGAGAGAGAGGGAGACACAGAATCGGAAACAGGCTCCAGGCTCCGAGCCATCAGCCCAGAGCCTGACGCGGGGCTCGAACTCACGGACCGTGAGATCGTGACCTGGCTGAAGTCAGACGCTTAACTGACTGCGCCACCCAGGCGCCCCCTGGGCAATTCAGTTCTAAAGCCATTAATGGACAAAGCAAAGCAGGCTTTCAAGCAAGTGGGGCTGGGGAGTAAAAGTTACTGTTGTGTGTTACAGTCTGAATGGTGTAGTGAGGCTGCCTGGCCAAGGGGGATCGGAGCCTGAGCAGAGACAAGGCATCCACATATGGGAGAGGCCAGCACAGGGTGTGAGAACCCAAGTTAGTTGAGGAAGACACACGTGAGAGAGTATGATTCACATAGCGTCAGAGCCTGACTGGGGTGAGAAGGGCATCCGTAGCAACCTGCGCAGGATGCCACAGTGCGAGTGGAAAGGAAGGGCCATTTCTTCAGGGGAGACAGGAGGCTCTACGACGTCAACACCTGAGCAGAGTCGGGAATGCATCCACGTGGGGGGTGGGGGACAGTCTGGCCTCAGGAATCATAACCCAAGCAGGGTGAGGAGGGTGTTCACACAGAGCCACCACCTGGCCTGAGATGTCAATGCCCCATGGCAGGCGTGGGTGTCAGCCAGCCCACCGCAGGAGGTTAATGTCCAAGCAAGTAAGATGAGTGAAGTAAGATGGCCCCATGAAAAGAGGATGTGATGCAGGTTTTTAGAGCCCGAGCATTCATCTGACGAAGGTGTAGAGCCCAGCACAGAGCGGCAGGGCCTGAGAAGGGAAAGGGCAGCTTTCATGCAGAGGACACGACCCCACATAGGCTACTGGAGGCCAAGCTAGGTAAGGAGCGGGTCTGCATGGGGGAAGCACAGCATGGAGAGTCAGAGCCCTAGTGAGAAGGCACCAGCTTGGGGGAGGGCGTGGCTCTAGGGAGGGGAGACTGACTGGTTGCATGATGATGAAAGAATGATCAAATTATTCATATGTTAAATGTAATGGAAACCAGGTTCATCACTGTCAGAGAAGGGAGTTAAAAAAAAAGGAGTAGGGGGGAAAGAAAAGGAAGAAAACTAGAACGAGCCCTGTTTGATTGGAGTGGTATTGGAAATATCAAAGTGAATTCAATGTTTTTGATGGACAGAGACAGAAAAATGAATCTAAGTATAAAGGCATACATGGCATGTGCATATGTGTGTCTGGTATTATGTATCTGCTTTATATTGACACCTATGTATGTATGAAAGTATGCCTGTGCATGAGTGCATTCCCTAATTCTGCCCCCAGAGGGGATATAGGGGAAGCAAAACCTCAATAACAATGAGGATGCTGGTGCTGAATGTTGGATTCCAAACATGATTCCCCATGAAAAGGAAGAAGGGCTCCTCAGAGAAATGCTTGATTCTAGGGCTGATGTTCAGAAGATACAAGGTGAGCCAGGACTACCCGTTTGCATCAAAAAGCAAGAAAGGGCTCAATGAAAAGATGGCTGGTACATGTTAAAAGGAAACAAAGGACATGGCTTGAAAGGACTCCCCCCCCCCACCCCCTGGTCATATCAGGGACAATTTAAACATCAAAAATAAACGCTGATAGGAACAGATCAAAACCCACTGTATAAAATAGGAAATCATAAACACAGTAAGATTGTTAGTTACTTAATGAGTTAATTGTCTAATGAATATAACATTTACACAGACTGAAAGTAAGTGCCCACAAAATCCATAATAATTACAAAGGGGAAACGCTAACTTTACATTGGGTAAGCCTGACATATACCATCTTAATCCAGTGACTGAACTGAACATCATCTATAATGAGACAAATCCAAATGTGTTCCACCTTAATGCAGACGAGAAAAGCACAACATCATTTTTACGATTATTCCAGACAGAAATGAATAACCAGAATCTAATTATAAGGAAATATCAAACCCAAACGAGGGCACATTCTATGATAATCTTAAACGTGCCAATATAAGGAAAGTCAAGGAAAGACAAAGCAATATTTCCAGACAGAGATATGAACACTAAATATAAAGTGACTTGGAGCTATGTCCGTTGGCCATAAAGTACATTATTAAGACTATTAGTGTACGTGGTATGAGTCTGCTTAGATGGTAAGAGTGTATCAATATTGATATCTTAGTTTTGATAGTTATAAAGTAATTATAAAAGAGAATTCCCTTTGTAGTAAAGTATTTTTGACAGGTGATGGACATCAAGTTAAGAAGTCAAGTGATATACCTAAACATGACGTTCATTCATCTTTTTTTTTCCCGTACTGACGATTTCTATCCATACACAGAAGATTTGGAATATGTATTCATGTCTGTTTTGCAGTGATGAGATTTATTGAAAAATCCAAAATGGAGCTACATTCAATAAAAACTCCGCCTCTTTCTGCTCCAGATCTCCCTGATGCATCCATTCACAATGAGTCCCCTGAGGTCACATTGTTCATTTCCGTGGAGCACGTGGATAAGGTTTTCCTAGGCAAGGTGTGCTTGAGTTCTTCTCCACATTGATTTTGTATTACAAAACAAGATTCTTCTAAAACCTTACTTTGGAAGAGATTCAGAAGCCTACTCAATAGGATAAAAATATATCTTTAGATATCTATATATATCTCCCTGATCTCCTTTCTTATGAATCTGTCAGGAGGTAAAACTGTTGCTAAAGGAACTGAGGGAAATAGTTATATTCACATAATAAGAATATATGATAGTGTAATATTTATAAAATAATAAAAAGTGAAAAATCCTGTCCACTCCATAGTATATTGCTCCACAAAACTCGAAGCAGCCAGATATAAAACTGTACGTGATAACATGAATTGTTCTTTAATCTAGTTATCTGTGATCTTAAGAACAAAATATAGCAAAAGTTCCAAAAGAGAGTAATAAAAATGTCAAGGAATCTAGAAACAATATATCCACTCATTCAATATAATATTGAGAAGAGTTGGAGAACTCAAGACCTTAGAGATTACTTATTCGAACATAGCAGCAATCTTCAAATATATGAAGCAGTATCGACTAGTAAGTGGAAATTATAGAAAGACATATTTCCAGTGAGTTAAAAAGAAAATCAAACCTTGAAATGTTCCAAAATGTAAGATGCTACCTAGGTACGTGACTAGTTCACTAGGATATTCAGAACACAGAAATTGTTTGATAAAAGGGATAGAATAACAGTCTGGTCACAGAGATCCTTGACATGTAAGTTCACTTCCAATCTTATAATTCTATTATTTTATATATGCAAAACTATCAGAAATAAGCTAGTAACTCCAAAGCTCATATATCAATGTGACCTTAGAGATTTATATATCACAAGTTTCATTGCTAAAGGTTATCATACAAACATGGTCATTTTTTTTTTCTAAAAATAATTTCTCTCCCAAAGACAAGCTATGGCCAAACTTCATAAATCCCCTGAAATAGGTTTATAAGTGATAAACTCAATAGGAATTATATACTGGAGGGCAGACATTGATCTAAAGGAAATATGTTGTCTTTTGATACATTGTGTTCAATAGTGGTTCCACCGCTGAGTAATATTCATTGTCCCGCAGCTAGCCAATTTTGAATTGTAGTGACATGAGAAAAACTGTATTTTTTCAATACCTTTTTATTGTAGAAGGATGTGTTTGTTTCCTTAATCATCATTTAGAAAGTGACATTCAAGGATAGGCATGTGAGGGAAATCAAAGCAAGACAAATTGCATTACATCTTCAAATCAGGCTTTGGAGTTAAAAGAACAGGTAAGCAGGTGTCTTTATGCAACTTGCATTAAACCACTACTTTATTCGGTGGAGTATTATTTGGGATGTATATAATTTATTCTTAGTACACCCAACTAGCCAAATCGTGTTAAAAGTCTGTGTACCTATGACCAAAAAAGAAATATGTACCATCAAAAATCAAATTATTTCTTTTTTTAACATTTTACTGACATAACACTTTATATCTGTATATATGGAAACATATGCATGATTAGATGAGTTTATCTCTTATCTCTTCGCATCTGCATATACACATACTTAACATGGGCTTAACATTTCTTCAGACAGAATTAAAGTATTTTTATCTGTCTATCCATCCATTCGTCATAAATTCAGCCATAAATAAGGAAAATGCCTTAGCCAAGAATGTATGGTTGGGTTGGAAATATAGTTTATGAATTTAAGAATATATTAAATATATTATTAAAAATATATATTATTCATTAAATATATATGTATGCATACATACGGATGTGTGTGTGTGTATATATATACATATATATATGTATATATATGTATATGTACATATATATATAAATGAATTTGAAAAAAAGATGAAAAAGAAGTAAATCTGATCCAAATCTAGAATAATAACTTACAATGGTGAAGGTTCATGACAGCGGGTACCCATATAATGGATCATCATCAAGAAGCTGACTAGTCTTCACCATATATGAGCCATATCAGAGACTCTTAGTTCCTGGCAAATTGGATACTCAACAATGCTGAACACCAAATCGGAAATGCTTGTTATTTTAACAAGGCATAACTTCAAGTCCTTATTTTTCATTAGGCCATTAAATAAGTATCGGTTCTACAAAACAAAGAATATGGATCATCTCTGCAGAATGGATCATCTTGTCCACTTGATTTAAGACACTTTATAGAGGTAATGTTTTTGGTAAATATTCACATGGGATATCAAAATTTCCAATTCTGAGTCTACTCCAAAATGCCCATCCCTATAATTCCTTTTGAAATTTCTTTCCCAATTTATTAATTCCAAGGCCTTTATAATCTGGCATAAGAATTTGCATTCCCCATATAAGAACCATTTGCTTCCGAGTTCATAAAATCCTGATCTCATATATATCACTTAATATTGAAATGCTGAAAAGAACATTTCTATTTTTCAATGGATAGACACAACAACTAATTCAAGATGGACATTTTGTCATACGTGGACACCTTGGGGTGCTTGTTCACTTGTGGACTAGTGGCCAGGCATTTGATCTTTATCAGAACCCTCTAGAATAAGGAGTTTTCTCAAAATGAATCTACTGAAGAAGGTACAGCCTTTCTTGATATCACAGGAGACTCCTCAGTAAATCTATTTACCATAGGTCCCAAGTAGCATATGAATCTGCTTGGAATTCAAAAAAACGAATAATAGTATTACATTTTAAAGGAGCTGGAAAGACTTATTTCACTCTGGCATCATATCAAATCTTGAAGTTTTGCTGATTAATCAGAGGTAGATGTTTTGAATGGGTATACACTGACTCGAAGAGTTTTCTCTCTCTTAGAGGTAGGGAAGCAACGGTCCTTTATTTTTAACAGGTTAACAAGAATATCCTAGAATACTGAAGTTTATTTATATTACAGGTGCCCTATGCTATTCTTACCTTATTTGTCTCTCAACTCCCTTTAGGCTTGTCTAATCAAGACATAATGATTAAAGCTAATATTTATTCTCTCTTACTAAGTGGCAGTTACTCTTTTAAAAGGTCTAAGAACCTTAAAAATATTAACTCACTGGATCTCTAAAATAACTCTATGAGATAACTACTCTTATTAACCACTGATTATGGATAAGAAAAATGAAATACAAAGATACGTCCCCGTCATAAAACCAGTAATTAGTAGAACTCAATTTAGACCCATTTATTTTTCTCTCGAGTACATACTTAGTCCTTTCTCTTTTTAAACTTTCTTTGCCTTCGGACACCTAGGTGGCTCAGTTGGTTAAGGGTCATGATCTCACACTGAGTTTGAGCCCCAGGTCAGGCTCTGTGCTGACAGCTCAGAGCCTGGAGCCTGCTTCGGATTCTGTGTCTCCCTCTCTCTCTGCCCCTCCCCATTCATGCTCTGTCTCTCTCTGTCTCAAAAATAAATAAAAACATTAAAATAAATAAATAAATATAATTCTCTTTCCCCTTATTTCCTTTTCCCTTTTCTTCTCTCCACTCAGTCTACTATGTGGGCCTTAACAAACATATTTTTTTTGTAAACAAGATAATTTAACTTTGCCTTAGGATACACTTTATAGCAATTTATATAGACTTGTTTTCTCATTACTTACAAAAGGCTAATTACTTGAGAGTGTAGTTTGTAGCCTGAGATATTATCCTTCTCTCTGCTAGTTTCATTTTAGTTTAAACATCATAGATTCACTATGAAGAATGAGCAAATTAATCCCAACGGTATTGTTAAAACGCACGCATCAATGAATTTTTGTCCAGTTAAAAAAGAAAAAAAGTATATTCACTGTCTTATAGTCCCGGGAAGATTGTGATTTGGCCACCAAATATCACTGGGAAAAGTTGGGGGGGGGGGGATTAAGAAAATATTATTTCTGGGAAAGCTCCCAGAGTGTAACCATAAGGCATATCCTGGTGATAGTTGCTTATTTATAACTAGCATGTTCTTGAAATTCTCTTATTTCCTCCTTGCCCCCTCAGATTTCCTCAACTCTATTCCCTATGAATGTCAGAAGATACAAGAAACAGGTCAGACTTTTCAGTGAACACTATAAACTACTCCCCATTTCTTTACCTTTTCCTAAATTAAACTGTTGACTTCCTGCATAGAGAGTGATTTTTTTCCAAGTGGTTTGTAAAGAAAATTCCTGTGATGGATCAGGGATTAGTGTTAGTGACAAGCTGATGACAACACAGTCCTTGTCCAGGAATGTCACGGTTTGTACCTGAGTGAGTCATAATAAATTAAATATCTTCTTCTTCCCTTCCTCCCTTGTGTGCCCAATGTTCCTATAGGCATAATCACTCACTCACCTATTGCTTACCTAGTGACATGTAATTAAAATGACATCATACAAACAGGACGAGAAAGTGTGAATTCTCATCGGATAACTCCTTGCAAAACATTGCAGAACACATCTTATTTCATTTGTTTTGAATTTTAATTAAGCTCGATAAAGCAAATGTTTAAAAAAGAACTGAGCTACCAATGTCAAAATATAGATATCAACATATTTTTATAAGTGAGTATACATCCCATTTATACTCTTTCAGCCCTCAAACAGAAAACATTAATTGAGCATTTACTGAGCACTAAGCACTATATACATCCTATGGCCCTAAAAAAGCATCGACATGA
Organism: Prionailurus viverrinus; assembly: GCF_022837055.1. Taxonomy (NCBI): domain Eukaryota; kingdom Metazoa; phylum Chordata; class Mammalia; order Carnivora; family Felidae; genus Prionailurus; species Prionailurus viverrinus. Next base: position 116,637,553 of record NC_062569.1, read on the forward strand.
TTATCTTTGGATGGTGACCTTTCAGGTGATTTTTAAATATATATTTCTTCCAAGTTTTTATGATGATTGCTTTTACAAATATTGAAATCACCTATTTAAGAAAAGTTTTTTAATGTTTATTTATTTTTGACAGAGAGAGACAGAGAGGGAGACACAGAATCTGAAGCAGGCTCCAGTCTCTGAACTGTCAGCATAAAGCCTGACATGGGGCTCGAACCCATGTACTGCGAGATCATGACCTGAACCAAAGTCAGATGCTTAACCAACTGAGCCACCCAGGATTTTTAAAACAATCACCGATTTTTAAAACAACACATTTTGATATATATAAATACATAAGAAGTCTTCTCTTTCACATAGCTTA